>NC_080380.1:8750000-9375000 GCF_014773155.1 Arachis stenosperma | reverse complement strand
GACTCCCTCCTCGTAGTACAACAGGTAAATGGTCACTTTCAAGTATGAGATCCGCTTTTAGAAAAGTGCTTAAATTCGGCAAAAAATATGATACAACCTTTTTAAAATTTTGAAATATCACATACACCTAGAGAACAAAATTGTAGAGCCGATATTTTATCCAAATTAGCCACATATAGAGTAACCGACCTGTCAGACAAATTATACCATCTCACATTAACAGAACCAAGTTTAGATATCAAATTTGTTCTAAGTGGGTTGCATGAAGAAGATTGGTGAAGCCCAATTATTTGCTACCTAAGAACTAGATAAATACCAGAAAATGAAAACCCGAGGTCCTTTAGACAAAGAGCAGGCCATTACACTATCATGGGTGCCGACCTATACAAATGAGGAATCTCTCGACCACTACTAAAATGCCTCGACCGAGCAGATGCAGAAAATGCCATAGATAATGTCAACGATGGAACCTATGGACATCACACTGGAGGCAGAAGCTTAGCCACAAAAATCCTACGAGCAGGATACTACTGGCCGACGTTACGAGAAGACTACAAAAATAAGGTACAAAGGTGTGATGCATGCCAGAAATGCACACCGCTCATTCACAGCCCAGCCAAATTGTTACACACCTCAGATATTAGTTGGCCATTTCACAAATGAAGAATGGATATACTCGAACCATTTCCGATATCACCAAGACAGGTAAAGTTCCTTTTCGTAGCTATAGATTACTTTACAAAATGGATAGAAGCACAACCACTTGCAAAAATTACGTCGGATAAGATACATAATTTTATTTGGAAATCCATTATATGTAGATTTGGTATACCTAGAGCAATTGTCTCCGATAATGGCAGGCAATTTATAGATAAAAAAATTGCTTCATACTTAATCGATCTGCATATCAAACATCATTTCTCCTCCGTCGAGCACCTGCAAGGTAACAGACTTGTAGAGGCGGCTAACAAAGTTATTTTGCAGGCCTTAAAGAAAAAATTAACAGATGCTAAAGGACACTGGGCCGAACTTATACCAGAAATACTGTGAAGCTATAACACAACACCACAATCCACAACAAAAGAAAGCCTGTTCCGATTAGTGTACGACGCTGACTACATGATTCCCATAGAAGTCAGCCAAGGGTCTACTCAGACCGAGTACTTTGATGAACAGGCAAATGCGGAAGCCAGGTCAACAGAGCTCGACATAATAAGCGAGGAACGATGCTTAACCGAACTCAGACAAAGAACCATACAGGCAGCCATGAAAAGGCAATATAACAAAAAATATGACTGAGAACTCTAAGAGAAGGAGACTTAGTGCTAAGAAAAATACAAGAAGTTTGAAAACCACCAGGGCATAAAAAATTAGCAGCTAATTGGGAAAGCCCCTTCTGAGTTTCCAAAGTCGTTGGAAAAAGGAGCATACTCCCTCGAAACGTTGGAAGGAACGATCCTCTCCAACACTTGGAATATTTCATTCTTGAAGATCTATTATAGTTAATCTCTTCTTGTAAAAGTGGAGTGGTCAGGTACTCTTTTTCCTGATTACGAGGTTTTATCTCTAAGGAGGGTTTTACTCTGACAGGTTTTAACGAGGCCGACCACCCCACACCTCTCAACAACAGAGAGGTCTATTTCACGTATACAAAAATCTAATAATTTTTTTCTTCCCGATTATTATACCTAAGTTGTTCTTTGACAATCATCAATATCAAACCAACAAAACACAAGTTGGAAATCACATTCATATGTATGCAACAACTATTCAGAATATTCATAAAAGTCAAATCTGACACGATACATTGGTAAAAAAGTTTCAAAACATAACCATCTTAAATATCGGTTTCCAAATGACAATACCAAACAAACATACTCGTAAATTTCAAATTACAAATATTAACAAATTTCTTTAAGAGAGGGGAGGAATATTCTCAGCATGACCCTCGCCCGGCTTATCTTCCACAAGTCGAGCGCCAATCATAATCTTCGTCAGATCAAGCCTTCTGACGTCAAAGTCGGGAGAAAACAGAGCAACTTGGCTAACAGCACGGTCAAATCCTGCAACAAACATCTCAAGACCCTCACCTTCCAGCTCATGAATCAGGGATGTCATCTCACCCTTGGTCTTGTCATTCTCCTTAATCTCGGCCTGGAGAAGACGGATTTGATCCTAAAGTTTAGTAATTTCCTCCTCCCCACTTTTCATCTTTGCAGTTACGTCAACAATGACGTCATCCCTCTCCTTCAAGGTCCGGTCCAAGCTAACCACCTTGTCCACAGCAATTTGTTGCTCCGCTCGTAGCAACTCGGTCGCATAACCAACGCATAACAAACGCGACGCTACAATCTACATAACAACTAATCAGTGACAAGTTCACCAATAGGGAACTGGTCGCTCTAAAGAGATTGGAGATTCACTCCATCAATAAACCTGTGAAGCCTTTTATGTCTTTCAAATACTAATTTATCGCCAGTAACAGCTTCCATACCTTCCTTGGATATGACTTCCAAAGACTTGTTCGACTCATCTTTCCTCCTCTTCAAAGATACAGAACGTTAAGCAGCAGAGTAGGCAGCGTCCCCACCAGTTTCTTTCATCACCCCAGAACTACTACCAACCTTTTTCTTTTTCCAACTCAAATAGGACTAGAGCCGAGAAGTTTTCAGATGAGGAACTCATCCACCTACAAGAAACAGCAACAAAACATCAACAATCAGAAATCATCAAAAACAAAAACACAGGTTCATGATTAACTATATATGCTTTCATCCCCTCTTTATCATTTCCCTCTCAAAATGTAACATATCCAGAATAGACAAGCATTTGCCAGCAGAAAAATTTTCTATGAGAAAATCTAAAAAAATGTATTCTTCCTCACTTCTCTTATTAGCCTCAAGAATCTGCATTGGCTCCAAACTCCAATACAGAGGATACTTCTCTATCAGTTCATTAATTATCTAAATAAAAAGGATATTCGGTCTCTAAAGATCGAACCTTTACAAACAAAGACTTAAAGTTTTTAAATGAAAACTTGTACAAAAGAAAAATGGAGCGTCTGGGGAAACTACTGAGAAAAACTCAAAGGCCCTTCCGCACATCCTTCGATTGAAATAAAGAAAAGAAAACGTTCAGAGAATAGAAAAACTCAAGAAAATCCATCAAAAATTCGTATGCACGCAGAAATGCCCAGGAATTAGGGTGCAACTACGACGGGGCACAATTAAGCTGAGTCAAGACTTTGCATTCAAAGTCAGAAAAGGAGAATTTCACATGCAACTCAGTAAAGTAAGAAGTATACATATAGAAATACCCCCAATCTCCCCTCCTTTCGCAGACTCTCTCCTCACTAGTACAAGGGAGAAGTTTAATGAAAAACCCCAACTCCTCTCTAACATGCTTCAAAGCTTTCAGCTCACGAAGCGACTCGACATCGCAACACAACGATGCTCGGGTTTTCATATCAATGTGAACCCAATGGTAGGGTTTCTGCTTATTTACATCAACTACTTTGACCTTGTCTTTTTCCTTTTCTCTAACCATTTTTTCAAAAGAAACCGAGACAAAGAAAGGGACAAAAAGGGGAGAAGACAAACATTTCGGAGACATGTCCTTTTCCACTTAAGCAAAAGTGGCTTGAGTCGTGCGTTGTGTTTCTTCCCAATGAGAAAATGGCAAAAATATTTAATTACAATCCACTAATTTAGTGGGAAGTTAACAATCGAAACTATTCACATTGCCAATGTAAACAGTCCATATCCCAATCGGCCAACCAAAATTATTGCAGCCCAGTCAACAAAGTAAATAATTATTCAAAACCTATCTTTTCTTTTTTAAACCCGTTAGGTATCTAAATAATAATCATAAAACTCAAGCTCGAAGTAGTAGTAATGCGCATTAAGCTTGGGGGCTACACACTTCCCATTAAACACCGAGTTATAACCACAAGGTAAGCTCAACTTGCTAAAACTATGTTTTCTATGTCAAGCTTGGGGGCTATGTATTTTTAATTATTTATATAAAAAGTATATGATGATTTATTGGATTTTTTATTTAAATAAATAAAATAAAAGTAATAATTACCAAAATAAATAATTTAAAAAATATTTACCGATTTAAATTTTCTAGTCTTATCTCGTTTGCACTGTAAACTAGATAAGACACGTCAGCCAAACCATGTCTATCTCGTTTACAATATAAACGAGATACACATATATCTTGTTTACACTATAAACGAGATACATGAAATGTTCATCTCGTTTATACTGTAAATGAGATATATAGAAGACAATCCCAGCAGCTATAAAAAGATGTGTAACCCTTAGTATTCTTTACAAAGTTTTCATATACTTTATGTGTCTCATATTTCTCGCAAATACAAGGGATTAATAGCCAGTAATAGTCCATACATAGTTGTGCTTGTGTATCCCAATTGTCATATGAGAAATGGCGACAATGGAGTGATATTTGAGTGTGAGGATCTGATATTGTTTCGCACCCGGCGTGTGAAGACGTTGTCCGATTTGAAAAGTTTGATATTGAGCAAGCTCGGTGGTACACAAGCGAGGGAAATCGAAAGGGTGGTGAATAGGTTGCTGGCACCCATGGGTAATAGAGTCTTACGGTTTTGACTATTTTGACTTCTTGGGGACGAGCATATGCGACTAATGTTCGACATCCATGGGAGGATCATGGTGGAGTAGGTAATGGAGCTTTCAGCAGAGGTGGGACACAGTGGTGGTGGGAGTTACGTACACTCGACCTATGTACAGGACGTCCGACCCCTCACACCACCGCCCATTCATGTCGCCATTCCAGTGGATGAGGCAGAGGAGGGCGAGGAGGAGTCGAACGAGGATTACATGGCGGACAGTGCAGACAGCGACTTGTTCGATAGTGGGGATGAGGATGAGTGTGTTCCGGACACCTGTTCTGACTGTGGCGTGCCATGTCCTGCCTCCACCTCTCCTAATTCTGACACTTTCAGCAGTTCCATCTCACTATCACAGTCTGGATCTTGACGCCATGCATGAGAGGACTCCGTTTCTTAATACAGGAGAAGAGGATTACAATCTAGACGGCGGTGTAGAGTTTTAGGTCGGCCACGAGTTTTGAAGCCGAGAGGTAATGCTTCAGGGTGTGAAGAACTACAGTATTCAGAGGAGTGCGGAGTACCGGGTGATCGAATTAGACCGATTAAACTACCATGTGCAATGCCGTCAAGCTTAGAATGAATGTCAGTGGAGCCTCCATGTGGCCTTTCGACAGAACCTCGAATACTGGTAAGCTTAAATTTACTTGTGCTTTTTAGTACTTCAATGCGATATATTAAGTAGGTGTACGTCATGGCTTAAGCAATACTGTTTTGTTGTGTTCAGGGAGGTTCGGAGGGTGGGTGGAGTGCACAGTTGTCTAGTACCCACGATGTCTCAAAACTATCGTCAGTTAGATAGCAGTCTGATCTGTAGGGTCATCTTATCGTTGATTCAGTCCAACCCCTCTGTAAGCATTCTGGTATTGCAAGGTGCGGTCCAAGCAAGCTATCACTTCAAACCAACCTACAGAAAGGTGTGGACGGCCAAGTAGAAGGCAATTGCACAGATATACGGGAATTGAGAAGAGTCATACAATAAGGTTCCGAAGCTACTTCAGGCACTGTAGAGCTATTTTCCTGGTACCATTTATGACCTACGCGTCAAACCGTTCTATGATGGACACCTCCTGGTACGCGACTGCAGTATGTTCAACAAGGTATTTTGGGCTTTTCCATCATGTGTCGAGGCCTTCAAGCATTGCAAGCCTTTTGTCTCTATAGATGGTACACATCTGTATCGCAGGTATGGTGGTGTGTTGCTCATTGAGGTGGTGCAAGATGGGAATAGCAACATATTGCCTATTGTTTTTGCCATTGTGGAGTCCGAGAGCACCGAGTCATGGTCATTCTTCCTAACTAATCTGAGATGCCAGGTCACCCCACAAGACGGCCTACTGGTTATCTCCAACAGATCTTAGGCCATCAAGGCCACGCTTAGCACCGATGATAGTGGTTAGCATCCTCCAAGAGTCTTCCATGCTTACTGCATCAGACATATGGTTGCGAATTTCATGACTTGGTTTAAGTCAGCCGAGGGCAAGTGATACTTCATTAACGTTGCTTATAGTCCAAGCAAGGCTGTATACGAGTGGTACATGGATGCCTTGAGAGGAGTCTCCCCGTCGATAGTGGATTGGGCTGGTCATTTCAGAAAGGAGATTCGGCTACAACATTGCGATAGCTTGCGTAGATTTAGTCACATGACGACAAATATGTCCAAGTGCATTAATGCAGTGTTGAAGGGGACTCGTTACTTGCCGATTTCTGCCATTGTGCGCATCACATACGAAAGATTACAGAAGTTATTCATGGCGAAGGGCAGAGAGGCGCAGTCCCAGCTGGCTACTGGATGCCGATTCTCACAGAGCCTCTTGGCCGCCATTGAAAAGAACAGAGAAGGGATACCGAAGATGCATGTCACTAATTGTAACAGGCAGGCCTCTGTGTTTGTTGTGGAGGAG
Source organism: Arachis stenosperma (assembly GCF_014773155.1). NCBI lineage: Eukaryota > Viridiplantae > Streptophyta > Magnoliopsida > Fabales > Fabaceae > Arachis > Arachis stenosperma. The sequence continues at coordinate 9,368,442 of NC_080380.1, read as the reverse complement.
CTAGAGCCATTCGAGGGATGGGGGGAGGTTCCTTCCGTGTTCAACTATCGGAGGGTATGTGTGACCGTGGCTTATTCCAATCTATCCACTATCCGTACCGTCACACACTTGCCGGGTGCGCCGCAGCTAGCATTGAGTGGGCCCCATATGTGCATCCTGTGTACTGATGCGTGAGCATCTTTCCTATTTTTTTCTAGTGAATTTGCATCTAATTTGTCGAGTTTAATAAAGAATTATATATCTTTTGGCCAATATGGATGCTACTTTGAGTCTTTTACAATTTTGTTTATTTTAGGTAGCATTCAGCTGGATATGATGGAGTTTCTGCAGCACAAGAATCAAAGGAGATGACAGCGAGGAGCGACGCGTATGCGTGACTGACGCATGCGCGTGATTTGGTCTTTCCATGGCGACGCGTGCGCGTCACTGACGCGTACGCGTGATTTGAAGAATTTCACAGCGACGCGTGCGTGTGACCGATGCGTCCGCATGACTTGCGAAAAAGACCATCGACGCGTACGCATGACTGACGCGTACGCTTGACATGCGCCACGTGCAGAAAACGCTGGGGTGATTTCTAGGCCCCATTTTAGCACCCAAGTTAGGCGTGGATCCAGTGAAGCCAAGTGGTCCCCACGTTACAAGATGCGGAGTAGTTAGTTAATTTTGAATTAAATTCAAATTTGATTTAAAAATAGGAAAAGATATTATTTTTTAAATTAGATTTTAAATTTATTAGGATTAGTTACAAAAAGGGATTCCATTAGTTAATTTAGAGGCCATCAGATTGAAACTCTGTACATTTTGACAATCCTTATTTTCTCTCTGAACCATGAGCAACTAATCCTCCATTGTTAAGGTTAGGAGCTCTGTCTATTTGTATGGATTGATTTGTTTGATCTTTCTAATTTAATCCATGTTTTGATTTATTTTTCAATAATTGTTTTCGCTCTTTATTTTATGAATATTGGGTGGAACGAAAGTATGACCCATGTTCTAATTGAGTTCTTGTAAAACTTGGAAAAGCTATTTATTTGAACAATAGCTTAAAAACATATTATCCTAAATTTCTAATTGTTTGTATTTAACAAGATACGTGACATATAATCCCCTTCTTTTTGGATAATTAGGATTTTTGTGGCATATAAACTGGAACTTGATCATCACCCTTTAATTGGAATTAATTGACCAAGGAATTGGCAGTTAATGAATTTTAGAGGAGACTAGGAAGGTTTAAGAAATTAGGGTCTAGTCACACATAGTTTGCCATGAATTAAATCTTGCATTATTAAAATAGTTAGTAAGAAAAATTAATCCGAAAAAATAGATAACTCTGAAACCTTAACTGTTTTCACAATATCTTATTCCCAACTTATTTATCTGCCTGTCTTTAATTTTTTGAATTTACTGTTAATGCTTTTGAACTTCCAAACACTATTTTCTGCTTGTCTAACTAATCCTATCAAACGCTATTGTTGCTTAATCCATCAATTCTCGTGGGATCGATCCTTACTCACGTAAGGTATTACTTGGTACGACCCGATGCACTTGCCGGTAAGTTAGTGGGTTACAAATACTGCATCATGTACAAACAGGAAGCTGTGTTCAAAGTGTATGAGATGGAGTTTTCTCTTATCCCAGACGAGTCAATGTGGGCGGAGTGGCATGGGACGAGGCTGCGTCCTAACCCAGCCATGTGTCGGAAGGCGACTGGAAGGCCCATGTCTACCAAATTCCGGAATGACATGGATGATCCCGAGCGACATGAGAAGCGGTGTGGCCTGTGTAGGCAAGTCGGTCATTCAAGATGGGGATGTCCTAATCAGCCCACGGGCGATATGTAGGTCGTACTAGGCTTCTATGTTTACTGTAGGTGGCATGTGTTGGTCTTTTTTTGTAGTGTAATATTTTATGTTCTAGAAACTTTGTATGTGTAATATTTTAACTTCAAATGAAATATTTTATGATTCAGTGATTCTTTATGATATTTTGGTATTTTTCTTCAAAACGACAGTAAGATATACGTAAATACTCATAACAATATACACCATCATAAATAACAATATACACAACTACAATCCAACTAAAATGCAATCCAACTAAAATCCAAAAGTACATACATAAGCTTAATTCAACTAAAGTACATACAAAACTACAGTCATCATCGATGGTGGGGATCCTGGTAGTGGCGCCTGTGTCCGGTGCCACATGGCGGAGGCTGAGCTTGGCGTTGAGGTTGAGAAGGTCGAGGATCTACGCCCGGGGCTGCCTGATCCTAGAGCATCTGAAGATGATATGGCTGGAGCCATCTGGACGGTGGACCTATGGCATACTAGTGTAACTGAAGCTGAGTCTGGGAATGTGGAACTGTCGGTGGGGTCACCTGAGGCTGGGACTGGGTCAGGTACATACTATAGTCGTGAAAGGGGGTGTCACATACTGGCTACTTGGCCAAAGACCCGTCCCGTATGACGACCCAGAAGCCGGTTAAATCTAGGCATCGAGGAGGAGGTTTGGGCGGGAGCTGATGGGTGCTGAGAATCCGCAATGCCAACCTCCCTACTTGTGCGGAATGCCTTGGCTAACCGATCCATGGTGATGGGCTGGACGGTGTGAAGCTGGAAGGCGTCGTCAATGAGAATCTCATCAAGGAGTACCTCCTCATCCTACTGGGTCCCGGATGGACCTCCCTCATACCAACCTGGGGGTGATGTATCCCAAGCTGGCCGAGACTGCTGCCCACCGGAACCGGATGAATGCCATGCTCCTTGCCCAAGGGGAGGGGGAGGAGGTGGAGGAGTCGGTCCTGTAGGTGAAGCCACACTATGAACTGGGATGTCACCCTCATCCTCCTAGTGGTCGTACTCCGCCTCCTCTTCAGACTCTGCATCACCCCTAGCCCGTCGAAGTCTGGCCCTCTGTCTCCTGACCGGCTCACCTGGTTGACGCTCTCTATGGCCCCGCTCCCTCCTAGCTGGTCGTCGAATGTCCTCTCTCACCTCCCTGGCTCGTCTCCTCTAATTTGGCACGCCCCTCGAGAAGGTGAGACCGTATCTCGGCTAGCTGGCAGTGGACTGGACGTCGGAGGGCAACTCTACCAGCCTGGGGTCCTCCAAAACCTCCTGTTCCGATAGATGCCGCACACAGCAAGCCCTACACCACCAGTCGTAGTACTCTCTAGTGGGCCTAGTGTCGAACGTATGGTGCACAGTAATCCTGCGACCGGGGTTGAACCTCTGCCTGCAATCGTCGTACCACTGCTGGAGTCACTCCGGCCACCAGATATCCTCACTGCGGCCAGTGGTTGTCAAATACCTATTGTTCAACACAGTAAGTAAATAAACTCGTATCACTATCAGAATAAGAAACAACTATAATCATATAACTTTCAAGATATAATCAACGATTCATACCTGTCAAGATTCACTGGAGTGCTTGGCACCTGCTGCTCCCCATTGAAACCCAATCCATGTGGTGAAATCGGACAATGTTGAAGCAGACCAACGAGACGGCTGACAACCAGGTACCCCACTCGTCCTCCTCACGGAACCAATGCAGGCACAGGGCCTGCATCGCAGGGTCATCGTAGACTCTCCAAGCAAACTGAATAAAAAATATGTCCGACATCAGTAACTGTTCTGAGGGTTACCTGAAACTGTAGGTCTATCTCGGATGAGATCTTTCGTAAGGGTCAGAGCTGATATGTCTGACTTGATGGACTTGATGGTGGTGTTGATCCTTCATCACCGGAGGGTGGTGGTACCTGCAAGGGACTCCGATGCTTAAGTTAGCAAGGGTATTAAGCAGATTTTTAGTAGAATCAGAGTATGAGTTATACCTGGGTTCTTGATGCGCAAGCATCTTTCCTATCTTTTTCTAGTGAATTTGCATATAATTTGTTGAGTTTAATAAAGATTTAATTATCTTTTAGCCAATATGGATGCTACTTTGAGTCTTTTGCAATTTTGTTTATTTTAGATAGCATTCGGCGGAATTTGATGGAGTTTCTACAGTACAAGAATCAAAGGAGATGGCAGCGAGGAGCGTGCGCGTGATTTGGAGGTATCTATGGCGATGCGTGCGCGTGGCCGAAACGTACGCGTGATTTGAAGATTTGCTCAGCGACGTGGACGTGTGACCGACGCATCCGCGTGACTTGCGGAAAAGACCAGCGACGCGTACGCGTGACATGCGCCACGTGTAGAAAACACAGAAAATGCTAAGGGGTGATTTCTGGGCCCCATTTTAGCACCCAAGTTAGGAGCGGATCCAGTAAAGCCAAGTGGTCCCCCACGTTATAAGACGCGGAGTAGTTAGTTAATTCTGATTTAAATTCAAATTTGATTTTTAAAATAGGAAAAGATATTATCTTAATTTTAGATATTAGATTTTAAATTATTTAGGATCAGTTATAAAAAGGGGAGACATCTCTTCCATTAGAGGGATGACATAAGGGGGATTCCATTAGGAAATTCTATACAAATTTACATTCCGTATTCCATGAGCAACTAATCCTCCATTGTTAAGGTTATGAGCTCTGTCTATTTGTATGGATTGATTTTATTGATTTTTCTATTTTAATTTATGCATGGATTTATAATTTAAGAATTGTTTTCGCTCTTTATTTTATGAATTTGGGTGGAACGGAAGTATGACCCTCTTTCTATTTGAGTTCTTATAAAACTTGGAAAAGCTCTTTACTTGAACAACAACTTGAAAACAATTTCTCCTAAATTTTAATTATTTGGATTTAACGGGATACGTGACATATAATCCCCTTATTTTTGGGTAATTAGAATTTTTGTGGCATATAAACTAGAATTTGATTATCACCCTCTAATTAGAATTAATTGACCAAGGAATTGGTAGTTAATGAATTTTAGAGGAGACTAGGAAGGTCTAAGGAATTAGGGTATAGTCACATACAGTTTGCCATAAATTAAAGGTTTAATTACTCTGTTGGTCCCTATAGTTTCACGAAATTTTCAATTAAGTCCCTATACTTTTTTTCCTTTTAATTGGGTCCCTGCACTAATTTTTTTTTTCAATTAAGTCCCTACCGTGACCAATCAGTTAGATTTAACAGAATATTCCGTTCCTAAATTAAAGATTCTCTAACTTTTTCCTAAATCTCTAATTCTCTTTCACACTTATTTTCTGAAATACCAAAATAACCCTCCCACACTTAGAATAAAAAATCTAGCTAGCCCTCAGTTGCTCTGTGGAGATCGCATTCACTATCATCTCCTGCGTCGGTCCATCGTCTTCATCCATCTGTGGCGTCGTCTGCAGCGGACGCTTGGTGGTCGGCTGTCCCTCACCTCCTTCTCTCTACGTTGGTTTGTTCTACGTTATTCTGTTCGGAAGTCTTCTGCGCTATTTTCCCATCTAAGCCGTCGCCGTCCCTCCCAGTGCTTTGCCTCGCCTGACGTCGCTGCACCGCACTGCACTGAGCCTCGCTGCTCCTGACCTCCCGTCTGGCCTCTCGTCCCCACGCCGCGCCTCTCCTCGATCTCCCTGTACTCGATCTGTCACAAAACAGGTAACATATAACATTTAATTTTTTGTCCAGCTTTTAAAACTTGATGTAACATGTTCATGCTAATTTTAATTTTCAAAAAATATGGCATTGGTTGAGTATCTAATTTTTGAATTGATTTCTGAATTGTTTTGATATAGTAATTTAGGATTTACAATATGAATATTTATGTACAGAAATTTTGTTAATTGGTGAATTGACATATAAATTAATTTTTTGCTGATGATGAATTTTGTTTATTGTTGATCGTTGATTGTTGTTTGTTGTTACTGGGATGATGCTGCTTTATTAGGACTCTGTAATTTTTATTTGTAATTAATTGATTATGTTAGAAATAAGGAAAGAGGTGAGATTGGAGATAAGGTGTTTGATTAAATGCCTTTGAGAGAGTTGAATTGATTACAAGTTCTGATTATGTATTTTATCTATAATTAATTGATTATGAGTTTAATTGATCATTTTATCTATAATTAATTGACTATTTTATATACAATGACCATGCTACTATTTGATTAGCCATTGTATCTCGAATTCCTGAGTTGGTTGAACTAAGCAGGTGATCCTTCTTTATGCTACATTTGTGGTTTATTTATCTCTATTTATGTTGCCTAAATATTCCTTGTTTACATTTATTTGCATCCAGGGAGAGCACATTTCATATGGTTCAGTCATTTTAATGATGAAAATTCTCGAATCATCACTGAACTTCACTCTCATCCAAGAAGTTTCCTTTATTAAAAGACACCATTGAGCTTCACTTGTTTGGCACCCTAGACTTGTCTAATTAAGTGATTATATAGAGAATATATCTAATTTCCTCAAATATATTTGTATACCTGATGATCTTATTGAGCGTTACCTAGAGGTGAATTCTTGTACCAATGTTTTTGCTTTGACAAGATAAATTGAATTTTTCTTATCTTATAATGATTAGTTGTGGCGGGAACTTAGTTTAGTGTTTTCTTGGTTTGATTTTGAAGTTACTATGCCAGTATAAAGGTGGTTCAGTTCTCAAGTTTCTTGAAAAGTTTGATAGTTATTGTGTGGAACACTGTTTACACCTATGCCAACAATATGGAATTATAGATACTGCTGCATTCTTACCAGACAGGGTTGGTGATGTGGGTAGAAGCTCTTGTACTTACACTCCGATTTGAATGATAAGTTTGTTGAAGGTGATGCTGCTGTGGAAGCTGTAGTCTTAAAGCGTTCCTTGCGTGGTTCTTCCCATACAGAAGTTTTCAACAGTGTCTTAAGAATGAAAGATGTTTGTATACCTGTTTCTGAGATTTTTAAAGATGCAACTGTGTTTTAATGATTTTGCTTATATATTTGTAAGGTTAAGTATTCGAACATGTTTTATGGTCATTAATCCAACCGGTAAATGACATGCTCAATTTACTACGTGCCTGTATTAGTCTTCGTCCGCAGAACACCCTTCGACTGAATCCTGAGGAGGCAGAAGCTCATTGGTTTGTAAACTACTTGGCTAGAGATGGCCTTGGAGCTGCATTTCCTTTCTTTTATATTGAGCCAAATGTAATATTACATTATCATAATGAATAATTAAAGGATGGAACTGAATTTTATATATATTTATTATTATTATTTTTATTTTATTTTATCCATTCTTTTTTTTGTATGTTCTTAAGATAAGGTATTTTAAAAATAAAAAAAGATATTTTTGATATAATTTATATATAAATAAGCAAAAGAATGATAGTGACAAAATAAAAGAAATTATAGGAATATCTTTCATGTTGTAGAATCAATGAATAATGATTATAGAAATATCTTTCATTGAATATTTATAGTTTTACCGGATTTTCAATTTGGTCCTTATATTTTTTTCTTTTCAATTTGGTCCCCAAGGGTATACAAGTAATTTCACAATTTACTAACATTTTTTTAACGTTTAACGTTAAGAGATACTAAATTGAAAAAAAAATAATGTATAGGGACCCAATTAAAAGGAAAAAAAGTATAAGGACCTAATTGAAAATTTTGCGAAACTATAGGGACCAACAGAGTAATTAAACCTAAATTAAATCATACATGATTAAAATAGTTAGTAAGAAAAGTTAATCCGGAAAAATTGATAACTCTGAAACCTTAACTATCTTCTCATTTGTGATGCGCGAGCATCTTTCCTATATTTTCCTAGTGAATTTGCATCTAATTTGTTGAGTTTAATAAAGAATTAATTATCTTTTAGCCAATATGGATGCTACTTTGAGTCTTTTGCAATTTTGTTTATTTTAGGTAGCATTCGGCGAAATTTGATGGAGTTTCTACAGCACAAGAATCAAAGGAAAAGCTCTTTACTTGAACAACAGCTTGAAAACATATTCTCCTAAATTTTAATTATCTGGATTTAACGGGATACGTGACATATAATCCTTTTATTTTTGGATAATTAGAATTTTTGTGGCATATAAACTGGAATTTGAACTTCACCTTCTAATTGGAATTAATTGACCAAGGAATTGGCAATTAATGAATTTTAGAGGAGGCTAGAAAGGTCTAAGGAATTAGGGTATAGTCACATATAGTTTGCCATGAATTAAATCTTGCATGATTAAAATAGTTAGTAAGAAAAGTTAATCCAAAAAAATAGATAACTCTGAAACCTTAACTATCTTCTCATTATATTATTCCCAACTTATTTATTTGTCTGTGTTTAATGCTCTTTGAATACCAAAACACTCTTTTCTGCTTGTCTAACTAATCCTATCAAATGCTATTGTTGCTTAATCCATCAATCCTCGTGGGATCGATCCTTACTCACGTAAGGTATTTGATAAATCACTATTTTATGGTTTATCTTATGCTCAATTGAGTAGTTTTTATCAAGCCTTTGCACACTTATTCATACTATTTGCATGGTTTTACAATTCCTTCCCAGAATTTGTTCTATGATTGAAAACTTACTTCCTAGAGTCTTTAATTTATGTATTTTAATCATCTCTTATTACCATTCGATGCCTTGATATGTGTGTTAAGTGATTTCAGGGATTACAGGGCAAGAATGGCTTTGAGGATGGAAAAGAAGCATGCAAAAGTGGAAGGAATACAAGAAGTTGAAGAAATTGCTAAGCTGTCCAGCCTGACCTCTTCGCACTCAAACGGTCATAACCTGAGCTACAAAGGTCCAAATGACGCAGTTCTATTTGCATTGGAAAGCTAACATCCGGGGCTCTGCAAAGATATATAATTTGCCATTGCTGCCCCGAAGTTAGGCGACACAGACTCGTGGATGACGCGCATGCATCGCATCTGCGAATTTCAATCCACGCAAACGCGTGGACGATGCCTCCGCGTCACTTTGCCGCAACCTGTACGAACCAGCAGCGATTTTTGAGCTGTTTTTGACAAATTTCTCGGCCCAGAAAATACAGATTAGAGGCTATAAAGTGGGGGAATGCATCCATACTTCATACAATATACATTCATTCATAATTCACACTTTTCATAGTTTAAATGTAGTTTTTTTAGAGAGAGAGGTTCTCTCCTCTCTCTTAGGATTTAGGATTAGGATTAGGATTTCTTTTAAGATTAGGATTTAGGATTTCTTCATCACAGGTTCAATGTTCCTTTCTTAGGTATTTTCTCTTTCATTTGTTTATGAACTTTTCCATGTTGGATCTGATTTCTTTTATTAATAATTGAGGTATTTCAGACATATGATTTTAATTTAGCTTTCTACATTCTTGGCTTTGGTTGATTAATTGGTAACTCTTGAGTTGTCAAACTTATCGTGATTGATAGTTGATATTTTTGCTGATTGATTTAGATTCCTATAACTCTAGTCTTTCCTCAGGAGTTGACTAGGACTTTAGGTGTTAAATTGATTTTTCCACTTGACTTACCTTCATAGTTAGAGGTTGACTTAGTGGGAGCAAAAATATAATTCTCATCACCATTGATAAGGATAACTAGGATAGGACTTCCAGTTTTCATATCTTGCCAATAGTTTTATTAGCTATTGATTTATTAATTCTTGCAATCTATTTTCTTTTATTAAAACCTTTTTAAAAACCCAAAAACACTATTTTCCATAACCAATAATAAAACACACCTCCCTGCAATTCCTTGAGAAGACGACCCGAGGTTTAAATACTTCGGTTATCAATTTCAAAGAGGTTTGTTACTTGTGACAACCAAAACGTTTGTAAGAAAGGAATTCTTGTCGGTCTAGAAGCTATACTTACAATGAAAATTTATTTGTGAAAATTCTAGATCGCGCGAGAGTTTCGTTCTTCAGTATTACTTGGTACGACCCGGTGCACTTGCCGGTTAGTTTGTGGGTTGTAAAATACTGCACCAAGTTTTTGGCGCCGTTGCTGGGGATTGACTGTGATTAACAACTACCAGTTGTTTGATTGCTTAGATTAGGTGTGTTATTTTTAATTTTATTAAAATCTATATATTTTTTTAAAAAAAATTTGAAAAAAATTTAAATAAATAAATAGCACCAATATTTTTCTTAATTTCTGAAATTAAGTTTGGTGTTTCCTAGTTAGTTTTATTTTAATTTTTTCCTATTTTAATTCTTAGAATTCTGTTCTTTCTTCTTTGCTTTCCTGTTTACCACATGGTGCGTTTAATCCTTTTTGGTGTTTTGTGCTAAGGAAAAATAATGGAGAGAGATCATATGGGTTACTACTCACACCCGAGTAGTGATTCATATTATTGTGGATGGAGGAGCTATCCAAATTTTGGTTGGCAAGGTCAAAACTAAAGAGACTTCAATGCTCCATGTTCCAACTATCAAGAGCCACCACCTCCATATTCATATCAAGAACCACCATCTCAATATTCATATCAAGAACCATCATCTTTCTACCCATACCAAGAGCCACCATCTCCCTATTCATATCAAGAACCATCATCTCCTTCTTATTCATATCAAGAGCCACAATCTCCTTATTAATCTCAAATACCATCAGATCTTGAGCTCCTCATGAAAGAATTCCTACATGATATAAAGAAGAGTGTCAAAAATGTAGAGAATTATGTGCAAATGATGATTAAGAACCAGAAAGGGGAACAAGTAAATTCCTTCCCAAGAGATACAATGCAAGATCCAATAGAAGAAAGTGAGAAAACCAATTGTTCCGAGGGTTACCTAAAACTGTAGGTTGATCTTGGATGAGATTGTCTGTGTTGGTCAGAACTGACGTGTCCGGCAGGTGGGTATCGGCCGGAGCTGGTGTGTCCGACTTGTTGGACTTGGTGGTGGTGCTGATCCTTCGTCCCCGGAGGGTGGGGGGTACCTGCAAGAGACTCCGATGCTTAAGTTAGCATGGGTATTAAACAGGTATTGAGTAGAATCAGAGTATGAGTTATACCTGGGTGCTCCAGTGTATTTATAATGGTGAGGAGTGACCTTTCTGGAGATAAGATAGTTATCTTATCTTATCTTATCTTTATCTTTGAGTGAGGTCATCTTATCTTTAGGGGAACCGCCTTTATCTTTCTGGGCTTTGGCTGCCTTTAGATTGGGCTGTGTTCCTTCGTTTTGGGCCTGCTTTGGGCTCCTTTGGCGATTTGGCCGAGCTTTTCGAGAAGAGGTCGGGCATTGGCCGAGCTCTTTGAGAAGAGGTCGGATATTCTAACCTGAAGAGGTCGGTCGGCTTGTCGCTAAACATCCCGGGTCGGACAGCTTGACCCAGGGTATGAACAGTGCCCCTGCTTGAGTTCGATCTTTCCGTGAGATCGTGCTTTTCAGAGCTTCGATCTCTTTGGAAGTCGTGCTCAAGCATCTGTCTGGCTTGTTTCTTCATTGCTTCGCAATCTTTGCAGATTTTCTAGAGGTTTGGTACTTCATAGTCCAACCTCTTTTGAGTGGTAGTGCGGGTTTTCTACCCTTGCCTTCTGGATCACGCCTTGCTTTAAGTTTGTGTTGACAACCTTCTGCTTTGGCAAAGTTATCCTTGCGGCTTGATATCCGAGCTTTTAGTGACTTGTCCCATGACTTTTTAGTGTTCTTTATATAGAACCCTTTTTTTAGTCTTGGATGATGTTCGTAGCCCTGTTTGAGATTGTGCCTTCTTTTGAGTGGAGTTTGTATCCTTTTTGGCTAAGCGCATTTGAGCCTTAAGTTGTTTCCCAACCTTTTGGCTTGTTCTTTTTTGAAGTCATACTTGTGCCTCTTCTTTAGCTGACGTCGACCTGTATGACTTTGCCCCTGCTTGAGTTCGGACTTTTTCCGTGAGACCGTGCTTTCAGAGTTTCGATCTCTTCGGGGAAGTCGTGCTCAAGCATCCTGACTTTGGTCGATCTTTGAGTAGTTTCTCCTTGTGCGAGTCTAGTATTGCCCCTTTTAGTTTGTTGAGGGGACTTTTCAGCCTTCTTCTGACTTGTTTGTCTTCACTGCTCGGGCTTTTTAGTCATAATCCAACAACTTTTTAGGTAGTGTTCCGATGGAGAACCTTTTTATAGTCTGTTTGGATGACTTTTTAGCGCCGTTTTGATTTGTGCTTTTGCCTTTTAAGTAGTGTCTTTTTTCAAGACTTCGTACCTTTTAGCAAAGCATTCCTGGCCTTCGTCTGGCTGTTTGCGAGATGTCTTTGTCCTTTTTTGTGGATCTTTGTAGAGTGTCGGTACTTTGTTGTCTGACCTCTCTTGATCACTTCTGGTTTTGTCCACTTTCTGCTTGGTCGAGATGGTTCTTGGGGCTAACTTGTTCGACGACTTTTTAGTGTTCTCGTAGAACACTTTTTAGTCATTCTGAACAATTTTGATAGCCTTGTCGTGAAGCTGTGGCTTTTTGGGCGGAGCTATGTCCATTTTAGTGCACGTTTTTCGTTGGTCCGACTTCTTTTTGTCGGTCCGAGCTGTAGCTTTCGTTGGTCCGACTTCTTCTTGTCGGTCCAAGCTGTAGCTGTCATTGGTCCGACTTCTTCTGTCGACCCTTCTTTTAGCTTTTGTTGGTCCGACTTTCTCTTGTCGGTCCAAGCTTTTAGCTTTTGCTGGTCCGACTTTCTCTTGTCAGTCCAAGCTGTAGCTTTTGCTGGTCCGACTTCTTCTTGTCAGGGCTCTCCTGAGTTATTTCTATAATCCTCTTTCTTGGACTTTGTTCAGGTCTCTTTCAGGGATTACTTTTATAACTCTTTCGTCGTTTGGGCCGACTTTGTCATGTCGGGCTCTCCTTAGTTATTTCTGTAATCCTCTTTCTTGGACCTTTGTTCAGTTCTCTTTCAGGGATTACTTTGATAACTTTTTAGTGGTAGGAGTCCAACTTGGTTATGTCGGTCTCCTTTAAGTTATTTTTTGTAGTCCTCTTTCTTGGATCTTTGTCAGATCTCTTTTAGGGACTACTTGTATAACTTTTTAGTGGTAGGAGTCTGACTTGGTTATGTTGGTCTCCTTTAAGTTATTTTTTGTAGTCCTCTTTCTTGGATCTTTGTCTGATCTCTTTTAGGGACTACTTGTATAACTTTTTAGTGGTAGGAGTCCGACTTGGTTATGTCGGTCTCCTTTGAGTTATTTTTTGTAGTCCTCTTTCTTGGATCTTTGTCAGATCTCTTTTAGGGACTACTTGTATAACTTTTTAGTGGTAGGAGTCCGACTTGGTTATGTCGGTCTCCTTTAAGTTATTTTTTGTAGTCCTCTTTCTTGGATCTTTGTCAGATCTCTTTCAGGGACTACTTGTATAACTTTTTGTTTTGGGCTGACTTTGTTATGTCAGGCCCTTCTAAGTTAAAGTAATCATCTTTTATAGGGTTGGCCAGACCTCTTTCCAGGGTTTACTTATAGCTTGGGTTGACTTGGTTCGACTTCTTAACGTTCGACCAGTCCTTAAGTTATTATTTTAGCGATCCGTAAGACCTCGTCAGGTTCTTTTTTAGATCACTTTCGATAACTTCTTACATTATTCTGTGTTCATCTTTGCCGATTTGTAGAAAGTGGTTGGCATCTTTAGATCGTCTTTGGGGTGAATCGCGTTTTCACCTTTATCGGACGGTTATCTTTATCGTGACCGTGCAGTGAAATTGTTTTTCACTTTCTGCCGATCTGTTGCTTTATAATCGGGCGATGAACTCTGCTTTCACTTTTTTGCCGACCTTGTCAAAATCGGGCGATGAATTCTGGTTTCATCTTTGCCGACTTTTATCATGATCGGGCGGTGAATTTGGTTTTCACCCCGCCAACCTTGTCGTGATCCGGCAGTGAAATTTGCGTTTCAGATTAATGCGTCTTGGTATAGTAGTGAATTTTGTTTTCACTTTGTCGAAATCAAATGATGAATTCGGTTTTCATCGTGGTCAGGCGGTGAAGTTGGTTTTCACCTTGCCGACTTGTCGCTTTGTAATCGGACGATGAGTTTGGTTTTCATCTTGCCGACTTTGTCGTGATCGGGCGGTGATTTTGGTGTTTCACCTTGCCGACCTGCCGTAGTCGGGCGTCTTGGTAGGAAACTTTTTAAGGAATCTGCAATCTTTTAAACAATAATATAAAGATAAGAGTGTGTACATGTTAGTACTTACCTTTCTAGGTTGGGCAATCTTTTTGGATCTCGGCCTGGCGCCCTTTTTATATTGCAGGCATGCCATGACCTTGGTAGCTCTTGCCCTTCGAGTTCGGACAGTCTGTAGCAACCTTTCCTCAGTTCTTCTAAACAACTTGGTATGGTCCTTTCCAGTTGGCTGCTAGCTTTCCTTCTCCAGGTCGAGTTGTTCCGATATCATTTCGGATTAGGATGAGGTTGTTGTTGGCAAAGCTTTGCTGTACTACCTTCTGATTGTATCTTGAGGCCATTCGACGTTTTAACGCCTCTCCCTTGATCGGAGCTCTCTCTCGGACTCTTGGAAGTAGGTCGAGTTCTTTCCTTTGGATTTGGGAGTTGACCTCTTCATTGTAAAAGATCATTCTGGGGGATCCTTCTTTGATCTCTACTGGGATCATTGCCTCCACTCCGCGAGTCAATCGAAAGGGTGATTCCCCCGTGGTGAAGTGTGGAGTTGTCCGATATGCCCATAGGACTTGTGGGAGCTCTTCAGCCCAAGCTCCCTTTTGATCTGAAGAACTTTGGTTCTTTCTGCAAAAATTTTGCGTATTCGCCTTTGAGGAGAATGTGTGCTTTGCTTAGGATTTAGTTACTGTTCCTGTTTCTTTTCGTTGTTGCCTGACTCCCTTTGTACAAAAAGTTCTAGCTTTTGTTTTGACATTTTGTTTGAGAGGTGTTCGGACTGTTTGGGTATAGATTGTCGGCTTCTCTTCTCTGTGTTCTTGCCCTGTTGTTGCCTCCAAAGGGTGCCCCTGGACTTTTGTGTGTGTCCTGGGGTTTCCCTTTTACTGTTGTATCTGACACTTGATGTTTTGCTGTTATTGTCCGAGTTGTTTCCATTATTTGTCCGAGTTGTTTGGTAATAACCTCATGGTTGACCTATGTCTTCTTGAAAAAATATTGCTGAGATGTCTACTAAGATCCCGGTCGGCATGTCTGATTGACTGGATTCCATAGTTGTAATGCGTGTTACTGTGGCTGACCCTGAGTACTGTGTGCGACTTAGGAGGTTCCTCTGAATTTGTAGGGATAGGGATGAGGAAAAGAATTATGAGCTGGTGTCGCTGGACTCTCAGGAGAGGGTTTGTTTTCCTTCCTTTTGTGGTTTTGTAATGTGGTATGGATGAGGCTTCTGTTATTGCCCCCTGGTTTGGTGTTGGCTAGTTTTGAAAATGCATCAGTTCGAGCATTCTGCTCCCGAGGTATGTGTCAGACTTCATATTCCCCGAAATGTCCGAGCTGTTTTCTATTTTTGTCCAGGGTTCCCTGAATTGTCCGAGCTGTTTTCTGGTTTTGTCTAGGGTCCCCCAAATTAACCGAGGTATTTTTGTGGTGGGATCCTCAGCTTGGTTGCTCCCTTCTATTTGTGAGGTGACTACTTGTGAGTCATTGGACATGGTAAGCTCCTACCTTCTTGGCTAGCCTTAAACCAGCCAGTAGTGCCTCGTATTCAGCTTGGTCATTTGGCTTGATTTGGCTTCCCTGATCGCTTTTCTATAATTACACCTGCACCACTCCCGGTTTTGTTTGAAGAGTCATCCATGTAGAGTTTCCATTTTGTAGGAGTTTCCGGGGTGTCAGTGTACTCTGTAATGAAGTCGGCCAAATACTATGGTTTGATGGCTGTCTGAGCTTTATGTCAAAGATTGATTTTGACTTCCCACTGTAGAATCCTGCCTGCTAAGTCTGTTTTCTTGTAGGATGCCTTCGATGGGCTGGTTGGTCCGAACTCTGATAGTGTGAGCTTGAAAGTATGGGTGGAGTCATCGAGAGGTGAGTATGGGGGCGTAGGCAAACTGCTCTATCTCTTGATAGTTTAGTTCGGCCTCTTGTAGGGCCTTGATGATGAAGTAGACAGATTGTTGCCCACTTTTGTCTTCTTTAACTAGTGATGAGGCTATTGCCAGACTTCCCACTACGAGGTATAATATAAGCTTTTCACTTTCCCTTGGTTGGGTAAGAATGGGTGGTTGCCCTAAGAATTTTCAAAATTCCGGAAGGCTTGTTTGCACTTTGTAGTCCTATTCAAACCTCTCTCCCTTCCTTAATATACCTCTTTGAGGTGTCCTTTGCGAGATGATTTAGAGATCCTTCCTCCTGCGAATCCTCCATGAACATGTCTCTCAGGGGTGTGAGGTGGACGTTCAACTTGTTCGACCTCTTTGGTGTGAGACGTTCGACTTGTCCGACCTCTTTGGTATGAGGTTGACCTTCGACTTGTCCGACCTCTTTGGTGTGAGGTAGACCTTCGACTTGTCCGACCTCTTTGGTGTGAGGTTGACTTTCAACTTGTCCGACCTCTTTGGTGTGAGGTGGACCTTCAACTTTGTCCGACCTCTTTGGTGTGAGGTGGACCTTCAACGCGTCCGACCTCTTTGGTGTGAGGTGGACCTTCAACGCGTCCGACCTCTTTTGGTGTGAGGTGGACCTTCAACTTTGTCCGACCTCTTTGGTGTGAGGTGGACCTTCAACGCGTCCGACCTTTTTTGTTTTTGATTGGGCGAGTTGATGGAATCTTCTCAGTGTTGCATATTTCTCGGTAGATATCCACAACAGACACCCGAAGGGGGGTGTAATTGTGGTATTTTCTAGGCTTTTCTCCATGTTGATCTTCTTTTTTCTTGGACTCTTTATCCCTATCCCGAGAGGAGTAGGAATGTTCGGTTTTTGATATCTCTCCTAGTCGAGAGTTTTTCTCCATGTTGATGTACTTCTCTGCGCATTCCTGTACCTCGTTCCAAGATGTTTGGGTGCTTCTTGGATATTGAGTGGCTAAAAGGTCCTTCTCGTAGACCATTGATGAGACCCCTGATAGCTGCTTCTGTTGGCAGACTTTGTATGTCCAGACATGTTTTGTTAAATCTTTCCATGTAATTGCGAAGGCTCTCTCGATCTCCTTGCTTGATCCCTAATAGGCTTGATGCGTGTTTGGCTTTGTCCTTCTGGATGGAGAATAATAGATTGCATCTGAGGCCTCCGTGAGATACATCCTGCTTCTGAAATTTCTAAGATGATAGCTTGGATCTTGATGTGCCGTCGTACGGAGTCATGTTGGGAGCTTTGAAGTCCTTTGGGACCATTAACTTTCATGATCTCTTTGGTGAATGGGTCTTGATCTTTGTGGGGGCTATCTTCGTGACTGGATCGAGCCGTCTCGGTTGTGAGATCAACTTCGAGTTTTAAGAGCTTATCTTTTAACTCTCGGCGTCGCCTAGTTTCCCTTCGGAGGTCCTTCTTGGCTTCCCGTTGATGCTCGTCTTCTTTTTTGAGTTGTTGGAGGCGGTTTTGTTGAGCTTGTAGTGCTTCCATGATTTCTGTGTTTGCAGGTTACTTATCTCCCCCGTTTTGGGGTGTGCTTTTGGGGGTGGCGTCCACGCTTTTATGCGGCATTCTATCCTCTAGATCTGAATCGTGGTCGTTGTCATGGTTGTCCGCCATGGTGGTGGGATGACTTCCAAGGTCCCCGGCAACGGCGCCAATGTTCCGAGGGTTACCTGAAACTGTAGGTCGATCTTGGATGAGATCGTCTGTGTTGGTCGGAACCGACGTGTCCGGCAGGTGGGTATCGGCCGGAGCTGGTGTGTCCGACTTGTTGGACTTGGTGGTGATGCTGATCCTTCGTCCCCGGAGGGTGGGGGGTACCTGCAAGAGACTCCGATGCTTAAGTTAGCATGGGTATTAAACAGGTATTGAGTAGAATCAGAGTATGAGATATACCTGGGTGCTCCAGTGTATTTATAATGGTGAGGAGTGACCTTTCTGGAGATAAGATAGTTATCTTATCTTATCTTATCTTTATCTTTGAGTGAGGTCATCTTATCTTTAGGGGAACCGCCTTTATCTTTCTGGGCTTTGGCTGCCTTTAGATTGGGCTGTGTTCCTTCGTTTTGGGCCTGCTTTGGGCTCCTTTGGCGATTTGGCCGAGCTCTTTGAGAAGAGGTCGGGCATTGGC
The DNA here is from genome assembly GCF_014773155.1 of Arachis stenosperma. Lineage (NCBI taxonomy): Eukaryota > Viridiplantae > Streptophyta > Magnoliopsida > Fabales > Fabaceae > Arachis > Arachis stenosperma. The sequence goes on along the minus strand of NC_080380.1, from coordinate 9,350,439 downwards.
CGAGCTCTTTGAGAAGAGGTCGGGCATTGGCCGAGCTCTTTGAGAAGAGGTCGGATATTCTGACCTGAAGAGGTCGGTCGGCTTGTCGCTAAACATCCCGGGTCGGACAGCTTGACCCAGGGTATGAACAGTGCCCCTGCTTGAGTTCGATCTTTCCGTGAGATCGTGCTTTTCAGAGCTTCGATATCTTTGGAAGTCGTGCTCAAGCATCTGTCTGGCTTGTTTCTTCATTGCTTCGCAATCTTTGCAGATTTTCTAGAGGTTTGGTACTTCATAGTCCAACCTCTTTTGAGTGGTAGTGCGGGTTTTCTACCCTTGCCTTCTGAATCACGCCTTGCTTTAAGTTTGTGTTGACAACCTTCTGCTTTGGCAAAGTTATCCTTGCGGCTTGATATCCGAGCTTTTAGTGACTTGTCCCATGACTTTTTAGTGTTCTTTATATAGAACCCTTTTTTTAGTCTTGGATGATGTTCGTAGCCCTGTTTGAGATTGTGCCTTCTTTTGAGTGGAGTTTGTATCCTTTTTGGCTAAGCGCATTTGAGCCTTAAGTTGTTTCCCAACCTTTTGGCTTGTTCTTTTTTGAAGTCGTACTTGTGCCTCTTCTTTAGCTGACGTCGACCTGTATGACTTTGCCCCTGCTTGAGTTCGGACTTTTTCCGTGAGATCGTGCTTTCAGAGTTTCGATCTCTTCGGGGAAGTCGTGCTCAAGCATCCTGACTTTGGTCGATCTTTGAGTAGTTTCTCCTTGTGCGAGTCTAGTATTGCCCCTTTTAGTTTGTTGAGGGGACTTTTCAGCCTTCTTCTGACTTGTTTGTCTTCACTGCTCGGGCTTTTTAGTCATAATCCAACAACTTTTTAGGTAGTGTTCCGATGGAGAACCTTTTTATAGTCTGTTTGGATGACTTTTTAGTGCCGTTTTGATTTGTGCTTTTGCCTTTTAAGTAGTGTCTTTTTTCAAGACTTCGTACCTTTTAGCAAAGCATTCCTGGCCTTCGTCTGGCCGTTTGCGAGATGTCTTTGTCCTTTTTTGTGAATCTTTGTAGAGTGTCGGTACTTTGTTGTCTGACCTCTCTTGATCACTTCTGGTTTTGTCCACTTTCTGCTTGGTCGAGGTGGTTCTTGGGGCTAACTTGTTCGACGACTTTTTAGTGTTCTCGTAGAACACTTTTTAGTCATTCTGAACAATTTTGATAGCCTTGTCGTGAAGCCGTGGCTTTTTGGGCGGAGCTATGTCCGTTTTAGTGCACGTTTTTCGTTGGTCCGACTTCTTTTTGTCGGTCCGAGCTGTAGCTTTCGTTGGTCTGACTTCTTCTTGTCGGTCCAAGCTTTAGCTTTCGTTGGTCCGACTTCTTCTTATCGGTCCAAGCTGTAGCTGTCATTGGTCCGACTTCTTCTGTCGACCCTTCTTTTAGCTTTTGTTGGTCCGACTTTCTCTTGTCGGTCCAAGCTTTTAGCTTTTGCTGGTCCGACTTTCTCTTGTCGGTCCAAGCTGTAGCTTTTGTTGGTCCGACTTCTTCTTGTCGGGGCTCTCCTGAGTTATTTCTATAATCCTCTTTCTTGGACTTTGTTCAGGTCTCTTTCAGGGATTACTTTTATAACTCTTTCGTCGTTTGGGCCGACTTTGTCATGTCAGGCTCTCCTTAGTTATTTCTGTAATCCTCTTTCTTGGACCTTTGTTCAGGTCTCTTTCAGGGATTACTTTGATAACTTTTTAGTGGTAAGAGTCCGACTTGGTTATGTCGGTCTCCTTTAAGTTATTTTTTGTAGTCTTCTTTCTTGGATCTTTGTCAGATCTCTTTTAGAGACTACATGTATAACTTTTTAGTGGTAGGAGTCCGACTTGGTTATGTCGGTCTCCTTTAACTTATTTTTTGTAGTCCTCTTTCTTGGATCTTTGTCTGATCTCTTTTAGGGACTACTTGTATAACTTTTTAGTGGTAGGAGTCCGACTTGGTTATGTCGGTCTCCTTTGAGTTATTTTTTGTAGTCCTCTTTCTTGGATCTTTGTCAGATCTCTTTTAGGGACTACTTGTATAACTTTTTAGTGGTAGGAGTCCGACTTGGTTATGTCGGTCTCCTTTAAGTTATTTTTTGTAGTCCTCTTTCTTGGATCTTTGTCAGATCTCTTTCAGGGACTACTTGTATAACTTTTTGTTTTGGGCTGACTTTGTTATGTCAGGCTCTTCTAAGTTAAAGTAATCCTCTTTTATAGTGTTGGCCAGACCTCTTTCCAGGGTTTACTTATAGCTTGGGTTGACTTGGTTCGACTTCTTAACGTTCGACCAGTCCTTAAGTTATTATTTTAGCGATCCGTAAGACCTCGTCAGGTTCTTTTTTAGATCACTTTCGATAACTTCTTACATTATTCTGTGTTCATCTTTGCCGATTTGTAGAAAGTGGTTGGCATCTTTAGATCGTCTTTGGGGTGAATCGCGTTTTCACCTTTATCGGACGGTTATCTTTATCGTGACCGTGCAGTAAAATTGTTTTTCACTTTCTGCCGATCTGTTGCTTTATAATCGGGCGATGAACTCTGCTTTCACTTTTTTGCCGACCTTGTCAAAATCGGGCGATGAATTCTGGTTTCATCTTTGCCGACTTTTATCATGATTGGGCGGTGAATTTGGTTTTCACCCCGCCGACCTTGTCGTGATCTGGCAGTGAAATTTGCGTTTCAGATTAATGCGTCTTGGTATAGTAGTGAATTTTGTTTTCACTTTGTCGAAATCAAATGATGAATTCGGTTTTCATCGTGGTCGGGCGGTGAAGTTGGTTTTCACCTTGCCGACTTGTCGCTTTGTAATCGGACGATGAGTTTGGTTTTCATCTTGCCGACTTTGTCGTGATCGGGCGGTGATTTTGGTGTTTCACCTTGCCGACCTGCCGTAGTCGGGCGTCTTGGTAGGAAACTTTTTAAGGAATCTGCAATCTTTTAAACAATAATATAAAGATAAAAGTGTGTACATGTTAGTACTTACCTTTTTAGGTTGGGCAATCTTTTTGGATCTCGGCCTGGCGCCCTTTTTATATTGCAGGCATGCCATGACCTTGGTAGCTCTTGCCCTTCGAGTTCGGACAGTCTGTAGCAACCTTTCCTCAGTTCTTCTAAACAACTTGGTATGGTCCTTTCCAGTTGGCTGCTAGCTTTCCTTCTCCAGGTCGAGTTGTTCCGATATCATTTCGGATTAGGATGAGGTTGTTGTTGGCAAAGCTTCGCTGTACTACCTTCTGATTGTATCTTGAGGCCATTCGACGTTTTAACGCCTCTCCCTTGATCGGAGCTCTCTCTCGGACTCTTGGAAGTAGGTCGAGTTCTTTCCTTTGGATTTGGGAGTTGACCTCTTCATTGTAGAAGATCATTCTGGGGGATCCTTCTTTGATCTCTACTGGGATCATTGCCTCCACTCCGCGAGTCAATCGGAAGGGTGATTCCCCCGTTATGTGCCTAGTTTAGGATCCCGGTAGCCATTGGAATTACAAACATTGGTAGAGATTTCTGGATCAGTACAAGCATAAGCCACCATGACAAGAAGCTCACCACATGTCCAACTTAAGGACTTCAACTAAAAGTGCTTGGTGGGAGACAACCCACCGTGGTATGATCGTTCCTTTTCATTCTTAGTTATTTTTCGTAGTAGTAGTTTTCTTACTTATTTGATTTTTTATTGAATTCTTACTAATTTTCTGATCATGCAACTAATTTAGAATAGGAACCGGATAATAATAATAATAAAAGAAAAAAAGAGGAGCACATGACGCGCAAGCGTCGCTGACGCGTACGCGTCATATGCATGTGCGTGAAAAATAAAATTTAACAGAGAGTTGCGCGGGAGTGGCGCAGGAATAATGCCTTTCGCACAAATAAGCCCACGCGTACGCGTACCCCACCGTGCGTGTCATTGGTGATTTTGACACTCCACGCGTGCGCGTCACTGACGCGAACACGTGACCTGGAAAATCGACGTAAATATATGTTGGGCAGAGAGTTGTGCTGGCTTGGGGCTGGAAGCGTGCTAGAGGCACAAATTTACTCACGTGTACGCATCACTGACGCGTGCGCGTCATTTGCATAAATGGCCCTCCACGCATGCGCGTGCATGACGAGCATGCGTCGTATGAAAATAGTAGTTCCCAAGCCACGCGAACAGAGAGTTGTGCGTGCGCGCGGCTGGCTTCGCGCGAATCGTGCAAAACCCAGGGCACGCAGACACGTACGCGTCATTAAGAAAATTTTGCGCCCCACGCGTACGCGTGCTGCATGCGTACGCGTCGCTTGCGCCGCACAACTCCACTAGTTCTCCGCCCAAGTTTTTAATTTTCTCTCTCTTCCAATCCTAATTCCCTCTTGTTCTTTTATCCTTATATTCTTCTTTCCTCTTACTATTTGTTTTTATTTTCAGTTTTTCTTTGTTTGAGGACAAGCAAACCTTTAAGTTTGGTGTTGACACTTCGCTTAAGGGTTTTCTGTTTACTTCTATGGCATCAAAAAGGGAGGCGAATCATCTTTACTGAGGAGTACAACCTGAAGAATAAAGCGACCGCTAGGATAACTAAGGTGGTTGAGTTTCTTTCATATTTATTCCTCCCCTCTTTTTCTATGTTATGTTCCAGTTTTCTGCTATTTTGCTTTGTCTGTTGCATGATCCTTTATTAGTGAGAACCCTAGGTCTAGTTTAGTTTTCCCTTAAATGCTTTAATTTTAAAAAGATGTCTTATGTATTACTCACTAAGCTTGAATTCAAATAAAAAATACAGAAGTGATGTATTGCATGAGAAATTGAGTTAATTTTAAGAGTAGTCTTATTTACTTAAATGTGGTAGTATTTTCTGTAATTCTGAATGCATGACATGAACAGTGCATATTTTTTATAGTGAAGTTTATGAATGTTAAAATTGTTGGCTCTTGAAAGAATGATGAAAAGGAGAAATGTTATTGATAATATGAAAAAACATAAAATTGATTCTTGAAGCAAGAAAAAGCAGTGAAAAACACAAAGCTTGCAAAAAAAATTAAAAAAATAAAAAAGAAGAAAAAAAAAGAAAAAAGCAAGCAGAAAAAGCCAATAACCCTTTAAACTAAAAGGCAAAGGGTAAAAAGGATCCAAGGCTTTGAGCATTAATGGATAGGAGGGTCCAAAGGAATAAAACCCTGGCCTAAGCGGCTAAATCAAGCTGTCCCAACCATGTGCTTGTGGCGTGAAAGTGTCAAGTGAAAAGCTTGAGACTGAGCGATTAAAGTCATGATCCAAAGGAAAAAGAGTGTGCTTAAGAACTCTAGGCACCTCTAACTGGGGACTCTAGCAAAGCTAAGTCACAATTTGAAGAGGTTCACCCAGTTATGTGTCTCTAGCATTTATGTATCCGGTGGTAATACTGGAAAACAAAATACTTAGGGTCACGGCCAAGACTCATAAAATAGTTGTGTTCAAGAATCAACATACTGAATTAGGAGAATCAATAACACTATCTAAATTCTGAGTTCCTATGGATTCCAATCATTCTGAACTTCAAAGGATAAAGTGAAATGCCAAAACTATTTAGGATTACAGTTGTAAACCCCACTATAAGAAGAGACATGAGCTTAATCGAACTCTCATTCTCATGCAAATTCACATCCTAAGCTTATATTAGTTTTGGTTGCTTGAGGACAAGCAACAGTTTAAGTTTGGTGTTGTGATGCGCGAGCATCTTTCCTATATTTTTCTAGTGAATTTGCATCTAATTTGTTGAGTTTAATAAAGAATTAATTATCTTTTAGCTAATATGGATGCTACTTTGAGTCTTTTGCAATTTTGTTTATTTTAGGTAGCATTCGGCGGAATTTGATGGAGTTTCTGCAACACAAGAATCAAAGGAGATGGTAGCGAGGAGCGACGCGTACGCGTGACTGACGCGTGCACGTGATTTGGAGGTATCGATGGCGACGCGTATGCATGATTTGAAGATTTGCTCAGCGACGCGGACGCATGATTGATTCATCTGCGTGACTTGCGGAAAAGACTAGCGACGCGTACGCGTCAGCCACGTGCAGAAAACGCAGAAAATGCTGAGGGGTGTTTCTGGGCCCCATTTTAGCACCCAAGTTAGGAGCGGACCCAGTAAAGCCAAGTGGTCCCCCACGTTACCAGACGCGGAGTAATTAGTTAATTCTGATTTAAATTCAAATTTGATTTTTAAAATAGAAAAAAATATTATCTTAATTTTAGATATTATATTTTAAATTAATTAGGATTAGTTATAAAAAGAGGAGACTTCTCTTCCATTAGAGGGATGACATAAGGGGGATTCCATTTGGGAATTCTATATAAATTTATATTCTGCATTCCACGAGCAACTAATCCTCCATTGTTAAGGTTAGGAGCTCTGTCTATTTGTATGGATTGATTTTATTGCTTTTTCTATTTTAATTTATGCATGGATTTATAATTTAAGAATTGTTTTTGCTCTTTATTTTATGAATTTGGGTGGAACGGAAGTATGACCCTCTTTCTATTTGAGTTCTTGTAAAACTTGGAAAAGCTCTTTACTTGAACAACAGCTTGAAAACAATTTCTCCTAAATTTTAATTATTTGGATTTAACAGGATACGTGACATATAATCCCCTTATTTTTGGGTAATTAGAATTTTTGTGGCATATAAACTAGAAATTGATTATCACCCTCTAATTGGAATTAATTGACCAAGGAATTGGCAGTTAATGAATTTTAGAGGAGACTAGGAAGGTTTAAGGAATTAGGGTCTAGTCACATACAGTTTGCCATAAATTAAATCCTACATAATTAAATTAGTTAGTAAGAAAAGTTAATCTGGAAAAAGATATAATTCTGAAACCTTAACTATTTTCTCCATATTTTATTCCCAAGTCCTTTATCTTACTATTTTAGTTTCTGTATGATTGTTTAATGCTCTTAGAACATCCAAACACTCTTTTCTGTTTGTCTAACTAAGCCTATCAAACACTATTGTTGCTTAATCCATCAATCCTCATGGGATCGACCCTTACTCAAGTAAGGTATTACTTGGTACGACCCGGTGCAATTGTCGGTTAGTTTGTGGGTTGTAAAATACCGCACCAGTGCTCCAGTGTATTTATAATAGTGTGGAACGACCTTCTTAGATAAGATAAGTTAGTTACCTTATCTTATCTTTATCTTTTGAGTGAGGTCATCTTATCTTCAAGGGAACCGCCTTTCTGTCTGTAGGCTTGGACTGCCTTATCTTTTGGGGCGCGGTCCTCCATTTGCGCCCTTTTCGGGCTTTTCTGGTGATTTAGCCGAGCTCTTTGAGAAGAGGTCGGATTTGTCCTGACCTGAAGAGGTCGGTCGACTTATCAGTAGAACATCCCGGGTCAGACAGCTTGACCCAGGGTATGAACAGTGCGCCTGCTCGAGCTCGGTCTTCTGTTTTGAGGTCGAGTCTTAAGCTTTGGGACTTCGATCCTTTTATGGTGAAGCCGAACTCGAGCATTTTGTCGACTTCTTCTTTGTAGGGTTTCTCCTTTGAATGCAGAACGTTTTCTTTTGAACTTTTATTTCTTTTGAAAATGCGCGTCTCCTTGCTTTGGAAATGCGCGAAAGTTTTAATAACTTCATTAATACTTTTAATGTTCCGTTTCTTCATTTCATTTTAAACTTCTCACAAAAAATGGTTTCTCTTTTCTCATTTTTTGTTGTAACTTCCCCCTTTTCTTTCTACCTTTCTGTTTGCCTGAGACTTTTGCGTTTCTCTCTGCGACGCCGTTTTGGTGTTTTTGTTGCTCGAAAAGGTGATTCCGTCTCTCCGTCTTCAATCTCTTCGAAGTTTTCTTCTTTGTTCAGGTTGGTTCTTCTTATTTTTGGTAAAACTTTGATTCTGCCTGTATGTTGGGAAGCTTGAATCTTTTTGTACCTTTGTGCTTGTTCGTCACTATGATGTATTTTCGTCTTTATGCGTACTCCTAGTATTTCTCTTGATTGAGGCTTTTTAGGGCTTTGCATGCTTTGCTGCCCTCTGATTTTGTAGCTTTGTTGAGATAATGGCTTGTTTGATTCTGGGAAAGGTTGCATTTTTGATGATTTTCCTTGGTATATTTTGATAGTTTTTTTAGACTGAAACTGTAGTTAAGAGGCGGCTTAATCCATTTTTCTCTTTGGAGTGTTGATTGAAAAAGAGTCTCTTTTGTTGTGGTAGCTTCTATAGAGAACGATGGTTTTCTTGGTGATCTTGCTCTGATTTATGCCTTTTTTTGCTTAGAGTCTTTCGGTAGGTTGTTTTAGCTCCTGTGTGTTTTCTTGAGTCTTCCACTCTGTATCACTGCCTCCAAAGGATGCCCCTGGATCTTTGGTGTGTGTCTTGGGGCTTTCCTTTTACTGTTTGCATTGATCATATTGTCTGAGTTGTTTTAATATCGCCCGAGCTGTTGTTTGGTTAGTAATCCATTTTCTTTTCTTGTTTGTAGGATTAGTTGGCCATGTCTTCTCACAAAAATATTGTCGAGGCATCTTCTAAGGTTCCTGAGGGGATGTCCGACTGGTTGGACTCCCTTGTGTTGCTGTGTGTATCTCTAGCTAATTCGGAATTCTGTGTGGAGCTTAGGAAACATCATCAAATATGTAGTAGTGGGGATCAAAAAAGTAACCATGAATTGGTAGCACCTGATTCTGATGAAAGGGTCTGCTTTCCTGTTCCAACCCAGGGGGAGCGTCCCTTCTTTTATGCATATGATTTCTTTTTTAGCCAGATGAACATCACCCTTCCCTTTACTTCTTTTGAGACCAACCTGTTATGGTCTTGTAATGTAGCCCCTTCTCAGCTTTATCCGAATTCTTGGGGTTTCATTAAGATTTTTCAGTTGGTTTGTCATGAACTTGGTGTTACGCCTTCTCAGACTCTTTTTCTGTATCTGTTTGTGTTGACCAAGCCTGGGACTACCAAAAAGAAAGCTTCTTGGATTTTTTTTAGGTCGGCCCAGGGACATAAAGTTTTTTCCATGTATGATAAGTCCTTCCGGGATTTTAAGAATTACTTTTTTAAGATCCGAGCTATTGAGGGAGCTCGTCCTTTCTTTTTGGAAGAGAATGGCGAACCCTGTTTTCCCTTAGAATGGCAGAAGAATGTAGTGGTGTCTAGGTATACTTGGGAGATGTTGGACGAGGTTGAGCAGGCTTTTGTGGCTGTCTTGGAGGATATTTAGCAGGAGCCTTCCCATCTTGATACCAAGAAATTTTTGGGGGATCCATCCCTAATCCGAACTGTGCTGGGAATTTTAAGTTGATATGCTTTGGTTTTGTTTTCTGCTTTCTTCTTCTTTTCTGGCTTGTAAGCTGTTGTATTTTATTTTTCAGAGATGGTAAAAAATAATTACTCAATGAAGGCCTTTAAGAAGGCGAAGAAGGCTATTGCGGCTCAGAACGTCCCGGCCAAGGTGGTTGGGGAGGGGTCCTCTCAGGTTTTGTCCAAGCCATCGGTGCCGAGCTCTCCTGGACTTTGACGTCGTCGAGTTTGATTCCTATCCCTCAAGTTCGTTTGGTCGATCTCCCCCAACCTTCTGCAGCTACCTCTTCTCTTACCGGCACTCCTCCTTCGAAAAAGCAAAAAACTGTTGAGCCCTTTAACCTTGATGCTCTTGACTTTGACGTCGTCGAGTTTGTGGACCAGCAAATTGGTCCTTATGGTACCATGCCTACTGACGATGTTTCTCTTCTTCGTCATTTGGACTTTATTACTCGGAGCAGTGTCAAGATGGCACACATGGGAGCGGCTTTATATCAGATTGCCCAAGATCTTCCCATTCATGCTACAAAAGCCTTTATGGAGGAAGCTAAGTCGGAGTTCGACTGGATGAAGGGTTTAAAGGAGGAGCTTGAGGTGAAAGTGACCAAGCTGGAGAAGGAGTTAGAGGGCAAAAATGCTAGTTCTCTTGCCTTGGCGGCTTCTGTGAGGTTGGCTGAGGATACGGCATTGAAGCACAAGGATAGCTATGTCATGACTTATAGGGAGATGATGCGTCTCAGGGATGATTTAGAGTCTGATCGAGCTGATTATGCTGAGCTCCAGAGTCACCTTGTAGGCAGTGTAAATGCTGCTTATGAGAACCTGAAGGAGCAGGTTCGGGTTCTTGCACCCGAGCTCGACCTTACTCTCTTCAGTTTGGACAACGTCATGAAAGACGGTAAAATTGTTCCGATGACCTTGGTGATGATGATGTCGTCCCCCCTTCAATGCCTGCCACCAAAACTTCTGTTGCGCCGACCTCTTTAACTTCTTCAGCTAAGGCTGGTCATCCTGAGTCGGAACCTGACTGTTAAATCTTGAAACGGGATGATGGGACAGTGGATGCGGTGCCTCTTCAGACTCGTCCTCCTCCACCTCGTGTTGATGCTGTTGAGAAGTCTTCGGGTCCTCAATGATTATTCTGGGTGTTTGTGTAGATAGCCCGGCTTGTGGGCTTTTGAACTTTTTATATTTTGTAATTGGTAGTTCTGACTTTCTGCTACTTTCCTAATTGCTTGTTTAGCAACTTTATTTTGAAAAATAAAGTAGTTTTCAAGCTCTTGGGGCTGATTTTGGTGGCCTCTTGAGTTTGTTATTATTATAACTTGTGCTTTTTGTGACATGTTTGTCTGCATCTGTCTAGTACCTTTTTATGTTTTTGAGATTGTTGAAACCTTATTGCCCGACCTCTTTGGATTGCCCTTGTATTTTCATACTTTGTGGCTTGATTGAGGTTGCGGATGTATCCGGGTTCAACTTGTATGTTGACTTCCTTTCTTCGGTTTGAAGTTATTTCTAGTAATCCTCTTTTTGGACCTTTGTCAGGCTTCCTTTAGGGATTGCTTTTTATAACTTGTTCGTGGGAGGCTGACCTCATCATATCGGTCCCTTATGACTTATTTCTAGTAATTCTCTTTCTTGGACCTTTGTCAGGTCTCTTTCAGGTATTACTTTTTATAACTTGTGATTTTGGGCCGACTTCTTTGCGTCAGTCCCTTCTAAGTTATTTTTAGTAATCCTCTTTCTTGGACCTTTGTCAGGTCTCTTTCAGGGATTACTTTTTATAACTTTTCTGATTTTGGGGCCGACTTTTTTGCGTCGGTCCCTTCTAAGTTATTTTTAGTAATCCTCTTTCTTGGACCTTTGTCAGGTCTCTTTCAGGGATTACTTTTTATAACTTGTCTGATTTTGGAGCTGACTTTTTTGCGTCGGTCCCTTCTGAATTATTTTTAGTAATCCTCTTTCTTGGACCTTTGTCAGGTCTCTTTCAGGGATTACTTTTTATAACTTTTCTGATTTTGGGGCCGACTTCTTTGCGTCGGTCCCTTCTAAGTTATTTTTAGTAATCCTCTTTTTTAAGGCTGGCCAGGCTTCTTTCCAGGGATTGACTATTTATAACTTTGGTTATTGTGGTCGACTGGTCCGACTTCTCTACGTTGGCCTGTCTTTTAAGTTAATTTTAGCAACCAATTTTATTAAGACCTCGTCAGGTCCTTTCTATGGATCACTTTCGATAACTTCTTGCATTATTCTGTTTTGTCGCTTTTTCCTCTTTGCCGATTTTGTCAAAGTCAGGTTTGATCCTTTGTTTGGTTGACCTTTTGATGAATTTGGTTTTTCATCCTTTTTTATCTTTGAGGTCGGATAGTGAATTTGATCTTCACTTTCTACCGATCTTGTAGCTTTATAATCGGGCGATGAATTATTTAGCGTTTCAGACTAATGCGTCTTGAGAATTTGTAGGAAATCTAAAAAACTTTATTCAGAAGAAAAATGCATATATATACATGTGGGAGTGTTACCCCTCTAGGTCGAGCAAATTAGTAGATCTTGGCTTGGCACCTCGTTAAAAAACCTTTTCAGGAAAAATAGTGTACCTTATCCTAAGATCTTTATTACCTCTAACTGTAGTATCTTTTTAGGTTGCAGGCGTGCCATGACCTGGGAAGCTCTTGCCCTTCGAGCTCGAACAGTCTGTAATAGCCCTTTCCCAATACTTTTATGATTCGGTAGGGTCCTTTCTAGTTTGCTGCCAGCTTTTCCTCTCCGGGTCGAGTTGTTCCAATATCATTTCAGATTAGGATGAGGTCGTTCTCGGCAAAACTTCGCAGTACTACCCTTTGATTATATCTTGAAGCCATTCGACGTTTTAATGCCTCTTTCCTGATCCAAGCTCTTTCTCGAATTTCTGGCAGCAGGTCGAGTTCTTCCCTTTGAAGTTGGAAATTGACCTCTTCACTGTAGTGGATCACTCTGGGTGACCCTTCTTCGATCTCTACTGGGATCATTGCCTCCATCCCATAAGCTAATCTGAAAGGGGATTCCTTTGTGGTTGAATGTGGCATTGTTCGATACGCCTATAGGACTTGTGGGAGCTCTTCAGCCCAAGCTTCCTTTACATCTTGTAATCTTCGTTTTAACCCAGACAATATGACTTTGTTGGCAGTTTCTGCTTGTCCATTGGCCTGAGGGTGTTCTACAGACGTAAATTGGTGTTTTATGCTCAAATCGACCGCTAATTTTCGGAAGCCCGTATCTGTAAATTGAGTACCGTTGTTTGTGGTGATGGAGTATGGAACCCCAAACCTTGTGACAATGTTTTTATATAGAAATTTTCAACTTTTTTGGGTGGTGGCGTGAGCTAGGGGTTCTGCCTCGATCCACTTTGTGAAATAGTCTATCCCTACTATGAGGAATTTGACTTATCCCGTTTCCTGAGGGAAAGGTCCGAGAAGGTCGAGTCCCCATTTTGCGAATGGCCAAGGTGAAATTACGCTGATGAGTTCCTCTGGCGGGGCGATGTGGAAGTTGGCATGTTTCTGACATGGTGGACATGTCTTTACGAATTCTGTGGCTTCTTTTTGTAGAGTTGGCCAATAAAATCCTGCACGGAGTATCTTTTTGGTGAGTTCATGTGCCCCAAGATGATTGCCACAGATGCCACTGCGTACTTCTTCTAAAACTTCCTTTGTGTTGGAAGTCGGCACACATTTTAACAATGGTATTAAGATCCCTCTTTTATATAGAGTATTGTTTATAATAGTGTAGTATTGTGCCTCCCGTTTTAACCTCTTTGCCTTTTTTTGTTTGCGGGGAGCGTTTCTGTTTTGAGGTAGTTGATTATGGGACTCATCCATCCTTGATCCTGACCTGTTATGGCTATGACTTTTTCTTCTTCCATGATTAACGGATTCTGTAGTGTTTCTTGGATGAGGCTTCTATTGTTACCCCTGGTTTGGTGCTGGCTAGTTTTGAGAGTACATCAGCTCGGGTGTTCTGTTCTCGGAGTATGTGGCGGACCTCATATTCCCCCAGTTGTCCGAGTTGCTCCTTAGTTTTGTCCAAGTACTTTTTCACGGTGGGATCTTTGGCTTGGTAGCTCCCTGCTATTTGTGAGGTGACTACTTGTGAGTCGCTGAAGATGATGAGCTTTTGAGCTCCGACTTCCCTAGCCAGCTTCAAACCAGCCAGTAGTGCCTTATACTCGGCTTGGTTGTTTGAGGCAGGGAACCCAAATTTGAGAGAAAGTTCGATTTGGGTTCCCTGGTCGCTTTCTATGATAACGCCTGCGCTGCTTCCAATTTTGTTTGAGGAACCGTCCACATAAAGATTCCATTCTGTAGGAATTTTCGGAGTGTCTGTAAATTCTGCAACAAAGTTGGCTAGATATTGCGATTTGATGGCTGTCCAAGCTTCATATTGAAGGTCAAATTCGGACAAATCGACCGCCCATTGCAAACTTCTGCCTGCTAGGTCCGTTTTCTGCAAAATCCCTTTTATGGGTTGGTTGGTTCGAACCTCAATGATGTGAGCTTGGAAATATGGACAGAGCCGTCGAGAGGTTAGTATGAGGGCACAGGCGAATTTTTCTATTTTTTGGTAGTTCAGCTCGGATCCTTGTAATGCTTTGCTGATGAAGCATACAGGTTGTTGCCCATTGTCGTCTTCTCGAACTAATGTTGAGGCTACTGCCCGACTTCCTACTGCGAGATACAATATAAGTGGTTCTCCTTCCCGAGGCCGAGTCAGGACAGGTGGCTGCCCCAGGAATCTTTTAAAATCTTGGAAGGCCTGCTCGTAGTCCGTTGTCTATTTGAACCTCTTTCCCTTCCTTAGAGTGGCATAGAAGGGGAGAGATTTTATTGCTGATTCGGCTAGAATCTGGACAAGGCTGCTAACCTTCAATTGAGTTGTTGTACTTCCTTGACACAAGTCGGGATCTTCATGTCGAGTATGGCCCGGTATTTATCCATATTTGCCTCGATTCTTCTTTGTGTGAGCATAAAACCCAAGAACTTGCCCGCTTCTACTGTGAAGGTGCATTTTGCAGGATTAAGTCGCATGGCATGCTTTCTTATAGTGTCGAATACTTGGGTGAGGTTGGACAGCAGCGTCTTTTCACTTTGTGTCTTTATTAACATGTCGTCCACATATACTTCTATAATTTTTCCGATGTGATCCGTGAAGATCTTATTCATTAATCTCTGATAGGTAGCTCCTGCGTTTTTTAGTCCAAAAGGCATGACGATGTAGCAATAATTTGCCTTTGGGGTTAAGAACGAGGTTTTTTCTTGGTCGGGTGGATACATTGGGATTTGATTGTATCCCGAATATGCGTCCATAAACGAGATGTATTTATATCCGGAGGAGGCATCTACCAGAGCGTCGATACTTGGGAGTGGATAAGGATCTTTTAGGCAAGCTTTGTTGAGATCAGTGTAGTCGGTGTACATCCACCACTTCCCATTCGCTTTTTTCACCAAGACAATGTTGGCTAGCCATAGTGGGTACGTGACTTCTCTTATGAATCCTGCCTCCAGTAGAGCTTGTACCTACTCTTCCACAGCTTGGGATCGTTCTGGCCCAAGCTTTCTATATTTCTGTTGTACTGGCCGAGATCTCGGGTAGACTGCTAGCTTGTGGCACATTAATTTGGGGTTTATGCCTGGCATGTCTGCAGCCTTCCATGCAAAGAGGTCGACGTTATCTCGCAAGAACTGTACAAGTGATTCTTTCATGTCTCCTTTTAAAATTGTGCCGATATTGGTTGTTTGGTCCGGGATATCTCTGATTTGGACTTTTTCTACTTCCCCTCGGGTTGTGGGCGGAGTTCTTCCCGCCTCTGAGCTCCTCCAAGTTCGATGGTGTGGAATTCTTCTCTTCTCCTTCTGTAGTTAGAAATTTCATGCATAGATGTGGAGTCGAGACCACTGCGCCGAGCTGGTTCAATGTTGTCCGACCTACTAAGGCATTGTAGGCTGAGCTTACGTCGACCACAATGTAGTCTATTTTGAGTGTTCTTGACTGGTTTCCTTTTCCAAAGGTCGTGTGTAGTGAGACGTATCCAAGTGGTTGAACTGGGGTGTCTCCTAGTCTAAATAAGCTGTTCGGATATGCTCTGGGTTCTTTTTTTTCTAGGCCGAGTTTGTCGAAGGCAGTTTTGAATAATATGTCGGCGGAGCTTCCTTGGTCTATCAACGTGCGGTGAAGATTTGCATTTGCCAATACGATAGTGATGACCATAGGATCGTCGTGTCCTGGGATGATACCAGATGCGTCCTCTTTGGTGAAAGTAATTGTGGGGATGTCGGGTGTTTCTTCTCTTCCCTCAACATGATATACTTCTTTGAGATATCTTTTGCGAGATGATTTGGAGATCCCGCCTCCCGTAAATCCTCCGTGAATCATGTGGATGTGTCTCTCAGGTGTATGAGGTGGTCGTTCTGCCTGTCCGATATCTTCGTCCCATCTTCTTTTTCTAGGATCGTCTGCTCGGTTCGCCAAGTACCGATCTAATTTTCCTTCTCTTACTAGTTTTTGTATGATATTTTTTAAGTCGAAACATTCATTGGTGGAATGTCTGTAGATTCGATGATATTCACAATATTCTGCCCGGTTTCCTCCTCTTTTTTTGCTTTTGAGTGGTCGAGCTGGAGGTATCTTTTCAGTATGGCATACTTCTCTGTAGACATCCACAACGGATACCCGAAGGGGGTATAATTGTGGTTTTTTTTTTATCTTTTCCCCATGTCGATCTTCTTTTTTCTTGGATTCTTTGTCCTTATCTCGGGAAGAGTAGGAGAATCCAGATTTTGAGGTTTCTCCTAGTCGAGCATTTTCTTCCATGTTGATATACTTCTCTGCTCGTTCTTGTGCCTCATTCAGAGATGTTGGATGATTTTCGATATGGATTGGCTAAAAGGCCCTTCTCGTAGGCCATTGATGAGGCCCATGATGACCGCTTCCGTGGGTAGACTTTGTATGTCTAGACATGCCTTGTTGAATCTTTCCATGTAGCTGCGGAGAGTTTTCCGATCTCCTTGTTTGATTCCTAATAGACTCGGGGCGTGCTTGGTTTTGTCTTTCTGGATAGAGAATCTGGCTAGAAACTTCTTGGCTAGGTCGTTGAAGCTTGAGATGGACCTGAGGGATAGATTGTCGAACCACTTAATTGCCGTTTTTGTTAAGGTAGTCGGGAAGGCTTTACAACGGACCGCGTCTGAGGTGTCAGTGAGGTACATTCGACTTCTGAAATTACTGAGGTGATGGCTGGGATCTGTCGTGCCATCATATAAGGCCATATCCGGGAGTTTAAAGTCTTTTGGAATTTTGGTCTTCATGATCTCCTTAGTAAATGGATCTTGGTCCTTGCGGGAGCTGTCCTCGTGTGTGGGTCGAGTTGCCTTGGTTTTGAGATCGGCTTCGAGTTGTAGGAGTTTGTCCTCCAATTTCCGGTGTCGCCTTTTCTCCCTTTGTAGGTCCTTCCGAGCTTCTTGTTGATGTTGGGCTTCTTTCTCAAGTTATTTTTAATGATCTTGAAGCATCTCAAGGGCTCCTGGGTTTGGTAAAATTTTGTCCCCGTTAGGTTGCAGGGTATCGTTTGGTGTAGTGTTTGCGTTTTTGTGCGGTGTTCTGTCTTCTAGACCCGAATCATGGTCGTTGTCATGGTCGTCCGCCATGAAGATGGGATGACTTCCAGGTTCCCCGGCAACGGCGCCAATGTTCCGAGGGTTACCTGAAATTGTAGGTCGATCTCGGATGAAATCTTCCGTAAGGGTCAGAGCTGATGTGTCCGACTTGATGGACTTGATGGTGGTGTTGATCCTTCGTCACCAGAGGGTGGTGGTACCTGCAAGGGACTCCGATGTTTAAGTTAGCAAGGGTATTAAGCATGTTTTTAGTAGAATCAGAGTATGAGTTATACCTGGGTGCTCAAGCGTATTTATAATAGTGTGGAACGACCTTCTTAGATAAGATAAGTTAGTTATCTTATCTTATCTTTATCTTTTGAGTGAGGTCATCTTATCTTCAAGAGAACCGCCTTTCTATCTGTAGGCTTGGGCTGCCTTAGCTTTTGGGGCGCGGCCCTCCATTTGGGCCCTTTTCGATCTTTCCTGGTGATTTGGCCGAGCTTTTTGAGAAGAGGTCGGATTTGTCCTGACCTGAAGAGATCGGTCGACTTATTAGTAGAACATCCCGGGTTGGATAGCTCGACCCAGGATATGAACAGTAACCATACACTATCTATCTAACTGTAAAAAATATACTGTAATACAACACAGCGAGTAAATAAAATCACAATATATTTTTTATGACTAACCTCATCGAACCGTAACCGGTCGATTTACACCCTCCAAAATAGGACCCTGGTCTGATGCTGATCCCAACTCTGCTGCTGCAATGCAACCGACCTGACAGTAACGGAGATATATACAATTCGTTAAGTAACAAACCATATGAATTGACAACAACGTTTAATGCAAATACAATAATAATATTTGGTTACCTCGCAGTGATGCGTGAGCATCTTTCCTATCTTTTCCTAGTAAATTTGTATTTAACTTGATAAGTTTAAATAAGAATTAATTATCTTTTAGCCACTATGGATTCTACTTTGAGTCTTGTGCAATTCTATTTATTTTAGGTAGCATTTGGCTGGATTTGATGGAAAGGAAGCATGCAAAAGTGGAAGGAATCGCAAAGCTGTCAAGCCTGACCTCTTTGCATTCAATCAATCATAGCTTGAGCTACATAGGTTCAAATGAGGCGGTTCTAGTTGCGTTGAAAAGCTAACATCCAGGGCTTCGCAACGATATACAATTTTCCATAGTTGATCTTGCGTTTAAGGGTGCGAAGACGCACATCACGCGCACGCACACATTGGCGAAAAGTCCATCAGCGCATACGCGCCAGGCGACGTACTGCAAACTCAGAATTCGCCCCCAGCGATTTCTGGGCTGCTTTTGACCCAGGTTTCAGCCCAGAAAGCACAAATCAAAGGCTGCAAAGTGAAGGAATCAAGTGGTCCCCAACCATCAATTGAAGACTTGTTGATTGCCATAATTAATTTTGATTTAAATTTAAATATTATTTTAAGATAGGAAAAGATATTTTTTGTTTTAAAAATTAGGATTTGAGTTTATTAGGATTAGATATAAAGGACAACATTAATTAGTTAACTTTACATTCCATCTCAGACAATTACCTGAATCCTTATTTTCCCTCTCAATCATGAGCAACTAAACCTCCACTGTTAAGGTTAGAAGCTCTGTCTATTGTATGGATTGATACTATTATTTCTCTATTTTAATTCATGTTTTGATTTATATTTCAATAATTATTTTCGTTCTTTATTTTATGAATTTGGGTGGAACGGAAGTATGACCCATGTTATAATTGAGTTCTTGTATAACTTGGAAAAGCTCTTTACTTGAACAACAGATTGAAAACATATTATCCTGAATTTCTAATTGTTTGTATTTAACGGGATACGTGACATATAATCCCCTTATTTTTGGATTTAGGATTCTTGTGGCATATAAACTGGAATTTGATCATCACCCTCTAATTGAAATTAATTGACCAAGGAATTGACAGTTGATGAATTTTAGAGGAGACTAGGAAGGTCTAAGGAATTAGGGTCTAGTCACAAATAGTTTGCCATGAATTAAATCTTGCATGATTAAAATAGTTAATAAGAAAAGTCAATCAGAAAAATAGATAACTCTGAAGCCTTAACTGTTTTCTCCCATATTTTATTTTCAACTTAATTATTTGCGTGCCTGCCTTCTGATATTTGGAAGTCACTTTTTAAACCTTTTGAACATCTCAAAACCATTTCCTGCTTGCCTAACTAAGCCAATCATTTAACCATTATTGCTTAGTCCATCAATTCTAGTGGAATCGACCCTCACTCACCTGAAGTATTACTTGGTACGACTCGTGCACTTGCCGGTTAGTTTGTGGGTTATAAAAATCCTGCACCACGCAGCTAGCAGATACTAGTAGATTCCTCTATCTGGCAGACACCACTGAGGAAATCTCTGATAAATCCAGCTCATCAAAAGCGGAGTGCAACCGACAATGTCCGTGACACCCCACTGTGCCGCCAAATAGAGAGACTGGTATGTCCAGGCCAGCACAGTCGAGCCCCAAGATAACGCCCTACACTCCGCGAAGTCCCGGAGAAGCGGTAGCCAACATACGTGCACCAGGTTGTTGGACTTGTCTATCAACATATACCCTCCGATCAGTAACATAATATAGCACCGAGTATACTGTCGGAGGGTCTCCGGGTCGTCGGTCAGGGGCATCTGAGGGACTCGATCACGCAACCACACCAGCTTCAACGTGAAGGACTCATTCCTCTGCGCAGTCTGCTGGGCCGCCATCGGAGGCCTGACACCAAATAGCTGCTCCACCATGGCCCACGTCTCTGTGCCGTACCACCTACCGAAGTCATGAAGGCACCCCCAACGGAGTTCCCGTGTGCGCGTAGGCCTAGGTGGTACGCCACATCCTGCAGGGTGATAGTGACCTCACCCCACGGGAGATGAAACGTGTGCGTCTCCGAACGCCATCGCTCCACGAGTGCTAAGATTAGGGAATTGTCAAAAGTGAAGTCTCTGAGGGGCACCGTGTCGCCGAATCCAGCCTCAACCAGATACGGGACGATGGCGTCCGGTGGAGAAAGGGTATAGCTGACTCGCCGGGGCAGTAGAAGGCGAGGCCTTTGCGAAATAAAATTTTTTTTACCTTACAAAGAGATAATCATAAATTTTTGTTGTCTACCTAAGAACATAGAGCTATTTCTACTTAAGAACATACTTCCATGTCTCTAATCTACACATGTCTCTAAATTATTTATGTCGGTAAGCAAATCCTAATTAAGTCATAACAATCTCACACAAGCAAATACAGTTCTAAATTCATCATACATTCCAATCTCTAAAGCATTTAACTCAGTGCTGGTCACTACGGGACTACCCTAACAATGTCCACATACTAAGATTAACCAAACAAAACGCAACTAACCTCGAAGTCGGCCGCCCCAACGTAATGCGACATCTCGTTCAGTCTGTTGATGCCCGCGTCTTCCCCACCTGGCGTGACATGACCGTATCAATCTCAAATATGGTAGGAAAGGGTAAAAAGAGGGGAGAAAGAGGTTGACTAAGTCAAAATGGAGCCAGAGTCACGCTGTAAACGACTTATACTTATAGGCGCGAGACGGCCTTATCTCGTTTATACGGTATCTCGTTTACAGTATAAACGAAATAAGACTAGAAAATTTAAATTGGTAAATATTTTTTAAATTATTTATTTTAATAATTATTACTTTTATTTTATTTATTTAAATAAAAAATTCTGATTTATTTTAGTGACATTTTTAATATACAAATAATAAAATTCGAAATATCCACAATTTTTTATAATAAAGAAAAAAAAAAAAAAGAAAATTTGGTGACAGGGAGAGAAGAAAAGGAGTCGGGGGAGAGTGGTAATGAGTTTTTCGCTTTTGCTTTCACTGCAAACCTAAGCTCGGCGACAGAAAGAGAAAGAGAAACTCTTGGCGCGCTCAGCGGAACCCTAGAATATCAGGCGACCCCTTATTGGGGCGGCGTTCCTTCAAAGCCACCCAAACTCTGATCAGAGACACATACAGACAGAGATGAGCGGCAAGGGGACGACGACCACGACGCCGGTTCCGGTGCCGGCGTCGTGTAGGAAGATTGTTCAGAGCGTGAAGGAGATCGTTTCCAACTTCCCCGACCACGAGATCTACGCCACCCTCCGCGACTGCAACATGGACCCTGACGAAGCTGTTACTCGCCTCCTCTCACAAGGTTCGAACCGAAACTAACTGAACTGAACTCAGCCGTTTTCCTTTCTCAAACACTATGGAGTTTCTGTGATTCTTCGGTTCAATAGGGGATTGTGTGGCATGTGACCTGCACGTGACATGAATTGGCTCTTCTTGTTGATATATTTAGATAGTGCAGTAGTTCGGTGATCATTTTTTTTCCTGCTAATATGTTTATGAATTGTGTA
The DNA here is from genome assembly GCF_014773155.1 of Arachis stenosperma. Classification (NCBI taxonomy): domain Eukaryota; kingdom Viridiplantae; phylum Streptophyta; class Magnoliopsida; order Fabales; family Fabaceae; genus Arachis; species Arachis stenosperma. The sequence continues at coordinate 9,329,135 of NC_080380.1, read as the reverse complement.
CTGTAGATACTTTTCATGAGGTGAAGAGCAAACGAGAGAAGAAAAAAGAGGTGCGTTTTATGTCGGAAGTCTGCATATTGTTTCTGCTGCTCAAAGTTGATTCTCTGTTTGTGAATTCTGGCTTTTCATCTATGAGTGTGTGTTTGCCTGCTATTATTGTATATGTTGTATGATGCTTTTACCATGTTATGCGTGTAGGCTTATAAATTAGTCGTATGCTAGTTTTGATAAGCGGATTTGAAGGGTTAGTTTAACTTACCCGATTGCTTCTGCTAACCGCTGCCATCCTGTTTTGCACTTATTTCAGAGTAAGGACCCAGCTGATTACAGGCCTAGTGGGACAAATAACACGTCGAATCGTGGTGGTGCTAGGACTGGCACAGATCGCCATGGTGGACGTAGTGGCACAAACCAGTTCAGCAGTAGTGGTAAGCCAATGATGCCCTTTTTCTTTCTTACTAGTCTTTGGACCAATATGTATTTTTGTTAAATCATTGCTCTGGAGTCTGGAGTTTGTATTATTTATCTTAAGCTGGTTTTCTTGTTATGGCTTACATTTTCTGTGCTATTTTTGGATATTAGATGCTGGTCTTCTGGGAAAACCTGTATACAAGAAGGGAAATGGAACTCCTGCTTATGGAGGCTCTGCACCCGGTTTGTTGGGGAATAATGGGAACAGGCAACTACCATCCTACAGGTAGCTTTTCCTTCATACTTCCTATAAACAGAAACAGCTAGTTGCCTAGTTATGCGGGTATTACTGCTGTAGCTGAGGTGGAGTTCCAGTTCCCACTTACGACATTTAACTTATGTTTAAAATTGTTGCAGTGATTCTGTGACTACTGAAAATAAAACATCTGCATTAGGAATGGGTGATGCAGTATCATCGTCATCACAACAGGGTGGATTGCAATCTCCATGGGTGCGGAATGCTGGTCAACTTTCAATGGCTGACATTGTTAAGATGGGTAGACCACAGACCAAGGTGCCTATGCATAACTCTTCTCTCCACAGTGGTCATCATCAAAATGCTGTGGCCCCTCCAGCACCATTGGATTATAATTCCCAATCATTTCAAGGCCATGCTTCCAAGATTTCAGAGACAAATACTGATCAAGGCTATGCTAGCGTACCACAGGATGATGAATGGCCTCGTATGGAGAACCAACAAGATATTAGTGTATCTACTGCGGTTGATCCACAAGTGAATTCAGAATATGATGGTGAAGCTAATTGGCACCAGAGGACTCACCTAGAAGAACATGTAGCTGATGATGGTTCTGTTGAGAATGCAGACAATACTGAATCTGCTTCTATTTCTGCTAAAAGTACGTCAGAAGATAACACAGGAGGTATATCTGTTTTTCGATGTAATTGTTGCTTGTACAAGGGACACACCAAGACACTTATAATTGTTTGTTAGACTTGGTTCATGAAGCGAACCACTCCTAATACAAGAGTCTTAGTTGTTTTTTAAATGATATTAGAGATGTGCTGATGTACATACTCTAGCCATAATTCTTAAATTTCTTTCTTTCAGCCGAAGATGGTATTTCATCTGTAACTGCAAACATGGGGCAGCTAAATTTACAGAGAGACAACAGTGCAACAGAACCAGATGAGGACAATCCTTCTTTAGTAATTCCAGATCACCTGCAGCTCCATACTCCAGAATGCTTGAATCTGAGCTTAGGAAGTTTTGGGCCTGCGAACAATGCTTCGCTTTCGGGACCTGCCTCATATGCATCTGGGCCCTTCAAAAGTAACTTGGACGATGCATCTGCACCGGCAGATGTTTCAGCCATTGGATCCTTAGAAACTAGGTATGTTTCTTATATGACGGTCTACGTTGTTTCGAACTGCAATATTCTAGCCATTCATAGTTTCTTGTGGATATTTTTCCTCCCAGAAATCCAGAGTATTACAGGGATGAGCATCTTGCTACTACCTCAGGTGAAAATTTAGTTCATGGAAATGGTGTGAATGTTGAAACATACGAACAAGCATCTGTTTCCCAAGAGGCTTTAAAACCTCAACCCCCTGAAGCTGCTCAGGAGAATCAATATTCATTTCCTTCATCCTCGCATGGATTTAATTATGAAACCGCACAACAACCAGAGGTCCCATTCCCTCAACCACAGACAAGCTTGCCGATGCAAAACCTAGGTCCCTTCTCTAATGTAATGGTAATACTTGTTATATGTTGGCTATGTAGATTGAATTGATTTGATGTCTGGATATTATTTTAGAACTCCAATGAACTAGAGTAGGTTTTAAAATGATTGACAAAAAATTTGTGGTGTTTAAACTTGGATGGCCAATACTGTGCCTTTGTCCTCTCCTTGGAGAATATATCAACGCTGTAATCTTGCAAACCTTTCGTTGAGAGTAGAGCATTGGATCAAATTGTATAAATAATTTTCAATATCATTGGATCAGTTATACATTAAAATATGATATTGACATCTTGTACCAACAGATAGCAGTAGAGGAAGGCCAAAAAAAACACTGCAAGATACACCAATTTAATACCTAGAATCTAAATAACGTTTTCTGAAGAAAAACAGAAACGCCATTTGATCTATATAGCAACTCCCAGATAGTGTGGGAAGTCTTGTTATTGTAATTTTGTGTTCCTTGATGGGATTGTGAATCTGTGTAAAGTTATTGCTTTAGTTTCTGTCTTTTGTCTTGTAAAGTTATCCAGTGGTTCTGCTTTCCAGCTCTAAAGTTCTTTTTGATATTATAGCAGGCGTATACAAATTCTTTGCCCAGTTCTCTGTTGGCTTCAACAGTTCAAACTGCAAGGGAGGATAGTCCATACTCTCCTTTCCCTTCAGCAACACAATCAATGCATGCAAAATATGGCAACATCACTTCTTCAATTGGCGGTCCTTCCTTATCAATGTCAGAGGTGAACCTTCTATTCTTCCTAATTTAAGTTTCTTCGTATACAAGCTGGGAGATGATTTGTATGAATGAAACATAGTAATATGGCTTATAGAGTATAAAGTTTTATATCAGCAACCTTTAAAATGCGTGGTGAAAGTGAAACTAAGCAATCTGGCTTATGATATATTTAAAAATAAAATCAAACCGATCCAATCCAAACTGCAACAAATTATATACTTTGGATGGATTGATTTTTCTTCAAAACCAATCCAGACTGCGCCGCGTACACCCGTGAATATTCAATTGCTGCAGAACTATTCCATTACATTTAACATTAACCACATATTCGAAGGTATGTTATACCATAAATTTCACATGTCCACAGCTATTACAACATCAATTATTTGTACATTGGTTAAAGTTGACACATCTTATGGTCATGGCTTTGTGGGTGTATTCTGCATTGTTATAGATTTGTTTTTATGATTTCTGAGATCCTGAAGTTATTGTTCTGGGAAAGATGGAAACTGAAATCTGGTTTTTGATAATTTTCCCGTCAATGTGCAGGCTCTAAGATCAAGTGGCATTTCTGCACCTCAACCCAATCCACAGACGCTGCCTGGTGGCAATGTTGCTACCGGACCTGGGCTCCCTCAACATGTGGCTGTGCATCCGTATTCTCAACCTTCTCTTCCGATGGGACATTTTGCTAATATGATTAGCTATCCTATCTTGCCTCAGAGCTATACCTATATGCCATCGGCTTTTCAGCAGGGCTTTGCTGGAAATAGCACATACCCCCAGTCTCTGGCAGCATTGCTTCCTCAATATAAAAATGGTGTTTCTGTCAGCAGTATGACTCAGTCTACTGCTATTCCACCTGGATATGGGTTTGGGAGTTCAACAAACGTTCCTGGAGGAAATTTTCCTTTGAACCCCCCTACTGCTCCTACTGGAACAACCATTGGATATGATGATGTTATAAATTCCCAGTTTAAGGACAACAGTCATATGATGTCACTACAACAGGTACAGTCGGCTCTCAAATAAAACATGTTAATAAAAATGAAATTCTGTTAACTTGCATTTGAAGGCTGTTTACACGACAATATAGATGATGTGACACGTGGTTCATTTTGTGTCACTTTTTCTGGTGAAGCTGAATTGGTTGTTTCTCTTTTATTTATTTATTTTTATCTGCCAGAATGAGAACTCTGTAATGTGGCCTCATGGACCTGGATCACGATCAGTGTCTGCACTTCCTCCCAGCATGTATTTCAACTTGCCGGAACAGAATCAACAAGGTGGATTTCGGCAAAGACAGCAGCAGCCTTCACAGAATTTCGGATCCCTTGGATACCCTAATTTCTACCAGTCTCAGGCTGGCGTTTCTTTGGAACCTCAGCAGCAGCAGCATCCTAGGGAAGCAAACTTGGGTGGTTCACAAAACCAACCAGCTAAGCAGTCCCAACAATTATGGCAAAACAGCTACTAATCCTAATCACTACCCAGTTTTTCAGGGTTCTGATGTGAGTTTGTAAGTGACGAATTAGAGGCATTTCCACGGTCTATACGGCCAAATGTGTTACTGTTTGGTCTGAAGGGACCATGATTGGCTGCTGCCCGCTGCCACGAGGGTGTATTTTACATAAATTATGTTTGTCATGTTTAACGTAGGTACTAAGTGTGCTAATTTGGTTTATTTGGTACATCTTTTCTATTTAGTATCATGGTTATAGTTAAAAAAAATCTTTTGTTCCTATCTACAGCTCGCTGTTCCTTTGCACACTTTATTTTGTTCATGCTGCGGAAATACTTTCAACATGCGAGCACAAAGCTTTAAACGTTATTTAGATCGGAATCGGATTAATCGACATTTTACAATGTTTAATTATTTTTAGCCAAGACAAGGCATGATGTGTAGTAAATGTAAATCCTTTTCTCGACCTTCCGTTTGTTCCTTTACTTGGATCGGGAAAAAGATTTTGAAGGAATGTTGGTGTATTAGATTTGGGAGCTATAGCAAAAAAAATGTACAAATGAGGCAAAGTGAGAACGACTTCACTCTCTTCCAGTCAAGCAAACAATTCGGGTGTGAACAATAACTTTCACCCATCATAAGGTTTCTAGATTGGAAATTTTGAAAATAGAATCAAGCAATTTCCACATTTCTTGTGCTTGCGGATGAGAATGATCTCCTGCAAGAAACTCTTCGACTTCGTTATTAACCTCTATTATGCTGCAACCGGGTTTCTTTTGCATCCCTGCTTCCGAAATCCTACTTCTAACTCTGTTTGCCTCTGCATCACACCCAGCTTCTCTGTATATATTGTATGTAAGAACATGAGTACCACAGTCGGCTACGCCGATATCAAGCAGCTTCTTCCATACTCGATTTCCAACATCAAGATTCTTATGAATTCTACATGCATTCAGAAGTGCACCCCAGACATTGGCATCACCAGTGGCAAGTCCACCCATCTTCTCCTCCACGAATTTCTCGGCTTCCTCCACCATACCAGCTCTGGACAAAAGGTCAATCACGCATGCATAATGCTCCAACTGTGGCACGACGCCATAAATGCTACTAATTTCATCAAACAATTGAAGGCCTTCCTTAACCATCTTTGCATGAGTACAAGCAGTAAGGACAGCCACGAATGTGGTCTCGGTTGGCTTAGTTCCACAAGCAACCATTTGGTGAAACAACTCTAAAGACTTCCTTGCATCACCATTCAAGGCAACACCAGAAATCATCGCATTCCATGCTCCAGCATCTTTGGATGCGATCCTATCGAAAACTGATAAAGCAGCTTCCACACATCCACATTTAGAGTACATATCCACCAAAGCCGTAGCCAGAATTGAATTCGACTCAAGCTTGGATCCCACGGCATAGGCATGCACCCAAATTCCCTGCGTGAGCGCACCGAGATGCGCACACGCAGTAAGAACAGTAACGAGTATCGACTCGTTCGGCCTTATGCCTTCATTTTGCATGTCTCCAAACAAAGCCAGCACTTCCCTGAAGTCACTAACCCGCGAATAAGTCGCCATCATGGCGCTCCACGATATAACATTTCTCTCAGGCATTTCATCGAACAGCTTTCTTGCATGCTCACAGTTTCCAGTTTTGCCGTAGCCATCGATCATGGCCGTCCAAACCACCACATCTTTCGTCATTTCTCTATCGAACAACAGCCTTGCCATGTCCACGTGGCATAAAGCGGAGTAAAACTCGATAAGCCCACTGAGGACAAAGGGATCTTCACAGTACCCGAAGTGAACGACATGGCCATGCACCAAACGACCAACAACAGCATCATTGCGTGCGATGCAAGCCTTGATGAGAGGCGGGAAGGTGTAGTTGTTAACGGCAATGGCGTTTCGAAGCATGGAGACGTAGCAGGAGATTGCGGAGAGGGGTGAATGGGCTTGTTGAAGGTAGGCTCTGATCATGGTGTTGTACATGAAGGTATTGCGGTGAATGAGGTGGAGCGTGGAGAAGATGGAGTGGGCGTAGGAGAAGTGGTTGGAGGAGGCTGCGGCGGAGAGGAGAGGGGCGATGGCGAAGGGCGTGTGTTTCACGCGGCATCGGAGAATGTGGGCGTGAAGTTGCTTCAGTTGGGTGAGGGTGTTGCATTTTTTGGCGAGGGTTGTGAGGAAGCCGTTCTTCACGTTGGTATTCTCTATCATATCAGTGAGGAAAAGTATATCACGACACTTCTATCAAACACAAAAATCCTTATCTACTAAAAAAATTAAGACTAGTGTTAAAATTTAGAAATTTTCAACTAAGTGCTTTTTAATTAAAAGCTAAAAATTTATATACCAATAACACAAAATCGAAATAATACTTAATTTTGGTCTCTAAATTTATAGGCGATTTTGAATTTAGTTCTAAAATTTTAATGATTTTCATTTAATTTTTAAATTTTGTAAATATAATTCATGTTAATCTCTAAAACAATAATGTTAAAGAAATGTTGATATGAACAATTAGATATTACACTGGACTCTATATAATACTGTCAATTAAAATTTTTCTTCCAAAAAAAAAAAATGATACAACATTTTTAGATTATTTGACGACCAAAACAAAGCCAAAACCAAAATTACATTATTTTGGTGTTAATTATTCATGTCAGTGTTTTATGTTTATTAATGTTTGTGTATTAGAAATTCTCTCAGGAACTAATGTAATATAATTTACGGTTATAAAATTTGAGGATTAAATAAAAATAATTAAAATTTTAAGATTAAATTAAAATTCATATGTAAGTTTAAAGACCAAATTAAATATTAATTTCACAAAAATAATATTTTTTGAGTAAAATATTCTATAACAGTATAAATGCAATTTTATCATTTTATTTAAGATAAAATAATATTGATAAATAAAATTAAAAAAATACACTAAATTTTTTATTCATAAATATTATATGTATATTAAAATTAATTATTATATATTTATATATAAATATATTATTTAAAATTTTTAATATATATTTTATATTTTTAATATATATATTCAGATTTTAATAGTTGATTTTTATGTATATCTAAATTCGTTATCCTTTATTAGTCACTACTCTTTCATTATAAACGTGTACAAAAAAATTTAAATCTTCTAAAATAAAAAAAAATAGGTTATCTCAATATGTAAAACAAAAGAATTTCACCATTAAATAAAAAAATGATATGATGTTCGAAGAGCATATATTTTTTTAGATCTACTACATATTTAAGTTTTATTATCATTTAAGTTTAACTATTAAAAGAGCATGTAACATGCACTAAAACACCAAAAAACGTTACTTATAGAATTTGAAATCTCTCAAAAATCTTTTAAATTTTCTGCGAAAACTATAGAAAAATCCAGTGCTGCATTTGAGATCATCAATAAAAAACACAGAAAAAGAACAACAAAGTTTTCTCAACATACTGATAAAATTACTTATTCATTATTATGTTCAGTTTTATCCTTCGTATTTCTCGCATTTTTGGCATTTCTACTAGTTCGGTTTAGAGTTTAGTGGATCGAGTTCGTTCATTTTAGTAGATCGAGTTTCTTTGATTCAATTTTTTTCTTATTATTCTCTGTAAATAGGGCATCGAATGAAACTGTGTTGTTAGTTTATTGGTTCTTATAAATAATTTCGGTTCATTGCTTAGTTTATTTGAGGTTCATGTGGATCCAAAAATGAATTTGATGTATTTTTGTTGATAATTGAGTCTTTTTGACTGTTTGTTCAAATATGAACTAATTTCGGTTCATTTGTGAATTATTTGAGGTTCACTTGATGCTGCTGTTAAGTATTGACTAAATTTTTTATTCCTTAAAAAATTTCGGTTCATTTCTTAGTTTAATTTAGGTTCATTTGGTTTCATTTCGCTTGAATTTGCTGAACTTATTCATGTGTGGTTGTTTAGTTAGTTTTTGTTCAAATCTAAACTAATTTCGGTTCATTTGTGAATTAACTAAGGTTCACTTGATGCTGCTATTAAAGTATTGGCCAAATTGTTTATTCCTTACAACCAAAATGACAAAGAAGACCATCTCAAAAAAGGAGAAGCCACTTTACGATGTAAGCGTATACACATTAAATCAACTCTATTTTTATATTATAAATATATCATATAACATAATATTTTAAATTCTTGCAGAAAATTCACGATTTGGGATGCTCAACAAGAACGATAGCTATAGTATTCACCAACATGAGTAATCGAAAGAAAGCTATTGCCGAGGAAATGGGATTTGGTGGACTGAGACATATCCCATCACTAAAAGTCCCGCACAAGCTCTTGAGGGAATTGATACTTTCCTTCGATCTTTATAAAGGATTCTTGGAGAAGCGCTCTAGGAAAATTTATATAACTCCTGCCAAGATAAGAGATGCATTGGGCTTAAATTCAAGCGATAAAAAACAAGGCTTTTCTACTATATTCTATCAATAAAGTTTTACTGTTATTTTTATATTAATTTGTTTATATTAAACTATTTCGGTGCTGGTGCTATTGTAGGGCTAATTTTCCTGAAAAGGTTGTGTATAACAAAATAAATGAGTAGCAGAAGAAAATTATTGACAGCTTTAAAGGTGCTACTTTGGCGTCTTTGACAAAATCTGTGCTAGAGATGATTGTTGAAAGGAAGGAAAATCTGCTGAAATTTAAGACGACATTCATCCTCGTTATCCAGAAATGCTTTTTGTTGCCGACAACAATAAGCACAGTCTCCTCAGTCCATAAGCCACCTGTCCTTCAAGTGGACACAGTCTGAGAATAGAATTAGGCGTCTCATGTGCTCAGCATCCTGATCAAGGGCATTGAATGAAATTGTGCTGTTAGTTTATTAGTTTTGATAAATAATTCCGGTTCATTTCTTAGTTTATTTGAGGTTCATTTGGATTCAGAAATAAATTTGATGTGTTTTTGTTGATGATTGAGTCTTTTTGGCTGCTTGTTCAAATTAGAACTAATTTCGGTTCATTTGTGAATTAATCGAGGTTCACTTGATGTTGCTATTAAGTATTGATCAAATTTTTTATTCCTTAAGAAATTTCGATTCATTTTTTAGTTTAATTGAGGTTCATTTAGTTCTGTTTTGCTTGAATTTGCTGAACTTGTTCATATCTGCTTGTTTAGTTAGTTATAGCTCTGATATTTGTCAGTTGTATACATTTAATATGTTTTTATTGATGATTGAGTCTTTTTGACTACTTGTTCAAATCTAAACTAATTTTGGTTCATTTGTGAATTAATTGAGGTTCACTTGATGTTGCTGTTAAGTATTGACCATAATTTTTATTCGTTAAAAAATTTCGGTTCATTTCTTGTTTAATTTAGGTCTATTTGATTTTGTTTCGCTTGAATTATTGAACTTGTTCACGTGTGGTTTCTTAGTTAGTTATAGCTCTGATATTTGTCAGTTGTATACGATCGATGTGTTTTTGTTGATATTCGTTTCCCTGACTTGGAGAATAGTTTGTGCTGCTAGTAACATTGTTGAAAACCAATATAGGATTTTTAAACTAGAATTTTACTATTGCTCCAACTAACAACCAATTACGTTATTTTCATTATAGTTTCTTTGATCATTCTTGTTTTTCTGCTTGTTTTCAAATATGGGTTGTATGTTGCAATCATTTAAAAATTTTGGTTTATTTCTTTTTGAATTAAGGTTCATCCTAATTTTAAATCAAATTTTTTTGTATGAATTTTCAGAAGCAAAGAAATAAAGGAGATAAGTAAAAAAAAAAGAAAAAGAAAAGAAACAGAAAAAAGGATGAAGAAAAAGAATGACAGTCCTGCATAAAGAAAAGTTGTTCAGGCAGAAACACAACAAAATAATCGAGACTCGACAGATGTGCGATATGATTCATCCCAGACGTAAGATTTAGTTTCTTATATAACATTCTTTTTCTTTCTATGCTAAAGCCTGATGTAATTTCTTTGGTTTTACTGAATAATTTTTTTTCTTAGACTGTCAATTGTAAATTTGGGCAGCGAAAATGAACCTATGTTTCAAACACAGACAAGCTTGGAACGGTTTGTAAATGCACCGAACAATACCATGTAATTTCTCTTAATATTTATTTACTACTTCTACTTTTAATTAGAATATCTTAGTTGATGATTTTAATTTTGTATCTTTTTTATTAGAAAAAGTACACCTGATGACTTTTACAAGAAAAAAATGGCAGAAAAAAAAGGAAAAATAGAGTTTACAAGCTGCAACTATGTAAGTTGACATACTTACATTGCTCTATTAAATTTAGATAATAATAATTTTTTTTAATTATTGACACGGAATTTTATTTACTATGAGTAGCCCTATAACTGATCGTATAAAATAAATCCTTGTAATTCGACGACAAAGTCAGTCTCATCCTCTATATATGTGAGTTTTCTAATTTACTTTCCTATTCTAATCAATGTGCATATTTTATTAATGCAGATTTACAATTTACTTTACTGCATATTAACTCCTTTTTTGTTTACCTTCATTAAAGTTTCTATTGCAATTGCTCTTCTAAGTTCTCTTAAGGAAGAACTAAAACAAGTAAAAATCTTTACCTCTGTCCCTTTACAAACTCAAACAGAAGAAGCTTCTATTAATAAGTAAGTACTACTTAAAATATTTTTTTATTAGTTTTGATGCTATATAATAATAATTTCGGTTCATTTTAAAACACTTTACTGTGTAATCCAGCTGCCCTCCACAACCTCAACAACAAGCCTCCACAAAAATTTTGGCAAGGGAATCAAAGCAAGAAGCTTCTGTTAATTAGTAAGTTCTACTTAAAATCCTTTTTATTAGTTTGATGCTATATCATAATAATTTCGATTCATTTTAAAACACTTTACCATGTAATCTAGTTGCCATCCACAATCTCAACAGCAAGCCTCTGCAAAAACTTCGACAAGGGAATAAGAGCAAGAAGCTCCTGTTTATGAGTAAGTTCTATTGAAAATCTTTTTTATTAATTTTGATGTTATACCATAATACTTTTTGATTATTTTTGTAAACTTTCCTTTGTCATCTTGCAGTGCATTTGAAAGATGACTTTGGTACACATTTATTCTACCTTGGCATAAGTTCACCAAGCTCTGCACCAACAATAACACAAATTAAAAATTTCGTAGAGGTGGTGATGGATGCTGGGATGGCAGCAGCATTACAATATGCGAAGAAAACAAGTCCATAGCCGAGTTTGAGCACCCTTAAAAAGTACAAGACTCTGATAGAAAAAAAGAAAATAATAGAGGATCTAAGGGAAAAATTTTATCAATGGATGACGCATGTCAAGACTAACAAAGATGGGTCAAGCAATGAGTTCGATACCATATTCCTCTTGGACCACAAAGCTCACTTAGAGGGAAGTAGATGCCACTTCATGTCTCTAAGACCCACAGAACACATAGAAAATATGGTAAATTATTCTGTTATTATATTAACATTAATGATTTTTCTATAAAATTATATTCCCATATATCTAATAAATTTTGGTTCTATAGGTGGTCTCTACACTGTGTATGCTTCTCAACAACGAAAAATGTCACAGATTTGATGATGAAATATAATGCGTCCCAACAGATATTGTGGTAAGCTATCATTAAAGTTTATCATTAATTTTGGTTCAATTTGATTATGTATGGTATGATACAAGAAACATATTTCGATTCATTTTGCAAAATTTCATGTTGTCGAAGCATAAGCACGAGTACATTGATCCAAACACTAAGAAGACCTTTCAGATCAATGAATTTAAGGATTACCTACCTTTTCAGGACAAAAAAAAATAGCATCCCATATATTTGTAAGTTATGATTTCTAAAACTTCTTAAATAATTCTATCATTTGATATCATTTAAACTGAAATATTCTATTATTTGCCCAAACTTCAGCTGTTTGCACCAATTTGTTATGGAACCCATTGGTGGTTGTGGATTGCTAATGTTCAGAAGGTTTTTCATATGCTTGACTCAATCAAAAAAAAATGTGTCTGATAAAAGAAGAGCTTTGAATAAATATGTTGTAAGTTATTTACATAATACATATTTTTGTTTTTCTTATGAAATCTCTTATTTCTAGTACTTTTTCTCTAATTAAATCATATCAATCACTTTTTATGCCTGATTGAGCATTGTTTGTATACTTGTTTTCGTGCAATTATTATTGAATTGAAGTGCACTTTTTATTTATTTATTTTTTTGCTGGTTTTGTGTTGTGCTTCTTATATTTGAATTTCTATCATTTTCAGAGCTTGATAGTATTTCAAATAAGGGTCTATGCTGGGCAAAATCTTTGGTGGACAACAAAGAGGACATTGATGCGCCATATATTTCGATCAATAGTAAATAAACAACGTATCAATCTTCCTATTATTCTTTACTATAGTAGTGTTATTTAATATGTTTTATTGTGCTTTTCTGTGTTTGTCTTATTAATCATATTTTATTTTCTTATTTCTTTATTAGTTGAGATTGCGGAATATACGTCATGAAATGGTTGGAAATAATCGATCCCAAAAAGATCAAAAAGAAAAAATACAAATGTAAAAACTGGAAACATGTAAGTATCATTAAACATAATTGATCCTTTATTTCTAAATTAATACATATTAATAAATTTCTTTCAATTTTAGGAATAAATTGATGCTTTCAGGTTAAATATGGTCCAACCATTCTCTTGGACAAGATAAATAAATTGAGAGACAAGGTCATTGAAGAATCTGAAGGGATAAGAATCTCAAAGCCATCCGTTGCCATCTTAAGTGCTTTTTATAGATTTTCATATGGGGATATAGAAAGTAAATAGGTTCAATCTTCTAAATTATAATGAATTTCTATTGATATTTTTGAACACTATTTTGTAAGAAATTATAAAAATGCAAACACTTCTTTCACTCTTTGTAAATGTTAATGTGTGTGTGTGGGGGAAAAATATTAAATTGGTCCCCTACAACTTGGGCATAATCCTGTTTTGGTCATAATTTGGAGGATAAGTACAAGCTCCAAAGGTACAAAATCAACCGTGGATGCATCAATACATTTATTTATCATTCTTCTTACAATTTAAATGAAATATTTACTATAGAACTAAAGAGAATGATAAATAAATATTTTCAATCAATACATTTATAGAATCCTATATTTGAAAATATTTTTTTAAATTCCTTTTGATTTATTTGTTGGAAATATCTGGACTATATTGAGATCACATTAATTTGAATGAATCTAGGTCCACACTGAATAGATTGAATGTATCTATAAAATCTCAACAACGGCAAAAACACAAATGAACCAGAATTTATACACAAATGAACCAAAATTTAGACACAAATGAATCGAAATGTATTATAATAAACACCTAAACTGTTTACCACAACACAATTGCAGAAATTAATTTGAAAAACCAAAATGTGACTATTCAATAAAACATAATACAAATAAAAAATTAACCCTCATTTTCATCAAAGGAAAAATATTATATGTGTAACACCCTCACTACCAGAAAGTCACGCTTCCGGCTGCGCAACTCTGATAGCAAGAAGTATTACGACTACTTTATATACTTAATATTAAAATAGAAGCATGTGACTCAACGCCGTATCGCTGCTTTCTTTGAACACCGGAAATAAAAACTTTATTTAAAAAAAAAACAAACACATAGATTCAAATACAAGACTTCTTACATAATATCTTATAATATAATATATATAAAACATACAATTCCTATCCCTCTTACAAAATTGTAATAACAAAGACGAGGGAAGAAAATAATCTAATTAATTCAACAACATATAAACCAAACGCAGTATAAATCCTCTTGATGCTTCTTCTTCCGGTTCCTGAAAAGGTAAAGATGTAGGGAGGTGAGAACCTAACCATACGGTCTCACCACGGAGTTTCAAAGTTGTCATAAGAAGATATTTAATAAGAAAACTGTTTTCAAGCTCAGTGATTATCATTACCTTATGAATCTTTTAAAAACCAATAAGTAAACGTTCAAAACCTTTTCAAAGAAACAATGTTTAATCTTTCAGAAATCCGAAACCTTTCCTTTCTTAAAAGAAAATCTCAATCAGAAACTGTTCATGCCCTGGGTCGAGCTATACGACCCGGGCTGATCAACGACAAATCGACCGACCTGTTCAGACCAGGACTACCCGACCTCTTTATGAAAGAGGTCGGCCAAATCGCTACAGAGACCCAAGAAGGTCCAAAAAGGAAGAACACGACCCAAATCTAAAGGCAGCCCAAAGCCTAGAAAGATAAAGGTGGTTCCCTTAAAGATAAGATAACTTCACTCAAAGATAAGATAAGATAACTATTTTATCCCAAAGAAAGATCATTCTACGCCATTATAAATACACTGAAGCACCCAGGTATAACTTATACTCTGATTCTACTAAAAAATTTACTTAAGACCCTTGCTAACTTAAGCATCGGAGTCCCTCGCAGGTACCACCACCCTCCGGTGACGAAAGATCAGCGCAACCACCAAGTCCAACAAGTCAGACACAACCGCGCCGACCAGTACAAAAGATCTCATCTAAGATCGACCTACAGTTTCAGGTAACCCTCAGAACAGAAACCAACCACACAATCAACAACACAATCATTAATTCAGCACCAAAATTCATTCTCAAATGTAGCATGTCAGGACAAACACAGGCAAGACAGACAAGGAAAGCACAAGTAGGTAGCAGTTACAGCAAATAGTTCAAGTAGCAGTTAAGAACAATTTAGCAACTAGGCAAACCCAAACAAGTTTAAACCCAAACAAAGCATACAAATGCAGATGATGCATGCCTGTCCTATGGTTGATGAGGCTCATCTGTCGATTATCCAGCCAACCCGACAAGTTTGAATTGTCCTTAGACTGTCATCCGTTGCACATTCCCATGAGTCTATGCATATATTTTACATTCATACATCATTCAAATCACTCATTGGGGGCTATCCATACCCGGAAATTTATATGTGCCCGGTCACCCTTACGACGTAAGGTCAACAGAGTATCGAGATCTAACCTGGAACATGTGGTGGCAAGCCACGGTTCTTTTACCCAGGGAACTCGTATCTCAGATAATATAAACGTGCGGAAGCCACATATGTTTATTCATAATCATTCATCCATCATCATTTCCGCATTTCATTAACAATTCATATCAAACCAATCATTATTCAAGCCATAAGTCACCTTTTATTTCTCAAATCTCTTCAAACTCATAATTCAACTTTCCTTAAAATCAATTCCTTTTTAAATCTTAGTCGCTTAATATAACATTTTACAAAACTTCCAAGAGACTTTCAATCATCACCTGAAAACGGAACTTTCTTTGAGAAGACACAAGACTTTAAGGAAGAATAACCTGCCTCACTTCTTAAACTCTTTAGAAATCCTCGGAATCATAATTACTCAAATTGAAATCATTTAAAATGGAGACTTAAAACCAAAACCAAGGCATGTAGGCCAAAAGTTCTGAACCAGTTTCAAAACCAACATTATTTAAGTCCAAAAACCCAATTTCTTTTCATTCTTAAATTGGAAACTTTCCCAAAGACTCATATTTGTTTAGTTAAAATTCAAAGAATACTTCAAAAATAATGCGAAATTAAGTAATCAAAGTTCAATTTTCTTTAAAATCGGCTAAAAATCCTCCAAGGGAACTTCTTTTACCAAACCGCAAAACATAGGTCCCCTCATATTTAAATCAAACTTAAAACATAAGCTTTCCTTAAAAGATTAAACTTGAATCACCTGTTTCTTAATAAATCAAGAACCAAACAATAGAACCTCTCGAATCCAATCCTTTTCTAAATCATATTTGAAAACAAAATCTTGAATTTCATAAAATTTTGGCAGCACCTCCCCTAAGACTTAGACTTTGCCACCCGGTTCGGGTCCCAACCAAACCAGTATACAATCCCTTCCACGGGTTCAAAACCAAATCAGTTTAAAATCAGACTAATTTCGAAAATTCATATCCTTCTTATAATTCAAGAGATCAAATCCAAACTCAATCCATTTTCAATTAACCAACTCGTTTTCCAAAATTGTAATGAAATATTTCAGCAACCAACCGTATAACCAAATCAAACAACAATTCAATCCAACCACAAATACATTCATCACAAAACAGCCCAGCAATACATAAGGCTTATACAAATACAATCACCAAAAGTACATTCATCACATTAATATCCATTTATAACAACTCCAAATTATAAAATTAAGTTCTTTGAAAAGACCCCTACCTCGATAAGTGAACCTATAACCCAAACGCGTTAACGAATTCCTTTCATCTTGTCTCGAAACCAACGACAGCTTTAATTCATAGCCCGCACCCTTTCGCAACAGCATAAACATCTTTAAGTCACAACATGCAACCCCGGTTATTAACTCCTAAAACATCAATATCATGGAAACCTCAAAACACATAACAGAAAACCAAAGGCGAGGATTTCGAGATATAAACACTTACTAGAATAAAGGAACGACACGCCAGCCACCCCAAACTTAACCGGCAGCTGCTCCGACAGCGGCCAGGAGCTTCAGTGGCTCAGCAACAACCTTAATTTTTGACATGCAGACTCATAAAATTAACCCTACGACATCTATACATCAGAATCCTTAACCACAGATAGTTAGAATGATTACAGAAAGAGCTTCAAGGCGCGGGAAACTCACTGTAAAATGAAGAATGACAGAAGTGGAGCGGCGGCTCCGATGGTGACCTCCGGCAGCGGCGACGGAGACAGCTTCACGGACGGTGACGTGATTTGGCGACGGGTCGGCTGGGCGGACCGGCGGCGACAGATTCGACATGCGTCTCTTCTCTCCATGGCTGAGCTCCCACGCGGTTCTGTTTCCTCCCTCGCACACCCTTCTCTCGTGGCGGCGTCAACATGGAGCGCGGCGCGGCGGTGGTGACAGAATCGACCTTCCCTCTTTCGCGCATCTCCTCTTCCCGATGGCGCAGCTGGCGGCGGCAAGGATGAACGGCGGCGACAGGTTACGACGGTGCGAGCTTCTTCTTCTCTTCGCGGTTCTGGAAGCGGCTCGTGGACAAACCGACAACCCGCGGGCTCCTCCTTCGTGCGTCTCTCTTTTCCGCGCGGTCTCCTCAGCGCTGGCACAAATGGCGACGCGACGGCGGTTGTGACGAGGCAGCAGTTCTGAGCGGCGCGGTGATGGCGCAACGGCTTTCCCTTCCCCAGCGCTTTCCTTCTCTCTCTCGGATCCCCCCTTCTTCTCTCTTTCCCTTTCCTTCTTTCTTTTCTTTTCTTCTTTCTGTTTCAGCTGTTGGGTAGGTTGTGTTTAGTGTATGTGAGTTTGTGACCGTGAGTGAGGTTGAGTGAGTAAGGGTAGTAGTGTTAGGATTTGGGATGGTGTGGGTTAGTTTAGGTATTTTTATTAAAAATGGGGATAGTAGTGTGATTTTATAAAATAAATAAAAGATAGAATAATAATTAAAAATCAAATTAAATTTAAAGTATTCATCTTTAAAATACTTTTTAATTACTAAATTGGTAAATTATATTTAGTTAAATACTATTTTAATAAAAATAAGAGATAAGTAAATTAATTTTTTTTTATTTATAAAATAAGATTAAAAATCTAAATATTTAAAATTAAGGCATATGAAATATTCACTATTTTTCAACTATAAGAACTCTAAATAATAAATAAGAATTTACTCGGCTTATATATAAAAAACTCTAAAAATATATTCTTAAATAAATATAATAGATCATAAATAATTTATTTAATAATTTTTCAAAATTCGGGGTCTTACAATATGTAAAACATAAATTAACCGAAATTTAGGCACAAATGAATCAAAATGTATTTTAATAAACACCTAAATTATTTACCATAACACAATTGCTGAAGCTAATTTGAAACAATCAAAAAGTGACTATTTAATAAAACATAAAACAGATCAGAAATTAACCCTCATTTTCATCAAAAGGAAAATATTATATGAGTAAAATATAAATGAATCGAAATTTATCTTACTAAACACCAAAACTCCTATCATAGTGCCTCACATTGTAACACCCTACCACACAAAGCTTTACACTTAGGATGTAAATCAGAGGTGGTAAGGCGCTACGACCTCTAAAAGTAAAAATATATGTACACAACAAGGATAATATATCTGGGAGCCTTGAAAGAAAAGGAGTACGACGAAAACAAAATTGAAGGTACGACACTCACGAGAAACAAAAATATAGAGAACATGTACAGAAAACCAGAAGACAGATATAAGAATAGTAGAGTTCCAAATGATAGTTATATAATCAAGATCTAGACTCGACCTGCGAAGCAAAGGTCGGCTAGAATATAAATATATACAACCCCAAAAAATAATCCAATAGATAAATATAAATCTTGTTTCTCCAAGTCAACCTCTAAGAGGGATAAAACATAATATATACAAGATGGAGAATTTATACACATATATAAACATAAACCAAATATAAACACCAAGTCCCAAGATAGTTCTTCACTTCTAAGAGTCTCCAGAATGCTCAGTGTGGTGCCTCGCATCCTACATCTGAAAATTACAATATATGTATGGAATGAGAACCGGGAGTTCTCAATATGGTAAAGGTGCCCACGTACATAAGATATAAGGTGCTGGAAAAGCCAGAGGCAATCCTAGAACTTCGACACTCAGATTTAAATCTTAAAGTTTATAAATTAAAAACCATAAACAGGGTATGTTATCCAAGGTTCTTATTTCTAATCTTTCTAACTTAAGCCCTAATTTCCGCCTTCCTCCAATCCTCCAAAACTCCGGTGCATAGACAAGCAATACAAACAAAGGAAACACAAGTATGATATAGATACAGCAGGTAGCAAATATAGCAGGTAAGCATAATAATCACATAGGCAAGTCCAATTAATACAAATCAAACAAAACACACATATGCATATGATGTATGTCTGCCCTATGGCTGATGATATCATCTATCAGTTACATAGCCAACTTCGACATGTCCTGGTAGCTAACCGTGGATAAAAACACCCATTGCAGAGCAAGTGGGTCTGAGTCACAACCCCTATGCTACTACCCGCTTAACCTAGAGCAAGTGGGATAACCATTATTGCTGCTACTACCCAGGCGGGTGTTTAAAGACTCATCCTGGAGCAAGCGAAATAATCCACTACTGTTGCTACTATCCAGGCGTCACAATCACTGACCTGGAGTAAGCGGGACGAACCACAAAACTTGCTACTGCCCAGGTATCACAAACATACATTCATTCAATTTTAATCAGATAAACGATTTTTCCATCCAAATTAACTAATACAAAACTTCCAAAAAATTCTCAAAAAATTTCGGCAGCACATCCCCTAAAACTCAGACTTTGCCACCCTCCTCGGGTCCCATACATACATACATACATACATACATATTCTACGATTCTCCACAATCTATCCTCATCATCATTTACTATCAATATTATTTATCACATTCATTATCCCTTTCAAAGCTCATTATTATAATTCAATATCATTCATCAACCATCAATCATTCTCATCATCATTATTCACAATCATTAATAATCAATAATCATGCATTTCAACCATCCACTTAATAATTTCTAACAATGAGTCACTAAACCTTAACCTTCTATATCATACAACTTATCCTATGGTCATCTAGCCTATATTTTCACGAAACATTATATATTATCTACGAGAAATCAAAACCATACCTTTGCCGATTCCTTCTTAATCTCGGAACTCCTCAAAAACCTCTCCTTTCACAAGCTCCAAGCTTCTAAACATCAATTCCTCAAGCTTAATCACCTGGATTTCATTCCAAATTGCCCGATTGAACTCCAAATCAACAAGAACACAATCTAATTCATACAATATCACTATAATCATCATAGGGTTCACTAACTCGACGATTCACAAGGGTCTAATAGTTTCTTACCTTATTTACTGATCAATTGGACATAACCCAGTGAATATCCACCGCTAGAGTACTCCAAAACCATCAAAATCACAAAATCTCTCAATTTCAAAACTTAAATTACAAAAATGAAAGGAAAGAACTGAGAATGAAATCTCAAATTTCTTACCAAATTATTTGGGTGAGTTTTGTAGAGAATTTCGAGATGAACGCGTAGCCGTTGACGGTTCGTCAATCAGAGCTATGGATTGAAAGTTATAGACGATTGAATTTTTGAATGTGAGGTTAGGGTTTTTAACGCGATTTCTCTATTCTTCTGTGTATCCAGGGTGAAAAATGATGAATAAAGCCAATTTTGGGAGTTTTATAGGTGGGCTTTGGACTTGTTTTGAGTCTGGTTCTACTGGTTTGGTCTGTTGGTTCGATTTTGGGCCAAAATCTTTAAAATTAGTGTCAAAATTCTTATTTTAATTATTTCTACTTCATTAAACTATAAAATTTAAGTTTCTAATTTTTTTAAATAATAATTAATTTATTGGTTAATTATTTACTAATTACCTATGGTTTACACATATCTTCTCTAGGATAATTCATATCTTGTGCATGATAAAGGCTGGAGTTTGACTGAATGATTGATTCTTTATCTAAAAGGTTCAATTGCAAAAGAAGTAAATCATATATTAGCAAATGTACTAATATGCACAAACACATTTTTGCTTAATCAAAAGCAAATTAATGTTACCTCACTTAGAGCTGCCTTTTTCTTTTTCTTTGACGCATTTGCGATATTTTTTTCCATATTCGATCTCAGTCTATTCTTGGGATGTTCTCTTGTTCTAACACGTGGGGGACTTTGAAGGTCGTTAAAATCATTCAATGTAGCATCTTCATGAGATAACGAAAATTTACCTTTACTTTTCGCTTGATATTCTTGCATTTCACCCACATTATCAAAAGTGCGGTGCTGAATTTCAGTCAACTCCTTAGATTCTGACAGAAATTCACAAATATTATACGAGCAAAACACCAAATCATCAAATCTCTTGCTTCTTGTCTCCAATAAAGGCTTGTCTTGGCTACTTTTGATATGTGTGCCTCCTCTTTACGTTCTTACTCCAGTGTTGCAATATATATTTCGGTGCCATTTTATCTACTCGCTCAAAACTTAAGGCACTCAAAGAATGACGACACAATATACTCCTTGACCCAAACAATAAGCATTGGCATTTTACTTCGCATGATATCACATGATATGTAAGAAGAGTTAGAAACTTGTTCTACAACTTCATATGCCGTAAAACCTAGAGCAGATTACGTTGATCTTGTGATGCAATTTACATTTCCTCTAAATTGTGTTTGAACTTCCCTGAACTTCTCATGAGTATACACATGTTGAAATTGAACCTCTATTGATGATTTTGTTGCACACAGTATGATAGTATAAAAATCTGTAGCATCAAATTCTCTCTCTCTATGCTCTCTGCTTCATAGGCAATTATTATATTGCTTCACAAATTGAATCAAGGAGCTATTGTTATAATAAACTTGTTAAAAAAAAGCATGCATACTCTCGCTCCTTTGTGTGCTTCTTATCCCAAACCAAAAATGGTGATCAATATAAACTGAAATTCATAAATGATGATCTTCAAATAGCTCTGCAAAATGGGACAGAATTAAAAAATCAGACACAAAATGAATCGAAAGTTATAACTGTTTTCACCGAAAAATAACAATATCAATTAATTCGAATGAAACCACGGTTACCTAAAAGCCACTTATTGTCTCAAATACCATACTTCATGAGAAAATCATTCTAATTTTCGTCAAATGCATCTTTTGTAAACGAGTTTTAAATAATATGACTCATCTCTTGTTCAATTTCTTTGTGTCTTTTGTAGCCATATTTAATTTATGTAGAATCTTCTTTATAATATACCAAATACACCATCTATGAATTATTGTTGGCATACAGATCTCAATAGCCCTTTGCATCGATACACATTAATCGGTAAGAATTCCTTTTGGTACCTTTCCTCTCATGCAATGAAGTCAACATTCAAATAACCATTTGAATGACTGAATATTCTTATTTTTCATCAAAGCACATCCAAGAAGTGTCACTGATCATGGTGATTCACACCAACAAAAGAACAAAAAACCAAATTGTACCTGCAATGGACAAGAGAAGAAAAATCCATTATGAACAGAAACTGGTTGCGCGTATGAACCGAATACTATATTAAAAAGAACCGAAACTAGAACAGAAAAAATTACCTACTTGTGTTGTAAGTCGTATCAAATGAAACAACATCTCCAAAATACTCATACGTAGTCCTGCTTCTTGCATCAGCCTAAAATGTATTTTTGATAGAGTGATCAACTTCAAGATTAAGCTCATAAAAGAAATTTTGATTCTTCTCTTTCATTCTTAATAAGTACTTCCAAAATTCTTTGGCATCATCTTGTTTAGAAACATTCTATACTTCCCTTGTAATGTAATTTCTCATATCTTTTTCAATAAAATTTAGTTTACGATGACCACTCACTGCTGCTACAAATGACTAATATGTTTTACTCGTTCTAATTCTGGCTTCCTCTTTATTTTCAATGGTACGACGCACAAACATGCTTAGCTCCCTATATTGTTTAAGCATCTCTGCTCGATCTGAACAGCATGGATCTGAATTATTCAAAACAACTTTAGAAATGATCCAAAGACCAACGTTCTTCAATATATGTACATAAATTATGGCTGGACAGTTTATTCCTGCTGAGGGATTTGTCTTCAGAGTTTGAGATATCTTGAATTTTCATTTTTCCTCTCTACTACATGTAATTAATTAATTCTTAATTTTATCTTCTTTCCAAGTGGTGTTTCTTATTTTCGTAGAAAAATCAGCAAGTTTGGAATAATCTTTGTAGAACTTTCTAGCTTCTTCAAGTGTCTTGAAAGTCATCCCAACTTTTGGGATAAATTGTTTATTAACAACACACCTAGACTGCAAATGAACCGAAATATCCTCATAACAATACCATTGTGTAATAACAAATTAACCGAAAATTATGCATTCTATAAATTCAGAAACTCCTGTATTCTGTCCAAATTCAAATTCATAAACAATGTTGATTTTAGCAAAGAAGAATGAAATTATTCATTATTACTTTATTCAATTGCATTAGCTTCCATTCTATTCCATTCAAAATTGTTGAAGAATGAACTAAAATATTCTCATAACAACACCATTGTGCACTAACAAATGAACTGAAAATTGTGCTTTCTATAAATTTAGAAACTCCTGCATTCTATCCAAATTTAAATTCATGAACAACACTGATTCTAGCCAAAAAAGAATAAAATTATTCATTATCACTTTATTCAATTGCATTAGATTCCATTCCATTCTATTCAATTCAAAATCGTTAAAGAATGAACCGAAATATTATCATAGCAACACCATTGTGTGATAACAAAGGAACCAAAAATTGTACATTCTAAAATTCAGAAACTCCTGCATTTTATCCAAATTCATTATCACTTTATTCAATTGCATTAGATTCCATTCTATTGCATTCAATTCAAAATTGTTAAAGAATAAAATTAGATAAAATTAATAACGATCCAAACCTCGTCCACTTGATTCGATTAAGAAGAATAATCCAAATCACCCCGATTCAACTGATTTGAACTTGAATCATTAATTGTTTTGGAACACGCAAAATTTAAACAATTTTAATTACACTGTTTGATTTAAAAAAAATGCAGATCCAAAATTTGAAGAGAAAAAGAATAAAATTCGAAGAGAACACAAAAAAATTGAAGAAAAAAACGAAAATCTAAAGAAAAAGAGACAATAATTAAAAAAAAAAACACAGAATAAATATAGAAGAAGAGAATGTTACGTTGAAGAGAAACGAAGAAGAGAAGGTTTAGGTGAAAAATCTATTATAAATGGCACGTGACTCTAAATCATTTAGTTGGAGTTGATTAGTGAAATCACTTAAATGCAAAGCATTATCGTATTCCTTTTTGGATCAAGAGAACATATATTCAAAAAGGTTTAATTCAACTAAAAATTATTTATTAGATAAATACTTATATTATTATATAGACTTTTAATATATATTTTATAATTATATTATGTGTAAATTTGTTATCAAATTAATCGTTTGGATAATAATAATAATAATAATAATAATAATAATAATAATAATAATAATAATAATAGTAATTTAATTTTAATTCATTAAAAGTATAAAATATTTTATACAATTATCTAATTAGATGATTATTCACATAATTAATATAAAATATAATTTTTTTGTTGATGTGATGTTACGTAATTAAATACATATCTAAAATTATTTTACGTTGCTAATGCATTAAAATTAAAGAGAAAAAACCATAATTTTTTTGAAAGACAACAAAACTCTCAAGAAAAAAAATACCATTTCCGGCTCTTAGTATTTATTTTTGTGAGACTGATTAGTCTTTTTGTTAATATTTTTTTCTGTATTAACAGAATAAGCTTACATGACACGTTAAACTATTGATTTATCCGTTAAGAGCCAACTAGAATTGATAAAATCTTTTTTGTTGGAAATCATATTGTTTTTTGAAGATAATTATCAGGATTGTTTAGTTTTTTTATATTTTTATTATTTTTTAAAATATATTGATTAACTTTTTATATTTTTACTATTTTTAAATATATTAATTAAATTTATTATGTAAAATCAAGAAATATTATTAATTTTAAATTATTTTTATTTACAAAAATTAAATAAAAGATATATTAGAGATTAACTTGTTGCATAAACATATTTCGAAAAATTATTAAAAAAATTAATTAATTTCATAAAATTAAATATTAAAAATAATTTTTTTTTAATTAAGGGGCTCATGGTCTTTTGAACAAATTATTAGGGAATTCCAAAATTAAATTACAATAAAAATCCATGTAAAGTGTAAATTGCTGAAAATACAGATTGGTCCAACTCCTATCATCCATAGATGATGGAATCATGGAACATCCTGGACCAAGTTGTTAGTTGTTTGTTAGGGTATGAATCTGCCAATGAAATAAAATTACTCATTCGTAGCTGCTTCGATGAATCTAGCTTTAAAGTTTATGCATTAACGTAATTCATATCCATAATCACTCATCAAATTAACCAAAGCCACATAAAGAGTGGAACAGAATATGGTCATTGCGCATGGCACCCTCCAAATTACAATGTGCATGTGGCGTACGTTAGCAACTTAAACATCATTCTCCCTTTACGTGCGCAAGGTGCGCGTTTCTTTGCTTTCATATCAATCAACTATATTCTTAAGCTCACTTTCCTTTCAGGATTCGGAGCCACTTCGCACTTTCATCTATCTCTTTGGTACGTTCCGTTTCCATTTTTTATTTTTTTATATTTTTATATATAATTTTTTGTTTTCGTTTTTCTTTATTGTTTATTAGATTGTTAATTCCTTGTCTTCTAGTTGCCAATTTGTTGTTTTGTTTCTATTTTTTTGAAGCATGATTTGAATTGATGCGACTTTAGAGGAACGAACGAGAAACAGTTGTTGGATGAATAGGTTGATTGATTCATTGTTCAAGCAATAGCATTACTAGTTAAAATAAATGGTTATGGCTATGCCTTTCTGGTGTAATTAAGAGGTGATTTGAATTCTGATCAATAAATACACTATGCAGTATCAACAGAGATAATGTAGTTTGATATGCTGGAATCTAACTTAAAAAGTATACACCTAACCTAATCTAATGTACTATTATCTAAGCTGGAGCCTTGAAGTTCTGCTTATTCTTGTGCTTTCGCCGATAAATTCTGTTTGATAGTTCTCTAAGATAGTTAATTGCTCAATCTTTCTTTGATTTTAGAATATCAGACTGTGCTATACTTAAAACTAACACCTTTCCCTTCAGTTTGAGGATTGCAGCATTGATTTGTAAATAATCAGTGGGGTTGCTGTTGGTTGTCGAACCCATGGTTGAAATCAAAAGCTTTTCAAACAGCATGTTTTGTGTAGAAGTTTGCTCATACAAGAGTGGTTTTCAAGTAAAGGTCTAATGTAAATTCACTACATTAGCTTCATGAAGAGCTGAGAAAATGAGTTACATGAAAGACCAACCACGTTCCTCAGTAAAACATCAAAAATCAGAAAGCAATAGCACCTACAATACTGGAGAATCCAACCCTGGAAATAACCTTTGGACAGATGGGCTTATTTGTGCTTTCGAATTTGTTCAAGGACGAAAAAAACCAATTAAACATAGGTCCCCATTGAAGATCTCAGACAAACTAAATTTGGATGTTTATCAGTGCAAGAGGTCCGGCTCTTCAGAAGGTTTAACACATGCTGCTTCTGGCAGGGCAGATAAAGATAATCTCTCACATCATTCATCTGTAAATTCCTTGAGGGACAGTTCGCTTGGTGCCTCCGATGATGACAAAGAGAGCCAGGTTTCTCAGGGTGGCCAATTTAATGCTGCAGGAAAATACGAGGGTGGTCATTGGGTACCGATTGGATGGAAAAGAATTGTGCAACTTGTTCAAACAGTTCAGGTTGATGCAGACTGGGGTTATCATCAAATTGAAATCGAGGATCAAGAAGATGAATTAACTGTAGCAGATTTGGCAGCTCCTTATTGGGAGTACCCAGCTGGGCCTATATGGTGGTGCCATGTTTGTGCAGGTCATCCCAATGTTGAGACTTGGCTCATTAATGCTAAATGGCTACACCCTGCTGTTAGTTTAGCTTTGAGAGATGAAAGTAAACTAATAAGTGAGAAGATGAAACACCTTTTCTATGAGGTACGATGCATTTTCAGCATTCATAGCTGCTAGCAGTAATGGTGTAATAACTGGTAACCTTCTCTTGAATTACATGCACTATTATACCAAGGGCATACGAGGTTGTGTATATACAAAATGTTCAAAATGTGCAATTGATTGAACAAATAGGATGTGATTTTAGTATCCTTTTGTGAAAATCTACATGTTGTTGAGATATATCTATATATTACTACTGTATACAAAAATAAAGCATGACTAGAAAAGTTCTACAACTGAAAACAAGTATTTGGTATATGAAAGTTGCATGACATGATCTTCAAAAAGGTTACTTTTCTTCCCAAAAAGTAAGTCGTTTCCTTTTGCATATAGTTCAATATGATTTAAAATGAAATCTTATATCTTGAATTTCTTTACTTTACATTATGTTAGAGATTAACCGATGTAGAGAGTAAATCAGGAACCCTTTCATGGTATATAATATAACATTTACAGCAAATTGACAAAATTCATGTTTCTCTCTAAAATTAAGTCCTGGACTAGCGTTTAACTCAATGTTTGATTAGAATTTACTCTTCTATATAGGTCCCAGTCAGAGTTGCAGGAGGGCTCTTATTTGAGCTATTGGGCCAATCGGCAGGTGATCCTTTTAATGAAGAAGATGACATTCCAGTTGTCGTTAGATCTTGGCAAGCACAAAAGTTCCTATTAACTGCAATGCATATAAAAGGATCAGTGTCCCGGATAAACGTTCTCGGTATCACAGAAGTTCAGGTTGTTCTTGCAAGAATTTTCCTTCACTGTGCTTCTCTCCCATGTTAATAACATTTCTTATTTAATCAAAGGGATAAATTACTGGTTCATTGTATGCATTATTTTGGAAATATGTAATTCACTCAGTGCTGCACTTTGGTTAGGAGCTTCTTTCTGCTGGAGGTTATAACATGCCAAGAACAGCGCATGACATTATAGCACATCTTGCATGCCGTCTTTCTCGGTGGGATGATAGGTAATAGAACTTCCTTTGAATTATTATTTTATTTTATTTTTATATTTGTTGCAGAACATAATTGATTTGCACATATGAAGCAATACGTGTGTTGGTGTCATGCATTCTATCTTTCTAGCCTTTACTATGAGATCTTCAACATAAGTTTTCCTCATTTACTTTAAATATTAAACATATGCCATCATAACTTAGTAAAAGAACAGATAAAGTAGTCCATGTTTAGCATCTAATCAGTAAAGCCATCCTTGTTCACCTTTCTCTTTTGTATATAGTTTCTTTGTCTCAATGTTTAACTTGTGAACTTCTGCTTATGTGGGCATAATCTAATGCAGTTATTTTTCTATTACTGCATTTTATATAATCTTCAATTCATGTAATTCTGTTTAACTTTTCTTGTTTAGTTTTTCAGGTTATTCCGTAAATCTATATTTGGGGCAGCAGATGAGATTGAACTGAAGTTTATGAACAAGTACTAATACTAAAAGTTTGTTTCAGTTCCACAACTTGTCTTTACACTAAGTTGTTTATTTTATTTTTTATTTTTTATTTTTTTATTTTTTCCTTTGGCTAGGAGAAACTATGAAGATTTAAATCTTTTTAGCGTAATTTTAAATCAAGAAATCAGAAGGTTATCAAGACAGGTATGCCGATTCTCACTTAGCCTAGTTACGTGACGTCATTAGAGGACTCAAATGATTTTATGATTTGACAGTTATAGTCTGAAGAACCCTCTGACTACTGTGTTCCATGCAGGTTATCAGAGTGAAGTGGTCACTCCATGCAAGAGATGAGATTGTCTTTGAGCTTCTCCAACATTTGAAAGGAAACACAGCGAAAAGCTTATTAGAAGAAATTAAAAAGAGTACAAGGGAAATGATTGAGGAGCAAGAAGCAGTCCGTGGACGCTTGTTTACCATTCAAGATGTTATGCAGAGCAATGTGCGAGCTTGGCTGCAGGTACCAACACCTCTGAGCTTTCATTTAGGATGCTTCTAACTCTCAAGCACTGCCTAGTAACATTTTTGCACAATTTTCCATATCTTTAATATGATGATTTTTTTAATCCACTTAAACATATCTATCCAGGATAGAAGCCTTCGGGTGACCCATAATTTAGCTGTATTTGGTGGTGTCGGTGTTGTCCTTACCATCGTTACAGGGTTATTTGGGATCAATGTTGATGGAATGCCTGGGGGAGAAAACACGCCATATGCATTTGGTGTCTTCGCGGCCGTCCTTGTCCTTTTAACAGCGGTGCTGATTGCGGCTGGCTTGGCGTACCTTGGCCTGAAGAAACCTATTAATGAGGGCCAGGTTGAGGTTAGGATGCTTGAGCTTCAAACATTAGTGAAGATGTTTCAACACGAGGCAGAGACTCATGCGCAAGTCCGGGGAAACAGAAATGTGTCCCGGAATAACTTGCCTCCTACTTCCAGCGAAGGTGTACATATTGATCCGGACTCTCTTCTCATACGTTAGAAGATAATATGATCGCTCAAGCATGTTTTGACATTACAACAATTTAGACTTTGGAGGCGACAAGTTTTTCCAAGTCTAAAGTTGAAAAGGCATGAGTTGAAAAAGCAGTTCTTTAGCTCTAATCAGAAACTATGGCAGGATGAGAAATCTGTGATTAGTTGATGACTATTTAAGGAAATACTGTCACTACCACATTATTCTCAAAAGGTTGAAATTCTTCCAAGAGTATACTATTCATCAAAACCAGATAAATAAAATTTCCATATAGATCAATTTTTTATCTTTCTGGAGAACAATGATTATCTTTTTTGTTGTTGTTTTCTTTCATTGAAGATGTAGTTAAGCGGATATGTAGAAAGTTTCTGTTATCAAACACTGAAGGGAAGTGAAAAATACGATACTAGTGAAAATTTATACTTTCCAATTAGTCAAATAAAAATGACCCATAGCAAATTAGCATTTTTGAACTTGTTATTAGCACGTTAAAAAATATAGTTTTACTATGTCATCGTAAGATCTAACTTAAACGCCAAACTTTTTTATCTAGCAACTTTTTATGTTTGGGAAAAAAATGGGATAAAAATGTTTATAGATTGTTACTTCTTTGTCGATGATGCCACTCATCAATTATATTTTATTGGAAAAGTATAGGTAGACAATGAAAATTTTATTAATTATATTTTATTGAAAAAATATAAGTAGACAATGAAAATTTTATTCAATCACTATGAGAATGGAAATAGATCCTTTCTAGTTTTTTCAACACTTGAGGAAATAAAGTGTGATCTCTCACCTTTAATTTTATAAGTGGGACAAAATAAATATGCGAGAGAGAATAATAAAGGGTTAGATTTAATACTGGACACCATCCAGTTTTTTTTCACCCGAGAGGATCCACTTCCATAAAAAATAATTAGAATGAAGAGTAAATTAGAAAAATTACATACATAAAGTATATCTATCTATAAAACTTTTTACTACCAAATATAACCAACTCTAATGAGTTAGAACTAGTGTGAACAACAAAATCCATTTAAACGAGATATTCACAAAAATATGCCAACAAGAAGAATTTGTTCCAGCAAGTAGAGTTGGTTATATGAAATGCCCTTTCATAGATGTAATGGGTAGGTGAATAAACAAATGTCACATGAATAAGTGTTTAAAAAGAAGAAAAAAAAATAGAACTATATTCTCATGCAAAAGTAACTTTTCACAGCTCAAGCGTCATCATCATCCAGGTTCAGAATACAATAACAAGTGAGATTCTTATAAACGTTTCTAAGAGACCAACAGACATGTTTCCTCCATTGCGAAAAACCATACGGATCATTTAAGTAGGGATCTTGTAAAATGCTCCCTTGCTGTGGCAAATGCTTGAGTTAGTGTCTGCAACAGAATGAAAATCAGTTAATAAAGATTGAATTTCATTTCAATGATCAATATTCTATTCTGGTAGTAAAATGAAATGTGAATGGTACCTGTTCAGACAGAGGAGCAGCAGAATCTATACTATTACTTGCAACTTTCCCAGCAATAACATTTGGATCAGTCTCAAGAATGATGCTGCACAAGTCATTAACACAACAATTGAGTGAATCATATTTAGTCACTTAAATCTAGTGGTATATAAAATTAATATAAGCTCAATACATGACAAACTATTAGTGTATAGAATTGAAAAGTATCATGACAAACTATGCAAGTTCCAAATTGTGGTATTTATGTTCCTTCCTAGCAGGATAACTCTCTGGTGTATCATATGGCACTTTTAGTCTGTAGTTTGGAAGGGAAATCTTAACAACAAACAATCGAAAAGATATAACTATCATGGAAAACACAAGCCTACCCGCCATCCACAATTTCATCAATGCACAATAGGATGAGATCCAAGTTTTCAAGTGCTTCCCTCTTGTCCACATTGCCTCTGAAGGAGAAAAGGAGGAAACCCAGTAAAATCAAGGACTAGTATGCAAATAACGATAATCTCTAGTGCCGTTAGGCGTGTATGTACATGATAGATTACTATTTAAGTATAAGAAAGCAACCTGAGCAGAGTGCCAACGGAATCAAAAAAAGCTGTAAGGACTGTGGCTAAGATAAGCTCGTTTTCGTCATCTCCTCCAGTAACAAAGAAGTGAAGGTCTTGAACAAATTTGTAAACAACAATGTAATTCTCGAACATTGCTATCTCAGCTGTCAAATGGGAAAACCAATAATGAAAACAAAAGTGAGTTCAATACATCTACAAAATGATGTCACATACAGAGTAGCAATTAGAAATCCGTTTCGAATCACAGGAAGATTTTAACAAAACCATGAAAGGTTATTGATCCTAGATCATGGTATATGACAAAATCATTTGTGATACCCCAGAACATTAAAGAAATGCCGCGATTCTTGTGAAGGAATCAATCACTCACCCTCAGTGCGAGCATTGGTCTTCTGAGTCTTGGTGAATACAACTCTCTCGAAAGCTTCCTTTGCAGCATTTGTTGGCCAGTCATCTGAGAAATATTTGACCGCTACACGCTTCCCATCGGAATCCAGAAGAAGGATGTTCTTCACAGAAGGGCATGCCTCCTAACAAAGAGCACACATTACAGAACCAGAATTCAGAACCTCCCTTACAAGAGAAAAGAACATCTCAAATTTTACAGCATTCATAGTTGTTGGTTTTGTTCTCTTTTTAATCAGAACCTAGAACTTTGCTTTCAAGGAGCCGACAGCACTTGATCCAATTTATAAATTTAATCTATGTTTTTTTTTTCCTTTTGGAGAACAAATTGACAAGGTTCTTGAGTCTAAGATAAATTGTATAATCTTTCATGCTTTGATATCATCATGGAGCAGAAGCATGATGAACATCACTTACAATGCAAGCAATAAAACTTCCCAAAAAATGAAAAAAAAAAACTATGCAGCTAATAGAACGAAATCAAAATTAAAACACCCCCATCCCCGTTCTCCCCATACACACACACACAGCAAGAACACCAACATAAAAAAACGATTTCTCGCGGATTGTAAGATGAAAAATGAATCGAATTGTAGGTGAAATTAGATGTGTGTAATTGTGATCAGAATTTGAAGCGAGACAGAGAACAATGGAAGCAAATGGAATTCATGCAAAATGCAAGCGATGAGATCTGAATTGCTACCAAGGGGGAAAAAACTGAAATTAAACTGAATTGAAATCGAATTGAGTTGAGAGGGAGAGAGATTACAGAGTAAGGAGCAGACATGGTTGAATGGTAGGTGAAGAGAGAGAGAGAGAGAGAGAGAAGAAAAGACGGAGCTTTGTGTTCTTCGTTGAGGTGTGTTAGTGTCAACTGTAGTTTCCTCTCGTTCTTCTCAGCTTCCTTCGTTTCTTTCAAGTTTCAACTTTTTCTAACACTCCAATAGTAATATTCTTGTAATAATACTAATTAATTGTGCCAAAATAAATAAAATAAAAAATGAAAATTTTGCAAGGAAATAATTTTTTGACAAAAATATTATATATAAACTAAAAATTAATTATAAAATTAGTGCTTATATATGTATAGGGGTGGCAAAACGGGTCGAGCCCGTCAGGCCGATCCGCTAAACCCGCTAAAAAATACGGGTCGGGCTAGGATTTGGAGCCCGCCAAATTTAAAAAACCCGCCAAACTCGCACCGCCAAATTGGAGGATTTTTGGCGGGGCGGGGCGGGCCGGTCCGCCGGGCCGAAAACTTTTTATTTTTCTTTTTTTTTTAATTAAATAAAAGAGTGATTACTATTATAAAATTAATAATTATAGAATTTTTAAACACTTTTTTCATTTTTTGTTTTTATTCTTCTTTTAGTTATTAACTTTATTTATTTTATTTTACAATTTCGTATATATGCTCAAATTATGTGACTTATTTTTTAAAATAAAGATGATTTTATTGACAAATATTATTTTGAACAATTTTATTAAAGTTAAAAATTAAAAAAAAAAGTAAAAAATTATATTATAGTTTGACTATTTTTTATTTGTATTTAATTTTTTAATTATTATTTTTTGATTAATTTTAATAAATTTTATTTTTCAAAAAAAAAAAAGAGTCAAGCGGGCTAGCCCGCCAACCCGCCAATCCGCCATAAAGCGGGGCGGGCTAGCATTTTGAACCCATTTTAGTTGGCGAGGCGGGCCGGTCCGCCCCGTATATGAGGCGGGTTTAGGCGGGGCGGGTTGGAGCGGGCCGGCCCGCTTTGCCACCCCTATATATGTATATTCACACGCGTAATTTCAATCTTTAACATTTTACATTCTCAACAAACAAAAATTTATCTACCAGGTTTCTCATTTTGAATTTCTATTGATTAATAATACTAAATATTTTTTTTTAATTTTTCACCATATCTCTTAAGTCTCGACTCGACAGGTTAAAGATGAGCTCCATTTAAAAATTTATTGCTGCCTAATGAGTTATCCACAAGGCGGAATTCGAATAGTACTAAATATTTTATTCTTTCTTTTAAACAAATTACTCCATTATTTTTTGAAACATTTCGCTGAATATATTATTAATTCCTCAAAAAATATTAGCATATTCCTATATATAACAAAGATTTCCTTTGATAGATAATAATATCAGAGACGTTTATAACCTCCGAAGATCATAAAAGGGTTTTAAATAATGTTATATTCTTTTAACAAAGTTGAAAGTTCATTTTGATTTTTTTTCATTATTTAATTTGTAGGAATTACAAAATTTCAAGGACAACAGTAATTTTACGGGGGTAGTAGTGTGAGAAATGTTTTCTCATATCTCAACTTAACCTTACAATTTCAAGGAATTGTCCAAATCTATACGTATCCACTCATTGTTGCTGTAATAGCAGGAAGAAATCGCATATTGCAAGTTTTTTTTGTGGGTGGACAAGGTTTTTTACATCGTTGACCACAGTGGTGTTGAAAGACATGAAATCATTGGGGTTGCTAGTTTGCTACTCAATTAAAGGAGTTATAAAACTTAGATGGGAGATTAAGTGATGTAAAAGAGAAGCTTAAACTTTTGTAGATAAAAAGGCAAAAAGTGCAACTGAAAATAAATGGGTTGGAATAAACTTGAAAAATCTAAATGCACTTTTAGCAGGAGGTTGATATTGGCTCAGAAGTATCACTTTATCAAAAACAAAAATGCTATCTGCATACAAAAATCAGACAAATTAACAGATCCATGAGCAGCAGCTGTTGTTATCTTTTGCTGAAATTGACATGCAACAACTGTCTGGCCAGACTAGGCTACCGGAAACACATTCTACAAAGTCGCATAATTTTCGCAAACTTTGCCTGAACACAACTAAAGAACCATCTGTGTGTGTAATTGAAGAAATGGATAACAAATTATGCACAACATTTGATATGTATTATTCTTGATTAAATTACTCAATTTTATCTGATACAAGGCGAATCTTATTCAAAGACTCTTTAAAAGCCTGCCAAGAAACCATATAATGAGCTTGGGATATCATCCCTTCTTCAACAACTTGCATCGCCCGTTTGTACAAATGATCAAAACACTGAACTGGGTTGGTGATATCAACATTATCAGAGCTAAGGTGAGGTACATACAATCGTTTAAAGTCCTTCCTCCATCTCGGCAAAACATATTGACAAGGAATTTCCTCCACGCCATTATAATCGAGGATAGACAAGGCATGTCTGCACAAATAGCCTTTGAAGTTAAAGCAACAACAACTGCAGCGAACTTCTGCTCCGGTTTTATCATATGTGACTTCAACATGCCCTGCATCTTGGACAAGTTCCTCGCCTTGGCGTTCTTTAACCATGTATGTCACTGTAGATCCATTTGTTTGACTTTCTGTGATGCCGAAACAAGAGGACATCAGCACGATCTCCTCCTGGACCTTCCTGAACATTGCATTTGTGTACAATTTGGACAGTTGCAACTCATAGTAGTACCTTGTTCTCAGTGAAGGACTAGAATCTCGCGACTTGAGATCATCAATAGCTTCAGTTTTTCTCTTTTGCTCCATAACTAATTCATAAATCTCAAAAAATTCTTTCAACGAAGTTTGCTGATGCACATGACCCTTAAAAAAAGGTACCACGGACTCACCTTTTTCTTGATCAGAAATTCCAGCAAAAAAAGTGTCCTTGGTGTAAGCAGGAGCCCAGTGCTCACGTTCACCATACAAGGATTGAATCTTTTCATGATTTCTTATTCCAAAATGCTGGGTAAGTTCATCCCAAGCCCTTTCAAACTCATCGATTGTCTTAGTTTCATATATCACTCTAGACAATGCCATCTGAATTGCCTCGTATTCCTGAAACTGTACCAAACATCCGAGAATACTCTGCATGACTTGTGATAGACAAATTCTGTGGTGAGCTCTCGGGAAAACCTCCGCTATTGCACTTTGCATGGCCTTGTTGCACTGGTTTGTAAGAACAGTTTGAGGAGGACGGCCGGACATACATGTAAGCCACGCCCTAAAAAACCAATTATATGTTTCAAATGTCTCATCTGCAAGCAGACCACAACCAAGTAAAATAGACTGCCCATGGTGATTAACACCGACAAATGAAACAAGTGGAATCTCATAATTGTTTGACAAACATGTAGAGTCAAATGCAACCACATCACCAAAATAATTATATGCAGCTCTAGATCTAGAATCAATCCAAAAAATGTTCCGCAGTTGTCCATCATCATTCAAGTCCATAACATAGAAGAAATTGGGATTTATGAGTTGACATTTGCAGAAGTAGTTTGAAACAAGTTCTGTATCACCTTTCCTAAGTTTCAAATGCCTAGAAAAATTAAGGGTGGTGCTAATTCCTCCTTCATTAGAATTTGGACTTCCATAACCCGATGCATCCCCAACAGGCATTCGATATAGCTTGATTGTTCGTACTTCAACATCTAGAGTTGGCTCGAGTTTTCTTTTCGACCCACCGTCTGTCCTCTTATGTGATTTCGAGTTTTGTGCTCTCTCAGGATCAAATGAATGGTTGTGCTCAAGCTTGACTTCATCCACCCTCCATCTGTTAGATTCCACTGATCGCAACCTAATCATCGCCAGACAACCTGTTCTTGTTTCTTTCCTGTGGCTATTTGCTTCCTTAAGTGTTTTGAAGCCCTCACAGTTGCAGCACAACACAGCACCGCGCTTCTCTTTGCTGTTACGTCTGGTCCATGACGACTTAACCCGAATAGCAAATCCAATCTCCTTAGCATAGCTATTATAATAGTTGTAAGCATCATCATAAGTATCAAACTCCATACCCACAACCGGCGGAGGGTAGCCTTTCCCTTGAGATTCTTGACCATAACCATCAACCACTGTTGTTTCATCCCTCCCATTCTCATGTTCACTTCCATCAATCTCAAATAACTGACTGCAGCCATTCACAAGAATGTTTTGCTCATCCGCAACCTCAAGCAGCTGATCACTGTTTGGAGATCCATCATCTATCTGGAAAAATCAGACATAATTATATAAACTGTCAAATTCAAAACAAGATATACCAAACTTTAGTATCCATTCAAATTGAGAACATCATAGAGAGCCTAGCTGGATATCCAGAAACCCTAAAATCTCCGTGAACACACAAGAATTTTTCATACACAAAAGCATGATCTATTTAATGATCCATAATCCACTAATAAATGTGATTCCAAAGCTACCAGCAGAAATCCGAAGCCATGGGAACGAAAATGAGGATCCACTCATCATTCTCTTTTACTTTTCAACAGTGAAAACAAGACAGTTAATTGAGCTAAGTAGGAAGTAGCTAACAAGAAATTCCCCCCAAAACGAGCACAAACCCTTCCTTTACTTCTAAGACTAATAATAATAATAAACGAGAAAAAGAAAAGGGCAAAGTGAAATGGAAGATAGAGTAGTTAGTTAGTTAGTTACCGTGGTGAGGGAGAAGGCTTTATCGTTGGTAGAAGGAGAACACACCCTAACCGTATTCTCGTTAAGGTCGTTGTTGGTGTTGATGGACATGCTTCTTCTAACAACCTGTTATGCCCTCTCTTTTCTCTCGTCTCTTGTTATGCTAAAAACTAAAAACTGCTTGCTTCGTCTTTCGCCTAATTACAATTTTGCCCCTCTCTTCGACTTTGCTCCTGGAGGCTGAATCACAATGCAAATATGCAATGCAGTAAAATAAAGGTTCTAACAACAGTACTTAATCTACCCAAATGTTATTTATATATTTATAAGTATCACAATTTAATCTAATAATCTAGTTATTGATTTATTAGTTTATTGGTCTAACCGGCTTAACCGGTGGTTTAATTAGAAAAATCGTTTTAAAATAAAATAATAAATAAATTATAAATAAACATTCTAAAATATAATTATAGTCTAGTATAAATATTAAAATATCTTCGAAATTTAAAACACTATATAAAATATCATCAACAAAATCTATATGATCTTATTAAAATACAAACTCAAAAATTAAATAGTAAAAAAACATATCTAAATATTATATCCCAACATCATGATTATCAATCATCAAAATTTGCAAGAACTTGTTGTAAATTTGCTTCGGTGGATTAAGATTAGTATTTGCAGCATCATTCGAAATAGGAAGATTGACAGACAAATTATTATTCACAGATGCATTATTATCAGCGGTTGCTTCTTGATTAATACTATTATCCATAACTGAAATTAATAAAAATTTTATTAATTAAAACAAAATTAAAGACCAGCACAATGAAAAATAAAAAATTATTAACATGACCATATTTAAATTCTGCCACCAACATTCAGCAACAAACAAAGCCAGCAAAACCAACAATAATTAGGAGCCAGCAACTACAAATCAAAGCAAAACCAGCAACTACAAAATAAAGAAGTATCCATAATCAGATACGAAATTAAAGACCAGCCACAACACATTGAAAAATAAAAAAATTATCAACATGACCATATCTAAATTCTGCCACCAACATTCAGCAACAAACAAAGCCAGCAATAATTAGGAGTCAGCAACTACAAATCAAAGCAAAACCAGCAACTACAAAACAAAGAAGTATCCATAACCAGATACGAAATTAAAGACCAGCCACAACACATTGAAAAATAAAAAAAT
Organism: Arachis stenosperma; assembly: GCF_014773155.1. Lineage (NCBI taxonomy): Eukaryota > Viridiplantae > Streptophyta > Magnoliopsida > Fabales > Fabaceae > Arachis > Arachis stenosperma. The sequence continues at coordinate 9,290,413 of NC_080380.1, read as the reverse complement.
TACCAACATGACCATATCTAAATTCTACCACCAACATTCAGCAACAAACAAAGCCAGCAAAACCAGCAATAATTAGGAGCCAGCAACTACAAATCAAAGCAAAACCAGCTATAAATCAAAGCAAAACCAGCAACTACAAAACAAAGAAGTATCCATAACCAGATACAAAATTAAAGACCAACCACAGAATACTCCCATTTTTTGAGAGAATACTCCAACTTAGGCTACCATGAATACATTTATACACAAATGAAATATAAAGAGAATGCTCCAGTTCTGCTTTAGCCTCAAATTAAAGGTTACGTTGCTGAGTCACAGAATACTCCCATTTTTTGAGACAAATATTCAACTCAACTTGGTCACACATATATATTTGCTAATTAGATCAGTCAAGGCATGTATATCGGGCACTGCTGGCTATAGAAGTCCGGAATATTTGAGTTGAATTGAATATTTGTCTCAAAAAATGGGAGTATTCTGTGGCTCAGCAACGTAACCTTTAATTTGAGGCTAAAGCAGAACTGGAGCATTTTCTCTATATTTCATTTGTGTATAAATGTATTCATGGTAGCCTAAGTTGGAGAGCGTTAATACTTACCTTTGTTCAACATTGCATCGCTTTGTCTCTACTCTCTAGTACAAAGAAGCTTCACACAAATCTATTTTGTATCTATCATACTATCATTCGTGGCGGGTAAATAGTCAAATTCGTCAATCATCATTAGTATTTTAAATTAGTCTCTAAAAAATTATTTTAATCAAATTCGTACTTTAAAGATTTTAAATTAATCGCATTAGTCCTTCTGTCATTTTTTTATGACGCCAAAATTCATTAATGTGACACATTAAGTGATACTACAACTAACATATAAAAGTCTTAATTGACTATTAGCTTGATAAATTTATGAAATTAGGTCAAATCAAAATCTAATTAAGGAGAGAACTTGAGGCATTGGAATCCCTTAATTTGGGATTGATTTGATTTAATTTCATAAACTTAGCCGTCAATTAAGACTACTAAATGTGTGTTGTGGTGTTACATAACTTGTCATATCAACAAATTTTGACGTTATTAGCAATGAAAGTGACGGAAAAACTAAAATGACTAACTTAAAATCTTTTAAATGACAAATCTTATTATAAAATAAGTGATCTTTAGGAGATTAATTTGGGTATGTATTCATCTTAGGTGCTACCATATATCTCTACAAGTACAATTACCATCAACAAATCTGTGGTATCTGTTAACATCCCTCACAATAATTTCCCTCTCTAAAATTCTGGTCATATACTTAAAAGCTTCATGACAATCCTTACAAATCCTCAAATTCTTCACAATTCTCAATGGCTTTCCTGGTGGTGCAGACCCACATAACACACCAAATGCCACTGCCAACTTCTCGCTGTGATGCCAAAGAGCCTCCTTTCTCCTTTCTTCCTCCACATTGTGCAACAACTCATCCCAAATTGGAACATATCCCAATTTCTCAATCTCCCCCATGATCTCTTGTAACTTGCGATAAATTTCCGCGGATTTCTCATGCTTCCAGTCCCCTGCTGCAAAAACATGTACTTTTCCCTGAATTTCAATCCAACTCCTCCCTCCTTGTTTCTTCACCCTCCGATCTCTCAACATTTTCCTCAATTCTGCAACATCATCCCACCTTCCTGCAGCTGACAACACATTGGCAACAATAACATAAGCCGAGTCATCAAGCGGTTCAAGTTCCAAAAGCCTCCTGGCCATAGACCAAGCCTTATCGGCTTCACCATGAAAAGCACAAGCTGACAACAAGGCTCGCCAAACTGCAGCATCTGGCTCATATGGCATTGTCAATGCTACCCTCTCTGCCTGTTCCAAGTGCCCAGCACGGGCCATTGCACCTACCAAGCAAGTATAATGCACCAGAGTTGGCTGCAAACCATAATCCACTTTCATCCTTGTCAACCACTGATCAGCCTCAAGAAACATTCCAGCATTATAGAGTGCTGTCAACATTGCCAGAAAACTATACTCATCCGGCACCAGTCCTTGGCATTCCATTGAATCAAACAGTTCGGAAGTAGATTTATGATCTCCTTGCTGGGCATAACCGGCCATCATAGCATTCCAACCCACTAAATTCATCCAAGCCAAATTTTCCTCAAAAACCTGCCTTGCATTCTCAACAACGCCGGCTTTACCATAACCATCAACCAGAGCACTGCCCACCACCACATTTGAATCAAACCCAGCAACAACCGCATGCCCGTGTATCATTCTACACTGCTCCAATGCTGCCAGCTCAGCAGCAGCACGCAGACCCCCCGAAACGCTATGCTCTGTGGATGCAAAACCATGATGCCTCATGTCAGCCAAAACCAGAAGCGCATCCACAGAGCGGGAATTCTGAGCTAGACCCACGATCATAGCGGAATAACAAACACTATCTCTATCAGGTATTTCATCGAATACCTTGTGTCCGTGGTGCGGCATACGGCACTTGAAGTAAAAACTGAGTAGCGCAGAACCGGCAAAAGGATCACTGGAAAGGGCGAGCTTGAGGGAGAGGGAGTGGAGGGAAAGGGCAAAGGGGAGGGCAGAGAGTGCAGCTGAGGTGCGGAAGAGGGAGGCAAGGGTGCGATTGTTGGGGAGTGTTGGGTGGCGAAGCATGGAAACGAAGTAACGGAGGGCGAGGAGGGTATTGGAGTGGGCAGAGACAAGTGCGGTCCATGACACAATGTTGGGACTCCGGATTTGGCTGAACACGCGGACAGAGTAGGACGCCAAACTCTCCAATTTCGAGTAAAGCGTTACCAGATTGTTGAATGTCGCATTGTCGGTTGCAACTGATTTTATAGCCCGTCCGTGAATTGCACGCGGATCGGTCTTAGTGGGAGATGGAGACGGTGGCAGCGGCCGCGGTGGCGCGCTGAGGTCATCATGTTGCGCCATGATTCTCTCTCTCTCTCTCTCTCTCTCTACATAAAAGAAGCAAACTTTATTATTACTCCTTTTTACTCTGTTTTTACTTTGAACTCATAATTTTAAAGTCATACGGAAACAACTTAATCGTTTGATATATTTAATTAAATTATTTAATAGAATATGTAATAATATCTTAGATGATAGCTTGATATAAAGACATTATTGTGTGAGTAACCAAACTTTTAAAAAAAAAAACACATCGAAATCTAATATTTAAAATATTTTCTGTATATTTGGTGCATTTTATTGAAGGACCAAAATGATCGATGGTTTATACTTGGCAACTTTGAATGCTTGTGACATGCAACAGGGGGGGAACTAAGGTCTAATGATTTTAGGAATTTGATTCACTTTACAAAACCATACAATATGTCACCATGTAAAGAAAAAAAATGCTGAAATCTACCCAAAAACAATAAAATAAAATAAAAATTAGATTGATCAGGATGTTGCAGAAAATTACATGAGAAAGTTACATCGGGTTTGACCCAAAAATCATCTTAATCTTAGCTATACACAACTCTCTAGATCAAAGTTAAACAACTCTAAGCAGGTAGAAATATACAAGTTAACATACATAACTCTAATTGAAAAAGGTGGGTTGGAACTAGGAAGTTATATCTGCCTATATTCTACATCATGAACCTTATTTAGTGATTCTTCAATAGCATGCAAAGCTACATTGTATTGGTCCACAGAAACTGTCCCTTCCTCAACAACTTGCAAGGCACTTCTAAATAACTGATTAGACCATTGAGAATGGTCAATATCATCAGGAACACCAGTGTTATGATCAGGAATATGAAGGCGCTTGTAATCTTTCTTCCACCTTGAAAGAATGTATCTGGAAGGTATCTCCTCCACGCCATTGAAATTTAGCACACACAATGCGTGCCGGCATAAATATCCATAAAAATTAAAGCAACTACAGATGCAGCGAACTTCGCCTGCTGTCCTACTGTACAGAACTTCAAAGTCCCTAATCTCGCGCCGATTTCCTTCACACAAGACACGCTCCTTGACCAAGAAAATTATGACCGGACCATCCACGTGTAACTGTGTTGTTCCGAAACAAGAGTACATTTCTTCCACCTCAAATTGGAACTTCAAGAACATTTGCCTAGTGTACATTCTAGAGAGCTGCAATTCAAAAGAACATCTAGTTTTCAGCAAGGGGGTTGAGCTTCTTGATTCTATGTCTGCAAGAGCCTCTTCCTTGTGCTTCTTGTGGAGAGCTAGTTCATACTTATCAAGAAACTCCTTTAAAGGAGTCTGTTTGTGCACAAATCTATCAAAAAATGGAGTAAAGCTTTCACCAGGTCGTGTTGCAGACATTCCGGCAAAAAATGTATCCTTCACATATACCGGTGCCCAACAATTCCGATCTTCATATAGAGAACGAAGCCATTCGTGATCACCAACTCCAAAACGTTGAACCATGAATGCCCATGCTGATTCAAATTCATTCATTTTCAATGTCTCATAAATTGCTTTAATCAGTTCTTTCCTAATCATATCATAGTTGCGCAACCCTCCCAATTTTTCTGGTACTTTTTTCATGATTAATGGCAAACCAAAACGGTGGAGAGATTGGGGAAAAACTTCTGCAATGGCACTTTGCAAAACCTTGCACTTATCGGTGATAATAGTTTGGGGAGAACAACCAGACAGAGATGTAATCCATGCTCTGAACAACCATACATAAGATTCTATTGTTTCACCTGCAAGTAGACCACAACCAAGTAATACTGATTGCCCGTGATGATTTATTCCAACAAAAGCCACGAGAGGGATTTCATATTTGCTTGACAAATAAGTGTTGTCAAAGTAAATAACATCACCAAAATAACCACATGCAGCCCTGGACCTAGAATCCGCCCAAAATGCATTCCTCAAATGTCCTTCATCATTGAAATCCATCAAGTAAAAGAAGTTAGGATTAGTCAATTGCATACGACACAGGTAATTATAAATGGCTTGTGTGTCACCCCTTTTAAGGTTCAACCTATTACAAAATTCCGACAAAGTTCTGTCTTCTCTAGCATTTGAGATTGCACTAGAATTACCTCCTGCATCTATCACAAGTGCACGGTATAACTTAACCGTGTGCACTTCAGCATTTGAACTCGGCAATGACTTCTTTTTGGTTCCAGTTCCCATCTTCTTAACTGATTTGTGTATCTTAGAACCTAACATGTGGTTGTGTTCAAGTGTGACCTCGAGTATCCTCCACCTCTGAGAGTCCATCAACCTCATCCTTATCATTGCAGGACAACCAGTTCTTGTTTCTTTCCTCATGTGGTTAACATCCTTTATTCTTTTGAAACCCTGACTGCTACAGCAAAGCACTGCACCATATTTTTCTCTGCTGTTTCGCTTGAACCATGAATTCTTCACCCTTACACGAAATCCGACTTCCTTGGCATAGCAGATATAATAATTGTAAGCATCATCATAAGACTCAAACTCCATTCCGACAGCAGGTGTGACGAACTCCTTTCTTCCTTCAGAAAAGGCATTTCGACAATCCAACTCAACTAGTGAACTGTCTTCTTCTTTCTGAGCCTCAATGCATTCACCCTCTGGCAATTGTTCACAGCAAAAGGAGGTCTCTTCCATCTAGCACATTGTCAAACAAAATCAATAAGCTAACAAACTTAATCAACAATACAGGATTACTAGATTCTCTGACATCAAAAGCGCATTCAATCTTACACTGCAATGCTTAAAGCTGTTAAGCAACATTTCATCCCATGCTAGGAAGCCCAATATCTATTTAATTTCTCATAGTGACAAAGTTTGTTAGTAAAGTGAAAAAACACAAATTGACTAAGATTGTAGCTCAAGCATCTTTAAGAGATATTTCATTTCTTCCGGTTCCGGCCAATGAGCATGCAACTTAACCAGCACTGGCTCGAATCTCTTAGCTCGGGATGTGATGACGATGTTGGAGGTTTGATCTTTATCTAGGCTACCTAATACCTTATCCAAGTTCTTGCACCTTGAAATATACCGAAAAGGTCAAAAAGCCAAAGTAAACCTAAACCCTAAACCATGAACAGAATACATGTATTTTCTCAGGTCTACTTAAAACTGATACTAATTGCTAGTAATGATATAAGCTGAAGCATCTAAGCTAGCAAGAAATCAAAAGGGTCCAAGATAGCACATATTGAACATTAGTTATCAAACATAATATAATCACATTCAACGTCGAATTAAGGGTGAGCAAAGTAAGTGGGATGAAAAATCAAATTGGGAAATGGGCATATATGTTCAATATTGAAGCAACGAAAGCACAGGAAAACGAAAAACCTAAGAAAAAGGAAGAATTGGGGAAAGAGAGTACGGAGTTGAGAACTGCAGCACATGTGGTGGTGTTGCTATTGTGGTCACCGACTTCTGCCATCATCTGTGTGTTCTCTGTCTCTGTCTATGGCCACAGCACACCACAGACTTTCCTTCTTGCCTCATCCACTTCACATAGCCTCTTCCCCCCTCTTCTCTCTGCTTTGCGGTCCCAAACTCCCACAGTTAAAAATAAGAACGAAAACAAGGAGATATGTTAAAAGTTGAATAGATTAATTTTCAATCCCCTTACATCTACGCAGTTTATAATAAATAACTTTTTTACCAATATTTTTTTAACAATAAAATACTGGTATTTTTTGACACCATTTTATTTTATTAGTTAAAAAATAATTTAAATATATAATTAATTAGAAATAACCATATTTTTATAACAGATGTCAATTGTGTTTGATGTATGAATAATATTTTTTATTAATTTTAACACATTATTTCTACTTTATTACCTACAAACTACAATTACTAATACTATGCTTTCTTTCCTTTTTTTATTATTTAATTAATGGGTATTTAATCAACTACTAGAAACTGTATTATGAAATTGAGATTATTTTGCAATAAAATATTGCAAAATGTGAAGCTTTTTTTTTATTGCAATAAGGTGTTACAAAATGCTATGTTCACAACTCCTTTTATATTTACATAGTCTGGAAACAATGAAAGTTTTTATTTATTTAAATAAAAAATCACTACTAGGCCGTGTTTGATTATGTTAGATTCACTAGTTATCATAATTCATAAGACCACCATATACTATACCTTAGTTTGATCTCCTATGTGGTAAAGTCTCGATTGAGATTTAAATATAAGCTCTCAACATTTTAACAAGTGGTTAACTGTTTTCTTATTTCTCCAACAATCTATACATACTTTCACACTATTGACAAGTTTCTCATGCTCAAAGGCCTCTAGACTCTAACATGAACAAAAGGAATTATATTAAGATAAACGTTAAAGCTTCCTAGTTAACATCAGAAATGCATATTCTAACAACCCTGGACAACATGCTATTGCTCCTTAGAAATGCATCAAAGTTCATCGTGTATTCTTTGATCTATAGGAGCCTCCATATTACGAACATGATTAATATTTATTTTATCAACAATATCTTGTGGTCTAAGTTCCGCCTTCCCAGCCATACCAGCCTTTATGGCTTCAGTAACCTTTCTCTGCAACGTGAGCAGTCCGATCCGCTTGGAAACAACATAAAGAACAGCAAGGGAGAATAATAAAAAGCCAACCGCCATTATAATCCTGTGAAAAACACAAGGTAATCCATCAGGATCGAAGAAGACTAAACGAAGCCAATGGAGTATATAATTCATTTTCCTTTTTTTATTTCCATACCTGTCCAAAACATCTTGACGTTGCATTGTGGAGAGCAAATTCCGTGTTCTCATCAACAGGGAGCGGTGCCCTTTATATTCACTTTCAGCCTTTCTCAATACTCCAGTTGATTCATCTATATATCGAAACAATTTTGCAAAACAAATTTCCAGAACAGTGTTATTCACACTGCTCATGATCATATTTCTCAAAACAGTATGGTCACTTCAATTCATCAAGTTATAACAAATATCATTCAATTGAAATTCTAACAAGCATTTGAGTTAGAACAGCATCTTTAAAGGATACCTCAAAGGAGATGAAAGACAGAAAAAACAACAGATATTATAATGCATATAGTCATACTCCTATTAGAGAGAAGAAAGCTGCGATGTAGTATGTGACTTATGTATATGAGAAGCTCAAGCTAATTCAGAACTGTAAAACAAAGTTATTGATATTTGGTAGTGTCAAAATTAAAGGGACTTGGTTAAATAGTGCTCAAAACTGTGATGCAAGAAATTGACACAAAGTTTAAAATTTTGTAATCAGATTATATGTTAGCCAAGAACCTTGTTTTCTAATAAAGGCCAGAGGTGAATATGCAAATCTGTGAAGTTACTGACCTTATTGGAATCATATTAAGATATCCTCAAAATTTACTCAAAATTCGGGTTTATACACTCAACCTCTCTACTGTTTTCTCTTAAACATCTATACAAGATATAGACAACCATCTTATTCCTTCGTTCTAACTCCTTACCTACTAACCCTGAATACCTTTCCCTTTACTTTCTTCTTCACTCTCACATAAAGCCTAACATATTAGTTAAATAAATGTTTAATATCACCAGGAAAGTAAATCTGGCAACAGTTCTCTTCCAACATTACAAAATTTATAATGACAATATGAACTTAAACTTCAGCAAACTCCAACTGCACCCCCGCATTTTGAAATACAGTCACAGAAAATTTAAATAAATTCTGACACAATTACTTGTTAAACTTTCTAGGAAATTTATATAACCTTAACTAGTTCAACACAATTTAATGTACATAGGTAGGATAGGTAACTTAGATGTTTCCATGATTTCTTCATGTTTAACGAAATATGTACTTATGCTAGATCTTAATTGGTTTGTGTTAAATTATTTAGCCAGTTTAAAATCATTTTATGCATTTTTCTCCCCTTTGTTTTCATATGCTTCTCAGTTCTCATATTCACCACTTGATGGGAAAAAGAAAGAGCATAATCATAAAGTTGAACTATAAAAATCATGGGCGAAAAATATCAACAGTCAGCTCAAGAGGGAGGTAAATGTACCCACCAAGAGTCATTAGTGTGCTTGTGCTTCTTTCAACTTCCTACATGAAGACGCAAAGAACAATGACAGAATAAGATAATGACCAAGAAACATTATAATACAACTAGGGAGCTAAAAAAAAGTAAATCTATGTCTACAAAATTATGTTGCCTTAGCTACTAACCTGAGCCATCAATTGACGAGTTCGACGAAGGCTCTCAGTGATGCTCTCTGCAGCAGATGTCATTCCAGCTTTTGTCCTGGAAGAAAATCAGGTATTTAGAACTATAATACATAATCCCAGCAACTTGCAAACTGAACTTCCAACGAGATGGCATCGAATGATAAATACAAGAAAAGCATAATTGACCGCAGCTAATGATAGCAACATAGACATACTGTAAGTTGCGTCTTCGAGCCGTGGACTCCTCTCCCCCACCTAGAAGCAGTGCTCTCTACATCATATGAAACCAGAAGCCCTCACATTACATTCCAAATAATCAAATAGCAAAACACACACACATGCAATTTCCAAAATGCAGAACATCACACTATATAAGTAAATAATTAAACACGCACTATAAAATTGAATAATTAAATAAATAATATCTTCAATTCATCACAAAGTCAACATTCTCCAAATATCGCTTCATTTGAGTAGCAAAAACAGTGTAACAACAGAAAAAATTGAAAACAAAAGAAAGAAAGAAAAAAGTTAAATATATTACCTCCTCCTGAGCAGCTTTCCGCATATTAGCCTTTGCTTGCATATTTGCATTCCTCAGATTCAATCGCAAACTGGAAAACAAAAAATTGCAAGCAACTTATTGGAATTCAACGCATAAATCAAACAAAAACAAATCCACACAGAGAGTGCGCGAGTGTACGTTTGAATGAGGGTTTTCCATGATTCAAGCGAATCGCGAGCAGATTGGACCTCTGAATCAGTTGGCAACTGCGGAGCGAGGAGATCGAGCTTGAAGATCAAAGAAGAAAGTAGAGCCAAACCATCCTGAGCAATGGCGTTCAATCTGGGAAGCGAGTTCTGCTCTTGGTCGTTGGGCCTGCCAGATCGGCCGTACTGTGCGATCTCGGTGATGTGCTCTTGCGTCTTCCTGCAAGTCTCGTCCCATTCCTTCTTCACCTTCTCCACCTCTTCCGTAACCTTATCCATGGCCTGCATTTTTAGTTGCTGAAAATCTCGCAAACTATCATGCAATTGAATTCCTTCTGAAGTTGGGTTCCGATTCCTTCAAAATCCAAGAAATTTTGGATTTAAAAAGTGATATTACCAAATTGCCCAAGAGACCCTTCCTTCGCCTCCACCGGCGGTTTCGCTGCGACGCCGCCAAATGAATCCTATGCTAGTCGGAGGTCGGAGGCCTGTGGACCAGTGTTCTTGGGTTGTTTTATTAGTTGTGTGTCTTTGGGCTTTAACAAAATAATGTACATAATATCAAGGCACCGGTTTCGATGGTCCAAAATGTTTGGATTATTAAATGGTCTATAACAAAATATATTTTTTAAGTTTTTTAATAACTACTAAATAGTTCTATTCTAACTTTAATTATAAATTAATCTCATATATTTTATTTAATTATAAAAGTTATTTTTTATTTTATAAATTATTTATTGATCATTAATCTATTATATTTATTAACAATCAAAAACAAAAATAATAACAAATTAGATCTTTCATTGATCCTAATAAATTTTTTGGTAAACTCAATTGATTAAAACGTTTATCTTTGATCCGTGACATTCGTCTAAAACTGTGAAATCGTATTTCATTGAAAATTAATCAATTGAAATAACAAAACAATCAATTGAATTTCAGGTTTTTCACAATTTTAATCGATTATTTACATTACTCAATCGATTAAAAATGCATATACACAGGTTTTTATCTGATATTCTAAAAGACGCATGATTGGAGTTGACATAAATTTATACTTCATTTACTACAAAATTTAACACAAAATATTAACAATACACATTGTAGATTAAATAGTTGGCAAGTAATTTTGCAGCATAAATTATTGAAGGTAGATGTTGAAGTGGTACTTAAACATGGGGAAAGAAGTGGCCATCTATCTGCTACAAATGATGGAGCTGCTGAACCTAGTTATGGGGAAGTTAATAATGCTGAAAACTCTAGTTGTCATGTTGAGGATGGGGCTTCCGAGCCACATCTCGGTATGGGGTTTGAATCTGAAGATGCTGCAAAGAATTTCTATAACGAGTATGCCCGACGTTTGGGTTTCACCCCAAAGCTAGCTCAGAGTCGTTCGAAACCTGATGGGGCAAATGCGTATCGAGAATTTGTTTGTGGTGGCGATGGTTTAAAAAGAAAGATTTGGATCCTCTAAAGTTTAAATTTCACTTTAGAGAGTAAAGTGGGATCTTCTACCTTTGAGTAGTTTCTCTTTCATATTTATTCTTGGTCCCACCTATGAAATCAATGGTGAGAGATTACACTTTACTCTCTAAAGTGAAATTCAAACTTCAGAGGATCCAAATCCTAAAAAGAAAGCCCAATGAAACTTGTAATCCAATGATTAGGATTCAATCGATTGAGTAATGTAAATAATCGATTGAAATTACGGGAAATTTGAAATTGAATCGATTGTTTTGCTATACCAATCGATTGATTTTTAATGAAATACGATTTTATAATCCGGAACGAATGTCACGCATCAAAGATAAACTTTAATCAATTGAGTTTGCCAAAAAGTTTAATTTGTTATTGTTATTATTTTTATTGTTAATAAACATAATAGATTAATAATCAATTAATAATTTATAAAATAAAAATTAATTTTTATAATTAAATAAAATATATAGGGTTAATTTATAATTAAAATTTAAAAAAAGACTATTTAGCAATTATTAAAAAATTTTTAAAAAATATTTTATTGTAGAATCATTTAATGGTCCAAACATTCCGGAACCATCGAATTCTTTGTCTAGTATCAAATGTAATACCCAAAAAACTCTTCTAAAATTATATGTCTTTAATATATATTTAATCTTTATAAGTTTCATTTACCAAAAGTCAAATTCCATTGGTGAGATGATTTCATTTGTTCGTTAATAAATGTTTGAGAGTTTGAATCTCATTTTATATATCTAATAATTTATTGACCAACAAATTAATTAAATTAAAAAACTATAGATAACTAAAAAAGTTTACCAAACACTAAAATATTTAATCTTTACCAAATTTTAATCATTAAATTAATTTTAAAATTTTTATTTTGTAAATAAATTTTTATTTAATATTTTTATACTTTTCTTAGATAATAATCGAAATTAATTTGTCTAAATATTTTAACAGAATATTATGTGAAATTGATTTATCTAATAAAATATTATATCGGTGATTATTTTGATAATTAAATTTTGTTAGCAAATAAAATATCTAAGTTTTTTTCAAAAGTTCTTTTTGGAGTATTATTTTATAATATATGATGATGTGATGATAATAATAATATTTTTTTACTCAAAAATAAGTATTAATTGATATGAATAGTATTATAAATATAATTTTTTGGGCCAACAAAAAATTAAAAAATGATACAAAATTGAATTATAAACATCATTCAAGAGTCTAATTACGATAACAATGTATAAATAACGCTTTAGTAAATTATTATTATGTCTTTGTTATATAATATTTTTTGAGATAACTCAATCACACTCTTTGAAGTTACAAGTAGGTAGGGGTGACAACAACACAGATAGGGGCGAATTTTTACTCTACCCGATCTGTCTCATCGTATAACAATTTGCATAAAATTCGTTCTGCTTTTATTTGTGAGTAGTAAAACGTTAAACCCTAACCCGCTCCTGCGGGTACCCACCCCTCCCCTACCCGCCCCTATAACTATTAAAATCTAATAAATAAAATTAAATTTTAAAATTTATATAACCATCATCACGTACATAACATAAATTAAAGTAAAAATTTAAATATGATACAATATTATTAATCATTTACTAATTATTTTACATATATTATACATATTATATATTAAAATTATATATATTATATATATAGCGGAACGGGTAGGGACAAGTATTACCTAATCCCGACCCCATCCCGCAAACCCGCCCCGAACGGGTAGGGGCGGGATGGGTACCCGCGGATTCGGGTGGTATTGTCATTCCTACAAGTAGGACTGGAAGTGAGTCAAACCCGCTCATGAGTTAGCTCGAGCTCGATTCATTAATAGCTCGATAAGCTAAGCTCATGAGCTAGTGAGCCAAGCTTGAGCTTAAAATTGAGCTCATAAATTAACTGAGCAGAGCTTGAGCTTGGATAAGCTCAGCTTATTAGCTCGTGAGCTAACTCAATTATATATATATATATAATTATTAATACACATATCCTATATGCATTTAATCTATACTTTTAATATTATATATATACACATATGAAATAGTAATATATATATATATATATATATATATATATATATATATATATTAATGATTTTAATTATTTAAAATTTTATATTTATTTTTTACATATAATTTTGAGGTAGGATATAAATAAAAAATTTATAATTTATTAATAGATAACAATATATAAAATTGATCTTTTTAAATATTTTTTAAAATATATAAGTTATAATTTATTGATATAGAATTATAGATTATGTATTTATGTTTCTATTATTTGAGCCAGCTCGTGAGCTTGAGCCAGCTTGTGAGCTTTCGGTGAGTCGAGTTTGAGTTTAAGAAATAGGCTCGATTATTAATGAGTCGAGCCGTGAACCAAGCTCAATTTTTGTGAGTCGAGTTTGAGCCTGATCTAGCTCGACTCACTTCCAACCCTAGTTACAAGTAACAAAACTCTAGAAGGTTTATTATGCGAGTTAGAAAGCATAGAGATAACACTACAAACTAAAATACAACTGATATATATATAACTATAGTTCACACAGCATAACTAATAAGATATATTCTTAAATTCCTGAATGCCAACTAAGCCAACTAACAAATTCTAAACAATCTTAACAACCTAATTGACTCTGTCCCCTAACACCCCCTCACACTAAGGTATGGGTTATTACATATCCTTAGTTTGACTTTATATTTATTAGAGGACATGAGATAAAGCTTTAGTTGAGATATCTGTAATTTGATTAATAGAGAAGATGTGAACAACATAGAGAACCTTTTGATTGACAAGATCTCGAAGAAAATGAAGGTCCAATTCGAGATGCTTGAAAGGTGTGTGAAGAACAGAATTAGCTGCCAATAAACACATACTCTGGTTATCACAGTAGATTATCGGAGCTACATATTCTGAGATTTGTAATTCGCCAAGTAATTGTTGAAGTGCCATGGTTTCTGTTTGTGCAACTACCATAACTCTATATTCTGCCTCATTCGAGCTCCTACTCATCTTAGTTTGTTTATTACTTTTCCATAAAACAAGATTATTGCCTAAGTAAATACAAAACCCAGAAATGAACTTGCAATCATCAAGATCACCACTCCAATCTGCATCTGCAAAGACAAAAATTAGTACACTTGGTAAATAAAAGACCTTGAGTAGCTGTACCTTTCATATATTGAAGAATTCTCTTCACACACTTTCAATAGTGTAAGGTTGGTTGATGCATAAACTGAGATACACGATTTACAGTAAATGATAAGTCAGGACGAGTTAGACTGAGGTGTTAGAGGGCTCCCACAATAGACCTATATTGCTTTGGGTCATGGAAAAATTTAGAATTTATTGTAGAGAGTTTAGCACTAGACATCATGGGAGTTGAGATTGGATGAGAACTTTTCATGCTTGCACGCTTTAACAAATCATTAGCATGTGTTGATTGAGAAACTAGAAGTTCTCCTTGTGGTAAGTATGTGGCTTCAAGGCCAAGGAAGTAACTGAAGTTACCAAGGTCCTCTAAAGAAAAAATAGTATTTAATTGTTGAATTAAGTTATTAATTTTTGTGGCATCACCGCATCTTTACCAGTGACAGTAATGTCATCTACATAAACTAAGATATATATAACAGATTTATGCGTTGTTCTTACAAAATGAGAAATATTAGATTTGGTATAATGAAAGCCAAAGTTGAATAATGTTCGTTGCTGTCAATGTCTTAAACCATGCTCTAGGAGCTTGTTTAAGACCATAGATAGCTTTGTTCAACTTACAAAACGAGATTTGTGTTGCTGTGAATATATCCTTGTGGTTGGACTATGTAGACATCTTCCTCAAGCTTACCATTTAAGAAAGCATTATCGAAATCAAACTTTCTTAGAGGCCAATTTAAAGATGCTGCTGTGGTAAGAATGACACGAACTAGTGTTGGTTGAACCATGAAACTATAAATTTGTTTATAGCGCACACCTTCAACCTGATGGAAACCTCTTCTAACCAATCGAGCTTTGTAGTGCAGAATCTCTCCTTAAGGATTTTTCTTAATGGCAAAACCCCATCTACTTCCAATATTGTTGCATTTTGTGGTGGTTCAACTAACTTTCATGTATTACACATTAATAATGCCTTGTATTCGTTGTCCATGGCCTCTTTCCAGTGAGAGCATGTCAATGGTTGATCAACATTCTTAGGTATATTGTGACCAAGGTCTGGAATTTGTGATACAAGAGCTTTAGGCCTTGAATTTCCATATTTGGCTCGTGTGATCATTGGAAGTTGATTCTAAGTTGATAATGGGGATAAACAAATCTCAATTCCAGTAGTAGGAATTGTTACGGAAAGTGGAGAATTTCTTGGAGAAGTTTGAGGCATATGTCTCAAGTTAGTAAAAGATAAAGGACAAGAAGTAGTAGAGATGTTTGATGTGTCCTGTGTAGGTAGAGAAACTAGACAAGTGTTTGATGCAGGATTTGAAATTGGTGATTGTGGAGGTGGTAATGAAATAGTTAAAATTTGAAAAACTGAAGATTCACAAGGTGAAACAGTAGTAGAAGAATGAATATCAGTAGCAGAAAATAGGGAAGGATAGGAAAAGGTTTGTTCATAAAAAATAACATGTCTTGCCAAATAATTCTACCACTCTTAGCCATGCATTTGTATCCCTTGTGATTAGAGTCATAGCCAAAAAATAAACATTGCTCAGATTTATAATCGAACTTAACCTTATTATATGGCCTCAAAAATGGATAGCAAGCACATCCAAAGACCTTAAAGAATTGATAATCATGTGTTTGATTAAAAAGAATCTCAAAGGGACTTTTGTTTTGAAAAACTTGGGTTGATAACCTATTTATAATACAAACAGCACTTAGGAAGGCATCTTCCCAAAACATCATTGGCAAGGAAGCTGTTGCTAAAAGAGAAAGACCCATCTCAGTAATGTTATGATGCTTTATCTCACCACTTTCTTGTTGATGATGAGTGTATGGACATGATTGTCTATGAAATATGCCCTCTGATTCAAGGAATGCAGTAAAGGCTTTGGATAAAAATTCCATTCCCTTATTAGCTTAAATAGACTTTAATTCGAAACTTGTTTACTTTTCCATAAACAATTTGTAATTCTGAAATGCATGAAGAGTTTAGATTTATTAGTCAAAAGAAAGATACATGAGTATTTGGAGTAAGCATCTACAAAACATAAATAACATCTATAACCACTTCTTGAATTTATTGGAGCAGAGCCCCAAATATCCATGAACACAAGTTCTAATGGATGAGAGTATACAGTTTTATTTTTACCAAAGTGCAATCGATGTAATTTAGCTAAGGAACAAATTTTACAGACTTATTTGAGGTCAGAATCATGCTTAAAGGAAGAATAAGAAATAGCATTTTGATTAAGAGCAGTAGTAACAGTTTTAATTGCACAACGGCCAAGCCTTTTATGCCACAAACTTAATTTGGCATTTTTATTACATTGATAAGCAGTAGGTATATAAGAAGAAGTACAAGTTACTGTATTTTTACTAAAATCAGAATCAGGTTTAGACAAAGAATTAGAAAAAGTATGATTCAAGCCATTGTACAAAAAAATAGAATTAGCTGTAGCAGTTCTAGGAACTCTAAGTTGTCAAATGCATAGATTCCATGTTTAGCCTCGCTTTGAACGAGAAGCTCCCTGGATTGCTGATCACGAATAGCAACAAAGTCAAGCCAAAATTCAAAAAATACATGATTATCAGCCACAAATTTTGAAACACTTAAAAGGTTTTGAGTAATTTGGGAAACATGAAGTAAATTGTTCAATTTAAAGGCAATTTGTGCATTGTTATCATAAAGAATTGATGATTCTGAGTTAACAATTGGGATACCAGTACCATTTTCCACAAAAAGTTTATCAGATTCAGAATTAGTTGCAGCTGAAGTTAAAAGATTTACTGCATCATGAGTAATGTGGTGACTAGCACTCGAATCAGGGATCATGCTTCACTGATGGAAGAGGGAATAGAAAAGTATGCTTTTGGTTGGTAAAATTTTGCTGGTGGAGGAGGACGTTAAAAATTTCCAAAATATTTCTATGTTTGTGATGTAGAGTTCATCAAATTAGGTTGAAAGGAAGGATCAGAATGATAGTAACACTACCATACAACATGGCTAGGTCTGCTACACAGTTGGCAAATGATTCTATTGTTTCCATAGCCAAAACGGCCACCACCTCTTGTGTTTCTACCACCACGTCCACGTCTAAAGCCTCCTCCAAACTCAAAGCTTCCAGAAGATTGTGCAAGATATGCAATTGGCATACTTGTCTCAGGTCTTTTAAATCTATTCAATATATCATCAAAAGATATGAAAAAAGACTTAGCTTCAATGACTTTAATAGAGCCCATCTTGGACATTACAGATCTTATGTAGACAGTATATTCTTTATAAAGACCATATATGATGGCTTGTATATGATCATCCTCTCTAACTTCATATCCCAATGCAAAAAGAGAATCAACATATGTTCGAATTGTGGAAAGATATTCTTCAACAATACCAATTTTCTTGCAAGATTCTATTTGAGACTTCAAGCTTTGAATTCTTGATACTGTTACCACCTAAAAGTATTCTTCAATAATATTCCACACTTCATGAAATGTGTGATAATGAAGTACCTTATTTTTGAAGGTGGTAGTCATAGATGCCATAATCCACGTAGAGAGAGTAAGATCCTGTAAACGCCATGTCTTGAAGGATTCTGATTCTTTTCCAACTTTACTGTCTTCATCAGTTGTATAAACGAGTGGAGTTTTTGTTGCATCTAAATGATCTTCCATCTCTAGGCTCTGAATTGTGAGCAATGCTTGATACCTCCATTGGAATAATTTTTTTCATTCAACTTATTTGCAATGGGTGAGAATGACCTCTTGTTTGATGGATCAGATAGAAAAATTTTTATGGTGATAGGTGAGCAAATGAACGACTCTTGATACCATAACAGAACCCTAAAAGATTTACTGTGCGAGTTAGAAAGTAGAGAAGATTTAAGAGAGACTTTGAGAAATGAATGGTAAAATAGAATTATATATTATTGCTATCAGCTTTTAGATAACACTACAAACTAAGTTACAACTATATATATAGCTGCAATTCACACAGCATATCTAGCAAGATGCATTCTTAAATTCTTGAATGTCAACTAACAGATTCTAAACAATCCTTACAGCCTAACTGACTCTATCCCTTAACAAGAAGATAGATATTGTAGTTTGTTTTAATTCTTTGTGAACGATTTATGATTTTAGTTTGCAACTTATAAAGGAGTTATAAGTTATAACTTCTAGAATAGAAATTTTTAAAAGTATAGAATAAAATTACAGTGAGTTCTCGCCTTTTGTTGCTTTGCTCTCAATCTAACTTGCTAATCAAATTTTAATCATTAGTGCAAATGAATACCACAGCTACTATTAATCTTGAGTTAATATTCAAAATGACCTTTGAAATTAGATTTTTAACATAATTTGGCCTCTCAAATTTTCAGTTGACTCAAATTGTACTCTAAAACTTTGAGGCGTAATTCAAGTTAGCTCTTCTGTCCATTTTCGTCACCAAAAAGATGATGTGGCACATTTAACAATTAACAGTACCTTCTGTCCATTTGACTCTCCTCTTCTTTTTCTCTTCACCCCAACACTAACACCATTGTGTTCCTGATATGATTTTTGTGGGACAAACTGAGAACTGTCATATGCCAATTGGTTCAATTACAAGAGTAACAACTAAGATAATAAAAGAAGGTTTTGCAAACAAGGCTAAATCATTTGTTTAGGAAATGCATCAAGGATTGGGTAAGACAATGATTAACTATTATAGAAAGCCAAACGTCTTACTATTTACAAGATGCATTGAAGATACTCGTTAGTCAAGATGAATCAAACAGCCATCACTTTCTTAGTATTTATTTTATGTTTATTTTAGGCTCAGATCTGATTTGACCCATTTTTATTTTAGGAAACTTATAAGTTAGGATTTTAAACTTAAGAGGTATAAATATCTTCTAAAACCTAGTAGCCACTTTTTTTCTTAATTTTTATGAATGAAAATTTCTTTAACTTTCTTTGAGAAACTTAGGTGTGAACAAGTGAGGTAGAGTGATTCCCTTAACTGATGCATCAGAAAATCAAATTGAGGTAGATGAGTCCCTTTCTTTGATTTTTTAACTTATTTTGGGTTTCATTCTGTATCATTTGGTATCAGATTTCAGATATTAGATTAATCCTTATTAATCTAAATTCGTTCTTCTTTATCCTAATTTAAAAAAATAAAAAAATCCACATCATTTCCTACGTCGTGCATTGTTCATCTTCATGTCTTCCTTCGTCTCTTTTGTTCCTTCTTTTCGTTGTCTCTTTTATTATTTATTATTTTAACTCTGCTAGGTAGACAACAGAGATTGTGAACAACGTAAACTATAGGCTGCACTTCCGGCCCATAAAAGATGAAAAAAATGGTCTATCACAAATTATCCTCCCAAAAATTCTACTTTCACCTTTTACACTTTAACCATCCATCTTCTAACCTTTTACCACCATATACTCCCTCCCCAAACTATCATTTCCCGTCGGCCCTCCTTCACCAGCTAGCCTCAATGCCACCGAACTTCTTCTCCATCAAGTTGCCAGTTTAGAATGAAAATAATTATCCACATATCTAGTAAAATGAACATTCAGCAAATTTCAATGTATCTACTTAAATCCAATTCAATTTAAATGACTATTTAATTTAAAATATAAATAACCATCCACATACCTAGTAAAATGAACATCCACATTTGAAAACGGAGAAGAAGAGGAGGAGGAGGAGAACCATGGCGGCGGAGGGAGGATGGCAATGAGACAACGCGAGACAGCTGCAATGGCGCATGTGAAACGCACACTATGACATCACTCGCACGGCAACAGCCAGTAGCAGCACCGCAACAACTCCCGGCGTGACACTATAGCAACGCTGCCAGGGAAGAGTGGCGCGAAAATAGTAAGACAACAACTACAGCAGCGGCACTCTTATACACGTGAATGGGTGAGACGGAGGCAGCACGAAAAGGTGACGGAAACAGACGGGTGAGAGGTGAGACGGAGAGACAATAGTGTTCTATTGCGTCTGAATGTGGTGAGGGAGAATGGCGGCGCCTGGACGGCTGTCTCTAGCAACAATGTCGAGTTGTGGTGGTGGACCGAAGATGGAAGGTGTTTGGTAAGCGACAGACGTGGGACAATAGAGTAATCATATGAGTGACAATAAAGTTACGTGAATCCTTATTTTTGAAATTTCAAAAATTAATATTAATTATTTAATTAATTAAAAATTTGAATTAATTTACCTTCCTTTTTTAATCCATTATTTTCATTGTTTATTATATACATTATTCTACTATACTTTCTCTTATTGTTTCCTTTCTATCCATGGTTTCCTTTTATTTTTCCATAGCATTAGGTTGTTTCCTTACTGTTCGTGGTTCCTTTTGTTTCCCATAACATTAGGTTTCTTTTTTTTTTCGGTAGCATTTGGTTTATTTAAAAAAAAATTACACCATTAAAAAAACTCTTACCATTACCTTCTAATTTAATTTTTGTACAAGTTAAATTGGAACACCTAGTGTTAGAAGACAAAAAAAGATAAAAAAAAAGCATTGAGTGCACAAAAAAAAAAGAATTGTGTTATCATAAAAAAAATTAAAAAAATCTAAAAAAAAAACATACTTAGATAATTTATTATTATTATTATTTTATCTCTTTATTTTTGTGTCTTTTGTCTTTTATTTCAGTCATTTTTTTCTCTTATCATTGTGTTAGGTTTCTCTATTTTTCTTATTTTATTTGATTTCTAAAATACAACAGTCAAAGAGATTCAAGAGTGGTAAAAGGCAAGAGTAGTGAGTTCAATAGAGGATAAATGTCAATTTTGAGAGTACACACGAGAGTCTATCCTTGAGTAAAACATGTGAGAAAGTGGTTGTGAGGTCCTTTTCTATAACATTTTTGTTACAGGTTCATTATTATGGTGGCTCATTCAAAAGATACTTTAGTTGACATGGAGTTGATGCAAAGGGCCATTCAACACTTAAGTAATCAATTGAATGAATTGGAAGCATGGAGGCAGGAGGTGACACATACATTGTCCAGGAGTATTAAACAAAGAATTTTTTAGAATCGGCATCAGAATCATCTACCTTCTATTGATGACTCTGATGGGGCTCCAACACCTTAATACAGAAGCCAAGGTAGCAATATCAATGTCATCAAGATGCAAATATCTCCATTCAAAGAGTGAAATAATCCTGAAGTTTATTTGGAGCGGGAACGTAAGGTGGAATAAATTTTCACTTGTCATAATTACTTTGAAGCAAAATAGGTTCGTCAGCAGTTGCATTCTTTGACTATGCCTTACTTTGGTGGGATGAACTAGTGAAGATAAGATGGTAAAATGACTATCACCCTATAGAGACTTGGGATCTTATGAAGTACCTCATGAAGAAGATATTTGTGCCTTCGTACTACTACAGGGAAGTGTATCAGAAGTTACGTTGGCTGATTTAAAGCTCCAAGTCCGTTGAAGACTACCATAAGAAAATGGAGATGCTTATGATCACTGCCAACATAGAAGAGGACACTAAGGTTACTATAGCATGATTTGTAGGTGATTTGAATAAAGCGATTGCTGATGTGGTAGAGTTACATCATTATGTAGAGATGGAGGATTTAGTTAGTATGGCAATGAAGGTGGAGAGAAAACAACAAAGAAGAGCACCAACGAGATTGTCTCTTGCTAGTCTAAAGTGGGAGTCTCGTAGTGCTAACACAACAAAGACTAAAGGTGTTGAACCCAAGGAGTTGTTTGATGTTACAAAGAAGAAAGATAATTCTAACTCTTCTTCTGCTACTTTTAGGCATAGAGATATTAAATACTTCAAGTATCATGGTATGGGTCATTATGCTATTGATTGTCCAAACAGGAGAACAATGGTTATTAGAAGGGATGATATTGTGTCTAATTTTGAATATAGTGATGATTTTGATCATAATAATATGCCACCTTTGGAGGATTGTTCTGATGGTGATGTTGAGTATGCAGTTTATTGGTGTACGAATCTCCATACTTTCGTACAGCTGTACCAGCAAGTGCACTGGGTCGTCCAAGTAATACCTGAGCGAGTCAGGATCGATCCCACGAGGATTGTGGTTTGAAGCAAGCTATGGTTATCTTGCAGGTCTTAGTCAGGCGAATCAGAAGGTTTGGTTGTTGGATACGAAGTTGTATTAGCATTTTGGGTTACAGATATATTGTATATGTTAAAATCAGTAATGGGAATAGAGTTGAAGATTGGAGTTGCTTTGCCTTTCTGGATTAACTCTGGTATTACTGTCTTCTTTGCTTGTGAGTGATTTTTTTAATGGCCGGCTGTATGTGATTGACGTCATGGGCCGTGGTCATCAATCTTCTCTGCTTTCAAATTAAACGCCATTGGCCATGGTCATCCAATCTGATGGAGGGTGAAGCTCTAGCAGTTCATTCTCCTGGCGATCCTACTCAAAATGCCATAGACAAGGTCAAATCTTTCTAATAAGAGAATACCGCTTCTTTGGATTCTAGCCTATACCACGGAGACCCTGATCTCCCCAAAAATTGCTTGAACTGGTGTCTCGAGAAATCCCCAACGAAGTCGTGGATTAGCCGTCTGAGAGATGTATAAATATAGCTATTGGTTTGCGCTTTCTAGTCACGTATTCACACGAACCCAAGTAGACACGGGTGTTTGTCAGGCACATTCGTCTTAGTATGATGAACAGAGCTAATTGTCACTGATCATCCTATTCACCATGTTGAAGAGCAGATATACATCTTAGAAGTAAATCAAACACGGATCGAAGAAGAAATAGTAATACTTTTATTAAATCATAGGGCTCAGCAGGGCTCCTCTATCATAATTCAACCTAACAACTTCACTCTACCCGCGGGTCTCTTACTCCCTCTCTTTCCATCAAGGACTTTACTTTGATAGTCTTTAACCTCAACCTAGGAGGTTTAGAAACTCATACTAAAAGGAAAATACAAAGTAAAAATGTGTATGGTGTGTAAAGTCTCGATGATGTTCGAATGATTATGTAAAATACACTTTAAATACTAAATAGATGACTGGTAAGGGTAAAACAGTCTATTTAGTGCTAAAATTCACTTATGGGGCCCACTTTGTGAGTGTTTGGGCTGAAATTTGATGAGATCCACGTGCTATAAGGCTCCTAGGGCGTGAAACGCTGGCTAGGGGTCCTATTTGGGCATTTGGCCGCTAATCTCTGCTCTTTGGGCGTTGGACGCCAGGAAGGGGGCAGGAAGCTGGCGTTGGACGCCAATTTTTTGCCTTCTAATTTGAAGCAAAGTGTGGACTATTATCTATTGCTGGAAAGCTCTGGAAGTCAGCTTTTCATAGCCATTGAGATCGCCTCATTTGAACTTCTATAGCTCCAGAAAAGCTCTTCCGAGTGCAAGTAGGTCAGATCCGGATAGCATCTGTAGTGCTTTCTCTGTCCCTGAATCTGAGTTTTGTTCCAGTTCCTCAATTTCAGCCAGAAATTACCTGAAATTGTACAAAAACACAAAAACTCATAGTAGAATCCAAAAATGTGAATTTAACAGTAAAACCTATAAAAACTTAATAAAAACAAAACAAAACATGCTAAAAACTATATGAAAATAATGTCAAAAAGCGTATAAAATATCCACTTATCATCTATAGTGAATCTCTTATTGTTAGACGTGATTTGAATTTGTAGGTGAAAGAAGATAGTCTAGAATAACGGCAAATTTTTTCACACTAGATGCTTAGTGGGTGAAAAAGTGTGTAGTCTGATTATTGATGGCGGGAGTTGGATTAATGTGGGTATAACACTTATGGTGGAGAAATTAGGTTTCACACGTGTTCAACATCCTAAACTATATATGTTGCAGTGGTTGAATGACAGTGATAATTGACAAGCAGGTGATAATTACATTCTCTGTTGGAAAGTATGTTGATGAGGCATTGTATGGTGTAGTGCCAATGCAAGCTTCTCATTTATTATTATTATTGGGGGACCTTGGCAGTTCAACTGTCGAGCATTCCATAATGGTTACAAATTGGTTCTCCTTTGATTTTAATGGTTGTAAGATCACTTTTGCTCCATTATCACCTAAGGAGGTTTACTTTGACCAGTTGAAGTTTCAACAGGATACCAAGAAAAAAATGGGATGTGAAATTACAAAAAAATCTAAGAGAAAAGAGGCTATGAGAGAAAATAATATAACAAAAGGCCTAAAGGTAAGTGAAAAGAAAGAAAAGAGTACATGCAATGTTATGAGCATAGTGCGAATACAGAGAAAAATGAAAAAGTTGAGAGCAAATTGTGTTTCTTTGCAAAAGAGAGAGATATAATAAAGAGTGCTTTAATAGGCAAGAAAGTTTTGATTTAGTGATACTTTATTTTCTGACCTTAAACTTAACCCAAATTTGTCAAATAATTTTGTCCTTTTATTGCAGAAATTTGCATATGTCTTTTCTACTGACGTGACATATGGGTTGCCTCCATTAGGAGGGATTGAGCACCAAATTAATTTTGTTTCTGGTGATAGCATTTTTAATAGACCAGCTTATAGGAGTAACTCTTAGGAGACAAAGGAACTTCACAGGAAAGTGGAAGAGTTATTAGCCAAAGGTCACATCAGGGATAATATGAGTCCATTTACTATACCAGTTTTGCTGGTTCCAAAGAAGGATGGTACTTGACAGATGTGTGTGGATTGTCATGCAGTTAATAAGATTGCAGTAAAGTATTGTTATCTTATCCCTAGGTTAGATGACATGCTTGATGAGTTATATGGTGATTGCATATTCACAAAAATTGATTTGAAAAGTGGATATCACCAAATTAGAATGAAACCAGGGGATGAATGGAAGACTGCATTTAAAACAAAACATGGGTTATATAAGTGCTTAGTAATGCCTTTTGGGCTAACTAATGCACCTAGTACTTTTATGCATTTAATGAACCATTTTTTGCGAGTATTTTTAGGTAAATTTATTGTTGTTTATTTCGATGATATTCTTATTTATAGCACTTGTTTGGATGATCACTTGTCACATGTTTCAGCTGTTTTGGAAGTATTTTTTTAAAAAAAATATTATATGCCAATCTTAAAAAGTGCACATTTTGTATTGATCGAGTTGTATTTTTTGGTTTTGTTGTAAGTGCTAGTGGAATTGAGGTTAATGAGGAAAAGGTGAAGGCTATTTGTGAACGGCCAACGCCAAGAATGCTTTTGAGGTAAGAAGCTTTTATGGGTTAGCTGGATTTTACAAGAGATTTGTGAAAAAATTTTTCTACCATTTTTGTGCCTCTCACAAAAGTTATAAAAAAAGATGTTGGGTTTAAATGGGAAAAGGAACAACAAATTATATTTTATACCCTAAAAAATTATTTATGTTCTTCCCCTATTCTTGTTTTACCTAACTTTGATAAAAACTTTGAGATTGAATGTGATACTTCTGGGATTAGTATAGGTGCTGTTTTGATGCAAGAAAAATGAGTCATTGCCTTCTTCAATGAAAAGTTGAATTTAGCTTGGCACAAATATTCAACTTATGACAAAGAATTATATGCTTTGGTTTGAGTTTTGGAGGTTTGGCAATACTACTTTTTACCTAAGGTGTTTGTGATTCACACGGATCATGAATCTTTGAAGCACTTAAAAGAACAAGGTAAGTTTGATAAAAGACATGCTAAATGAGTGGAATTTCATTAAGACATTTTCATATGTGATTGCCTTTAAACAAGGAGTCCATTAAAACAATTATTAACGATTATGGAAACCCAAACGTCTTACTATTTACAAGATGCTTTAAAGACTTTCGTTAGTCAAGATGAATTTGTAGAACCTATGCACAATTACTCAAGAGGGGGGGTGAATTGAGTAATGCAACAACAATGAATCTTTTTACGAAATTTAAAGACAAAATACAAAAGTGTTATTGTACTAGTATTTTTCCAAGAGCTTAACTCAATTGCTAAGCATTTATAAGGAGCTTTTACTTTCCAATAGACACCAACTCAAATAAATTGATCAAGATTTTCACCAATCGGACTTAAGCCACTCCTTAAGTACTTACGAAGCTACTATTCGATCACAATTTATTTGCTCAAAAGTAAAAGACAATATTATTGAAGAGATGAGTTTGGAGAGAAGCAAACACTATTTAGAGTGGTTCGGCACAATCCTTGTCCTACGTCCACTTTCTTTCTCAATCGCAATCGAGAAGTTCCACTATTGCCAAGCTTCAAGGTGCTCGCGCAAAACCTTTTACAATTCGAGTCCTTAGTTTCTAACACCTCACGGTATATGATCACCACTCGTATACTAACCCACTCCACTTAGAGATACCTTCTCTAAGATTTGCCTTGAGTACTTAGTATACCTCTTTGGTATCCTCACCGACTATAGTGTTTATAACTCTTGACTCAACCTTGGAGATCACACTCCAATTTACAAGGTGTACAAGAAAACAATTCTCAAAGAATTGTTGAGATGAAATGAGTGCTCTCTAGAAGAGTGTGTGATTACAAGTTTAGCACTATTGAACCAATTGATATTTCTCTCTCAAATTGTGTATTCTATCACTTAAAAATGTGTAGAAATGAAAGAATATGAACGAGATATTTTTCTGAAATCAAAACCTGTGAAATAAGGCTTCAATCCATCCATTTATAGATTCCCCAAACCTTAGAAACGTTGGGGAATTAATGGGATGGAGCATTTATGTCAAAACTAACTATTTTTTATGTTTTTGAATTATTTGCATCGATGCATAACACTTTGCATCGATGCAAATGTGTCTTTGATGCTGAAATTTGAATTTTCAGCTAGGTTGCATCGATGCAAACATCTTTGCATCGATGCAACAAGTCGTTGCATGCTTTGCATCGATGCAAGATGAGTGTGCATCGATGAAAACCTCAAAGAATGGCTTAAAATCACTTCAAAATGCTTAGGATTGATCTCAAACTTGTTGGAGTCAATTCCTATGCTTTTGTACTTTTGAAAACAAGTTTTTAAACCTTTTGGCTAGCATCGAATTGCAAGATGTGCATCAAAACATTTTGTGAGTGTGTGTTGAGAGATTTAGCAATTGGTTCTTAACAAGAAGTTACCTAAGTCCTAAGACTCTATACTTGTCTTCAACTGTTGTGGACTTGAGTTTCTTGTTGTTGTTGTGTTTGCTTTCAACTCTTCATGCTTGTTCATTCAAGTTGTTTGTTGGTATGTCTTTTCATGTCGTTTGTTGGTTTGTCATTCATCAAAACCTACGAATACAAACTTCGCATACAAGCAACATGATTTACAATTTCCCCCTTTTTGATAATGACAAACCAATTTTGAGGATATGCATTTATAAATGATTTTGAAAGCAACAATAATGCACTTTGTTTTATAGAAAGCTTTTAAAAAAATTTTTGCAGAAGTTCCCCCTAAATATGTGCATTTGTTCCTTTAAAGGGCGTTTATCAAAGAAAACAATTTAGATATCAAAGTTTTTGCTTAGCGGAAGTCTTTTTGAAATCATTTGTTTCGCAAACTTATTTCTTCTTTTCAAATCAAAAAAAAAAAAAAATTCAAAACTTCAAATATCCTCAAACTTTTCTTCCCCCTTTTGACATTATCAAAAAGAAAGGATTTTTGAAAATGTGTTATAGAAGCATGCATAAAACAATGAATTTTTGAGTTCAATTTCCCTATTAATCTCAAGAGTGAGATATTCCTCCTTTCAAAAAGAATTTGATTTCCTCTTTTTATTTTTAACAAGCATGCATAATTCCCCCTAAAGAAATGAAATATATCAAAGCATGCACATTAACTTAAAATAGGGGTACCAAGCCTATTTTGAGTCATTTACTAAATAAGCATACAAGCATTAATCTTTAAACAGATATTAAAGTATTTAAAACATAATAGAAATCCTTAGCTTACTAAGAGTTAGTTTAACAGTTCATATAATCAAATAAACATAAAGCAATAAAAAGTGACTTGATGAAGAGGAGATAATCAATCTTGGTCTTCATTATCATCACTATCCTCTTCATACGGTAGGGTGATGCCGAAATGCTCATATAAGTCATCAATACGACGATCCAAGCGACCCGTGCGATGATCTACACGAGACACACGACGATTAAGTGCTTCAAGTTACCTACTATGCTCTACTTCAATCCTTTGGATGTTTTGGTTGATGGATTGTAATTCTCTCATTACATCAACCAAGGAGGGTGGTTCTTGAGCTTGAGGTGCTTGTGGGGGAGCTTGCTCTTGAGGATCTTGTTCATCAACATTTCTTCTTCCCATTTTGTTGAGAAGATGAGTGTTGATACAAGATTGAGGTGGTACTTCCTTGGTAATCTCATTTGATACATCAATACCAACATAATCGAAGACTTTAGACCATAGGCAAAGGAATCCTAATCCACCATTCCTATCCTTCATCTTGAGCCTAATCATATGTTGTAATATAAAGTATGGCCAATTAATCTTAATCCCATTTATCATAGTCCACATGACAATCAAATCTTCATCATTTACATTCGCATGCCCGGATATCCTAGGTTGCAATACATAGGTGACTAGATATAACAAAGTTCTATGTTCCGCACTCATGGAATTGCAACTAATTTTTGAGTGAGCTCCTTGTACAAGGTTGAATAAATGCATGGCATTTTCCTTTGAATAACCCCATTCATCAATTGGGGTCTTACCACCTTGAAACAAGTCACCTTGATTTGGCAACTCCCAAATGGTGGCTAACTCATCACCATCTAGCCTATAATCCTTTTTTCCTATCTTGAAGAGTAATGTGAAACTTGATTCATCTTCCTCAACAATCTCAATCATGAGTGTACTATAGGCTATGGCAACTAAATCCGGATAATATTTACTCTTAATTTGAACAAAATCCATGAGGCCTTGTTGAACTAGAATAGCCTTAAGAGTATCAAACTTATGAATGATAAGAAGGTTCGGATCCAAATACCTCGGAGGAATTTCCTTTCTTCCGGCGAGCCTTGCCTCATAGAATTGAAGATCTTCATTAGAAGCAAAGTACCTTGCCAAAGGATGATTACTTGGAGGTGGAACCACACTTGAAGAGCCTTTTGACTTCTTCATGGTTCTCTTGATTCTAGGCATTGTTGATGATTTTGTTTTATGGGTTTTGTAGAGGAGAATGTGGGGACTTCAAATATGTAGTTTGTTTGTAGTGGGTATCAAAGTTTTGTGAGTTGTATGAAGGTATATGTGAGCTTGTTTTGGAGGTTATGGAGGTTTGAATGTGGGGATATGAGTTGTGAGGTTGAAGATGATGAAAAAGTGGGGTTTTGTTGCTCAAAAAATGCCAAATTCACGTGTTTTTGTGCAATTTGGTCGAGTTTGCATCGATGCAATAGGCTTTGCATCGATGCACATAGCACGTTGTGTGCTTTGCATCGATGCAAAGGGCTTTGCATCGATGCACATAGCACGTCGTGTGCTTTGCATCGATGCAGAGCTTGGTTGCATCGATGCAACATGCATCATTTGCCTAAAATCACCAAATTTTCATCCTTTGGTGGTTCTTTCTTCAAACCTTTGAGTTCCATTATGTATATACTCACTTAAACCATTATAAACTTCAATTTGTTGATCCTCCATTGTTTATAATCTTCAAATTCTTCAATCTACCTCAAGATTAATCACTCATTCATCAACTCATAAACCTACAAAACAATGGCTAATTGGATATCTCCAATGCTTAAGTTAGTAAGAGATAAAAAAAATAACAATATGAATACAATGAATTCAAACAAATCATATTAGATTAGAATCCAAGATACCAAGTTCATTTCAGATGTTAAAAAAACTTTCTTTGCATAAAGGTTTAGTGAAGATGTCCGCTAGTTGTTTACTAGTTTCGACAAATTCAATAACCACATCACCCTTTTCAACATGGTCTCTTATGAAGTGATGTCTAATCTCAATATGCTTGGTTCTTGAATGTTGAACCGGATTCTTGGTTAAATTTATTGCACTAGTATTATCACATTTGATAGGAATGTGGTCAAGCATGAGTCCATAATCCATAAGTTGTTGTTTCATCCATAAAATTTGGGCGCAACAACTACCGGCGGCTACATACTCGGCTTCGGCGGTAGACAAGGCTACACTTACTTGTTTCTTACTATACCATGAAACAAGAGAATTTCCTAGCAAGTGACAAGTGCCGCTAGTGCTTTTCCTATCCAATTTGCACCCGGCAAAATCGGAATCGGAATAACCAATCAAATCACAAGTGGATCCTTTCGGATACCACAATCCAACATTTAATGTTCCTATGAGATATTTCATAATCCTTTTTACCGCACTTAAGTGAGATTCCTTAGGATTAGCTTGGTATCTCGCACACATGCATACACTAAACATGATATCTGGCCTACTTGCCGTTAGATAAAGTAATGATCCTATCATGCCTCTATACTTCTTTACATCTATGCTTTTACCTTGTTCATCTTTGTCAAGGTAGCAA
Source organism: Arachis stenosperma (assembly GCF_014773155.1). Lineage (NCBI taxonomy): Eukaryota > Viridiplantae > Streptophyta > Magnoliopsida > Fabales > Fabaceae > Arachis > Arachis stenosperma. Next base: position 9,259,423 of record NC_080380.1, on the reverse strand, counting down.
GTAGTGCTCATTGGTGTGTCCATTGCCTTAGCATTGTCCATTCCAAATCTTTTGAGCAATTCCTTGCAATATTTGGTTTGGCTAACGAAGGTTCCTTCTTTTCCTTGTTTGATTTGCAAACCAAGGAAGAAGTTGAGTTCGCCTATCATGGACATTTCAAATTCACTTTGCATGAGGTTTGAGAAAAACTTGCAAAGTGATTCGTTAGTTGAACCAAATATTATGTCATCGACATAAACTTGTATCAAAAGGATATTTTTGTTTTCTATCAAGATAAATAAAGTTGTATCAACCTTCCCTCTTTTAAAACCCTTTTCTATTAAAAACTTGCTCAAACGTTCATACCAAGCTCTTGGAGCTTGTTTAAGACCATAAAGAGCTTTCTTGAGTTTAAAAACATGATTAGGATTTTCATAATCCTCAAAACCGGGAGGTTGTTCAACATATACTTCTTCTTTAATGAAACCATTAAGAAAGGCACTCTTAACATCCATTTGATAAAGTTTGAAGTTATAAGAGGATGCAAAAGCAAGTAACATTCTAATTGCTTCTAATCTAGCTACGGGAGCATAAGTTTCGTCATAATCAATGCCTTCCTCTTGATTATAACCTTTAGCTACTAATCTAGCTTTGTTTCTAACAATTGTACCATTTTCATCAAGTTTATTTCTAAAAACCCATTTTGTTCCTACAATTGTTTGATTACTTGGTTTAGGCACCAATTCCCAAACGTCATTTCGTTTGAATTGGTTAAACTCCTCTTGCATTGCCATAGCCCAATGTTCATCATTAATTGCGGACTCAATGGTAGATGGTTCAATTTGAGAAACAAAAGCACTATATGCAAATAAATTTCTAAAAGTGGATCGAGTTGTTACCCCTTTCGAAACATCACCAATGACGTTGTCTAGAGGATGGTCCTTTGAAGTACGCCAATCCTTTGGAAGTGAATTTATTTGTGCTTGTGATGGTTCAATTTCTTCAACTTGAACACTATCCTTTGTTGAGCTTGTAGAGGCTTCGTTTAAACCTTTTTCTTTGTCTTCACCATTCAAATTTAGTGAATCAAAGTTTTCTACATTTTCATCAAAATCTTTTCTAGCACAATAACTGTTAGTTTCATCAAAAGCGACATGAATACTTTCTTCCATAGTCATGATGCGTTTATTATATACTCTAAAAGCTTTGCTAGTTAAAGAATAGCCTAAGAAGATTCCTTCATCAGCCTTAGCATCAAATTTGCCTAAGTTATCTTTTCCATTATTTAGAATAAAGCATTTACAACCAAAGACGTGAAGGTGGGAAATATTTGGCTTTCTTCCTTTGTAGAATTCGTACGGTGTTTTCTTAAGAATAGGTCGAATGATAATCCTATTCATAACATAACACGCGGTACTAACCGCATCCGCCCAAAAGTACTTAGGAATATTAGCCTCATTGAGCATAGTTCTCGCCATTTCTTCTAAATGACGATTTTTCCTTTCAACCACACCATTTTGTTGTGGTGTTCTAGGAGAGGAAAAATTATGCTCAATGCCATTTTCTTCACAAAAAGTTTCAAAAAGATTGTTTTCAAATTCTCCACCATGATCACTTCTAATAGATGATATATGCACATTCTTTTCATTTTGAATAACTTTGGCTAATCTTTTGAATGCTCGAAATGCATCACTCTTGTTTGCTAGGAACAAGGTCCATGTAAATCGAGAGTAATCATCAACAATAACTAAAGCATAGTAATTGCCACCAAAGCTCATAGTCCTAGAAGGACCAAATAAATCCATGTGCAAAAGTTGTAATGGCCTTGTTGTTGAAACAATGTTTTTGGATTTAAAAGAGGCCTTTACTTGTTTTCCCTTTTGACATGCGTCGCAAAGGACGTCTTTTTCAAAACGTAGTTTTGGTAAGCCAATTACTAACTCTTTAGAGACCAACTTGTTAAGATGGTCCATGTTAGCATGAGCTACTCTACGATGCCATAACCAAGTTTCATCATTTTTACTAACAAGGCATTTCACATCATTTGAGGAAACTCCATTTAGATCAATCATGTATACATTGTCAACACGGTGCCCAATTAGCACAATTTCATTAGTGTCTTGCCTTTTTATCAAACAGCATTTTGAATCAAAGGTGACTAAGTTTCCTTTGTCACAAAGTTGGCTAACGCTAATGAGATTATGTTTGAGACCTTTGACAAGTATAACATTATCTATGGAGGTAGAAGGATTTTTACCAACTTTTCCAACGCCGATTACTTTGCCGGTGTTGTTGTCTCCATAGACCACGTTTCCTCCGTTTGTAGGCTCTATTGCGGTGAACTTTGATTCATCGCCGGTCATGTGTTTGGAGCATCCACTATCAACATACCAATTTGTATCCTTAGCTCCAACACGTACCTACAAAATAATTAAAATTTGGATTTAGGTACCCAAGTGAATTTGGGTCCTTGATGGTTAGTATGAGCATAATGCCCATAAGGTGCCCATCTCGTATCTTGACTATGAAAGTTTATGTGTTTAATTCTAGTAAAGCATACGGGTGCTATATGACCTACTTTATTACAATAATGACATATGACATTTGGATTATGCATCCTATGCATGTTTCTAAATGGTTGTTTCCTAAATGCAACATTTTTTGATCTATATGCATTGTGATTATAATTTCTAAATGAAGCATGTTGAGGAGGATGTTTAAAGGCTTCATTCCTTTTAGGCATGCTTACCTTTTGGGCTTGCGGTTGCTTAATAAGAGTTTTAGTATTTTTAAATTTTCCTTTTTCAAAACCCAAACCCTCCTTATTATGAACATGCTTTTGGTTTTTCAACATTTTATCTAAGTTCTTTGAAGATTCATTGAACTTAGCTAAAGTGTTCTTAAGATTTGTAATTTCAATTTCATGCATTTTACAAGATTTGTATGGATCACTACTTGTGCTGCACTGATCTTTTCCAAGATTGATATTCTCGTTTTTCAACATCTCATTTTGTTTTAAAAGTTCCATATTCTTTTTCTTTAGGAGAGAATAATCTTGGGTGAGTTTTGTGTACACCTCAAGTAAGGCATCATATTCATCTTGTAAATTAAAAGAAGTGGGGTTATCATCACTAACCTTTTCTTCGCTTGCCATTAAGCAAAGATTTGCAACCTCGTCGTCATCGGAGTCGGATTCATCCTCGTTCTCCCATGATATGTATGCTTTTTCCTTCTTCTTAAATTTCTTGTTTTTGTCCTCCTTTTGAAGTTTTGGACAATTGGGTTTGATGTGTCCAACTTCTCTACACTCATAGCATTTTGGTGCCTTTGTTTTGCTCTTGAAGTTTTTCTTCATTGCAAACTTATTGAATCTTTTTAATAAGAGTGCAAATTCTTCATCTCCTTCTTCTTCATTATCATCACTCTCTTCTTGCAGTGATGTTGTTTTAAGGGCGAGACTTTTCTTCTTGCTTTCTTCACCTTTTTGTCTATTTAGCATAGTCATTTCATAGGTGAGAAGATTTCCTCGCAGTTGATCAAATGTAAGTTGATCATAGAGCCTTCCTTCCACAATGGCGTTCACTTTGGAGTTCCATTTTGGTGTAAGGCTTGTAAGCACCTTGGTCACGATTTGTTTATCATTGTACTTTGTGCCAAGCATGCTTAGATTGTTGAAGATCTTCGAGAGTCTTTCAAGAGCTTCTTCAATGCCTTCTTCGTCTTTCATTTTAAAATTTTCCCATTCATGAACCAACATAAATACCTTTGATTCTTTAACGTGGTCGGTTCCTTCGTAAGTGATTTGGAGTTTATCCCAAATCTCTTTAGCGGTTTCACATGTAGAGATCTTCATATAATCATGCTCGTTAAGTGCACAATGAATGAAGTTGATGGCTTTATCATTCATAGCCACTTTCTTCCAATCATCATCACTATATTCATCTTCTCCTTTCGGTACTTGCTTCGAGACGGAGACTCCTTCTTCTTTAGCGCTTGTTGTCTTTGTTGGAATATGATTTCCATTCTCAATTACTTTCCAAATTCTCACATCTTGAGAGCGAATCCAAATTCTCATCTTATTTTTCCAATAAGAGTAATTTGTTCCGCTAAAAAGAGGAGGTCTAGCGGTTGAGTTACCTTCGCTAGTGTTGTTGTTGTTAAAGCCTGTGCTTGCCATGATCTTTTCCCTTAAACGGTTAAGTCTTTCAAAGGGTTAAGCTCTGATGCCACTTGTAGAACCTATGCACAATTACTCAAGAGGGGGGGTGAATTGAGTAATGCAACAACAATGAATCTTTTTACGAAATTTAAAGACAAAATACAAAAGTGTTATTGTACTAGTATTTTTCCAAGAGCTTAACTCAATTGCTAAGCATTTATAAGGAGCTTTTACTTTCCAATAGACACCAACTCAAATAAATTGATCAAGATTTTCACCAATCGGACTTAAGCCACTCCTTAAGTACTTACGAAGCTACTATTCGATCACAATTTATTTGCTCAAAAGTAAAAGACAATATTATTGAAGAGATGAGTTTGGAGAGAAGCAAACACTATTTAGAGTGGTTCGGCACAATCCTTGTCCTACGTCCACTTTCTTTCTCAATCGCAATCGAGAAGTTCCACTATTGCCAAGCTTCAAGGTGCTCGCGCAAAACCTTTTACAATCCGAGTCCTTAGTTTCTAACACCTCACGGTATATGATCACCACTCGTATACTAACCCACTCCACTTAGAGATACCTTCTCTAAGATTTGCCTTGAGTACTTAGTATACCTCTTTGGTATCCTCACCGACTATAGTGTTTATAACTCTTGACTCAACCTTGGAGATCACACTCCAATTTACAAGGTGTACAAGAAAACAATTCTCAAAGAATTGTTGAGATGAAATGAGTGCTCTCTAGAAGAGTGTGTGATTACAAGTTTAGCACTATTGAACCAATTGATATTTCTCTCTCAAATTGTGTATTCTATCACTTAAAAATGTGTAGAAATGAAAGAATATGAACGAGATATTTTTCTGAAATCAAAACCTGTGAAATAAGGCTTCAATCCATTCATTTATAGATTCCCCAAACCTTAGAAACGTTGGGGAATTAATGGGATGGAGCATTTATGTCAAAACTAGCTGTTTTTTATGTTTTTGAATTATTTGCATCGATGCATAACACTTTGCATCGATGCAAATGTGTCTTTGATGCTGAAATTTGAATTTTCAGCTAGGTTGCATCGATGCAAACATCTTTGCATCGATGCAACAAGTCGTTGCATGCTTTGCATCGATGCAAGATGAGTGTGCATCGATGCAAACCTCAAAGAATGGCTTAAAATCACTTCAAAATGCTTAGGATTGATCTCAAACTTGTTGGAGTCAATTCCTATGCTTTTGTACTTTTGAAAACAAGTTTTTAAACCTTTTGGCTAGCATCGAATTGCAAGATGTGCATCAAAACATTTTGTGAGTGTGTGTTGAGAGATTTAGCAATTGGTTCTTAACAAGAAGTTACCTAAGTCCTAAGACTCTATACTTGTCTTCAACTGTTGTGGACTTGAGTTTCTTGTTGTTGTTGTGTTTGCTTTCAACTCTTCATGCTTGTTCATTCAAGTTGTTTGTTGGTATGTTTTTTCATGTCGTTTGTTGGTTTGTCATTCATCAAAACCTACGAATACAAACTTCGCATACAAGCAACATGATTTACAGAATTAAATAGACATCACTTTATTAATCACTTTATTAGTATTTATTTTATGTTTATTTTAGTTTGTTTTGTTTATTTTATGCCTAGTTATGATTTAGCCCATTTTATTTTAGTGAACTTATGAGTTAGGGTTTTAAACTTAAGACATATAAAAACCTTCTAAAATTTGGTAGCCAATTTTTTTCTTAATTTTTATGAATGAAAATTTCTTTGAGAAACTTGGGTGTGAACAGGTGAAGTAGAGTGATTCCCTTAATTGTTGCATCAGGAAATCAAATTGAGGTAAAGGAGTCCATTTCTTTGATTTTTCAGCTTATTTTGGGTTCTGTTCTATCACTTCCTTATTTCTTCTCTCTTCAATGGTGGGTTATAGAGCCAACGACAACTACGATTGCCTCTTCAAGGTGGTCCTAATCGACGATTCTTGCGTCGAAAAATCCAACCTCCTCTCACGGTTCACTAAGAACGAGTTCAACCTTGAGTCTAAGTTCACCATTGGCGTCGAGTTCACTAGTCACACCTTGAACATTGATTCCAAAATGATCAAGGCCTAGATCTGGGACACCATCGGTTAAGAAAGGTTCCTCCATTCTCTTCTTCTTCTTTCTCACTTTGGCTTTCCTTTTTTTGGTATGTTTTTTCTTTTTGTTTGAGTTCAATGGGAAGAGTTGAAGTGAAGATTAGATTCGATCTAGATTGAAATAATTTGAATTTTTTTAAAAGGGATATGAGCTATGTTTGGTAGTACCTTATTTTTTTTATTTTTATGTAATTATTAAATTATTTATTATTATGAGCTGATTTTAAATTTAAAAAATCAAGTGCAGATTGTTCACGATTAGGCAATGCAGGTGGAGATTCTGTCGTACTCAACTATGCCGACGTTTTTAAGCCAATGTAGGTGAAACTCGGTAATGGAATCGTTGAGTGAGAAAATTTTGATTTTAGGGTAGCTGATAGCGACGGAGCAATTTTTTAACTGCAAGCTTTTAGAGGAAGAGATTGGGATTTGTGTTGAGGTTACGAGAGGGAAGAAGTGTGAAGTTAAGTGGGAGAATTTGGTGGCAAAGATTTAGTTAGTTATGGATGAGAGTGAAAAAGGCATTACGATGAGGAAGAAAGCTCTTGAGACTAGGGATTTGATTAAGGATGCAAAGAAAGATGATATCAGCTACTGCAATCTCTATCAAGCACAACACTTTCTGCACAACTTCGAGTTGATACCACTCTTTTGTCGATTAAAATTGCCACGTCATCTATTCGGTGATGGAAATGGACAGAAGAACCAACTTGAGTCATGCCTCAAAATTTTAAGATGCAATTTGAATCAATTGAAAATTTGGGGCCAAATTAAATCAGGATTCTAATTTCAAGAGTCGTTTTAAGTATTAACTTGTTAATCATTATACATGTTTATAAATAATTATAAAGTTTTTACTCTTCACAATTTAAATATTGTTTTTAACTTATTTTTTTTAAACGTATGTTTTTTATTAGTTGATACTATAAAATAATTTTCATAATTATTCAACTACTATTTTTGAATAATTATTCTACTAACTTGTTGTTAAAAAAATGACCTTTTACTAACATGAGTGCATAAAATTTAAAATTTTTTTATTAATTAACTACGTTATATGTACATAAAAAATTAATTATTAAATTAGTTACTTATATAAAATATATGTTGAAATAAAAAATATATATAATTAAGATAAATAACAAGACTCAAGAATTTGATTATGGATGTATTGTTCGTGTTTTGGTTGGAAATGGGTGTAATGAGTGTATTTACAGCTTGGTGGACATGTCAGAACCAAGCTCTAACACGTGGGGGGCGTGTTGCATGCAGCACGTTGGGGGCGTGGAAGACACGTGGCATAGTCTGCTTGGTTGGGTCTGCAGCACGTGGGGGGCGTGCTGAGTCAGCACACAGGGGCGTGTTGACACGTGGTAAAGTCTGGTTGGTTGGAGCTGAAGCACGCGGGGGCGTGCTGAGTCAGCACGCGTTGGGCGTGTTGACACGTGGCTCACTCTGATTGGCTAATGAAGCAACACGTAGAGAGCATGCTGAGTGCTCCCCTCTATATAAGGCAAAGCTCAGTACCATTTTCATTGCAAAAAAGAGTGTTCTTTGAGTGTGATGGTAGTGTAATGGAGGGTACCGTAAACTTGGTAGTGTATCGCAATAGTGAGATTATAGTATTATACGGTATACTCATGAGAGAGTAAAGTTTGTGTGTCAGAATCCGTTTCATTTGTAGTTTCATGCACTATGACATTAATGGAGCTTCAAAACGGTCTCTGTCAAAGCATGGAGAACAGTATGTTGAGGAGAGTGAGCAGTATTCTGTACTGGAATTCAGTTGTAGTTTTTGGTGGTCTAATACAGTTTGATATCATGCCGATCATTGACGAAGTGAGTATGCAGAATATGTTCCAAATTCACCGGCAGACTCAAATGCGACAGCCACAGATTGAGCTGTATGTTGAGTTTGAAAACATAGAGGCAGATGAGATTCAAAATGATTCAGATATAGAGGATGATAGAGCTGCAGTGTACGAAGGAATGAATAGTAATAGCGAAGAAGACTTCGAAGCCACTTATGAAGCCAGCGACGAAGATGAGGATGGTGATGTGGGAGTTGAGGCAGAAGCGGAGAATGTAGTAGTTCATCCCTCAGTTAGTCAACCAATGAACGTTCCACCTTTTATGCGTAACTTGGATCTTGATGCTATGTATGTACCGGAATTTTCAGAATATCCAAACATAGGTACGTGATAAGTGAATAATACGTTTTTGTGAATTTATATTTTGGATTGATTAATGAATGATGATTTCTGCTTTCTGTAGGCATTATTGATCCTGAGGACAGAGAGTTCAGGATTGGAATGGAATATAGTTCTAGAAAGTCGATCGTCGCAGCAATTAGAAGTTATGCTATCTCTAAAGGAGTTGACTACAATGTGTATGAGTCTGAGTTACAAACGTTCTATGCAAAATGCAAGACATGAACGTGGGTGCGATTGGCTTATCCGAGCCAGCTAGATACGAAAAAAAGGTTGTTGGGAGATACACAGATACAATAGTAGGCACACGCGTACAATGGGAACAATTTCACAGGATCATTCCAAGTTGGACTCGGATACAGTTGCTGAGGCTATAAGGCCATTGGTCGAGACTGATCCGTCCATCAAGGTGAAATCTATAATAGCGGAAGTCCAGTCAAGGTTCAACTATACCATCAGTTACCGAAAGGCTTGGTTGGCAAAGTAGAAGTCTATAGTCAAAATTTTTGGTGGTTGGGATGATTCTTACCAAACTTTGTCATGGTGGCTCTTGGTCATAGTTCAGAAGATGCCTGGTTCAGTTATCCAAATAGAAACACGACCACTGTACAACGGGAATGAGGAGGTGCACAGTGTCAAAATACTTCATTGCGTCTTTTGGAGTTTCAATCTATGCATTAGGGCGTTCAGGCATTGCAAGCCTCTAGTTCAGGTTGACGGCACACACCTATACAAAAAATACGAAGGTACACTTCTGGTTACTGTTGCACAAGATGGGAACCAGAACATTGTACCTATCACTTTTGTCTTGGAGGAAGGGGAGACAGCTGATGCATGGCACTTCTTCTCAGGAATCTGCAAATGCATGTTGTTAGAAGAGACGGTGTGGGTATGATCTCAGACCGATATGAGTCAATCCGGGCATCAGTAATCGTTCCAGAGGTAACTGGAAACCTCAAAGAGCATACCGTGATGCACGACATTTGCTCTCATGCCCAAACAAACAACAGATTAAGAGGGTCATCCATCTCCTTAGTATCATACCGTGATGCACGGATAATACTCTGTAAAGGTGCGAGACATGCTGACCCCAGCTATAAGTATGGGTCCGCTCGAAATCGCGAAGCAACGGTAGATACTTCGCGTAGGCATATGCGGTTGACTTATCCGTGAATAGGGTTGAACCCAACAAATAGAAAATTTGGCATCTGACGTATCTCTTAATAGACTCATCAGTGTCCAATGGCTCTGCGTCTCTGATACACCGAACCTAACCTAACTTTATATAAGATTTCGAAGAATTACTGATAACCGGTTTGCGACCAAATATAGCGATGCTCTGGCTCTATTGGAAGTCGCTACTACTATCTATCCAGCCGCTCACAGGCTCTCCATCAATGCATAGGCCAAATATATGAGAAACATCTTCCAATGTCACAATAACCTCACCCACCTGCAATATAAAGGTGTGAGTTTCTGGCCTCCACCTTTCCACCAGAGTAGCTAATAAGAGGTAAAATCCTCTGATCACCTCAATCCTAGAAACATGGTAGAATCTCGTTGAGCGTAAGTAGTTTTCGACCATCGGATTTCACGTTTGCGGCGGATCCAGTACCATCAAATTTCTATTAGGCTGATTCAACAAAAATATATTTATTTATAATATAAATCGACATCAATATAAATATTGTTATCTATAATCATAATTAAAAAATATTTATTTCTTTAATATTATAAATAAATATTTATATTTATTTTTAAAATAAATAAATAAAAATATTTTTATTTTGAAATTAAATAAAATATTTTGCTAATATCTATTTATTAAAATATTTATTTTTGCAATATTTAATAATAACATGTTATATAAATATTCACATATTTTCTATAATATTTTATTTATTAATATTTAAATTATTTATTAAATGTACAGAAAAATAACCCTATTATAACAAAAAAATTCAAAAGAAAATTATATATTTATATTTATATAAAATAAATATGATTATATTAATCAAATAAAAATATTATTTGAAAATATTAATAAATTATAAAAAAATAATAACAATACTATATTTTCATCATATGATACTAACAATAACAAAAATTACAGAAAATTAAATATATAAAGAATAAATTTTATCAACTTACATAATTTGAATGATCCAAATAATTAATAATATATTTTTCGAGTGCCGTATAATTACGTACTATTTTTTTTAAATAAATACAAACTAATATTTTTTTCTCCGTTTTTCTTAAAATCACTAAACACTCTATCCTAAAGTTCCTTCTTCTTTTCTCGCTAAACTTCTTCTCTCTTTGCTGCTTACCGGGGTGGAAGAGCTGTCCCCTACATGCAGACAGCCTCCAACACGCCCACCTCATATTGCTGTAGCTTCTTGGGAAGGCGCAGAAATTTCTGCAACACCTGCTTGATTCGCAGGCAACACGCCCACTGCGTATTACCAAAGAGCTTCTACGCCTGCATGCTCGCTGCGTCACCACGCCCACAATGTGTTGTTGGGGGACTGACACACCTCTGACGGATCCGGTACTACGCTCCCTCCGTGTTGACCATGACACGCATAAAGTAGTAAAATACTTCCCTCCTCAATATTCAGCAAAAACACCAATACATATTTTATATGAAAATAATTTTTGAAATAATATATATATTTATATACAAATATATATTGCTTATTTTTGTGTGTGTGCATAATATTTTTATTTACTATTTAGTAATAAACAATTTATGTGCACATTAAAAAATTAACTACTAAATTAATTATTATATATTTATGTATAAATATATATTTTTTAATTTATTTATAATATATTTTTTATTTTAACAAGTATTGTATATTAATAATTAATTTGATAACTAATTTTTTATATATACATAATGCGATTAATTTATTAATTTATGCGAAATTTAAAAATAAATAATTATTTTATAAATTTAATTTTTATGCATGCAAAAGAATTTTATAGAAAGATCTTATCAACAAAAATAATTGTTCTGCAAATTCTATATTTAGGACTTGTTTAGACGCCGTTCTTGAAGAAGATTTTTTTTAAATGATATTTTTTTAAAAGATATTTTATAAAAATAAAAGATAATTTTATATTTGAATATTTCATATAAAAATATTTTTTATTTATTAATTATGTTTGGGTAAAATAAGATAAAACTATTTATTTATTTATTTATTATATAAACAATATCTTTTTTTTTAAAAAAAATCTTTTAAAAAGAGATGTAAATTGTAGTTTCTCAAAAAAATATTTTTTTTATTTTTCTAGTACTTTTACTTTTACTATTAGAAATTTGTCAAATACACTAGAATAAAAAAAGATATTTTTTCATTGAAAAACATCTTTTTTTTAAGAAAAAAATATCTTTTAAAAAAGATGTAAATTACATCTTCTCAGAAAAGATGTGTTTTTAGTTTTTCTAGTACTTTTACTTTTATTACTAAAAATTTACCAAACACGCTAAAAAGTAAAAAAAAATATTTTTTTTTTCATTGAAAAAATATCTTTTTCATTGGACACTATTATCTTGATAAAAAAAGATCTTTTTTTTTAACGTGTTTGACAAATTTTTAATAATAAAAGTAAAAGTACTAGAAAAATAAAAAAATATTTTTTTTAAAAGTTACAATTTATATCTTTTTTAAAAGATCTTTTTTTTTAAAAAAGATGCTTTATAAATAATAAATAAACAAAAAATACTTTTATATTAATTGATAAATAAAAAAATATTTTTACATGAAATATCCAAACTTTTTTTATAAAATCTTTTAAGAAAAAATAACTCAAAAAAAATCTTTTTTTTTTTTTTAAACTCACTCAAATAAATTCCTAATGGCACCCAAATAAACACTTAAAATGGATTAAAATCAAACTCAATATTAAACCAATATTTAGCTGCTACCTGCTCTAACTCTCTAGGCTCTAATATTCTATTATTTAAAAAACAATTAATAAGAGTTAGAAAAACCCGCGCTAGCTTAGTTGGCATCGGATCATCATTCACTTCAACACTTCCAAGTTCCAACCACCTCAGTTCCCACTTCGGTCTTGAGTCTTCGGTAGCACTTCTTCACTTCAAACTGCAAATTGCAAAACGACATCCAAACCCACTCAACAAGAACCACTTCCAAAACGACATGTCGTCTCACCAAACCACCACTGACTCCGAGCTCGTCTGTGTCACCGGTGCAAACGGCTTCATCGGTTCCTGGCTAGTCCACACCCTCCTCCACCACCACCCACGCTACACCGTCAACGCCACCGTCTTCCCCGGTTCCGATTACTCCCACCTCCTCACCCTCCACCCTGACGCCAATTCCCGCATCAAAATCTTCCCCGCCGACATCCTCGACGCCGCTGCCATATCCGCCGCAATCTCCGGCTGCTCCGGCGTCTTCCACGTCGCCTCCCCCTGCACTCTCGACGACCCCGCAGACCCGGAGAATTCCCTCCTCAGGCCTGCCGTCCAAGGAACCCTAAACGTCCTCGAGGCCGCGAAGCGAACAAACGCGCGGCGCGTTGTCCTCACGTCCTCAATATCCGCCATGGTTCCGAACCCTAATTGGCCTCCAAACAAACCTTTCGACGAGGATTCCTGGACGGACGTTGAATTCTGCAAGAAGAGGGGGAAGTGGTACCCAGTGTCGAAGACAGCGGCGGAGAAGGCGGCGTGGGAGTTAATGGAAAAGAACGGCGGCGCTGACGTGGTGGCAGTGCTTCCGTCGACGTGTCTTGGGGAACTGCTGCAGAAGGAGCTGAATGCAAGCTCGGCGGTCCTGCAGAGGCTGATGACGGGGTCGAGGGACACGCAGGAACATTACTGGTTGGGTGCAGTGCACGTGAGGGACGTTGCTAGGGCTCAGGTTTTGATCTATGAGACTCCTTCTGCTGCTGCTAGATACTTGTGTACCAATGGTATCTACCAGTTCTCTAGCTTTGCAAAGATTCTCTCTGAGTTGTACCCTGATTTTCCTATCTACAGGTTTGTTTCTTAATTCTCATTATTCTCTTATGTTCTGCAGTTTTTGTTCATATTACTATTTATAAAATGCATCCAAGTTTAGACTTTTTAGTGGTAGATGATCTAATACTGTATCATGAACTATGGCTCTCAAAGGCGCTTAAACTGTTTGGTAGAAGTATGTCTATGTCCATCTAGTAATGTGGCACTAGTCTATGAACTGCTAGTTATGTATCAACAATAAAGCCTTATCCAACTAGGTGGCGATGGCTAACGCATTTGGTCCATGTCATGAAAATTCGATAAAGTTTTTATGTTGGCTATCAAGGGCCTAACACAACCCTCCTCCTTTATTTGAGATTGGGACCGGCTATGTAGCTAGGTGGAGTTAACTGCTAGTAATGTATGAAGTGTAGATTTTAGATGGTGGGGCTATGCTTCTCAGTTCATGGTATATGGACTAAGAAAGAGTTTAAAACCTTTTGCTTTTTGTTTTGTTAATTCTGCTTTTTAAACTGTGCAACTCCTTTCTGTTTTGCTATTGTGATTCACCACGTTTTTTCCCCTCACATGTTTTTTCCTTTTGGATTCCTGCAGTAGTTAGTTTCACTTCCCTTGTACATAGTTTCATGTCCCTTGAAGGAAGTATTTCAGTTATCTTTCCTTGAATCCTTGTGCTTGAGTTTTAAAATATTGAAGTATGGCTCTTCGATCCAACCTTTACTCCAATCTTCCTGTTATAAGTAGAATATAGGGTAAAAGCTTGGTTTATGTTTGCATATATTGTGTAGGAATAGTGAGGTGTCTGGTGATATTATTGACACATTCAAATGCTTTTTCTTTATTAGTTATGACTATGAAAGCAATGTTATGATTTCAACAATTAGAGGGGCAGGTAGCTTGTTATGTCACATTATCTCACTTTGGTTTTCATCCTATTCATCTTCGATGCAAATGAGATCACTAGGAGCTCATGAAAATTCTGTTTTTGTGTTTGTAGTCTGCTAAATTATACATAGAATTCTAGTTCTCTGAAAAAAAGGGCCAAATGCAGGTTCCCTGAAGAAACTCAACCTGGCTTGACACCATATAAAGATGCAGCAAAGAGACTAATAGATTTGGGTTTTGTGTTTACCCCAGTTGAAGATGCTGTGCGAGAAGCAGTGGAGAGCCTCATAGCTAAAGGTTTCTTGCAGAGAATACCCTCACAAAATTAATATTATTATTTATATTTAATTTAGATTTTACCTAAAGATGAAGTAATAGCCATTGCTTTATTTATTATGACAGAAGTTAAAACTTGGAAGAAATAATGATTGTATATATTCTAACATTGCCTAATAGATTAATCTTAATTTACTTTTTTGACACTTGTTATCAAAACAAGCTTGCATTATTGATGGGGAACAGAAGGGATTGGTAATATAAAACATGTATCTTGGTTGATTTTATCCAAGCTATGTCCATTATTGATGCTTTAGATGTAATGGTATCATCTTGGTGTCAAGTGTGGATATTGTTAAAAGATGGAGGGATGAAAAGGTACTTTCCTAGGAGTTCTGATTTGAGTTTACAAGCTCCAGAACATGTGTTGAAGGCTTTTAATTAGTGGCCTAATTTATAATGGAAAAGATGGTGGGGGTGTGTATGAAGATATTACTGTCACTATTACAGTTCTTGAATTGGCTAAATGGTGGAAAGAGGATCAGTGCGTGTCATGGGAGAACAGATTCACCTTCAATAAGTTTGTGAGAAATAATTGGGTTAATGTGCATAAGATCCAAATTTCGGTTTACGATAAACCCGTCAAATTTCTCGTGGAACTTAACTAGTGTTAACAAATATAGACTTGTTATTTAATTAGGGGTTGACGTCAAAATCCAACAAGAAAGGTGCATTGATAGATGAGATTCGTATATAATGCTAAAATAATAAGAAAGTCAATAACCCAATTCTCAGAAAATTTTATTTGTAAAATACGGACAACTAACGAGGCATTTAAATTATTGGTCAATACTGTGGTACCTGTAATTTTGGTATCTAAATTGTCAAAATTATATTTTATGGTAAATTTTAAATATTAAAAAGTATTTACTTTTATATTTTTTAATTTAAATATTAAATTGTATCTCATTTTAATAAGTTAGACAAATGTATATAAACATCATAGTATGCACCTAAATTATTATTACGATCACTCTTTGTTGATCCTTTCATATCGGCCTATGTATGTTACTTCACAAATATTTTGCTAAATAAACTAATAAACATATGTCAAACATAATTGATACATTTGGAATGAAACTATCTTATTGTATATCTATTAAAATAGGGATAAGTATGATTTTGGTCCCCAACGTAGGGGTCGAAAATTTATTTCGTCACTCGCATTTTTTTCGCTCCAAAATGGTCCCCAAGATTTCAGTTTGTTTTAAAATCGTCCTTCGAACCAAAATACTCCTATCCCTTCTTCCCTAAAATCATGTCCAGCAGAAACAAAAGCATAAGCACCACCACCACCACATCCACCACCACCCACCACCTACCACCATCATCATCATCATCATGGAATCATAAGAACTCAGAACCACCACCACCACCCCCCACCCATTGCCACCCCATCATCATCTGCATCACACCAATCAAAACTCAAAAAATCAACATCATCATCGTTATCCTCATCAGAACCCGACAAACAAAAATTCAACTCAGAAAATCATCATCATCATCAAGAACCTAGAATCAACAACAATACTCTAAATTCAAATTTCAGCAACAACAATATTTCATAACAAATTTCATAAAAAAATTTACAAAAAATCAAATTCACAAATTTCACAGAAGAAGAAGAAGTGGTGGTGCGGCGGTGGGGTCGGCGGTAAGAAGAAGAAAAAGAAAAAGAAGCGGCGGGCGGCGGTGGGTGCGGCGGCAGGAAAAAGAAGAAACGGGCAGCGGTGCGGCGGCGGGAGGAAGAAGAAGAAGAAGAAGAAGCGGCGGGCGACAGTGCGGCGGCATAGCATCCCCCTTCTCTCCCCCCTCCACCCTTCCCCTCCTTTCTCTCCCCACCCACCCCGCTTCTCTGTATCCCCCTTTCTTTCTTTTTTTTTCTTTTTTATTTATTTATTTTATATTTATTTTATTTTATAATTTTTTTAATAAATGGTAATTTGGTAATAAAAAAATATAATTGGTAAAAAGGACGATTTTAAAACAAATTAAAACCTTGGGGACCATTTTGGAGCGAAAAAAAGGCGAGGGACGAAATAAATTTTCAGCCCCTACGTTGGGAACTAAAATCATACTTATCCCATTAAAATACAATTAAATTAAGAGAAAATTTAAAAGACCAGCACTTCTATCAAAATATGGCCAGCACTTAGCCAGCAAAAGAAAGATGAGTAATTCTCTACCATTAGATGAAATCTCACATCATTAAAAACTCTATTGATGACTAATTGATGGCTACAAATTATAAAATCTGTTGGCCCCGTAGTGCTCATCTTAAATCAATTCTCATTAACGTACAATAATTTATTGGCCAATGAAAAACCAATATATATTTGTGAAGTATCATTAGTTCCATGTTGATAATTTTATTTTTATCTTTGCAATTCTTCCCCACCATCGTTTCTAAACCTTTTGAGGGAAGAAAGAAATGGGAATTGAAGCTCAAGAGGAAGCAGAGTATTCAAAAAAGCTTTAAGGTTATGATGATCAACATGGACATAGTCATAGTCACACCCTAAAACACAAGTTGAATCCACTTGTGCTAGTAATAGTCACAAACCTTGTCATCATATACATTGTTATTGGCCCATTTAGCTCTTTGTATCATCATCCTCCTCATCTTAATAATAACTTTAACTCAATTTTACAAGAACTCAACACCACAAAATCTCAACTTGCTACAAGCCATTCACTTTTGTCTGAGCTTTATCATAGACTCAACTCAACTAACCTTCTTGTCCAAGCATTGCTCATTGATCTTACAACGCGCTAACAAGACAAGCAATATTCTAGAAACAACAATGGCGAAAGGTTTTCGAATGAAGAGCTTAATTTTGCACTTGCCTCTTATAGACTCCCTTTTGGATACTCGCAATGGATAGGATCAGATGAGATTCATTCTCCAATTGGCGCCGTGTGTTTGAGGTTCCAAGATGAGTTGAACTAATACATGTCATATGACATAGGACGTGAATACCTTACAGATGAGTCGTTTGCACAAATGCTTGTGTCAAAAGGGTGTGAGCCACTCCCTAAAAGAAGGTGGCATCCCAAGTCTCCAAAAGATTTTGTTGAGCCAAATCAAGATTTGCAAGATAGCCTTTGAAAAATTCCACCAGATAACAACATTGTTTGGGATCTTGATACTTGTAAGAGCCACAAGTGCCTCATTGAGAGGAAGAATAATAAAGGGTAATATAAAGATTGCTCTGATCTACAAGGAAGGAAAAAGGATAGGTGGATCTTTGATGATGGTGAACTTGATTTTGGGATAGACCGAGTTTTTGGGACGAAAAATCCGGCAGCACGATCAGTATCGGACTTGACATTGATAGTGGAACAGGGACATTTGCTGCAAGGATGAAAGAAAGGAATGTGATAATCCTCACAAGCATACTGGATTTGGACGGTCCATTCAGCCGCTTCATTGCATCAAGAGGATTGATTCCAATTCATCTCAGCATATCTCAGAGGCTTCTATTTTTTGAGAACACACTTGATATTGTTCATTTCATGAAATTCGTAGGAAATTGGTTTCCAGAGACTATGCATGCTTGAGTTTTTGCTATATGATGTGTATAGGGTGTTGAAACCTGGGGAAATTTTCTGGCTTGAACATTTCTTCTACTTTGGATCACAGGTTAATGAAACTTATTTGCCGATGTTTGATAGAGTTGGGTTCAACAGACTTAGATGGCACGCTGGTAGGAAGATTGATCATGATGGGATTTAGAAGAATGAATGGTACATTTCAACATTGTTGGAAAAATCAATGATTTAAGGTATGCATGAGAATATAATGCTTAAGATAAATTAGTAGACAAATATTTCTGTGACAATTATCTTGGAAATTAGTAAAAGTTTATGTTAATATCTTTCTTGTAGTCCAAAGACTCTTAATTTCTTCTCTTAATATGCACAATTTCTTCTTTTTGGTAAACACAAGTTTATGATTTTTGGCAACAGGTCAAATTACTATAATTATATTAAAAATTTAAATCTTAGATTTTTTATTAAAAAAAATTAGTAATTTTGTTGTGTAGTTTAACCCATTTTTTAATTATATTTAATACTATTGTACATAGTTTGAAATACGGATTTTTAGGTCCAACAAGTGAATAGTTCAATGATATATATGGAACTAATACTTATTTCTTGAAAAGAGTGATTTCATACTAATTTAACGAGGAAATCAACAAATTGCTATAGTATAATTATTCAGTGGCTTAAAAATGAAGTAAACTTTTATTAAAATTTGCATCTAAGCATTAAATTCTCGTGTTTAGCTGATTGAGATTTTTTTTATTAAAACTTTTTAAAAAAAATTTTCTCTTTTTTTTTGCAGAGGAAAAAAAATTTAATTATAATACAAAAGTTAAAAACTTAAAATAGCTAAGAAAGATAATTCTTGTTACTAATAACTTAATTAACATTATTAAGAATGAAACTTGCTGACAATTTACCACAAGTATTATAATATACCAGATTTTTATTATAAAACAATATTAAAAAGTTATGATGAATATTTCAAATTTTATTCGATTGTGAATTTAAATTATTTATATATTAATATATAGTGACAATTAATCAGTTAGTTTTTAATGATGTAAATAATATGCGTATCCTTGAAGTCATCAATATAAAAAAGGAATTTGAATCCTTTAAAAATATATAACTAATTGAAAATAAAAGAAATTATAAAAAAAATTAATCATAAACTATTCCCAGCAAAGTACATATATATGCGTATATTCTATGTCTTAATAACTCTATCTAAGTTCTATAAGAAAAATAAAAAAAAACAATAACGAACCCTAGTAATATATTTTGTAGGAGGTGCACATGCAGGTGCATTGAAATTATTGATTTGCACAAAGATTATTGAATGAGGTGCAACTTTGATTAGAGAAGAAGAAGAAGCATCAACAATCTTTGGTTTAAACTCTGAAATTTTCTTTGACTTGGTAAGTTCCAATGGAGTTCCATTCAAAAGCACAACATCACTTTGAATGTTTTCATCTTTAGGCGTTAAGTGGTACTCTTCTCTTTTCAATGAATCCATCAAATTCACTTTGTTTATTCCAGCAACTCCTCCGAATAAAGATTCATGTGATTCAAAAGGGACACATCGAAAGATGTCGAATTCTCCATGTTTATTAGTAGTAATGTGATTCTGCTCTGAGACAATAATTAGATCCAATATGTTATAACTTTTGAAAAGTTATCTTAAAATTGAAAATAAAAAACTTTTAAAATGTATAAATCAAATTACTAGCTTACCCTTTCTTTAGAACAATGAGCATATGTACGTAGGTGAACTATCTTCTGTTTAAAGAAAATAAAATTGTTATTCATTAAAAAAATGATATTTAATATAACTACTTATATGAATATGAATAAATTTGTGTCATACCTATAATAATCTGGATTAGGAATGAATGATGTTGTATTTAGCAAAGTATAGTTTCCTCCAATCAAAATTTGTCTATAATAAACTTTATGGTTGAAGGTTAATATTATACCCAATTGGTCCAAATACCTATAGTTATTATTAATTAAAAAAATTATTAAAAAAATATATAAAAAAATTAGAGAGCTGAAATTCAATTTAAAAAATACCTTAGCAAAAGCCATTAACAAAAGTATGTGAAACATCTTTTCCTCCACTATTATAAGCTCCATCAGATTCTCCAACCCATGCTCCAGCCCATGATGTGAATTCCTTCACTGTCGTTGAAACATCTTTAAAAGTTTGTGCAATTTTGCTCAAGAAATATGGGTCTTGAACTTTACTAATAAAATCCTTATCAACACCTATGTAACAATTTTATAATACAATTATATTCTTATAATTAAAAAAATTAATCAAGCAACAAAAAAATTCTAAATTATTATACATACCAGCACCAAGGTTATAAATGTGATGTGTAACTCCATCAATGACACCAGGTCCAACATGTTGTAAGAAGCTATCAAACCATTCTTTACCATAAAATCCAACTGGACCAACACCTTTGGTCTTGTTATGGCATTTGGGTATAATGAGTTAACTATATGCCTTAGTTTTGTGATATCTTTTGCATATTGAACACTATCTATTCTTGCTGATACTCCTTCAGAGCATAGCTCGTTTCCTATTTCATTAATTAGCACAAAATGTTAAATTTATAAAAAAATTATGGGTAAAAATTAAATTAGTTAATTATAAAAATTAAAAGGGTTTTAATTTAATTTGGTATTTAATTCATATGAATCTATATTGTATCCTTTTGAAACAGTGTACTTCATGAGGCTTATGGCATTGTTTGGATTTCAATTTCCTTTCCAGTTTAATTGGCCTTTCTTGAAATTTTTTTGCCAATAAGTGCGTTTAAGACAAATGTAAATTTGACACTGCAAAGTTTAAAGTAAATAAGATAAGATAAGATTGATTGTTTGCGAAGTAATTATAATAATATTGAGAAATTAAAATAATATATATTAATTAAATAATTACCCAATTTTGTTGAAAAAGTGATTCATTTCAACCCATCTCTTTCTGGGGAGGCATCCAACACTGAATCCAAATAAGCCGTTATCTTTCTTTTTCATAGTTCGGCAGTGCTTTTGCTTTTCAAATTAGTAAATAATTTGATCTTCTAGTGAACCTCCTAATATAATCCTCAGAGGATTGAATGCTGCAATAATTTTAAAAATAATTAAATTAGATTGAATATTTGAATAATAGATAATAATGTGGAATACTCCATTATTTTTTTTATATCTAACATAAAAAATACAATGATTAATGTAAATCCCGTTAAATTTGTAAATAATTAGTCAATAAATTAGTTTTTAATAAAGAAGACTAGAAATGTGAATATTATATCAAATTAGAATAGAGCTCATCGAAACGAGAATTTTGACACTAATTTCGAAAAAAATGGTCCAAGATTAGACCGAACAGGCCGAACTGGTTGAACCGAACCCAAACCGGACCGTCGGTCCAACCGGACCAACATATTAAATGAGCCCAAAAGCCCTTCTCTTTCTCATTTCATCTAAATGCAGCATGAAAGCATCTAGGGAAGAGAAGAAACACCGAAACCTTTACGGTGATTTCTGACCCCGATAACTTCTCCGTCCGAGCTCTGATCGCCGCACCGCTTGCGGTCATGCGTCCACCGCATCGAGCTCTATATTTCTACAAGAATAACTTCATTGGTAACTTGTTTAATCACCCTCAATCTCCTCTTCCCCCAAATTTTTGAGAATTGAGTAGAAATTTTGAATTTCTTTGATTTCTGATGTTTTAGGATCCAATTAGCTTGAAGAAAACGTTCACTCTTGCTTATGTGAAGCTTGGGTAAGGTGAGGATACGATAATTCTATTTTAATTTTATTAAATTTCAGCTTTGAGTATTAAATTAGATATATATGTGTTATGAATGTGTATTAGGTTGTGAATAAATAATTGGAGCTTGAAATTGTGGACGTTGGAATTTTTATTGGAGGCTAGACATTAGTGTTTTGTTGGGCTTTGGAGCTGTGTTTGTTGTTAGTGAATTGTTTTGGTCGCTACGTGAGAATCGGCCAAGGTATGGTTTAGGTTTCTTACGTTTAATATATAATGTTCTGTGAAAACTTTGGCTAGATGACCATAGAATAAGTTGGAATGCAGGTGAACATTGAATGTTTAGTAGTTTGTTAATGAATATGTTTGATTGGTGCTTTTTGGATAATTGATGATTTGGAGAAGTATGGACTTGTGGTATGTTTGTGATGATAAACTATGATTTTTGGTTGGTATTGATTGATGGATTTGAATATTGAAAGTGTATTATTGTTAATTTGAGAATAGGTATTATGCTAATTGTTGAATGATGAGGAAGCAGAATATTACAATGAAGAATGCAGGTTTAGTAGTAAAAGGAATGGAGTTTTTGATTGAAAATTGAGGTTTGGGTACTTTTGCAAAGGTTGGTTTTTGAACGAACTTCGGCGAGGCATAACATGGCTTCTGAATCCTCAATTTGTTTCCAATTTATTTTAAAATGAAAATTGGGTTCGCGATGTTTATGCCACTCGAAGAACGGGTGAAAAATATTGTAAATTGAAGATGTTATAGGAATTTGAAAGTTGAACCTGCAAACTGTTCTATTTTTGCAGCTTTGCTTCCCTGATACTACAACATTGCTACTGCATCCGCCTTATTTTTTTTAAAACATACGCGAGCGAGGTAGAGGTAGGATAGGCACCATTACTCCTGGCCCGGCAGGGACTGATCCAGTAGACTTTATGGCTTCCCTGGGAGATATGGCTGCACCTATGCAGGCGACAGCCGAGGCACTGGATAATAAGGTAAACCAGGGTAATCATGGGAACAATAATGATGAGGACGGTCCTATGACACTTGCTACATTTCTGAAAGTCCACCCTCCGACCTTCAGGGGAACCTCAAATCCCACTGATACAGATAATTGGATTCAGGTTATGGAACGGGCATTGCAAGCTCAACAGGTTCCTGAAGAGCAATGGGTTGAATTTGGAACTTATCAGTTGCAAGGTGAGGCTCAGTATTGATGGCAGGGAACATGACGTATCCTGCAGCCGGATGGCGCTGCGATTCCTTGGGAGATTTTTCGGACAGAATTCTATAAGAAATACTTTCCTAATTCAGCCAGAAATGCCAAAGAACTTGAATTAATGCAGTTAAAGCAGGGACAGATGACTGTTACTGAGTATACTAGCAAGTTTGAGGAGTTATGTCGCTTTTCACGTATCTGTCAAGGTGCACCTGAAGATTTTGCTGAATGGAAGTGTATTTAATATGGGGAGGTCTTCGGAGCGATATTCTGAGCTTTGTTGCCCCAATGGAGATCAGGGTATTTTCTGAATTGGTAAATAAGAGTAGGGTGGCTAAGGAATGTGTGAGAAAGGCGGCAGCAAAGAAAGGAAGTTGGAGGGTGCCTTTCCAGAGGCCTTCAGGGAGGAACTTTGCTCCGAGAGGTAGGAATTTTAAGCGTGGAGGCTTTGTTCCGTAACAGACTCAAGGCCAGGGTAATTACAGAATGCCGAATACTAATGTTAATTAGGGAAGAAGGTTTTGAAAGCAGCCACAGCGGATTTGAACTGTCAAAAGTGCAGGAAGTATCGTCCTAGAGTTTCGTGCAGGTTAGGACTTGGGGAGAGTGTATGAGATTGGTAAAGTACAGCAGTCAGGGAGAGTGTATACCACTTCTGCAGTAGATGCTGGGGGATCTGAGACACTGATTAGAGGTAACTATGAAATGGCTAGTAAAATCTTAAATACTTTATTTGATTCAGGAGCAACTCATTCATTTATTGCATTTGAAAAGGCTAATGAATTATAATTGAGGCAGGTGGTTTTAAGTTATGATATAAAAGTGCATAATGCTACTCATGAAGCTATAGTGACTAGGATAGGATGCCCACAAGTTCCATTTCGAGTACAACAGCGTGAATTTGTGCATGATTTGATTTGTTTGCCGATGACTGGTCTTGATCTCATTTTGGGATTGGATTGGCTATCCAAGAATCATGTTTTGCTTGATTGTTTTGAGAAATCAGTACAGTTTATGTCGGAAGGGTCAGAAGCGCCTGTTGTAGTGAATAGTTACTATTTGAATTTTGAACTCTATGATAGTAAACTGTTCTGGAACTGAATGTCAGGGTACTATGTCATTAACTGCGGGAGTATCAGGTGATGATCAGAGTTTAGAACATAATCTAATTGTATGTGAATTTCTGGACGTATTTTCGGATGATATTAATGAATTTTTACCTAATCGAGAAGTTGAATTTGCAATTAAGTTGGTGCCTGGAGCCGGTCCGACTTCGATTACTCCTTATAGGATGTCACCTTTAGAAATGGCTAGACTAAAAAGCTCAACTAGAAGATCTGTTGGGTAAGCTCTTCATTCGACCAAGTGTTTCTCCATGGAGAGCGCCAGTGTTACTGGTAAAGAAGAAGGACAGAAGCATGCATTTGTGTATTGATTTTCGGCAATTGAATAAGATCACTATGAAGAATCAATATCTGTTTCCTAGAATCAACGATCTAATGGATCAGTTACAGGGTGCCGGTGTATTTTCTAATATTGATTTGCGATCTGGGTATCATCAGATAAGGGTTAGAGATGAAGATATTCCAAAAACTGCTTTCAGGATACGTTATGGTCATTATGAGTATACGATGATGTCTTTGGGGTTAACTAATGCTTTGGAAGTATTCATGGATTATATGAACAGAATTTTCCGGCCGTACTTGGACAAGTTTGTTATTGTCTTCAGTAATGATATTCTTGTTTACTCTAAGACTGAAGAAGAGCATGCTGATCACTTGCGACCTGTGCTGCAAATTCTGAGAGATAGGAAATTATATGCTAAGTTATCTAAATGCGAGTTCTGGAAGAGTGAGGTGAAGTTTCTCGATCACGTGGTGAGTAAGCAAGGAATAGCTATGGATCCTGCTAAGGTGGAATCAGTAATGAACTGGGAGTGACTAACTTCAGTGACAGAGATCAGGAGTTTCTTAGGTTTGGCAGGGTATTATCGGAGATTCATTAAGGGATTTTCATAGCTTGCTCTACCTTTAACTAAGCTGACTAGGAAGGATACGCCTTTTATCTAGACTCCGGAGTGCGAAGAGAGTTTTCAAACATTGAAACAAAGGTTGACTACTGCACTCGTGTTAGTATTGCCTGAACCAAGTGAACCGTTTGAAATGTACAGTGATGCATCATTAAAGGGTTTGGGGTGTGTTCTGATGCAGTACCAGAATATTGTAGCATATGCCTCACGGCAATTAAGGCCGCATGAGATGAACTATCCGACTCACGATTTGGAACTTACTGCTGTTGTGTTTGCTCTGAAAATCTGGAGGCATTATCTCTATGGCATTAAGTTCCACGTTTTCTCAGACCATAAGATTTTGAAGTATCTCTTTGAGCAGAAAGAGTTGAATATGCGTCAGAGGAGGTGTATGGAGCTTCTGAAAGACTATGATTTCGAATTGAATTACCATCCAAGAAAAGCGAACATTATGGCGGACACTTTGAGTCAGAAGTCTTTATATGCAGCTTGGATGATGTTGCGAGAAGAAGAGTTATTAAAGGCATTTCAAGGTCTGAATTTGGGAGTTAAAGAAGAATCTGAAATTCTGTATTTGAGTCAGTTACAAATCTCAAGTGATTTTAAATCAGAACTTCTAAAGACTCATCGAGATAATGAAGCGTTACGTAAGGTATTACCATCAGTTGAACAGGGAAAATAGTGGAGAGTATCAGAAGGTCAGGATGGTTTGTGGAGGTTCAAGAACCGGATTGTTGTGCCAGATGTTGGAGACCTGTGACAAAGTATCCTAAAGGAAGCTCATAAGAGCGGGTTTTCAATTCATCCAAGAAGAACTAAAATGTATCAAAATCTGAAAGCGATGTTCTGGTGGCCAGGGATGAAACATGATGTCGCATTGTATGTATCTAAATGTTTAACATGTCAGAAGGTTAAGATTCAGCATCAGAGACCATCAGGAACCCTTCAGCCTTTAAAGATTCCACAATGGAAATGGGAGAGTATCGCAATGGATTTTGTGATAGGTTTGCCTAGAACCCAGTCTGGTTGTGATGCTATTTGGGTGGTTGTGGATCGACTAACAAAATTAGCTCACTTTCTCCCCATTTGAATAAGTTGCACACTGGAAGAATTGACTCGAATGTATATTAAAGAGATTGTCAGGTTGCATGGCGTGCCTTCTACTATTATATCTGGCAGAGATCCTCGTTTCACATCAAGATTCTGGGGAGCTTTTCAGCATTTATTTGGGACTCAGTTAAGTTTGAGTACTGCATATCACCCTCAGATAGATGGTCAGTCAGAGAGAACCATTCAGATCTTGGAGGATATGCTAAGAGCTTGTATTTTAGACCAGCTGACGAGCTGGGATCGGTATATGCCATTAGTAGAGTTTTCTTATAATAATAGCTACCATGCAAGCATCAGAATGGCTCCGTATGAGGCTTTGTATGGCAGAAAATGTCAATCTCTGCTATGTTAGTATGAAACTGGAGAAAGAAGTTTATTAGGGCCTGAGATGATAGCTGAAACTGCTGAATAGATAAAGAAGATTCATAGCCGAATGCTTATAGCCCAAAGCCGTCAGAAGAGCTATGCTGATCAAAGGCGAAAGCCTTTGGAATTTGAAGAAAGAGAGCATGTCTTTCTGAAAGTTACACCAACCACCGGAGTGGGAAGAACTATAAAGACCAAGAAACTGAATCCCCGTTATATTGGACCGTTTGAAATCCTGAAAAGAATTAGGCCAATAGCATATAGAATTGCTTTACCGCCTTATCTTTCAAACTTGCACGACGTGTTCCATGTATCACAGCTTCAGAAGTATACTCCTAACGCGAGTCATGTTCTGGAACAGAAACCAATCCAAGTAAGAGAAGATCTAACACTTCCAGTAATTCCGGTAAGAATTGACGACACCAGCGTTAAACGATTACGCAGAAAGGAAGTATCATTGGTAAAGGTAGCTTGGAGTAGAGCTGGTATTAAGGAATACACTTGGGAACTCGAATTAGATATGCAGAAGGACTACCCACATCTCTTTTCAGGTAACTACATTTGAATTTTGAGTACAAAATTTTTTGTTAAGTGGATAGGATGTAAACCCCGTTAAATTAGTAAATAATTAGTTTTTAATAAAGAAGATTAGAAATGTGAATATTATATCAAATTAGGATAGAGCTCATCGAAATGAGAATTTTGACACTAATTTCGAGGAAAATGATCCAAGATTAGACTAAACTGGCCGAATTATACCCAAACCGGGCAGTCGGTCCAACCGGACCAACATATTAAATGAGCCCAAAAGCCCTTCTCTTCCTCATTTCATCTGAATGCAGCATGAAAGCATCCAGGGAAGAGAAGAAACACCGAAACCCTTACGGTGATTTCTGACCCCCGTAACTTCTCCGTCTGAGCTTCAATCTCCGCACCGTTTGCTGCCACGCGTCCACCGTGTCGAGCTCTACATTTCTACCGAAACAATTTCATTGGTAACTTGTTTAATCACTCTCAGTCTCCTCTTCCCCCGAATTTTCAAGAATTAAGTAGGAATGTTAAATTTCTTTGATTTCTGATGTTTTATGATCCAATTAGCTTGAGAAAAACGTTTACTCTTGCTTATGTGAAGCTTGGGTAAGGTGAGAATATGATAATTCTATTTTAATTTCATTTAATTTGAGCTTTGAGTATTAAATTGGATATATATGTGTTATGAATGTGTATTAGGTTGTGAATAAATAATTGGAGCTTGAAATTATAGACTTTGGAATTTTTGTTGGAGGCTGGGTATTAGTGTTTTGTTGGGCTTTGGAGCTGTGTTTGTTGTGAGTGAATTGTTTTGGTCGCTACGTGAGAATCGGCCAAGGTATGGTTTATGTTTCTTGCATTTAATATATAATGTTCTGTGAACAATTAGGCTAGATGACCATAGGATAAGTTGGAATGCAGATGAACATTGAATGTTTAGTAATTTGTTAATGAATATATTTGACTAGTGATTTTTGGATAATTGATGATTTGGAGAAGTATGGACTTGTGGTATGTTTATGATGATAAACTATTATTTTTGGTTGGCATTGATTGATGGATTTGAATATTGAAAGTGTATTATTGTTAATTTGAGAATAGGTATTGTGCTGATTGTTGAATGATGAGGAAGGGGAATATCACAATGAAGAATGCAGGTTTAGTAGTAAAAGGAATGGAGTTTTTTTTTATTGAAAATTGAGGTTTAGGTACTTTTGCAAAGGTTGGTTTTTGGCCGAACTTCGGCGAGGCATAACTTAGCTTCCAGAACCTCAATTTGTTTTCAATTTGTTTTAAAATGAAAATTGGATTTGTGGTGTTTATGCCACTCGAAGAACGGGTGAAAAATATTATAAATCGAAGAAGTTATGGGAATTTAAAAGTTGAACCTGCAAACTGTTCTGTTTTAGCAGCTTTGCTTCCCTGATACTGCAACATTTCTATTGCATCTGCCTTATTTTTTTAAAACGTACGCCCACGCATACGCGTGGCCAACGCGTACGCGTGGAGTAGATTTTTGGCGATGCATACCCGACTGGTCCCATGCGTGCGCGTGAGGAGAAAACAAGCATGTCCACGCGTACGCGTGACCGACTTGCACGCGTGAAATGAAGTTTTCTCCCACGCGTACGCATGACAAAGGGACGTGCGTGAGCTGCAGTTTTACATCCCCACGCACACGCGTGGACCCTATTTCAGCAAACTTGATTTTTAACGTTTTTAACTATATTTCAAACTTCTAAACCTCTATTTTCATTTCTTTAGTCATGAATAGTAGAATTACACCTGAGAATCAGAGGAAGTTAGGAAATGGAGATGACTTGGAGGTGAAGTAAAAATGAAAAGTGATGAATTGATTATGAAATGCTATGGATGATCATGTATGATACTTGACTTGATAACCAAATGAATGATTATGTATAAAACTTGGCTTGAATGATTAAATGATATGAGATACGAGGTTCTCTGGATAAAGTGTCGTGGCTTGCCACCATGTGTACCAGGTTGAAAACTCGATACTCTGTTGAGCCTACGACATAAAGGTGACCGGACACGTATAAATTCCCAGGAATGTTAACCCCCATTGAGCAATATTGATTATTTGAGAAAAAGTTATGCATAGACTCTTGGGGATGCACGTCGAGGAACAGTCTAAAGTTTTCAGACTTGTCGGGTTGGCTGGATAACCGACAGATGAGCCTCATCAGCCATAAGAAAGGCATGCATCATCTGCATATTACTTGAATTACTTGTTTGTGCATTAACTGGGTGTGCCTAAGTGTATTTGCCATGCTAAATGTATAATTGTTACATGCTGTACTTGTAACCTTCTTGTGCTTGCCTTTATCTGTTTATTTTTCTGTGAAATGCTTACGAAGTTGGAGGTATGGAGGAATGACAGTATGGGACTTAGATTTAAGGTTAAGTTAAGTTAGGTTTAGATACTTTTAGAAAACCACCTTTTATGCCTTCTGTTTAATACTTTAAGCTCTATAATCTGAGTGTCGGCGTTCTAGGATTGCCTCTAGCATTCCCAAGACCTTATATCTTATGTGTGTAACACCTTTACCATACTGAGAACCTCCGGTTCTCATTCCATACTATGTTGTTATTTTTTAGATGCAGGTCGAGAGGCATCTCGTTATGTGTCTATATATATATATATATATATATATATATATATATATATATATATATATATATATATATATATATATACTTAGCTTTCTCTCTGCATAACTCATTCTTTTTTATCCTCTTAGAGGTTTATGGAAAGGCAGGATTTTGTTTACGTACATTTGGGTTTTGGATATGTATATATGTATATATATATATATATATATATGTGTATATTCTCCGGCCAGTCTTGACTTCGCAAGCTGAGTTAGGAGTTTGTTACTTTGTATTTTTTACTCTCTATTCATGTTTTAAGTTACTTTACACTTAAAAGCTATAGCTTTCTTAGCACGCAAGTTACTCGTTTCTTGAGCATTGCGCTTTTATTTCGCGATTTTTATTTCCTCTATTCTTCAAGGCTCCTAGTATATTATAATCTTTCTACTATTACATGTACACATCTTATTTTAGAGGTCATAACCACACCATCTCTGTTTTACGACTTAAGCGTAAAGCTCAGTGTGGTAGGATGTTACAATTAATCTTTTTATCGTGAATCGTTCACTTAAGAACAAACGGTTGGATTAATTAGAATAATACTAAACATTCAAGTTTTTTTATTAAGTCCAATCAAATTGGTCTAATATAACAAAAATTAGTTATGGTTAGCATTATTTCAAGTCTTATTGTTTAATAATGATCGTCCAATGTTTGCTATTATATTATTTTTCACATAATAGTATATATTAATTATAGTAGTTTGACTTTAGAGAATATATGGCTTACCTTTGATTGCATTTGAGAGTATCGTGTTATTCAAGTTCTGCAAAAAGGTTGCAAAAACAATAATTGATTATCATTATGAAATTTAAAAATGCATACAATATTCTGAATGGTAATATACGACATTAATATCAAACAAAATAAATAAAGAGGAAGTACAGGAAGCTAATAGAATATTTGTATAATGTATATAATGGAGATTTAGGGATGTTCCATTCAATATTAGAGATATAAACATTAGTGTTACCTTTTTTTATCAACTTAAACTTTTGGGATGAGTGGTTTTATAACATGGTATCAGAACTCTAAATTTAAAAGGTTAAGAGTTCGATTCTTGATAAATTTCAAAATGACATGAGATGTTTACCTAAAAAGAGAGCTACTTTCACACACTGATTCACACCTATTATGGAACAAAAATAGAAGAAAAAATACTATGAATAATTTCTATTGATGTTTACTATATGATTTATATCATCGGTATTTACTATTTATAGTGTTAGTTGTACTGTTAACTATAACTACTTTTAAGTGAATAGATATTTTTAAATCTAAAGATATGTTTATCTTAAATAATTTAAAGTTTAAATTATATAATTTGATATTTGTGGAAGTTAAATTTGATTTTTTTTGTCTGAATTTTTTTTATTAATTTAAATACTCGCTTCTTAAATTTAATTTGCTATTAAAAGACAATTGCTCTAATTTTCAGTTTATTTATTTTTGTACGAAGTGTTATTTTCTATTTTTTATTATAATATTTGGGCTCAAATTTAACTTTTTTAACAATATTTTTATTTTATTTCTTCAATTTTTTTGGTTTAAAGTTTAAACAATTGGGCAAAGGCCAAAAGAAAAATTATAGAAAAATCACTCTAGGAAGAACTTTTAAATATAAAGATATGTTTTAATTAATTAATTTATTTATAGTTTATATCCTTGATCAATGATCATGAACTATATAGTAACCTAATGTGTTTTAAGCATTTAATCTCGGATGAGAGATAAGAAAGCTCTCAAGATTAAATTAGTCTAAATATTTTAAATATTTTTTAAATTAATGATATCTTAATGCGTGTACTTTCATAATAGGTAACTTGTATATTTGCAAAAGTTTAAATTGGATTGATCTTATCATATTATTAACAAATGGCGTGAATAATAAATTAGATTAAATTAGCTTTTATATTTGATTTCAAACCGACTCATTCATTTTATATTATGTAATATAATACTATTTTTATTATTAATTATTTATACTTTTATTTACAATAATTTTCTAAAAACAATTTCTTGGCATAGCCTCTCCAACATAGATATCAGGCCAATTGCTGTTGAATATACATTCAATTATTCAAGCATGATATTTTACTGAAATTTGTATCCAAGCATGATATTTTATTGTTTTCATGATTAGCTGATTAAGATTTTTATGAATAAAGGCTAGTAAATTATGATAAATTTCTCCTGAAATATTATTAAATTTGAGATACTCTAAATTTAAAATCACATTGGTGTAATAACTTTAAATTGAATAAATCAATCTAATCCAAATCACAATAATTTAAATCTGATAAAATTAAAAAATAAATTTAAATTAATACCGTATCAGTTACAATTATTTACAAATCAAATCCATAGCATCTAAATCAACACAATCTAAATTTTTCTTGAAATATTATTAGTACTGTTAACACAAATGCTCATGAATACATGTAGTATGTTTGATTGTTAAGACACTAATAAGAAGACACAAAAAGACATTCATCATTAAAAACTACCAAAGGTATTGTTTCGAGAAATCGCTCTTTCTGCTCTTAGCTTCTGGCGGAAAGCATAAACACCTGCACGTAGTAATAGCACAAGGACAAAAGAACCACCAACTGCCACTCCAATCAACAATGCAGTGTTTGATGAGTTACTCAACTGCTTAGGCTCTTGATCATGACAAAGAAATACAAAAAATAAGTTAAGTCCAAAACATAACAAGAGTTGATGATTCCTCTACACTAGTCAATGAAAAGCAATTCGATTCGAAGGATAGTAAGTTACCGATTTTGTCAGGGTAAAAATCATATAGTCTATAAGCACTGAGGTTAAGAAGCACAAGACTCATCTGATAAATTTCACTCTGGCTGAAACTATCCTTGTTTAATGGGAAGATTTTGATAATAAAATCAAAACACTCAAATGGATTGGAATCTAGAGTGCTTGAAACTACTGATTCCACATGTAGACCACCGGATTGAAGAGCTTGCTTGATATCTGTCTCTATTGAAGTGTTGTTTCTCCAGTCATAAAGGGAAGGTGCTTTGTAAGTTACAGTACCAGTGTATGGATAGGCACAGTGGCACATGGGACTGAGACTCTTATCAGAGCTGCAACCAGAAGCTGGACATTTGTTTTGTGGATTTCCATCTGAGATTTGTAAAGGTTTGCAGAAAGTTTCGGTAGTTCCAGTTTCATAACAAATTGGATTACTTTCAAGCCTGCGATTGATAATTTGTTGGTTGCTTTATTAGCTTACACTATGATGAAATTAGGCAGTTGATTTTGCTGCGTAACTCCCCAATTGAGTTCGAGTGCAAGTCAATAAGTTGCAACTTTTTGCTATAGTTGGGGCCAAGATTCAGTGTTCCATTAAGTTGATTCTCATTTAGCACCCTATCAACAAAGCAAAAGTAACAACATTAGTATAATATATTGATTATAGAAGTGATAATGATAGGTTTCTTTTATTTCTGAAAGTGAAACTCACACATATTGCAAAGAGGGAAGGCTAAAGAAACCATCAGGTATTCGGCCAGACGGGTTTGCCTCCTGCATCCGTCTGTCATAAAACACAGGCATTGAAGTGTTGAAAAAAGCACATTGATACAGAAGAGGGAAATAAGTAACAAAAAGAAAGACTTACAATGTTGTTAAATTCTTCATAGTCAAAAGCCATTGTGGAAAATCTGTGCTATCAAAGGCATTGCTGCTCAAATCCCTTCAACATAGATTTTAGAGAATTTCACCATTGTATTACAACACAAGAAACATTCAATTCATCCCAAAACAATGTTGATATGTTAAGAATCAATTTGAGTACATATAAAATATTACAGGCCTAAAACTAAAACTAACTTACCTAAACTATCATGATCAATAAAATGCAGTTATCTAAAATCAAATGCTTGTCTACTTACAAGTATTTCAGGGAGCTCATTCCAGTAAGATTTGGCAGGGGACCTTCCAGCTTATTGTTGCACAATATCCTGAAAAGCATAAAATAAAATAAAATCTTGTCATGGAAATATTGAATTTCCAAGAGTGATACCAAAAACTGTGAGTGCTTACAGGTCTGCAACATTGGTAAGGTTGTTGAGGCTCTGAGGCACCAATCCTCTTAATGTATTGTTTTCAAAGCATCTGTATCCACAAGACAAAAAATATGAGCAAATTATACCAAATTAAATGAATTTGTTTGAGGATTTGATGCATATAATCACTCACATCAAAGTTAGATTCTGAACAAGTCCAATTGTATCCGGAATCTCGCCGGTTAGCTGATTGCTATCGAGAAGCCTGGCAGTGAAAACATGAAGAAATTCATTCAGTTTGATCAATAGTTAACAAGTAGTCTAGAAGAAGTGTAACTCTTACAGATGCATGAGAGGCGTTCCTGAGCTAAAAAGTTGAGAAGGAACTTCTCCTGAGAAGTTATTCTTCCCAAGATGGCTGCAGAAAAATATGGTTAATCAATGAATAAAAAAGAAAGACAAGTTACATGTTACAACAACTTACAAACATGATTGATGCATTTGTAAAGAAGTCATCTTATTGTATATCTATTAAAATACAATTAAATTAATTCTCATTTAATGTACAATAACTTATTGGTCAGCAATAGATGATTAAATGAAATTTCGAGTTAGAGGATACTTTGAAAAACAATATATATTTGTGAAGCATCATTAATTCCATGTTGATAATTTTATTTGTCATTGCAATTCTTTCCCATTGTTTCTAAGCCATTTGAGGGAAGAAAGAAATGGGAATTGAAGCTCAAGAGCAAGCAGAGTATTCAAAAAAGCTTCAAGGTTATGATGATCAACATGGACATAGTCATAGTCACACCCTAAAACATAAGTTGAATCCCCTTGTGCTAGTAATAGTCACAAACCTTATCACCATATACATTGTTACTGGCCCATTTAGCTCTTTGTATCATCATCCTCCTCATCATAATAATAACTTTAACTAAATCTTGCAAGAACTCAACACCACAAAATCTCAACTTGCTGCTAGCCATTCACTTTTGTCCGAGTTTCACCATCGGCTCAACTCAACTAACCTTCTTGTCCAAGCATTGCTCATTGATCTTACAACGCGCCAACAAGACAAGCAATATTCTAGAAACAACAATGGCGAAAGGTCTTCGAATGAAGAGCTTAATCTTGCACTTGCCTCTTACAAGCTCCCTTTCAGATACTCGCAATGGATAGGATCAGATGAGATTCATTCTCCGATTGGTGCGGTGTGTTTGAGGTTCCAAGATGAGTTGAACCAATACATGTCATATGACATAGGAGGTGAATGCCCTGTTTGAGGTTCCAAGATGAGTTGAACTAATACATGTCATATGACATAGGAGGTGAATGCCTTGCAGATGGGGTGTTTGCACAAATGCTTGTGTCAAAAGGGTGTGAGCCACTCCCTAAAAGAAGGTGCCATCCCAAGTCTCCAAAAGGTTTTGTTGAGCCAAATCAAGATTTGCAAGATAGCCTTTGGGAAATTTCATCAAAGTTTAACGTCCTCATATTAACCAAAATGCAAAAAATGTTAAATAACTTTTTTGGTTCTCGTATAATTCATATATAGTTCATGTAGTTTATTATATTTATTCAGATTTTGCTACAAAAACAATTAAAGAAGACTGATTCTAATCCAACAATTAATTTCTTTATATTAAATATTAAGGTGGTGACATGGATGCTATATTTAAATAAACCCTAAAGCATTCAACATTTAAAATTTAAGGACAAAGTTCACAAACATGTTACCTCCATCATCCTAGTCTGAATAACTGAAACCATCATTGGGTGAATTGGAAGAAACACTGCAGAGGCAGTTAATAACTTTGAGTTCTCCTTTTTAAGGACCCTCAACAAACACTGCAGAACAATTATGGAAAATTTAAAATACATGGAGAACATACGTAGATTGCATCAACATTCTCAAAAAAACAAAGCTTTTTTACTCTGATTCAATCACAGTTTCAAGGAATACAACAATTTTCACTATCTATACGTCAGTTCAAAGCCTTACACAGTAATATTAGATGAAAGACTCTTATCCAAGAGATTGAAAACCGATATCACAGCTGCTGGTTCTTTGGCTTTTGATTGCAGTTTATAGTAAAAGAAAGCAATTAATTATTTTTTCTGTTGAGGCTAATGTATTAAAAGGAATTATATATTTACATGTAAAAGTATATATGTATAGATATTTAAATTGCATCCACAACCTAATCAGCAATATAAAGCTACATCGAATAAGTGGCTGAAGAACAATCACAATGATAATACAGTTTAATAATCAAACTTCAATATTTTTTTTTGAATACTCAGACTCAGACGTACTCTCTCCCTAGGTTTTTCTCTAATGATGTTTATGAATATTCTTTACAATTTCCAATTTTCAGTTTATTAAAACCCGACAGACTCACAGGCCAGCTTGATGGAAACCTGAAGCTTATATCACCAAATAAAAGAGAAGGAAATCAAACAAAATCATCGACAATGTGAGAAAATCTCTTAAAGCTAGTTTCTTGTCCTTCTTATACAGTATAAACTTCGTTAATATTTTACTCAAGACGCTGCATTTCAATAAAAAGAAAAAATTTAATGGCAGAAAAGAATAGGAGAAGAAAAAAACACAGCTCAACTCCTCAATCATGAATATTCTTTCCTAAAAAAATGAAGAAAACGATATACAAAGAAACATGCAATTAAAATTCACCATTCAGCTCAAGCTCGAGGTTTCTCAACCAAATGCATCTCAACGCAGAAAAAGCAAAAGGAATAGCAATTCAATGCAGTGAAAGTGAGAGAGAGTGATGGCTTACAGTAACTCACAATTTGCACGGGATTATGTTCCTGCACCCAATTTGCAAACCCAATTTATCATATAACAGCTCATTAACTTTCGATTAAGAAAAACACTTGTAATGGCTTACCAGTAAATTTTCAAACCCAATTTATCATATACTCCCATCAGTTGTGCACACCGGATATTCAAACGGAGTAAATGAAGGCCTCAATTGTTAAGAAAGTATAAGGTGAAGAGACAATTAACGTAAAAGGAGGAAGTTTAGGGAGAGTTAGAGGGAGAGTAGTTACGCACAGCAACAGAAAGGAAGTTGCTTGAAGGGGGTGCGATGAACATCCTATCCTTACTGTGCTGCTTCTTTCCCACTCTGCCGCCTCTGAAATCACCGTGAACGCCTCTGCTCCTTGAGATTTTTTTTTATTAAACTTTTTTAATTTTTTTTCTTTTTTTTTTTTGCAGAGGAAAAAAATTTAAGTTAAAAAAAAAATAACTAAGGAAGATAATTCTATAATTGATAACTTAGTTAACCTAGCTAATGAAGTTAATTCTCTTACTAATATACCATATTTTTATTCTAAAACAATATTAAAAAGTTATCACGAATTTTTCAAATTTTATTCAATTGTAAATTTAAATTATTATACATGAATATATAATGTCAGTTAATTAGTTAATTTTTAATCATATAAATAATATGCGTATCCTTGAAGTCATTTATAATAAAAAAGATATAAATATAAAGTATATAATTATTTAAAAATAAAATTATAAAAAAATTTAATCATAAACTATTTCCAGTATAAGTCTTAATAACTCTATTTAAATTCTATAAAAAAATAAAAAAATAATAGAGAATCCTAATAATCTATTTTGTAGGAGGTGCACATGCAGGTGCATTGAAATTATTGATTTGCACAAAGACTATTGAATGGGGTGCAATTTTGATTGGAGAAGAAGAAGAAGCATCGACAATCTTTGGTTTAAGCTCTGGAATTTCCTTTGACTTGGTGAGTTCCAACGGAGTTCCATTCAAAAGCACAACATCACTCTGAATGTTTCCATCTTTAGGTGTCAAGTGGTACTCTTCCCTTCTCAATGAATCCATCAAATTCACTGCGTTTATTCCTTCTGATGCCAACTCCTCTGGATAAAGATTCATATCATTCACAAGGGACACATCGAAAGATGTCGAATTCTCCATATTTATTAGTAGTAATGTGATTCCGCTCTGAGACAATAATTAGATCGACAATATGTTATCATTTTTAAAAATTTATCTTAAAATTAAAAAAACTTTTAAAATGTATAAATCAAATTACTAGCTTACCCCTTGTTTAGAACAATGAGCATATGTACGTAGATATGGTGAACTATCATGAGAAATAGAAAGTACATTGGTTCCCATAAGCCGATGCCACAAAAGTGCTCTGTTTAAAAAAATAAAATTATTAAAAATAACATTTAATTTAACTACTTATATGAATATGAATAAATATATGTGACATACCCATAATAATCTGGATTAGGAATGAATGATGTTGTATTTAGCAAAGCATAGTTTCCTCCAATCAAAGCTTGTCTACAATAAACTTTGTGGTTGAAGGTTGATGTCATACCCAATTGGTCCAAATACCTATAATTATTATTAATTTAAAAAATTATTAAAAAAATATATACAAAGAGAGCTCAAATTCAATTTAAAAAATATATATATTACCAAAAGCCATTGACAAAAGTATGTGATACATCTTTGCCTCCACTATTATAAGCTCCACCAGATTCTCCAACCCATGCTCCAGCCCATGGTGTGAATTCTTTTACCGCCGTTGAAACATCTTTAAAAGTTTGTGCAATTTTGCTCAAGAAATATGGGTCTTGAACCTTGCTAATAAGATCCCTATCAACACCTATATAACATAATTTTATAATACAATTATATTCTTAGAATGAAACAAATTAATCAAGCAACAAAAAATATTCTGAATTATTATACATACCAGCACCAAGGTTATAAATGTGATGTGTAACTCCATCAATGACACCAAGTCCAACATGTTGCAAGAAGCTATCAAACCATTCTTTACCATAAAATCCAGCTGGACCCAACACCTTTGGTCTTGTTGTGGCATTTGAGTATAATGAGTTAACTATATGCCTTAATTTTGTGATGTCTTTTGCATATTGAACACTATCTATTCTTGCTGATACTCCTTCAGAGCATAGCTCGTTTCCTATATCATTAATTAGCACAAAATGTTAAATTTATAAAAAATTATTGATAAAAATTAAATTAGTTAATTATAAAATTTAAAAGGGTTTTAATTTAATTTGGTACCAAATTCATATGAATCTATATTGTATCCTTTTGAGATAGTGTACTTCATGAGGCTTATGGCATTGTTTGGATTCCAATCTCCTTTCCAGTTTAATTGGTCTTTCTTGGAATTTTTCTTCCCAATAAGTGCGTTTAAGCCAAATGTAAATTTGACACTGTAAAATTTAAAGTAAATAAGATAAGATAAGATAAGATTAATTGTTTGTGAAGTAATTACAATAATATTAAAAAATTAAAATAATATATATTTATTAATTAATTACCCAGTTTTGTTGAAAAAGTGATTCACTTCATCCCATCTCTTTCTGGGAAGGCATCCAACACTAAATCCAAATAAGCCGTTATCTTTCTTTCTCATAGTTGGACAGTTCTTTTGCTTTCCAAATTGGTAAATAATTTGATCTTGTAGTGAACCTCCTAATCTAATCCTTAGAGGATTGAATGCTGCAACAATTTTAAAAGCAATTAAATTAGATGAACATTTGAATGATAGATAATAATGTGGAATACTTCATTATTTTTTGGATATGTATAGTCAGAAATACAATAATCGTTCAATGTTTGCTATTATATTATTTTTCACATAATAGTATATATTAATTAAAGTAATTTGACTTTAGAGAAAATATGGGTTACCTTTGATTGCATTTGAGAGTATCGTATTATTCAAATTCTGCAAAAAAAAAAAAAAAGTTACAAAAACAATAATTAATTATCGTTGTGAAATTAAAAAATGCATATAATATTCTGAATGGTAATATACGACAATAATATCAA
This sequence comes from Arachis stenosperma, assembly GCF_014773155.1. NCBI lineage: Eukaryota > Viridiplantae > Streptophyta > Magnoliopsida > Fabales > Fabaceae > Arachis > Arachis stenosperma. The sequence continues at coordinate 9,219,523 of NC_080380.1, read as the reverse complement.
ACAAAATAAATAAATAAAATACCAAGTTGAGAATTCCAGCTTTTCCCCATGGACATTGGTTATAGTCACATTTATTAGATGGCCACCAATCCAATGTTGCACATATGAAATTCTCATCAGTTGTAGCAATGTTTGTGACCCCTTTTACTTTAAGCTTCACATCTTCTGATGAAGAAAAAGAAGGACAAAATAATACTAAGAGACCTAAAAAGAGAGCTACTTTCACACACTGATTCACACCCATTGTGGAACAAAAATAAAAGAGAAGATACTATCAATAATTTCTATTGATGTTTATTATATGATTTATATCATCGGTATTACTACTATTTATAGTGTTAATAGTACGGCTAACTATAACTACTTTTAAGTGAAAAGATATTTTTAAATTTAAAGATATGTTTATCTTATATAATTCGATTTTTGTGAAAGTTAAATTTGATTTTTTTTTAGAATAGATATTTTTAGACTTAAAAAATCACGTTAGAACCACTTTAAAAGTCTTTTTTTAATTCAAAAATTTTAAATTATTAAATTTTTTTTCTAGAATCCAATAAATCAATTTAATCCAAATTACGATCATTTAAATCTAATTAAATTAAAAAATAAATTCAAATTTATATAATATAAATTGCAATTATTTAAAAAATAAAATAAAATAAAATCAATATACAATCTAAATAGATACAAATTATATCGATTTTATCTTTTAAATCAATTCAAGCTGTGCTACAAACACCTTCTATCTTTTAGTTATCTACTCATTATCAATAACAATCATATTTACATATATAAACGTATAAATATTCTTTGCCATAATCTAATATTGGTTTGGATAGGCCAAAATCAGCAACTTTTGCATCAAGCTTCTCATCCAGCAAATTGTTGTTTGATTTGATGTCCCTGTGTATGATTGGAGGATCGGCGTGTTCGTGAAGATAAACCAAACCCCTTGCAGCTCCAAGGGCTACTTTGATCCTTCTATGCCATCCAAATCTAATGCCTGATTTCCCTGCATAGATCACATCACATCACATGCATGTTATAAAATTACAAAACTAATATCTCAAGTAAGTATCAAGCTTGATGTTTAAAAGAACCTGGGATAGTATCCTTCAAGGTTCCATTTGGAACAAACTCATAAACCAGCATCTGTTCCCCTTCTTCAAAGCAGAATCCAACTAGGCTTACCACATTCTTGTGGTGAACCCTTGAAAGGAGTTCAATCTCGGCTTTGAATTCTAACCCGCCCTGCTTCGATTCCTTTTGAGCTCGTTTTATGGCTATCAGTTGTCCAGAGGGAAGAGTTCCCTTATAAACCTTTATACACACACAAGAATATCTATCAGTAAATGTTACATTTTATTAACATAGAAATAAGTATTAAATGAAATGAAATACTTGACAAATCTAAATCAAATAAGAAATAATCAAGACCTTTCCATAACCCCAAGATCCAACATCATTAGCTGGTGAAAAGTTGTTTGTGTATTTCTTAAGTTCTTTAAAAGAGAACTGCCTTACTGCCTTTAACTCAGGGGTGCCACAGTTGCTTTTACTTGGATCCCAGTTTCCTGCATTTTGCGAAACCAATAGTACTGTTAACATAAATGCTCATGAATACATGTAGTCTGTTTGATTGTTAAGACACTAATAAGAAGAAATATTAGTAATAGCACAAGGCACAGTGGCACATGGGACTGAGACTCTTATCAGAGCTGCAACCAGAAGCTGGACATTTGTTTTGTGGATTTTCATCTGAGATTTGTAAAGGTTTGCAGAAAGATTCAGTAGTTCCAGTTTCATAACAAATTGGATTACTTTCAAGCCTGCATATTAAAATGAAGTTCCAGTTTCACATTATCTCACTTTGGTTTTCATCCTATTCATCTTCGATGCAAATGAGATCACTAGGAGCTCATGAAAATTCTGTTTTTGTGTTTGTAGTCTGCTAAATTATACATAGAATTCTAGTTCTCTGAAAAAAAATAATGATTGTATATATTCTAACATTGCATAATAGATTAATCTTAATTTACTTTTTTGACACTTGTTATCAAAACAAGCTTGCATTATTGATGGGGAACAGAAGGGATTGGTAATATAACATGTATCTTGGTTGATTTTATCCAAGCTATGTCCATTATTGATGTGTTGAAGGCTTTCAATTAGTGGCCTAATTTATAATGGAAAAGATGGTGGGGGTGTGTATGAAGAGGATCAGTGCATGTCATGGGAGAACAGATTCACCTTCAATAAGTTTGTAACTCATAAAGGATGGATTACAACTGTAGGCTTTAAGTTTGTTTCATTCTTTTGTAGCTAATGATGTCAAAAAGTGGAAGGAGTTAATTGCAATAGATTTGGTTCAAAGTATGACTTGGTGAGATTATATCCTTGTTAAACAAGCTGATTTGATTAAGGTTTGCTGGCTTGGATTTCGGTGTCTTTTTAGTCTTAATCACCAGTGGAAGGGCTTCATTGATTCAAGTCGTTGGCTTTGAGTTGTAAGCTGTACAATTCAAATCCTTATTTGTTGTTGTGCTTCATAGTTTGTGCTGCCATTTATGTGTACAGGATTTCCATTTTATCATAAACCTCTGAAGAATCTAGATGGCTTAGTTCTTGTTGGTTACTATGGCTTCATATGATTGAAATTTAATGATGTATTAAAATGATACTATTTAGGTTTATTTCCCACAAAATCAAATTGATGAAATATCACATTTAAGCTTTTAAAATTAGAATACCATGACGTATTTGACTCTCTTGTTTTGACAAAATTAAAATAATACTTTTTTCCTTTAATTTGTGAGAAATAGTTGGGTTAATGTGCATAAGATACAAATTTCACTTTATGATAAACTCGTCAAATTTCTCCTGGAACTCATTAACAGATATAGACTTGTTATTTAATTAGGGGTTGATGTGAAAATCCAACAAAACATGATGATAAATCTATAAATATAAAGCTGCATTGGTGGATGAGAACCGTATATAATGCTAAATAGTAAGAAAGTGAATAACCCAATTCTCAAGAATCTTATTTGTAAAATACGAACAACTAACGAGGTACTTAAATTATTATTATGATCACTCTTTGTTGACCCATCCATATCGGCCTATGTATGTTACTTCACAAATATTTTGCTAAATAAATTAATACACAAGTGTCAAATATGATGGTTCATTCTTAAACGCTAAGTATGAAGTGCTGCACACCTTGTTAATTTGTTAAATCTAAATTCTTTATTTATTATATTTTATTTGAATGGTCTGAATTTAAAAGAGTAACCTGTTAATCAGGTTAACCATTTTTTTTTATAAATTTTAGATTTTTTTATAAGTTTCAGATATTGGACTGAAGTCCAAAACAAAAAATAGTATATAAATATTAAAAGCAACATATCTGTACAACAAAAAAAATTACTGGACTTTAAAATTAAAATAAATAATACATAAAAAATAAGTTGAAAATCCATGTACTAAATTTTAAAAAAAAAGATATATTAGAATCTTAAAAAAATAATATTAAATATATATTATGTATATAATATTAAAATTTAAATAAATTTTGTTTTGTGTAAAATAAAATTATAATATTAAATATAAACACGATAATAAAAAATTTTGTTATATAAATTTAATTAATACATATATAATTTTATTTTGTGTAAAACAAAATTATAATATTAAATATGAAGTAAATGATAAAAGATTTTGTATTATATAAATTTAATTTAGAAAACATATATACAATGTAAGAAGCAAACAAACATATAATAATTTTATTTTGTGCGAAACAAAAAATTATATAAAAAATATTTATATAATTTTTTATTAACAATATTTTTATTAAAATATGTTACTTTACTTTATTTAAAATTTATTATTTTTTATTAAAAATATTATTAAAAATATTTTATTGGTTTTTCTTAAAATAACATTTTCTTTTTTTAGTTCAAATACTACGACAAAAAAACGTAACTGCGACTATTCAATAGAAGTACTCATTTTTTTTTACCAAAAATTAGGTGAATATGAAAAGACTATGCTATTTGAATTATAACTCGTTGGCAAAGAAAAAAATACTCTTAATTATATATTAAATAGAATAATTATTTATTAGGCTCATTCTTATACAAATAAAAATTTCTCTTAATTTTATATCCGTAATATTTTATACCAATTAGCTTTAAAGTTTAATTATTTTTTGAATAATTAATAAAAAATAATACAACTAATTGTTTAAATATAATTGTATTTTAATTTTTCATTCTATTACATATACATCGAAGATAATTTGAAATAAAAGATAATGGACTTGTTGTAACTACCATATATTTTGTACTTTGACTACATCGTCGTCTGAGAATTATGACACCTTTGTGGAGACGGGATTCTTCTACAGAATTGATTTTGTGTTTGAAGTTAGCCAACCAGCAACGGCTATAAACAGAGTTCTTCCTCTTCTATGGCAGCGATTTTTTGGGTTTTGAAAGTCATTCATAACAGAGGTGGAAGGGAGTGGGTTCAAGAGCGTTAAAATTTGTGGTTAGCCAAAACGATAGTGGAAGCATCGCCAGCAAACAAAACAGTGAAGATGCTTGAAGACATTGCATCGACAATAACAGAGTAATAGAAGAATTCGATCAAATTTTCCTGAGTACTTTTGTGGTCTAAAGATCGTCCTCTGTGTTAAACGAGGGAATTAATTTTTTTGTCCGTATCAATTTGTTTATTCAACTCATTACAAAAAAATAATAACAATAATAAATAAATTTAATTTACCTGATAACCTTTGATAGTAAGTTAACTTTTAAAGAGTGTTGCACTCTCTATTTTACCTGGAGTGCACTAGTTTGGCACTGGATTCGATAGTCGCAGAACGTTTAGACCATTAAATGGTCATATAATAAAACATGTTTTTTAAGTTTTTTTTAACAACTGCTACATAGTCCTTTAACTAATTTTAATTACAAATTAACCCTATATATTTTATTTAATTATAAAACTATTTTTTTATTTTATAAATTATTATTTTATCAATTATCTATTATGTTTATTAACAATAAAAAACAAAAACAATAACGAATTAGATCTTTCATTGATCATAATAAAGCTTTTGGCCATTCCAATGAATTAAAAATTTATATTTGATCCGTGACGTTCGTCCAGGGTCGCGAAATCGTGTTTCCTTGAAAACCAATCGATTGGATTATCAAAACAATCGATTGAATTATAACTCAATCGAGTGGATTACAGTGTATCACAAAACAATCGATTAAAAATTACAAGGCAGCATGATTTTCGCATAAATCAATGGATTGGTTATATGACCCAATCGATTGAACAATGAATAAAAAGTGAATTTTTGTAATTCAATCGACTGTTTTTACTATCCAATCGATTGAATCCTTGAAAACAACTTGAGGTCTCACAATTCAATCGATTGGCTGTGTTATCCAATCGATTGAATTCATCAAAATAATATAAATGTGCTACCCAATCAAAAAAATATTTTATGTAAAGTTTTGCACTAATAATTTAATTCAGCGATGATGAACGATATTATCATTATTATTATTATGAGTCCCACTATTAAAAAAGTAATTATTTTTCAATAAACTTAAAAATAAAAGAAATATTTATTTGTGTTATCCAATCGATTGAATTCATCAAATAATATAAATGTGCTACCCAATCAAAAAAATATTTTATGTAAAGTTTTGCACTAATAATTTAATTCAGCGATGATGAACGATATTATCATTATTATTATTATGAGTCCCACTATTAAAAAAGTAATTATTTTTCAATAAACTTAAAAATAAAAGAAATATTTATTTTTAAATAGACCAAGTATCAATTAATCTACTTAGACTTAGTTTGGTAAAGCTTTTGCTTTTTAAAAGTAGCTTATGAAAGCTGTCTTTTAAAAGACAGCTTTTTAAAAGCTGCAGCAGTTACGTTTGGTAAAATCAAATTAAAAATGGCTTTTAATAAGTACAAGCACCATAATTGTGTTTGGTAAAACAGCTTTTAAAAGTTGAAAAAATTATAATAAACATGTTTATAACAAAAAAATAATTTTTTTTTCAAATTCTTTAAAATTTTATATATTTAAAATAAAATAATGTTAAAATAAAAAATTCATAATAACATAAATATAATAAATAAATTCTTCTATTTTTTAACTTAAAAATTTTATATAAGTATCATAAAATTTATTTATCCTAAACATCATTACTAAAAATATTAAATTACCTAAATTACTATAATCTAATTTTTTCCACCAATCAAACTTAATGCTATATTATTTCGAACCATCTCCATAGTTCCAAGAAACTCATTTCCAACTTTTTCAGCTCCATTTTCAGCTTCACCTTCATCGCCATCCATCTTCTTCTTCAAGCTCAACGTCCACTGATCATATTTTTAAACTTACGATCACTTGTAGAATACGTCTAATGTAGTTATGCAGAGCCATTGTTGCAATAACAATTTGAATTTGTTTTTTATAGCTAAAACTAGGCATATCTCGTAAAATTTTCCATCTCTTTTTCCAAACTCCAAATGTACGTTCTATCACGCTTCTAAGTGAAGAATGAGCATAGTTATATATTTCGTATCCAAAGGTCCATTAGCACGATGAAATTCTGGCAAATGATATGTTGCTCCTTTGTATGGTCCTAAATAACCTTTCTTTTCTGGATAGCCTGCATCTACTAAATAGTATTTACCTGTATATATTAAATGAAAGAAAACATGATAAGAAATTAAATCTATATATGGAGTATATAATTTAATCTTAAAGATAATCAAGTATACCTGGTGGAGGTTTTGGAAAGTTCAACTCAGATGTACCAATTGCATATAAAAATACTCTTGTGTCATGAGCTGTCCTTTCCCAACCGGCCAAAGCAAAGTAAATTCCATATCAAAATTACATGCAGCCATAACATTTTGGGTTGGAATTCCTTTTCTACCAATAAATCGAATTTGGTCTTCAGTAGACACAATCACTGGCACATGAGTTCCATCTATAGCACCAATTGCATCCTATGATTAACATGATTAGAACATTAATTTACAAATACTATAAAGCAAATTTAATACCAACACATGCAATGAAAGATAATAATTTTTTGGTAATTATTTATAATATTTTTTAAAATAATAATATATAAATTACCTTAAAGTGAGGCCAATATCTATCATCATTCTTTAATTTTAGGCACTTCTTTAAAATCACGATCCTTTGGTTGTATAATGTCTATGGCTATTTTGCACACAGCTTGTAGCACTTCTTCAATTTTCGACTTATTGTTTCACCGGAATGTTGAAACTGCTCCTTAGTTGACTTATTTGAGTTTCCACCTCCTAGTACAAATAGGAACATTGCTAGCATTTCTGCAGCACTTATTCTCCTTGAGGCACATAAACCATAGTTTGTTTCCAAATCATAGCATAGTCTTTTGAAAACATCTTTTTCCATCCTAAACATGCTGCAACGGCTATTATTCCCTTCTAATATCTCTTTAAGCCATTTGTTTCCTGTTTGTGTAGAAGTCATGCATGGTCTTTTATAGATACTTATTATAATATTGGAAGACCAAACATGTTGTAGAAGTTAAAACTCGATCAAATTCTTCCTCTCCTCTTCATCATAATCAATTTCCATATTCCAATGCACTGTATAATAATATATTAAAAGAAAGAATACACCTCTTGGACATTCTTTTCGTTCATTAACCACGCAATTTGACTTCTTATGCTTTAAGGCAACGAACAGCTCTCTTTATCTTTATCCAAGAAGAGTCGAGTTGCAAACATATAAATTTGTCCAAGTGGATATATCGGTATAGCATCCAATTTTCTATTGCTTGAGTTATACTAGGTCCCAAAGTATCATTTTTATTGGAGCTCCTACGTTTCACAGCCTCACAAAGTCTATCAATTTGGTTGTGACAATTCTGAGCACCTCCAACTTTTTTGCTTTCTTGTAAGTATTAGCATTAGTGAAATTTTCCCTTTTTCTTTTAATGTTTATAACACTAGACTCAGGCTCTATATCAGAATCTTCACTATCTTCAAGTTGTGTATTTTTCTCAATTGAAGAAGGAACTATTCCGGAAGATGGAGTCCAAGCATCTCCTGTTGCAGCTGTTCTTTGAAACATCCTATCCAGTGTGCCTCAAAATCTGGATGAATCCCTTCTTTTCTAAATTTTTTAGCCTTTGGAATAACCTACATAAAATATTGATACTTAGTACTAATTATATATTCAATATGTATGCTACTATGCTTACTAAACTAAGCTTAAGAATACTAACCGCTAATTTTTTAGCCCACCACTCTTCACTTGCATCAATTGTCTTTTTAGCAGAATCCCATCCAAGGTACAGTCTCGTTCCCTTTCAATTGCTTCCATTCTTCCAATCTACTTTCAACTGATCCCATTTGTTTCTCAATTGTTTCTATTATATTCTTTTCCCGTAGCTTTTGTGAATTCAGCTATCAATTATTTCCAACCTTTGGTATCAAAATGTGTGCCCGGTTTGCTACCAGCTTCAATACTTTTCACACACAAAGCACAAAAGATGTCTACTAAATTTTGTTCCATTGTGCAATTTCTTTTCCATTATTTTCTCTTCAGATGTGATCAAATTCATTGTTGTATCCATCAAACTTATCATATGATAACAAAATTATTCCATAAGTTCATACAAAAATTGAAAGATTGAAAACAAAGTAAATCATAAAATTTTAAGTCAGGTATACCTAAATACTTGTTATGTGGTACACAATAATAAATTTTATAAAGTATTATTATCAATTAATAAGACTAATAAACATACAATATTATTCTATTCTAGTAGGCTAATAATAACACAGGAACCGGATATATTATAAAAACAAAAGAATCATAGAATAATTAATTAACATTACTTGAAAAAAAATACAAGAAACAATAAACTGATAATATGATTCATGAATCAAATTTTGGAGTTCTAATTGAATCAATTAACACTTTATTTTGATACTAATTCAAATTTTAGAGACTAATAATTAACATATTTACTTGATTTATTCTCTGTATATTGGCTCACCTTTACAGATCATAAAAAATGGGACACATATCTCAAATAAACTACTCTTATGATTATATATCTATATTTACATATGTATATACATGTTGTTATTATAATTTGGAATGCTCATGCAAAAAAAATTTTATGATTGGTTTTCATCAACCTCTTCCCGTTTCAAAGAACAGAAAAAAAACAAACAAACATAATAGATCTACTGAAAAAATACAAAATTAACGCAAAAAAAATAATATAAATAGATAGAAGTTCATACCTAATATGTGATAGAGATGTATTTGTGTTGAAATTTGTGAAGATTAGGTTGAAAAATAAAAAATATATGAAGATTGTGTTAGATTTTATGAAGGTTAGGAAGAGAAGTTAGAAATATATGAAGATTTTAATGGCAATATAATAGCGGGAAATATGTGCGGAAAAATGAAAAAAATTTGGTAAGCATAAGCCAGCTTTGAAAAGCTCCCTCCTAGGTGCTTTCAAAAGCACCCTTAACTTTTAAAAGCCGCAAGCACAAGCACTTGAGCTTTTTAATTTACCAAACGTAAAATGACGTGCTTGTGCTTTTTAAAAGCACAAGCACCTCCTGAAAAAGCTTTACCAAACCCAGCCTTAGCAAGCGTCTACTAATGGATCATAACTAATAGAAGAACAAAGATATGGAATATATTTGCACGTTATCATGTGTGCAATATACAGAAGGTCACATTTGATGAATTCAATCGATTGGATAACACAACTAATCGATTGAATTGTGAGATTTCGGATTGTTTTTAAGGATTCAATTAATTGGGTAGTAGAAGCAATTGATTGAATTACAAAAAGCCATTTTTTATTCATCGTTCAATCGATTGGGTCATATAACCAATCGATTGATTTATGCGAAAACCATTTTGTGATACACTGTAATCCACTCGATTGAGTTATAATCAATCGATTGTTTTGATAATCCAATCGATTGGTTTTCAAAGAAACACGATTTCACGACCCTGGACGAATGTCACGAATCAAATATAAACTTTTAATCCATTGGAATGGCCAAAAAGCTTTATTACGATCAATGAAAGATCTAATTCGTTATTATTTTTGTTTTTGATTCATAATAAACATAATAGATGATTGATAAAATAACAATTTATAAAATAAAAAATAGTTTTTATAATTAAATAAAATATATAGGTTAATTTGTAATTAAAATTAATTAAAGGACTATGTAACAGTTGTTAAAAGAACTTAAAAAACATGTTATATTATGGGACCATTTAATGGTCCAAACGTTTTGGGACCATCAAATCCAGTGCCCACTAGTTTTCGCCAAACATGATTGATGTATTTGGAAAGAAACTATCTTATCGTATATCTATTAAAATATAATTAAATTAATTTTTATTACTGTACAATAATTTATTGGCCAGCGATAGATCATTAACATTTTGTTTGGATGTTGGAAAGAAAATAGAAGAAAAGAAAATAAGAAGAAAGAAAATAAAAAAATGAATTATTTGTGTGTTGTTTGGATGAATAGAAAATATATGGAAATAAAATAAAGAAAAAATTTTCTTTTATTTAGAAAGAAAAAAATTGAAAAAAAAAATTATAATAGTACAAAATGACATTAATACCTTTATCATAAAATAAAGTATAAATATTTTTATTTATTCATATTTTATTATATTTTATAAATATTATAAAATATTATAATTTTATATATTTGATTTAAATTATTTATCTAATACATATAATGTTTAAATATAAATCTATTATAATAATATATTAAAACTAAATTTATATTAATATTTGTTAATAATAATATAACTAAGAGTAGTATTAGAAATATAAAAGTATAGTACTTTTTTTCTTGTTTTTTTGCTTGTGATGGAAAGAAAATTTTTTTAGTAGGACTCACACAAAAATTTTCTTTTCTTCTTATTTTTTTTGATAATCAAATAAAAAATATCATTTTTTATCTATTTTTTTCTACTCATTTTTTATCAAACCAAATATAGTGTAAATAAAATTTTTGAGACTGAAAAATAATATATATTTGTGAAGCATCATTAGTTCCATATTGATAATTTTATTTTTGTCTTTGCAATTCTTTCCCATCGTTTCTAAGCCTTTTGAGGGAAGAAAGAAATGGGAATTGAAGCTCAAGAGCAAGTAGAGTATTCAAAAAAACTTCAAGGTTATGATGATCAACATGGACATAGTCATAGTCACACCCTAAAACACAAGTTGAATCCCCTTGTGCTAGTAATAGTCACAAATCTTGTCACCATATACATTGTTACTGGCCCATTTAGCTCTTTGTATCATCATAATACATCAAAGAATTCTCCTCATCATAATAATAACTTCAACTTAATCTTGCAAGAACTCAAACACCACAAAATCTCAACTTGCTGCTAGCCATTCACTTTTGTCTGAGCTTCACCATAGGCTCAACTCAACTAACCTTCTTGTCCAAGCATTGCTCATTGATCTTACAATGCGCCAACAAGACAAGCAATATTCTAGAAACAACAATGGCGAAAGGTCTTTGAAAGAAGAGCTTAATCTTACACTTGCGTCTTACATTCTCCGATTGGCACGTTGTGTTTGAGATTCCAAGATGAGTTGAACCAATATATGTCATATGACATAGGAGGTGAATGCCTTGCAGATGAGGTGTTTGCACAAATGCTTGTGTCAAAAGGGTGTGAGCCACTCCCTAAAAGAAGGTGCCATCCCAAGTCTCCAAAAGATTTTGTTGAGCCAAATCAAGATTTGCAAGATAGCCTTTGAAAAATTCCACCAGATAGCAACATTGTTTGGGATCCTTATACTTGTAAGAGCCACAAGTGCCTCATTGAGAGGAAGAACAATAAAGGATACTGTAAAGATTGCTTTGATCTGCAAGAAAGGGAAAAGGGTAGGTGGATCTTTGATGATGGTGGACTTGATTTTGGGATAGACCGAGTTCTTGGGACGAAAAGATCCGCCAGCACGATCAGTATCGGACTTGACATTGGTGGTGGAACAGGAACATTTGCTGCAAGGATGAAAGAAAGGAATGTGACAATCATCACAAGCACACTGGATTTGGACGGTCCATTCAGCAACTTCATTGCATCAAGGAGATTGATTCCAATTCATCTCAGCATATCTCAGAGGCTTCTATTCTTTGAGAACACACTTGATATTGTTCATTTCATGGAATTCATAGGGAATTGGTTGCCAGAGACTATGCTTGAGTTTTTGCTATATGATGTGTATAGGGTGTTGAGGCCTGGGGGAATTTTTTGGCTTGAACATTTCTTCTGCTTTGGATCACAGGTTAATGGAACTTATTTGCCAATGTTTGATAGAGTTGGGTTCAACAGACTTAGATGGCACGCTGGTAGGAAGCTTGATCATGATGGGATTCAGAAGAATGAATGGTACATTTCAGCATTGTTGGAAAAACCAGTGATCTAAGGTATGCATGAGAATATAATGCTTAAGATAAATTAGTAAACGAAGATTTCTGTGACAATTATCTTGTGAATTAGTGAAAGTTTATGTTAATATCTTTCTTGTAGGCCAAAGACTCTTAATTTCTTCTCTTAATATCCACAATTTCTTCTTTTTGGCAAACACAAGAAGTATACGATTTTTGACAACAGTCAAATTACTATAACTATAGTAAATATACAACTATTATATTAAAAATTTAAATCTTATATTTTCTATAAAAAAATAGTACTTTTTTGTGTGTAGTTAAACCCATTTTTTTAATTATATTTAATACTATTGTCCATAATTTGAAACACAGATCTTTAGGTCCAACAAGTGGATAGCTCAACCATATATATAGAACTAATACTTATTTTTTGAAAAGAGTAATTTTATACTAATTCAATGAGAAAATCAGCAAATTGCTATAATATAAATATTCAATTATTCAGTAGCTTGTAAATGAAGTAAACTTTTATTAAAATTTGCATCCAAGTATGAAATTCTCGTGTTTAACTGATTGAGATTTTTTTTATTAAATTTTTAAATCTTTTTTCTCTTCTTTTTTTTTTTTGCAGAAAAAAAATATTTAATTATAATGAAAAAGTTAAGAACTTAAAATAGCTCAGGAAGATAATTCTGTTACTAATAACTTAATTAATGTTATTAAGAATTAAATTTGTTGATAATTTACCACAAGTATTATAATATGGTGGATACTACAATGAAGATTTTATAATTGTCTTCATGTGAATATATTTCTTTTGGACCTTTGGATGATGGATTGTATGGTTAGATTTTGATATTTTTAAAAGTGTTGTTTTTGTTTAAAGTGTGGCTAAATAAATAAACCACACTTTTTACCAAAGCATTTTCATGAGAAGATATTTTGTCATCTTCATTATAGTATCCACCTTATAATATACCAGATTTTTATTATATATGATGAATATTTCAAATTTTATTCAATTGTGAATTTAAATTGTTATATATTAATATATAGTGACAATTAATCAGTTAGTTTATAATCATGTAAATAATATGCGTATCCTTGAAGTTATCAATAATAAAAAATGGGATTTGGATCCTCTAAAAGTATATAACTAATTGAAAATAAAAGAAATTAAAAAGAAAATTTAATCATAAACTATTTCCAGCAAAATACATATATATGCATATGCTCTATAAGTCTTAATAACTCTATCTAAATTATATAAGAAAAATAAAAAAGAAACAATAGAGAACTCTAGTAATCTATTTTGTAGGAGGTGCACATGCAGGTGCGTTGAAATTATTGATTTGCACAAAAACTATTGAATGAGGTGCAACTTTGATTGGAGAAGAAGAAGAAACATCAACAATCTTTGGCTTAAGCTCTGGAATTTCCTTTGACTTGGTGAGTTCCAATGGAGTTCCATTCAAAAGCACAACATCACTTTGAATGTTTCCATCTTTAGGTGTCAAGTGGTACTCTTTCCTTTTCAATGAATCCATCAAATTCCCTTTGCTTATTCCTTCTGATGCCAACTCCTCCGGATAAAGATTCATGTCATTCACAAGGGACACATCGAAAGATGTCGAATTCTCCATGTTTATTAGTAGCAATGTGATTCCGCTCTATGACAATAATTAGATCGATAATATGTTATAACTTTTAAAAAGTTATTTTAAAATTGAAAAAAAAACTTCTAAAATATATAAATCAAATTATTAGCTTACTCCTTCTTTAGAACAATGAGCATATGTACGTAGATATGGTGAACTATCATGAGAAATAGAAAGTACATTGGTTCCCATAAGCCGATGCCACAAAAGTGCTCTGTTTAAAGAAAATAAAGTTGTTATTCATTCAAAAATGGCATTTAATTTAACTACTTTTATGAATATGAATAAATATATATGACATACCCATAATAATCTGGATTAGGAATGAATGATGTTGTATTTAGCAAAGCATAGTTTCCTCCAATCAAAGTTTGTCTACAATAAACTTTGTGGTTGAAGGTTGATGTCATACCCAATTGGTCCAAATACCTATAGTTATTATTAATTAAAAAAATTATTAAAAAATATATAAAAGAATTAGAAAGCTGAAATTTAATTAAAAAAAAATTACCAAAAGCCATTAACAAAAGTATGTGATACATCTTTGCCTCCACTATTATAAGCTCCACCAGATTCTCCAACCCATGCTCCAGCCCATGGTGTGAATTCCTTCACCGCCGTTGAAACATCCTTGAAAGTTTGTGCAATTTTGCTTAAGAAATATGGGTCTTGAACCTTGCTAATAAGATCCCTATCAACACCTATATAATATAATTTTATAATACAATTATATTCTTAGAATTAAAAAAATTAACTAAGCAACAAAAAATGGATAAAAAATTTAGATATGGAAGTAAAATGAGTAATATACTTTAATATTGGTGTTTTTAAAATTATGGGAGGTACATAATTGGATCCTTCGAATTTGTGGTTATGAAATTAAAAAAAAATTGGGATATACAAATCAGAGGGAAAATTAAAAAGATTTAGAGTACACAAATCGGACTGTCCAATTTGTGTATTCCAAATTCTTTTTAATTTTTTAAACACAAATCGGAGGATCCAAATACACAAATTGGATAGTTCGATTTCTACTTCCTAAATTAAATCATTCTAGATTTTGAAAAAAATATCACAAGATATCATAATTAAAAAAAAATACCATTATTAATCAAATATTAAAAATAAAAATATGACAAAAAAATATTCTGAATTATTATACATACCAGCACCAAGGTTATAAATGTGATGTGTAACTCCATCAATGACACCAGGTCCAACATGTTGCAAGAAGCTATCAAACCATTCTTTACCATAAAATCCAGCTGGACCCAACACCTTTGGTCTTGTTGTGGCATTTGAGTATAATGAGTTAACTATGTGCCTTAGTTTTGTGATGTCTTTTGCATATTGAACACTGTCTATTCTTGCTGATACTCCTTCAGAACATAGCTCGTTTCCTATATCATTAATTAGCACAAAATGTTAAATTTATAAAAAAATTATTGATAAAAATTAAATTAGTTAATTATAAAAATTAAAAGGGTTTTAATTTAATTTGGTACCAAATTCATATGAATCTATATTGTATCCTTTTGAGACAGTGTACTTTATGAGGCTTATGGCATTGTTTGGATTCCAATCTCCTTTCCAGTTTAATTGGTCTTCCTTGGAATTTTTTTTGCCAATAAGTGCATTTAAGCCAAATGTAAATTTGACACTGCAAAATTTAAAGTAAATAAGATAAGATAAGATAAGATTGAATGTTTGTGAAGTAATTATAATAATATTGAAAAATTAAAATAATATATATTTATTAATTAATTACCCAGTTTTGTTGAAAAAGTGATTCACTTCATCCCATCTCTTTTTGGGAAGGCATCCAACACTAAATCCAAACAAGCCGTTATCTTTTTTTCTCATAGTTGGACAGTCCTTTTGCTTTCCAAATTGGTAAATAATTTGATCTTGTAATGAACCTCCTAATCTAATCCTCAAAGGATTGAATGCTGCAACAATTTTAAAAGCAATTAAATTAGATGAACCTTTCAATGATAGATAATAATGTGGAATACTCCATTATTTATTTTTAAATTAGAAAAAATATGGCTTACCTTTGATTGCATTTGAGAGTATCGTATTATTCAAGTCCTGCAAAAAGGTTGCAAAAATAATAATTAATTATCATTATGAAATTTAAAAATGCATACAATATTCTGATTAGTAATATAGGACAATAATATCAAACAAAATAAATAAATAAAATACCAAGTTGAGAATTCCAGCTTTTCCCCATGGACATTGGTTATAGTCACATTTATTAGATGGCCACCAATCCAATGTTGCACATATGAAATTCTCATCAGTTGTAGCAATGTTTGTGACTCCTTTCACTTTAAGCTTCACATCTTCTGATGAAGAAAAAGAAGAGCAAAATAATATTAAGAGACCTAAAAAAAGAGCTACTTTCACACACTGATTCACACCCATTGTAAAACAAAAATAAAAGAGAAGATTCTGAATAATTTCTATTGATGTTTACTATATGATTTATATCATTGTGATTTACTATTTATAGTGTTAGTAGTACGGTTAACTATAACTACTTTTAAGTGAATAGATATTTTTAAATCTTAAGATATGTTTATCTTAAATAATTTAAACTTTAAATTATATAATTCGATTTTTGTGGAAGTTAAATTTGATTTTTTTGTCTGAGTTTTTTTTTATTATTTTAAATACTCACTTCTTAAATTTAATTTGCTATCAAAAGATAATTGCTCTAATCCCCAATTTATTTATTATTTTTGTATGAGGTGCTATTTTATATTTTTTATTATAATATTTGGGCTCAAATTTAAGTTTTTTTAACAATATTTTTATTTCATTTTTTCAATCTTTTTTGTTTAAAGTTTAAACAACTGGGCAAACGCCAAAAACAAAATTACAGAAAAATCACTTTAGGAAGAACTTTTTTAATATAAAGATATGTTTTAATTTTTACCCAAAAAAAAGATATATTTTAATTAAATTAATGATATTTTAATGTGTGTGCTTTTATAATAGATAACTTGTATATTTGCAAAAGTTTAAATTGGATTGATCTCATCATATTATTAACAAATGGCGTGAATAATGAATTAGCTTAGATTAGCTTTTATATTTAATTTCCAACCCGCTCATTTATTTTATATTGTATTATATAATACTGTTTTTATTATTAATTCTTTATATTTTATTTACAATAATTTTCTGAAAACAACTCCTTGGCATAGCCTCTCCAACATAGATATCATATCAGGCCAATTGCTGTTGTATAAACATTCAATTATTCAAGCATGATATTTTATTATTTTCATGGTTAGCTGATTAAGATTTTTATGAATAAAACCTAATAAATTATGATAAGTTTCTCCTAAAATATTGTTTGTTAAATTTGAGATGCTCTAAATTTAAAATTACATTGGTGTGATAACTTTAACAACCTTATTATTATCTTTTTTTTTTAATTCAAAAGTTTTAAATGGTAATTTTTTTTTCTAAAATTGAATAAATCAATCTAATCCAAATCAGAATAATTTAAATCTGATTAAATTAAAAAATAAATTTAAATTAATACAGTATAAATTACAATTATTTATAAATCAAATCCATAGCATCTAAATCAACACAATCTAAATTTCTCTTGAAATATAATTAGTTAAATTTGACATATCTTAAATTCAAAATTACGTTGGAACCACTTTATTATCTTTTTTTTTAATTCAGAAGTTGTAAGAAGTTAAATTTTTTTGTAGAATCCAATAAATCAATCTAATCCAAATTACGATAATTTAAATCTAATTAAATTGAAAAATAAATTCAAATTTATATAATATAAAATGTAATTATTTAAAAAATAAAATAAAATAAAATCAAATCAATACAATCTAAATAAATACAACTTATATCGATTTTATCTTTTAAATCAATTCAAACTTACTCCAAACACCTTCTATGTTTTAGTTATCCATTCATTATCATTAAAAATCATATTTACATATATAAACGTATAAATATTCTCATATTTGTATATATTATATTTATTTAATAAAAAGTCCTAGAATAATAATAGTTTGTACTTGTGTATGTTCTTAACAACACCAATATAATTCATAATTATAGAAATATATATACAGGAAGAAAATGAAAAAGAGAATTAAAATGTTGATGATGTTTCACCCTTCAGCTAACATTTACAAACTCCTTATCCAAAAGTTGTTCTACTTTTCTCTTACCTTGGATCTTAGAAGACTTATCTAGGCTCATGCTCATGGTGTTTTTGTATATATTCGGAGCTTGAATACAAGGATTCACTGCTGTAAGGTTGATGGGAACTCTCTAAGCTTACCTCATTATGTTGAAAACTTGAAGAAGTTGATGGTTCAGATTGATCAGCAGCAGGGTCCAAACCAATTGAGTGCAATATGATTTCAATCTCTTTCACTACATCACTCATTGGAGGCCTGTCAGCTCCTGATTCTTCAAGACACATCATTGCAAGATCAACAAACTTCTCAAAACCATTCAGGGCCGAGCCATCTCTGATGGCTCGGTCGATGAGTTCATGCAGGCCATACATGTCCTTAGTCTTGTCAATTGAATTCCTGACCACTTTTACAATGTATTTGCCTCGATCTATCGGCTTTCGTCCGGTTATGAGCTCTAGCATCAGTACTCCAAAACTATACACATCACTCTTCTCAGTCACCTGCTGACTTATGTAGTATTCTGGATCCAAGTATCCCTAAAATTAGAATGAAAATTATATTACCTTGTGCTACAAGTTTGAGGAACTATAGCACTATAGAATCAATCATGAGAAACTAACCATTGTTCCTTTAACTTGAGTGGTGACATGATCTTTGTCATAATCTAATATTGGTTTGGATAGGCCAAAATCAGCAACTTTTGCATCAAGCTTCTCATCCAGCAAAATGTTGTTTGATTTGATGTCCCTGTGTATGATTGGAGGATCGGCGTGTTCATGAAGATAAGCCAAACCGCTTGCAGCTCCAAGGGCTACTTTGATCCTTCTATGCCACCCAAATCTAATGCCTGATTTCCCTGCATAGATCACATCACATCACATGCATGTTATAAAATTACAAAACTAATATCTCAAGTAAGTATCAAGCTTGATGTGTAAAAGAACCTGTGATAGTATCCTTCAAGGTTCCATTTGGAACAAACTCATAAACCAGCATCTGTTCCCCTTCTTCAAAGCAGAATCCAACTAGGCTTACCACATTCTTGTGGTGAACCCTTGAAAGGAGTTCAATCTCGGCTTTGAATTCTAACCCGCCCTGCTTCGATTCCTTTTGAGCTCGTTTTATGGCTATCAGTTGTCCAGAGGGAAGAGTTCCCTTATAAACCTTTATACACACACAAGAATATCTATCAGTAAATGTTACATTTTATTAACAAAGAAATAAGTATGAAATGAAACACTTGGTAACAAATTGTTCAATTTAAGACATATCTGAATCAAATAAGAAACAATCAAGACCTTTCCATAACCCCCAGATCCAACATCATTAGCTGGTGAAAAGTTGTTTGTGCATTTCTTAAGTTCTTTAAAAGAGAACTGCTTTACTGCCTTTAACTCAGGGGTGCCACAGTTGCTTTTACTTGGATCCCAGTTTCCTGCATTTCGCGAAACCAATAGTACCGTTAACATAAATGCTCATGAATACATGTAGTATGTTTGATTGTTAAGACACTAATAAGAAGACACAAAAAGACATTCATCATTAAAAACTACCAAAGGGATTGTTTCGAGAAATCGCCCTTTCTGCTCTTAGCTTCTGGCGGAAAGCATAAACACCTGCAAGTAGTAATAGCACAAGGACAAAAGAACCACCAACTGCCACTCCAATCAACAATGCAGTGTTTGATGAGTTACTCAACTGCTTAGGCTCTTGATCATGACAAAGAAATACAGAAAATAAGTTAAGTCCAAAACATAACAAGAGTTGATGATTCCTCTACACTAGTCAATGAAAAACAATTCGATTCGAAGGATAGTAAGTTACCGATTTTGGCAGGGTAAAAATCATATGGTCTATAAGCACTGAGGTTAAGAAGCACAAGACTCATCTGATAAATTTCACTCGGGCTGAAACTATCCTTGTTTAATGGGAAGATTTTGATAATAAAATCAAAACACTCAAATGGATTGGAATCTCGAGTGCTTGAAACTACTGATTCCACAGGTAGACCACCGGATTGAAGAGCCTGCTTGATATCTGCCTCTATTGAAGTGCTGTTTCCCCAGTCATAAAGGGAAGGTGCTCTGTAAGTTACAGTACCAGTGTATGGATAGGCACAGTGGCACATGGGACTGAGACTCTTATCAGAGCTGCAACCAGAAGCTGGACATTTGTTTTGTGGATTTCCATCTGAGATTTGTAAACGTTTGCAGAAAGTTTCAGTTGTTCCAGTTTCATAACAAATTGGATTACTTTCAAGCCTGCATATTAAAATGAAGTTAATACTCAATAGTCAAATGTGATTCTATTGCATGACTTATAATTTGTTGGTTGCTTTATTAGCTTACACTATGGTGAAACTAGGTGGTTGATTTTGCTGCGTAAACTCCCCAATTGAGTTCGAGTGCAAGTCAATAAGTTGCAACTTTTTGCTATAGTTGGGGCCAAGATTCAGTGTTCCATTAAGTTGATTCTCACTTAGCACCCTATCAACAAAGCAAAAGTAACAACATTAGTATAATATATTGATTATAGAAGTGATAATGATAGATTTCTTTTATTTCTGAAAGTGAAACTCACACATATTGCAAAGAGGGAAGGCTAAAGAAACCAGCAGGTATTTGGCCAGACAGATTCGCCTCCTGCATCCGTCTGTCATAAAACAGAGGAATTGAAGTGTTGAAAAAAGCACATTGATACAGAAGAGTGAAATAAGTAACAAAAAGAAAGACTTACAATGTTGTTAAATTCTTCATAGTCAAAAGCCATTGTGGAAAATCTGTGCTATCAAAGGCATTGCTGCTCAAATCCCTTCAACATAGATTTTAGAGAATTTCACCATTGTATTACATCACAAGAAACATTCAATTCATCCCAAAACAATGTTGATATGTTAAGAATCAATTTGAGTACATATAAAATATTACGGGCCTAAAACTAAAACTAACTTACCTAAACTATCATGATCAATAATAATGCAGTTATCTAAAATCAAATGCTTGTCTACTTACAAGTATTTCAGGGAGCTCATTCCAGTAAGATTTGGCAGGGGACCTTCCAGCTTATTGTTGCACAATATTCTGAAAAGCATAAAATAAAATAAAATAAAATCTTGTCGTGGAAATACTGAATTTCCAAGAGAGATACCAAAAACTATGAGTGCTTACAGGTCTGCAACATTGGTAAGGTTGTTGAGGCTCTGAGGCACCAATCCGCTTAATGTATTGTTTTCAAAGCGTCTGTATCCACGAGACAAAAAATATGAGCAAATTATACCAAATTAAATGAATTTTTTTGAAGATTTGATGTATATAGTCACTCACATCAAAGTTAGATTCTGAACAAGTCCAATTGTATCCGGAATCTCGCCGGTTAGCTGATTGTTATCAAGAAGCCTGGGAGTGAAAACATGAAGGAATTCATTCAGTTTGATCAATAGGTATGCTGTTAAAACTTGCCACTTTGAATGCCAAGACAACAAACAAATGCTGTATTGTGATTTTGTTTCTCTAGTTAGGAAGTTTGGTTTTGTTTGGTTAGTATTGTTATGACAAATATGATTCCCTCCATTTCATCATTTGAAAATCTGATACAATATTATATTCGATTACACTGATATAAAAATGTACCAAATTTTTAAGAGCAAGTCCATTAGGGAGCCAATAAAAAATTAGCCAACTTTAGCCAATAACTAATTATTAGGCCCCAAACAAACCTACTCATTCACCATTTTTTGAAATTATCATTTTCTTCTCACTTCTTTTTCGAACACCGCAACTTCACCCCTCACCACCAGCCAACAGGCAACAACCACCAGTTTTGCCAACTCGCTGCTGGCCCCTCGCCAAGGCTTGAATCTGTGACCTTGAGCTCACACGGAGACAACTCATCAACCGTTGCTCCAAGACTCTCCTTTATCCGAAATTTTAATAGTATAAAAATAAAGTGTTGGCCCAATGTATTGACTAATATTAATAAAAAGTGTTAGTTCCCTAACATTTCTTAATTTTAAATTCTAAACCCTAAATTTGTTTTAGTTTCTTTTACTTTTTTAAATTGAGCAATCCTACATGACCAACAAATATTATTATTTTCTGCCAGCAATAATTTACACACATATTTACATACGTTTTGCACACAATAAGCATATAGTTTGCACATATATTTACCAGAGTTTTGCACAATAAATCCATACAGTTTGCACCCACATTTTTTTAGAATTTATACACATGAACTAGCAAAATTTATTTGTTAAAGACAATTTAGTATTTGTGCTGGTTGAATGATAGACAAGTAGTGTAGAAGAAGTGCAAGTCTTACAGATGCAGGAGAGCCATTCCTGAGCTAAAAAGTTGAGAAGGAACTTCTCCTGAAAACTTATTCTTCCCAAGATGGCTGCAGAAAAATATGGTTAGTCAAGAGAGAAAATTGGCACAAGAGAAGTGAGTCACAACAACTTACAAGTGCTGTGCTTTGAGGAGTGTATCAAGACCAGGGGATACTGGGATTTCTCCTCCAATTTCATTTTCTGTTAAATCAAGCCAATTTAGGTTTGCTAGATTCCCAATTGAAGACGGAATTCTTCCACTAAAATTGTTGGAGTTTAAGGACCTGCAATTACAAAGTGTGCCTCTAAACTAAGATTATCATCATCATTACTATCTACTTGCATGTACTTCTTAGTATTCAAACTTTATTCAATGACTATTATATTCATTCATTTTTTTTGTTTAATTATTCTGTTCGTGCTATAGTTTTGCGAAATTTTCAATTAGATCCTTATACTTTTTTTTTTTTAATTGAGTCCTTGCACCAATTTTTTTTTAATTAGATCCCGACACTTTTTTTCCTTTTATTTAGGTCCCTATATCAATTATTATTTTTTAGTTGGGTTCCTATAAAATTAAGCAAATTATTATTTAGAAGGACTTAATTGAAGAAAAAAATTTAGTGCAGAGACTTAATTAAAAAGAAAAAAAGTATAAGAACTTAATTGAAAATTTTACGAAATTATAAGGACGAATAGAATAAATAAACTTTTTTTTACTAACTTAATAGATCAATTGTAGGTAACATTTTCTATATAATTTCTCAACATATTCATCTATAAATGCAATAGAAAGAAAATATGTAGGAGGAATAAATTATCAGTTTTATTTACGAAAATTCAGAATATTGGTAAATCTATTCATAAATAAATAAAATTATTTTTATATTCATAAAAGATGAAAAAATGTTATTTCTACCTAAAAAATTGGAATATTAATAATCTATATATGAATAAAATTAACCTTTGGTACTTTTGTCATATAAAAATTAATTTTTGTGAATATAAAATTAATTTAATTTATTTATAGTTAAATTTAGCAGCACTTTAACGTTTTATAATTAGAAATGAAAAGAGAGTTTCATTATCAAATTAAAAATGATGAGATAATTCATTTTATCAATCATGATTGCATTCACATCAAAATATATTAATTTTAAATATTTTAAGAATATCAATATTTTGAAAAAAAGTATTATGTATTAAAAGTGTTAACTCAATTTTTAACTAGGTTTCTAGAATTTAAAAGTTTTTAATGAAACCCTATATTGAAAAAAAAATATAAACAAATTCTTGTAACAACCTATTTAATATTATTGTTTAAAAAAAAAACTTTCACATAATAATACGGCAGATTTTGTTTAATTTTGCAAGGGCAAATAGCATAATTTTTCAATTGAACCAAATTTTTACTTCAATAAATTGCTTAAATGTTATTTAAAAATAAAATGAAACAGATATAAGAAATTTACACAATATATGTCTTCTCCTTAACAAAATCACAGATAAAAATTAAAATATAGATTAAAATTGAAAAGTTCTTACAAGAAAACCAGCTGAGGAAGAGATCCGATTTGATCAGGAATTTGACCATTAAAACCACAACCCACAAGACTTCTGCAAAAGGATTCAAGAGAAATTAAAGTCACTTTTCTTTTTGTTAGGATAATTATAAGAACACAATTTAATTAACTTAATTATCAAGATTAACAACTAACTAATAAGAGCCTTACAATTTTGTTAGCTTCTTCAAGTTTCCAATTTCTGCTGGAAGTGGTCCGGTTAAGTCCTTATTGTAAGACAGATCCCTACCCAAAAAAAAAGTTTCATTTTTTATTTTATATACATTAAAAACAAAAAAAAAATTAAATAAATTTAATATGCAAAATAGAAAACTTACAGAGTATCTAATTCAGAGAATGATCCAATATTTTGAGAAAGTTGGCCTTTTAAGCCCGTGTTTGGTAATGATCTGAAATATTTACAAGCATGTTATAAATTAAAAAATAATAATAATAATAATAATGAATAACTTAATGAAAAAAATACACAATTTAAATGAAAATTTAGACTTTAATATATAAAATTAGGTAAAAACTCAAGTGCAGCTAACTTCATATAAATATGATAGTTAAGAATCGTTAAATAATTTGACAAATTTAACTAAATTGTCATCTAACAACTCTCAACTATTAATTTCACCTTCACATGAATTTAACTGCATATAAATTTCTACTGTATAATTAAGCATACTCAGAAGAGAACCTACATGGAAACAACACGTGAGTTCTTGCATGTGATTCCTTCCCAAGAACCACTACAAGGATCTGAACCAACCCAACTGGGAATATTGATTTGCAAAGAATCCTTTAGAGAATTTAAGGCCTCAACTGCAACATACAATAATATAATTTGCATTGAAAAGTTAAACTTGTTTCATTGAAATAAATACCTTAAGATTTTAATATATATAAAGATAATCAAAGTTAAGAACATACTTGAATCATATATATATAGATCAAAAGAATTTACCATCATCATTGGAAGCTGTTTGTGAAAGTGCCAGAAACAAGAAACAATTGAGCAAAAGCACCAATAATGGTAACTTCAATTTGTTATCCATCTTTCATTGCAATTTGCAATATAATCCACTCACCACCTCAACCAGTTATATAGCAAAGTTGATGAGACTAGTTTTTTTGTTCTTTTTTTAATTTTTTCTCTCTTCAAGTCTTCTCTATGAATTAGCCACTCTTTATGTGTCTCTTTTAACTTCTGTTAACTGATAATGACTAGAGTGCTTGATGGGGACATGTATTAATTTTGGTACTACCGATTCAAAATGCATGTATAGCCAAATTTCAAATACAAAGCTAGTTTTTATTTTTATTTTTATTTTTATTTTTTATAGAAGAAGCCTTTCACTTATAGAATAGTCATAAAATACTTATTATAGATATTAAAAAGATTATATTTAAATCTAAAAAAAATACATATATATGTTCACTGTGTTGAACTAATTAAAACCTCTCCAAGTATGATATATTCAATTAAAAAAAATTAACAAATAAAAATAGAGACAAATCTAAATATTTTTAGGTTTTGAAACTATATATACAAAAAAGTGATAAGTTCAAAGCTAGTTACAGTTATAGCTTGTAGTAACTAGTATAGCTTATTTATCTATATATATTTAGAAAATCAGAAACCAAAATCTTATATAAATTTTGTATTTTTTGTTTACAAAATAAAAATAACGTGGAGTTAAAAAAGAAGAGAGAAAACAAAATCTTAATTTACTTTAATTAGTGTAAATCCAAATGTTTTATCACTTTTATATAATATATTAATGCATGCTAATAAATTACATTTATGAATGAATATTTTTGTGAAGTCGTTCCTTTTTCAATTCAGAAAATATAAAAAACTAACTTTTAGTTAGTTAATCTTAGTCAATTTTAATATTTAAATTTATAATTTAAAATTTAAAGTTAAAAATTTATAATTTAAAATTTTAAATTTTAAATAAATAAAATATAAAAAATTAACTATTATTAGTTGAAAAAATTAGTTACCTAACATTGATTTTTTTTAATTTTCATAGATAAATAAAAAAAATAACCTATCAAAGTTTCAAGTATACTGATCTATAAGAAATGGTGGGAAAGGAGTCAATGACATTGTTATAAACTTATATTAAACTATACATATATAATGCATTTATTGACTCTGTGCTTATAGCCCATTATTATTAAAGAAACACTTTAGTATATGTAGTTAATAACACTATCCAACAGCGATGTATTCCTAAGTCATTAAATAAAATGTCATAAAGAATGATCAATATGATTTCATTTTCACATGCAAATATAGTGACTAGTGAGATACAGATAAACACATAATTAATATAATAATAATAATAATATTAAAAGATATAGTGTGAAACAATATAATTGATCATCATTTTTATGGTAGATAAGAATTTATTAGGTAACTCGTAATTAACTTATACACAAGAAAATTGAACTTATTATTTAGTACAAGGATTAGGACATAACTCTAATTCAATAATGAACATTTACTAAAACCATACAAGTGGTTAGCTAGAACGCACGAGCAACCAAGAAAATTGAACCTTTCATAGCCAAGAAATTGATATTCTACATAGTTCTAGAAGTATTTTCTTTTTTCTTTTTTTCCCCCCAAAAAATTAAATAAATAGTTAAGAAAAAAAATTATATAGTCAATAAGTCATTTATTTTAAAGAATATTTCACTTCTCTCTCCTGTAAGATACTAAAATGACACTCCTCTTCCCTCTATTTATAAAATGTACAATTTTCTCCTTTATAACTTTTAGAAAATCTCATTTTTAATTTATATTAAATTTTTTGGGTTAACTAATATTAACTTTATCCATTTTTCAAGAAAAATATTTTTTTTACAAAAATACCCTTTAGCAAAAATTTTTTTTTTTGTCATTAAATTTTGCTTACCAAAATACTCTTTAATAAATTCTTTTTTTATTGATTAAATTGTATTTTTATCAAAATATTTTTTAAAAAATTTAATAATTAAATTATTTTTTTAATATATTCTTCCATAATTTTTTAATTATTAAATTATAATTTTATCAAAATTTTGTTAACATTTTTTAATATTTTATTATTAATTTTTTGATATCATTGTATATTATTTTAATATTAAATAAAAAAATCTTACCATGATTAATATGTATAACAATTAATATATATTGATATTAATATTAAAAAATAATTTTACTAAGATTTTTTTTAATATTAAAATAATATATATTAATATCAAAAAATTAATAGTAAAATATAAAAAATGTTAACAAAAAATTTGGTAAAATCATAATTTAATAATTAAAAAATTATTGAAGGGTATCATAGAAATAAATAATTTAATTATTAAATTTTTTTAAAAATATTTTGATAAAATACAATTTAATCAATAAAAAAATAATTTATTAAAAGGTATTTTGGTAAGTAAAATTTAAGTGACAAAAAAATAAAATTTTTGTTAAAGAGTATTTTTATAAAAAATAATTTTTTTAAAAAAATGGATAAGGTTAACATTAGTTAACGCAAAAAATTTAAAATAGATTAAAAAAAGATTTTTTAAAAGTTATAAGAAAGAAAAATATACATTTTATAAATAGAGGAAAGGGCAGTGTCATTTTAGCATCTCACAGGAGAGGAAAGTGAAATTTTCTCTTTATTTTATAGTAATAATGAATGATCGATTTGAAATGAACATATAAAACAGACAAGTCATCCTACAATAATACTACACCAATTCCGATAAATAGAGGTGGTTTATTGGCGAAGATTTCTGATAAATGCCATTAAATAAATCCCGTTTAACGATGGTTGTCACAGCAAAAAATATTAAATGGTAAAAACTTACATATAATTGTCTTTCTGAAGTTGGTATTTAAAATTGTTAGATAATTTGATAAATTTGACTAAATTATCATTTTACCGTTCTTAATTATCAACTTCATATAAAAATAATTACATATGAACTTTTATCATAATAAATAATACCAAATCCACTTCATATAACGGCGGTTTTACATCAACTGCCGCTATCTGCTGTAACTTATAGAAAAGCACTCTCAATATATTTTCTTGTTGTATTAAGAAGGAAATGAAATATATTAACTTTGCAGATTAAGAAGGGTTAAATATATACTTTATTAACAAAAAATGATTTACCGTGTTTTAGCTGCTTAAGAAGAAGAAGAAGACCTTCCAATTCAATCAAGAGCTTGAATGGTCGAAGGTCTTCTGCATGCATATATAACTTTACAAAAATTAAAGAACATAGAAAGTATAGAAACAAATAAAAAGACGCGTGCATGGACATGTACAAATTGGACAAATGAAAAGGTTACGTCCTCATTATATTTCTGCTTAAATTTTTTGACTAATAGAAATAAAAGTTCAGCAAAAAGGTTTCCTTCTTTTTAGGGTTAGTTTTTGGTGACTTCTTTTTAGGGTTAGTTTGATATGTGACAGAATGATGAGAGAGACAAGTTTTATTAACTAAATACTTTATATTGTTTATCCATGAATCTTTTGGCCTCATGCATGTGTCCACTAGTTTAAGTCAAAATAAACATATCACAAGAACTTTATAATATTATATTACTTATGGAGATTTAATTTAATTCGTCCATACAATTTAATTAAATATATTATTTTTTATTTTTTAAATTTCAGAGTATGAAAGAGACCACCAATTTTCATTTATATTATTGAACAAAAAATATATTATAATTTGTACAAATTTATTTATAGAAAAAGAAAGAAGAATATAATTTTGTGTTATCCTAAAAATTTAGTCAAGGAACAAAATGATTCAAAGTTTAATTTAAACTTGGTGCATAATGAATAATTCATTATTAAATGCATAATATTGACTCAGTTCATAGGGACCCCATTTTTGTCACATTGGTTGACTTGGATTTTCATTGAACTCATCTTAGTAGAAAATTGGGAAATAAGTACATGAACAATTTGGCGTTAATTGTGTACGGTCACTTTCTATTATTAACATCTAATAAGGACTTAACTGGAAAATTGAGATAGCAATGGTTTGATATTTTCTGATTAAAGAGATAAGAAATGAACGTTTCTTAAACTATTTGGATATGTTACCCCCAAAAAAGATCCAAAATATAATTCAAAACAGCACAGCAAAGACTTGACAAATATTTGGATTAAGATTCAATAAAGTGCGGAGAGAGTTGAAAGTAGAATATATAGAACCAATAGATAGCTATTCAAATGAAAAAGAATAATAATAATAATAAGAATGAAAATAATCAAGATCTTCATTCTATGAAAAGTAGAATAGATGGAAACAAACGCTAAGAAGTGTAAGAACTAATTTGTTTCTTTTTAATTTTTTATTTATATTAAATTTTAGATCACAAACTATAAATTTTTTTTTTCTTTTATTGAAGATAGGAAGACTCGAACTCGCGATCTCTTAGATGAGTATGAGGAGACTATACCATTTGAGTT
This sequence comes from Arachis stenosperma, assembly GCF_014773155.1. Taxonomy (NCBI): domain Eukaryota; kingdom Viridiplantae; phylum Streptophyta; class Magnoliopsida; order Fabales; family Fabaceae; genus Arachis; species Arachis stenosperma. Next base: position 9,189,766 of record NC_080380.1, on the reverse strand, counting down.
ATAAAAAAAATTATAAATTTTAAATTTAAACTGAAACTCTAAAATTAGTTAATATTGACCGACTAAAAGTTGATTTTTTATATTTTTATTTTTAAATATAATGTACCTTTAAAATGTGTGATGATAGAGGAAAAAAAAATTTGATATTATAAAATATTCATGATTTATTTTTAATAATTTTTTGGAGCAAAAGTTATCAAAGATAGATATATTAAAAAAGTTTTTAAACACGTCATGACAACATTTTTAGAACGGTTTGTGTTTTCATTCCTTCGACAAGAATAACTAACACACTCCCAGATCCAATTAGCCCATTAGTAATAGGTTTCTTATTAGGGAGTCATTAATAGTTAGTCAAGAGTTAACAACTATAAACAAGGACTTTATTGTATTGTAAATCATTGTGAACATACTTTGTTTTGTCCGATTCGATCATAATTTTTCTTCAAAAAAGAAACTGTTTTAGTCCAAAAATAAAAAAAGCAAGTCTCTTTTTTCCATAGCTGTTAAAATAAAATTGGTGATCGAATCAGTCGATTACTAGTTTACTAATTTATTGGTTTAACGGATGGGTGATAAGTTTGAATATTTTAAATTATAGTTATAAATATAAATTTTAAAAATATAATTTAATTTATATATATTATATATTAAAAAAATGATAAATATAATGAAAAGCACTTAGACCGAACCAGTTTATCGATTTTTCAGTCTAACCAATCAGTTTGAACTGGTTTTAACAACTATATTTTTTTCTATTTAGCTTTTTAGCCCATATTACTCCTTTTTCTTTCTGATTGCTTTTCTTGGTCTTATTTAACATTTGTGAGAGCCCTTGTCCTCTTCCTTTTCAATGTATGTGTTTCATGTATGAATCTTGTTTACTTATTTTTTGTTGTTGTTCGGCTACTAGTCTAATTATTAGTTATTGTTATTCATTTTCTGATTTTGGCTTTAGTTTTTCTGAGTTTGTGAATTTATTGGAATTCCTATTGTAGGTAGCAATTGACTAAAAGAGGTTATTGTTATTCATTCAGAATTCTATATAGCAACTATCCATTTATGTTTGAAAACAACTTATAATCTCCAAGAATCTAATAAGTTTAATTTTTATGAACAAAAAATATAAACACTAATTCGTTCTTTCAAATAAAAGTAAGATAGACAAATCTAAATAACTTTTTCAACAAGTTACTTTCAAGCTTCAAACAACTACTGAAAGAGAAGTCCTACATGCATTTATATACACAGCCTCATCAACAGTTAAGGACGTGGAATCACAACACTTGAATCAAAGAACTCATTATTGTAAGGATGTTGAGAACTCCCTTTGCTTACTTCATGACTAGATGAAGTGGATGCAGACTCTGCATTCGGGTTGGAACCAGCCAACTGCAACATGTTCTCAATCTCTTTCACCACAAAGTTCATTGAGGGTCTGCTAGAACTTGACTCATCAACACACTGCATTGCAAGATCAACAAACTTGTCAAAACCCTGTGGTGTTGTTCCCAAATCAATGGATGGATCAAGGACTTCCTTAAGGCCATAGAACTCTTTGTCCTTGTCTAGGGCATTCTTAACCACTTTCACAATGTATCTTCCTCGTTCTATTGGCCTTCTTGCTGTTATCACCTCTAACATTAGTACTCCGAAGCTATACACATCACTCTTTTCTGTCAATTGCTGAGTCATATAGTACTCCGGGTCCAAGTAGCCCTACATTAGGAGAAAAAGTTAATTGTAATGTAATCATTTAAGATTGGATATTAGATGCCACAGAAGACAATTGAGTCTTGAAATAGTTTTCTATACATGTCTTTGTTTAATGAATTTAATTTTGATACACTATTAGTGTAAAACAGTTTTACAGGTGTGTTCAATTATATAATGTCACGTTAGCAAAAATAACTTTACATTGATTGCATGAATAGTGATTCAAAAGAACGGATGTGACTGGACAACTTTGTAAAACATTTTATACTGTCGGTATATCAAAATTGAACTCTTGTTTAATTGGCAAAAGGTAGAAGAGCACAAGATACAAACCATTGTTCCTTTGACTTGAGTGGTAACGTAACCTTTTTCACCATCTCTCAATGGTTTGGAGAGTCCAAAATCAGAAACTTTAGCATTCAAACGTTCATCCAATAATATGTTTGTGGATTTGATGTCCCTATGTATGATGGGAGGATTGGCATGTTCATGGAGATAATCCATCCCCCTGGCAGCACCAAGTGTTATTTTCAGCCTTCTAATCCAGTCCAATCTTATTCCTGTTTTACCTGCAGAGACCATATGCGCGTGTTATATTTATATTACATGCAAAGTTAATAAACTATTACACCTCACTCAGCCAATCCTTGATCAAATTAAGCAATTTCTGTGGCTATTTAGCGGACATGAATCTTCCTACCCTATCTTTTTCTGTACTGTGGACTACAAGCCTAAGACAAGTAGTAAAGTGCAGCCCGGGAAAAGGGATGCACCCAAAAGGAGTAATGTAGGCAGCCTAACCTGATAATTACATCAGTGACTGGTTCCACAACTTGAACCCATGACCTTGAGGTCACACAGAGACAACTTAACCATTATTCCAGGGCTCCCCTTCTCAGACAAGTAGTAAAGAGGAAGGAAAATCTACTACAACCAACCAATCAAGTATTGGTACGTTTGTCAATATTTAAGAGAAGATACTCAGAATAATAGTGAATTCTACAAGTTTTATCCTCACAAATCCCCCATATACTTACATAACACTTTATTCTGACCATACAGATTTTCTGAATAGACTACACATGTTCTCCTAGAATCTTTGAGTGGCATGTGAGTTTATTCTGTTCAAGTATATCATTATTTTCTACTCAAATTAGCAATGTGAAATGGTTAGTGCACTTGTTTATACCTGAAAGAGTATCCTTCAAAGTGCCATTGGGAACATATTCATAAATGAGCATTTGCTCTCCTTGCTCAAAGCAGAAACCTATAAGGCTAACAAGATTCTTATGGTGGACCCTTGATAGAAGTTCAATCTCAGTCTTGAACTCCAGCCCTCCCTGCATTGATTCTTTCTGAGCTCTTTTAACAGCAATAAGGTGCCCGTTTGGAAGAGTTCCTCGGTAAACCTGCCAATATCAATTAACCGTATCATTGATCTGACAAAAATTCTGACAATGTATAGAGCACCACAGTTATGAGATAGGTGGTGGTATCAATGGAAAATCAATGTAGAAAATCAATGACCCTAAACACTATGATTGAATCTGTTATCTTATAGTTCTTTCTTTAAAAAATATCATTTTTCATTTTTTAAGGATTATACACAGAGAAATGAAATAAACTAGATGGATTCTACACCTTCCCGTATCCTCCAGATCCAATACTGTTGACTTGTGAGAAGTTTTTGGTGTAGCTCTGAATTTCTTCAAAAGTGAAGCGCCTTGCTCCTTTCAGCTGTGGGATACTATTATTGCTCTCATCTGCATCCCATTTTGCTGCATTTTGTGAGATCAAAACACAAAAAAATCTTAGCTCCATGAATTGGCAATAAAAGAAGCAGAGCGGACATTTAAGTTCTCTTACCAAAAGGATTGTTTTTCTCTGTTGCTCTTTTCGCCTTATTCTTTTGGTGCAAGGCATAAACACTTGCAATGATTAATAATATCACCAGGACAACACCACCAGCAACTCCAGCTATTATGCCAGTTTTTGAAGATTTATTGGATCCTTCAGAGTTGATGAATACTAAATCACAAGAGAAAAAAATCAAGTTTAAAAATGGAGCACTGTTATAGTTAATTCCATTACTATATGTATCATCCGATTCATTTAGTGTTACCTGAGTCATCCATATAGTTTTCATAATCATCAGCAATAAAATAAAATGGTCCAAAAGTGGGAGGAGGCTTATATGTCTGGTTGCTAAGCACAAAGCCTATATTGATAATACCCGTTCGGTTGAAACGATCTATGCCGGATGGAAACACTTCTAGAGTCAAATCAAGGTATAATGCTTCCTTTCTTGGATTGCTCACAGAAACTGTGTCCACAGGTAGATTATATCGATGAAAAGACCGCATCATAGACGACTCCAAAGATGCAAAGACTGACTTGTTTTGCAAGTCAGAGAAGGTTGGTGCCCTGAAAGTTAAAGTTCCGGTATATGGATATGCACATTTGCAGTTAGGGCTTTCTTTCTGATCTGTGCTGCAGGTGACAGGCACACAATTGTTCTGTGGTGTTGTATACATGTTGTTTTGTTGTGGAATTGAACAATAATCCTGTGAAGATCCTCCTCCACAAACCGGATTATCGACGAGTCTGAAGATATATGTTTTCATTAATAAACCATATGACAAGGAAAGCAAAGAAAAAAGGAAAAAAAACTACCTAGTACCTACTGTAATACAATAGTTATGGCTTACATTATTTCCACATTGGATACATTAATTTCTGGATTAAACTTAGCAATAAAATTGGTCTGCAAATCAATGATTTCCAGTTGTTTGCTGATGGTAGTACCAATATCTAATGTTCCATTTAGCTGGTTGTCTTTCAAATTCCTATTGAAGATCATGTCACAAAGAAATAAAGCAGCAGTTACTCACAGCTATATCTAAATTTTCATCATAAAATGGAACTATCAACAGTCAATAATTAACAGGCTGCTACTCACACTGTCTGTAACTGGCTCAAACTGAAAAATGAAACAGGAATATTCCCATGAAGGTTTATATTCTCCATGTTTCTGCCGTACAAAATGATAATATAAGCAATAAAAGGTTGAAACCTAAGAGAGAAGATTAAAGCTGATAGCAGAGAGAGTGCAGAAAGAGAGACATACACGGTTGTCAAAGATGGTAGATTTGTTAACCATAGTGGAAACTCTGATGGATCAAAACTATTATTGCTCACGTCCCTGCCAAATGATGTCAATAACTATGTTGTAGTCATTTCTATAAAATTAATACTCACTTTGAAAAACAAAGCATGCACATATATAAAAAAGTGAAGTTAGCCAAATGATTTAGAAATTACAGGAAGTTGAGGCTGTTCATTCCAGTAAGGTTGGGAAGAGGACCAGATAGGCGATTGTTGGAGAGAAGCCTAACAAACATAAAGATCAAAACTTCTATCAGGACAGTTACAAATTCATCACAGTAGATACCAATATTATACCAATAATGAGAATTTTTTTGGAATATAAAGGAAAAAGATCATGAGGAGAATTGTAAAGTGACGAAGTAAGGGGTTAATCACTATTGAATTTATAATTTCTATCATGTGTGAGCCCCATTACCATGATATAATGGTGATTAGACACTCACTTTCTCACTTTACCAACTTCCTCAATCCTCACTTTAAAGGAGTTTGGTTCAGAATATAAAGACTATTTGTTTTCCATGTTTTCTATTCAAGATTTTTGTGAAGAAACTATGAAAAATAGGAAACAAGAAAATAAAAACAGAAAATCCTTCTGTGGGAAAACAGAAAGCAATAAAAATGAAATCAGGAAATTAATAATAATATTAATAATTAAAGTGGGTTCAAGTTTTCTCTACTTACAAATCCCTAACATTTGTAAGGTTGCTAACGTTTGGAGGCACAGGTCCACTTAGATAATTACCATCAAGGCGCCTGCAGTCGCAAAAAGAAAAATTTGAAGACAAAAAACAAACATGTACTCTATTTACTAATTTACATTAGGAAGATATGGATACTCACACCACCTCAAGATTCTGGACTAGTCCAAGTGTAGATGGAATATTGCCAATAAGTTCGTTCCTTTCAAAAAGCCTGATAAAAAGAAATTACTAAAAATTCAAAATTTTGATTTTCGTAATAATCTCTTAGTTTATTAGCTTGTTGGTATGGATCTTACACATGTATCAGAGACATGTCTGAACTAAAAAGCTGAGGAGGAATATTGCCTGAAAGTTGGTTAACCCCAAAATGACTGTAGATAATGGAAATGTATTAGAAGGATTGAATTATATATCATCCAAAATAGAGCAAAATGGATTTCACATACAAGTGCTTTGTATTGTGTAGCATATCCAGACCAAGAGAAGTTCCATTTGATATTGGGATAGACCCTCCAAGCTGGTTTTCAGCCAAGTCCAGCCAATATAGATTTGTGAGATTACCAATAGCGGATGGAATTTGCCCGTTGAAGTTATTTGAATTTAAAGACCTGTGATTAAAATTAACCCATTTGATCATCAAACAAACTATTGTTGCTAGGAGCAGGACAAATAAAGAGGCCTATTTCTGATATATGTTACAAAAAATCAAGCAAACAATTCTTACAAGAATGCAAGGCGTTGCATATTTCCAATTGTATCCGGTATAGTACCACTGAAACCACAGCCAGTAAGAATTCTAGAAGACAAATTAAGAAAGTGCGTTGTTAGAGTTGTTTGATCAAGCATAATTGGATTTGGATATATTCTTAACTTTTGAAATTGTCTTACAAGTTTGTCAGCTTTCTCAAGTTTCCAATTGCTTCCGGAAGCGGTCCTGTTAAATTCTTATTGTAGGACAGATCCCTGCAAAAGAAAGAAAGAAGGGGGGGGGGGGGGGGGGATTCAAGAACAAAATACAAAGAAAAATAAATTAAAATACTCAAATCAGGGAATTTATCAATAAAAAGGAGATTAAATCTTCAAGCAATAGGGTGGAAGGTGACCATTGTTTCAGATAAATTCAATATTTAGAATTACAATACAAGACTAAAGTAGAACACGTACAGAATCCGCAATTCAGATAGTCCTCCTATTTCTGATGAAAGCTGGCCGGTCAAATGCATGCTTGACAGTGTTCTGGAAATGCCAACAATCATGTTAACCTCACAAAAGGAAACTCTGGAGAAGTTAGTGATTCACACTAAGAACTTAAAAGAAGAGAAAGTACATGGAGGTAACGGCTCCGTTGATGCACCCAATGCCAATCCAACCATCGCCACAAGGATCATTCGAGCGTTCCCAATCCGGTGGTGTGTTCTGCCACTCATTCTTTAGAGCCAGCAGAGTTTGGTCTGCATCAGAAACAAAATAAATAAATAAATAAATAAAAGGCAAATTTCAATCACTAACTTCTTGGTTTGTTCTAACTTCTACACAGAATTGGTTTGTTCTAACTTCTTAACTACTTACATGAGACAGAAAGTTGAAAAACCAAGTACCTAACTCTATAGACTATAAACTCTTAATTGTACAATGTGTATATCGAAAATGCCATTTGGATGAGGAGAAAGTATCTGACTGACACAACAGACCAAACTTACAATCTCGATTCGCTGTTCTTGCTGTGACAACTAACAAAGAACTGAAAATGAGTAGTAGGAACATTAGAATTCTTTCATCCATGATCAACTCAAATGAGGACAGAAAACTCACATTACTCTTGTAAGTCTAACTATCTTATGTTGCAAAATATAAACTTCCTCTAACATCAAACTAAAAAAGTCAACAAACTAAAATATGTTTTCTTTTTATGCAGTTTCTGTCTCATGATGTTAAAACTTACATGGTAAAACAATTTGAATAATTCTTACATGGTAATATCATTAAGAATTACCACTAGCAAGAAAAACAGGGCATTCCTACATCATTTGAAACAAAAAATTATAAAACTAATTGCCAATAGGATTAAGTCAAAACTAAATAATCACATCAATGTAGTAAACTTAAGCAAATTCAACAAAATATTGAAACTTCCCAGCAGTTGAGCTTTATAAATAAGATTATATTATATGGGGGTATCATGGAAACAGGATATGTTGCCTTGTACACGAAATCATCCATGACAATACCTTGAAATGTGACTTTCTCGGGGTTTTGAACATTTCTCCACCAACCTAACTATTTGCCCCCCACAACCTCCAAAATTCTCCACTTGCCTCAGTTGACTTGCCAATTTTTTTAAATCTTCTCTTGCCTATTTGCATAGTAACATCAACATAGCCTATAGGTAAGGCAACAGGCCTAAATCTAAAACTAAATTAATTTAACAAACAATCAAACATGCATAAGCTTTGACTAACATGGAGATAACCATTATTTTATACACATGAATAAGAGCCAAATAAAAATAGATTAAAAAAGAAGTAACATTTGATAGCTGTTATAAGACAAAATGAATAAAGACGTTGAGATAAATCTCCACTAATATAAAAATTGGCTTAAAAATCATCCTCAAGACATGTCTCTTATATTTCTCTTATCTTAAAAGTTGGTGGAGACAAGAACAACTTTAATTTGCTTCTCCTCTCTCTTAGGACATTAATCAAACACTTAGAGTGCATTATGGATTGGGGTCTTAGAAGAGAATAGAACAACTCACCAAAGCACCCTAAGAGTACATCAGACCTGGTCTTTGTATTGCATATAAGATGACGTGTATAACAAGCCACTAGCAAATAGTACATTTTGTAATGCTTGACTTATTGAAAAGAAATAACAAGTTTAATTTATTAAAGTTAACATATAATAATATTTATCTTGTTAAATTTGGTTTTGAATCTAAACTCAAAATAAATAATGAAAAATCAATAAATTATGATGACAAACTTTGTGACGCTAGTTAATTACCAAATTTAAGTTTAGTTTCTAAATATAAAGGAGTGACTTTATTTGAAAAATATTGATTAAAATAATAAAGCATTTCATCTATCTAGTAATATTATATATTTTAAAGTTATGTATTTTTTTATTTTAACGCTTAAATGATCTTATTTGTAACAATGATTTTGGTTAAGATACTTTCTTTATATTTAAATATTGTAATTACTAGACTTCACAATACAGAGGAAAATAATAAATAATTGAATAATTGTTTAAGAATACGTGTAAAAAAAAATTTATATGTAACCATATAAAAAATAGTAGATAAATTATATTAATATTTTATTATTTTAAGTTAATATAGTTTTAGTGTGTTCAATCAACATATGTATGTATGTATGTATATAGTTTCAAAGTGTAAAATATATCTATGCAAAAAAGAATTCCCTATATATTTTTTATCCGTCACTGAGTAACCTTATATATTTTTTCAAGTGTGCCTGTTAATTACTTGATTGTTTGAACGTAAGAACGAAAGAAAAATTATTGCAAATTGAACTAGATGAAAGAAAAATATCATTGAAAATGAAATTGATTTGCTATATATAAACTTTTCTTATGAAAGAAATAAACCAACCACGAGACTAATTCTCATCGAAGTGTGAGAATACAGGGTAAACAAATGTTTTTTAAATAGAAGAAATTGATAAAGTAAATCAATAAAAATAATTATTATTAAATTTATAAATTTTATTATATCTTACATTATTTTAATTTAAATTAATTGAATTTTATTTTTTTATTTTATCAACTCTTTTATTTAAAAAAAAAGTTTGATATAAAAATACTAATGTTCGATACGATTTAGTATATTTATATTAAGGGGAAGTATAGATAACCAATAGAATATTTGTACAATGTGAACAATGAAGGTTTAGAGAGTATTAGAGATATAACCATTAGTGTTACATTTTTTTATCTGTGTAAATTTTTTGGATGAGTGGTATCATGACATCGTATCAGAGCTCTAGATCCGAACAAGAGTTTGATTCAAAATATTATTCTACAAGCGTTAGTCAATAAATTCGTATGATACAATGATTTAAGTGAAATTTTGTTATTAACCATGTTAAATATATACTAAAAATTAATTATTAAATTAATTATTTATATAATATATTAAAATGTAAAATAAATTAAATTTTATATATATTTATGTATAAATATATTATAACTAATTTATTAATTAATTTTTGACATGCGTATATAACATTTTTTTTCCTGCTATTCCTCCCTAAGAACGAACATTTCTGTCATTTCACACTAATACTATTCAATTATCTTATATATCCACAAATTTTTGTGTGTAAATAATTATCTTATCCTTTTAAAATGTAATTCTTAACAGTAATATAAAAGAAATTAGAAAACTAACTATAATATAAATCAATCTTTTTTTAATTTAAAAAAGTAAAATAATAAAAAATTATTTTTTTAATAAACCTATTTTTTAATTAATTGACCAAAATTAGATTCATCTATGATTGGTCTCCAGCGAAGATGTATAAAAAATGGTTGCATGCATTATAAAGAAGAGTAAGATACTAATCTGGTCTTTTGTTCATTTATCCGAATGACAACGTGACTCTTAAAAAAAAATAACGATCCATTTCGATCCTTCCGTTTGCCAATATAACCATTCTATCAATTTCATAGCGAAAATTTGACGGAAATTGCTGTCCTCGTTAACATCACACGAACGACATTGTTTTGGGGTCTCCAAGCATCTTTATTAGACGAGTCTAGTCGTCTCTCTTTTGTTTCATGTTTGAAACTCAAATTATCATGAGCAATAGCAAAGAGCGTGAGAGTAGAAGAAATGCATTAAGCAATGTTCGTTGCTTCAAAATATAATTGTGGAATTCATGTAATTCTATTCATGTTATCAACAAAGTTGAACGCTAATAGACTATTCTTTGAATGCTCATACTTCAAGATATGAAATAATTAGTTATCTTTTCGTTTCTGTTAAGATCTGTAGCAAACATATACTCATTACAATTCTATTTTTTGCACTATTTACTGTACAGACTATAGAATTTTATTGCAAATATTTTGTATAGCTGAATGAATATGTTGCATTGTTTGAAGAGGAACAAATAAATGATCTCAATTTTCATGGTCAAAATCTAAAGTAAAATCAGTTGTTGGATCTAACTATTTCGATGGAGAAGAAGGTGAATAAACTAGAAGATAGAGTTTCTGATTTAGAATTGTAGATAAAAAATTCTATACAAATAAATCTCTATCGTTTTTAACAAGTCACGTGAACTTTCATCTTTCACGTAATTATTTTAACCATCTATTTCATCCACTTGCCTAGACACGTGAGCCATTTTCATCAAATTTTTGCCGTAAAACTGATCAAAGAACCGCGTTATAAAAAACTGAAATAGATCGTTTTTTTAGTTAAAAATCGCATTATCATTCAAAATTTCAAATAAATGGAGAAGGACCGGGTTAGTATTTACTCTCCCAAAAAAATCCCGTGCAAGAAATGTAGCCATGCAGGCAGGGACGAAGGGATTTCTAAAAAAAATCAAAATTGCATATTGGTCTCTCAAAAAATTAATAATTCCCAATATTTTCCCTTTACAAAATGAGCCATGATTAATCAATAATAGTAAATCCCACCACATCAAGCTCTGCTGCCTCTGCAGTCTGCACTTCTAACAAAGCTCCTCCGCAGGCGCCCGCCATATCGGCTACTCCCAGCGGCGCAACCACCGCATTTCACAGATCCGTTGCATTGCATTGCTGAAGACTCGAACAACAAAAACAATGCGGAATCTCTCACCTTCTCATTCTCCCTCTGAGATCGAAATGGAAATTCCACTGCCAACAGAGCCGTTCCGATTGGAGAGAGCAGTATGCAGCCATGGCCTCTTCATGATGGCACCTAACCACTGGGACCCACTCTCCAACACTCTCACCCGCCCCCTCCGTCTTGATTCCTCCGCAAACGTCGTCGTTTCGCTTTCTCAGCACTCTGATCGCCCCGGTTTCCTCAATGTTAGAGTTCGGGGCATCAACTCCCTCTCTTCTCAGCAAGAACTCCACTTGAAGGTATCCAACTCTTCAATTGCTTCTTTCGGTTCGATCCGCTTTCTTCGGGTGTCGTTTTTTTTCAGGATCAGGTGGTGAGGATGCTGCGTTTGTCCGAGGCGGAAAACAAGGCCGTGAGAGAGTTCACCAAGCTGCACTCTGATGACCGGAATGGAAGCTTTTGCGGGAGGGTCTTTAGGTCTCCCACGCTATTTGAGGATATGGTCAAGTGTATCCTTCTCTGCAACTGTCAGTGAGTGTCTTTTTCTCATGCCTACCATGTGTTTGTCATAATGCCTCTGAAAATCTGAGTTTTTTAGATTACTTTTCAATCAAGATTACCCTAGATATAGTTTAGTAAATGGGACACTTTTATACTTTGAACCATTAGTGGACTTTACTTAGTAGAACAATGCTTACTAGTGGAAGTTGATATTGTTATGTTGATGCATTCAAATAGCTCAGAAAAGATCTTGATTTGGATCTTTTGTTGATTGCATCGTGTCATGTCATACTTGCTGAAGTAACTCGCAAAACCTTTCTTTCAGGTGGCCAAGGACCTTGAGCATGGCTCAAGCGCTTTGTGAGATTCAGTTTGAACTGCAAAATGGATCATCCTGTCCAGGTGCAGATTCAGGAAATCCAAAAGTTGAGACTGAAGACTTTGTTCCAAAAACACCGACTACAAAAGAATCCAGGAGATCCAGAAAAAAGGGCAGGAAGTCTGGTGTTTCCGCAAAAGAAGAAATGCTTCCTAGGAAGAGATTAGATTTTAGAGTAGATGGGAGTTTGCAAACAGATCATGTGCTTATGAAAGATATAGATGACAACGGTTCTCATGGTTGCAAATCTTGTGAAGTGACGAAGGAGCTAAGTTTGGATGATTCATGCCGTCCGAAAGAGATTTTTAATCATATTGGAAATTTTCCTTCCCCTAGTGAGTTAGCGCACCTTGATGAGCTGTTTTTGGCAAAGCGGTGCAAACTCGGGTATAGAGCACGTCGCATAATAAAACTAGCTCAAGCTATTGTTGAAGGCAAAATTCAATTAGGACAGCTTGAAGAACTTTCCAAAGATGCAAGCTTATCCAGCTATGAGGAGCTGGATGAATGGCTAAAGCAAATTGAGGGATTCGGCCCTTTTACTCGAGCAAATGTACTTATGTGCATGGGATATTACCATGTCGTTCCAACGGATTCTGAAACTATTAGACACTTAAACCAGGTGTTGTTTTCTTGCTTTTTCCTGTTTCATGTATGCTAAATGTTCTTGAATCTTGAGATGTATGGGAGTTGTTCATTATTGCAGGTTCATTCAAGAAATTCAACCTTGAAAACAATTCAAACAGATGTTGAAAAAATTTATGGAAAGTATGAGCCCTATCAGTTCCTGGCATACTGGTAAAATAACAAGATGCCCAACTCTAAAACCTTCATGTTTTATTGGTGTTTTATGAAAGTTGTTTAAACATCTCCCTTTGAACAGGTCCGAAATATGGGACTTTTATGAAAAAAGATTTGGCAAGATGAATGAAATGCTTCCTTCTGACTATAAACTTATAACAGCTAGTAATATGAGAGGCCATGGGGAAGGTACAAGAAGGAAGAGAAACAGACCCTCCTGAAAATGCTAATATCAAGTCTTACTCTCCCATTCTAAATGCACCCTTCGTTTTTGTTACTTGAACAAGGTGTATTATCATCATCATTTAAGAAGTGATCCCCCCCCCCACAAAAGAAAAAAATTTGAAGAAAGCTCCTTGTTTCATGTTTATAATTATTTATAACATTTTGTTGCCTGTTAATAACAGTTGAGGTTGAGGGAATCTCTAAATTTGTTATCCCTTCTCCTTTTATAAATGTAATGCGGCTACATTCTACATGGGATGTAAAATTCTTGTCAATTGCATGTCAATATTTTTAGCTTTTAAATACCAGTAGCTATCCTTGCCATCTTTATGCAAATTCTTAACAATTAGGTTGATGTGCATGGCATTTCTATTTCTTCCCGTATCAAGAGGTTCTGTTATATATACAATGCTTTACACACACACAAAGTTATTTTGTTTTTCATAGACTAAACTGCATTCAGATATGTCTTTGAAACTCATTTGGTTCTGTAAACATTTTATAGACAGAATTTTTATGAAATACAAAATTACAAATCCATAATGATTAATTTTGATATACTTTGATATACGTATAGCATTTTTTATTAAATAAACAACAAGTGAATTAATAGACACGATAATGCCTATTAATACAATAGTGTATATATATAAATAATTAGGCTGCTTGTAGTTTTTATATTGTTGTTTTGTTCCTAGACAACGGAATATGAATATAACACCTATCAGCCAACTATGCTAGGTTGAGACTAGATTGAATTAGGGTCCAACATTTTAATTTTGTGATTATTTCTTGAAGAATAAAATCAATTTTCTCGTTTATAAATATTTAAAATACTTTGTTATATCATGTACTGAAATATTATTAATATTATGCTTTAAATTTAAAAATTAATTACAAGTTTAAGCATTTTTATGTGTTATTAAATTATTGAGTTCGAGTGAGTTTTAACTACAAAGTAAAAGCTTTATTGTAGTTGAATCATATAGTGAATCATTATATATTGAATCTTAAGTAAAATGCCACGAATTCGTGTGAATATTACATATATAGAGGGTGCAATAAAGTTTTCTTATGTGGTGACAAGGATGCATGAAGTGGATGTACATTAATGTTTGAGCGGCTAATTTTTTTAATTAAAAAATTTAGATTATCAAAAAAAATTGAAATTAATTACATTTAAAATTTTAACTTTTATACGCCTATAAATAGAGAATCTGATATGAAGAATAACACACACAGCAATAACAAAAATATTCTTCTTTTCCTCTATACAATAATTCTCTCTTTTCTCTATTTTTTCATAGATTTTAAGTTTACAATATATATAATATTAATAAATATATTAATCATCTCTATTATATTGAAATAGTATTTGTGCTTAATATTAATACTAGAGTTATTTAATTATATTTTTTTATTTTATATTTATTACCTCTTATTTATTTATTTATTTATTTATTTTACAACACATTATTAGCACGAGACTCTGATTAAATTTTAGAGAGACTCAAGTAATAAATTTTCATTATGTCGAAACTCTCTCATCTTGAATTTAATGCTCTTGATATATCTGGAAACAACTATTTATCATGGATACTTGATGCTAAAATCCATCTTTGATTCAATGGATCTTGAAAATTTCATTAAAGCTGAAAATAATGCATCCCAGAAGGATAAAGCCAAAGTCATGATCTTTCTTTGTCGTCATCTTGACAAGGATTGAAAAATGAATATCTCACACTAAAAGATCCTACAAATCTGTGAAAAGACCTTGAAGAAAGGTATAATAATAAAAAAACAGTTATACTTCCTCAAACCCGACATGAGTAGACGCATTTACGTCTCCAGTATTTTAAATTCATAAATGAATATAATTCAGCAATGTTTTGAATCACCTCATGAATGAAATTATGTGGGTGATATGTTAGAAAAAAATTTCTTAACTTTCCATGTCTCGAATGTGCTCCCGCAATAGCAGTATCGAGAAAAAGAATTTAAAAATATTTTGAGTTAATTTCTTACCTTCTTATTGTTGAACGCAACAATGAATTGCTTTTAAAAAATCATGAAATGCGTCCAACCGGCGCTATCCCATTTTCTGAAGCAAATGCGGCAAATCATAACCCTAGAAGAGGTAAATGACAAGGTTTTGACAACAAGAAAAATTATGTTCACAAGAAAAGATCTCACCAGAAGTGGGATAAAGAAAGAAACAATGGGTAAAATAAATCAATAGAGGATAAATATTTCCATTGTGGTGGAAAGGGTCATTGATCGCGTACCTATCGTACCCCAAGGCACCTAATCGATCTTCATCAAGCATCTTTGAAAAAGGACGACAAAGGAAAAAAGACGAATTTTGTTTCAAATGATGCTGCTGAAAATTACACCACTCATTATGAAGTATCTGATTTCTTTGAGGATTCTGAAGAAAATATTGGTTATTTGATCAATGATAGAATAGTTGAATATGTGAGTTTGTTAAGTACTCATGTAAATAAATAATGTAAAAAACTTCTTAAGTTTTATTTTTCATGCATTTGAATTTCAAGTACGATATATATAAATAATTAATAAAATATTTATGAATTTCAAAATGACTGAATGTGTCAAGATAATAATAATAAATTTTTTAGTATATACCATATTTCTTAAAAAAATATTTTCAATTAAGAAAATAATTTTACTGCACAAATATTTCTACTCATTCTATTATTATTTATCTTTGAAGAAAATGGCAATGACATATAGTGAAGATGATGTCTTGCGAATAGTGCAAGTTCGCATACCATTCTCAAAAATAATATATATTTTACTCATCTTGTACCAAAAGAAGAATATGTTAATACTATTATTGGCTCAGACAATGTAATAGAAGGCTCCGGAAGAGTTATAATTTTATTTCCTGGAGGAACAAAATTCATACTACATAATGCATTATTATCTACCAAGTCTCTAAAAAACTTGTTGAGTTTTAAAGATATTTGCCGAAATGGATATCATATTAAAATAATTAATGAGGAAAATCATGAGTACTTATGTATCACAACTCATGATTCAAATAAAAAGGTTATATTAGAAAAGTTAACCTTACTTTCATCTGGGTTATATTATACTAAAATTAGTGCAATTGAATCACATGCCATTGTAAACTAGAAGTTTACAAGCCCAAATAAATTCATAACCTAGCATGATCGATTGGGTCATCTAGGAACAACCATAATGCAGAGAATTACTGAAAACTCCCATGGACATTCACTAAAGAATCAGAAGATTCTCAAATCTAGTGAATTTTATTGTACTGCATGTTCTCAAAGAAAGCTAATTTTAAGACCATCACCAGTAAAGATTAGATTTGAGTCTCCTGAATTCTTAAAAAGGATTCAAGGCGATATATGTAAACCTATTCATCCACTATGCGGATCTTTTAGATATTTTATGATCCTAATAGACGCATCTTCGAGATGGTAACATGTGTGCTTGTTGTCTTCTCGTAACCTGGCGTTTGTGAGATTACTTGCTCAAATTATTTGATTAAAAGCACAATTTTCAGAAAATCTAATCAAAGCAATTCATGTCGATAATGTTGGTGAATTCACTTTCCAAGCCTTTGATGCTTATTATATGGCTAACGGAATAAGCGTTGAACATCCAGTAGCTCATGTTCACACACAAAATGGACCATCAGAAATTACTTATTAAACGCCTCGAATTAATTGCTAGATCTTACTTATGAGAACAAATCTCCCAACCTCAATTTGGGGCATGATATTTTATATGTCGCGGCACTTATTCATTTGAGGCCAATAAGTTACAATTAGTTCTCTCCCATGCACTTAGCTTTTGGCTAGTAGCCAAATATTTTCCATTTAAAAATATTTAGGTGTGCGGTATATGTTCCCATTGCACCACCTTTTCGCACCAAAATGGGATCCCAAAAAAAATTGGGAATATATGTTGGATATGATTCTCCCTCTATAGTAAGGTATCTTGAGATACAAACTGGATATGTATTTAAAACCCGATTTGTAAATTGTCATTTTGATAAATCAAAATTTCCAACATTAGGAGGAGAGAATAAGCTTCTTAAAAAGGAACTTATTAATTGGAATGTATCATCCTTAATACATTTAGATCCCCGATCAGGGCAATGTGAACTAGAAGTTCAAAAGATTATACATTTGCAAAAAATAGCAAATGAATTTCCTGATGCATTTTCTGATACAAAAAGGATAACTAAATCCTATATACCAGCTGAAAATGCTCCAATCCAAATTGATATCCTAGTTGGACAAATAGCCACAGAAACAAATTCACATCAGAAGTGTGGTAGGCTTGTCAGTTCCAAAGACAAAAATCCTCGAAAAAGAAAAGAAGTAAATATTATTCCTGTTGAAAAAGATATAGTAAAGACACCTGCAGTTGTCCAAAATTCTGATATAGTTTTGACGCCAGAAGACGTTCAAGTACCTGAAAATTGTAAAAATGACGAGATCTCGATAATTTATGTCTTTACAGGAGAAAAATGGAACCGAAAAAAGACAATTTTCAATGAAATATTTGTATATAATGTGGTATTAAATATCATGCATGAAAGTAAAGATCTTGAGCTAAGAACAGTCGAAGAATGTCGACAAAGAAATGATTAGCCAAAATGGAAAGAAGCTATGAAGGTTGAGTTAGACTCACTTGCAAAATGTGAAGTCTTTGGACCTGTAGTCTGTATACCAGAAGATGTAAAACCTGTTTGATATACCAGAAGATGTAAAACCTGTTTGATACAGATAAGTATTTGTGAGAAAACGAAATGAAAAAAATGAAGTTGTATACTATAAAGCTCGCCTTGAGGCACAAAGTTTTTTACAAAGGGCAGTATAGATTATAAAAAAAAATATATTTCCTTGTAGTGGATGCAATAATATTGTATTATTTGGTCAGTTTATCCGCATACCATAAACTACATATGCATTTAATGGATGTGGTAACAGTCTATATATACGGATCATTAGATTGTGATATCTATATGAAAATCCCTAAAGGATTAAAGATATCTAAATTGTCGAATGAATATTCACACGGGTTATACTCAGTCAAATTGTAAAGATTTTATATGGTCTAAAGTAATCTGGATGAATGTGGTATAATCATCTTATTGAGTATCTGGCAAAAAACGGATTCAAGAATGATAATATATGCTCATGTGTTTTCATAAAGAAATCTGCGTCTGACTTCATTATAATTGCTGTGTATGTTAATGATTTAAATATCATTGGAACCCTTGAAAAGATTTCAACAATTATAAAAGTTCTAAAAGAAGAGTTTGAGATGAAAGATCTTGAAAAGACTAAATTTTGTTTCGCTCTGCAGATTAGACATATAAAAAATGGGATCTTTATTCATTCATCAAACAACATACACAGAAAAGATTTTGAAGAGATTTTATATAGATGAGTTAAATCCCTTGAGTACCCCAATGATCGTAAGGTCTTTGGATGTGAAAAATGATTAATTATGTTCTAAAGAAGAAAATGAAGATATTTTTTGTCCTGAAATACCATATATTAGTGCCATTAGGGCACTAATGTATCTTGCTAATAATACACAACCTGATATATCATTTGCTAAGAATTTATTAGCAAGGTATAGTTTCTCTTCAAGAGAAGACATTGAAATGGAATCAAACAAGTCTTTCGATATCTTCATGGAACAGTTGATATGGGATTATTTTATCCGTATGGATCTAAGTGACAACTAGCTGGCTATGCAGATGCAAGATATTTGTCTAATCCACAGAAAGAGAGATCTCAAACAAGATACTTATTCACATGTGGTAGTACAGCTATATCATGAAAGTCCACGAAATAGACAATTGTAGCAACATCTTCTAATCATGCTGAAATACTAGCAATACATGAAACTAGTCGCGAGTGTTTTGGTTCAAAGTTTGATCCAATATATTTTGTCATCATGTGGATTGATTGACCATAAGATAGCTCCAACTATCCTGTTTTAAGATAATATAGCATGCATAGCTCAACTTAAAGGCGGATACATCAAAGGTGATAGGACAAAGCATATTTCTCCCAAATTCTTCTTCACTCATGATCTTCAAAATCAAGGAACAATTGATGTCCAACAAATCCGCTCAAGCGATAATCTGACAGATCTATTTACAAAGTCACTTCCAAAATCCTCATTTGAAAGATTGGTACATTAGATTGGGATTCGCCGATTCTGAGATATTAAATAATGTCGACAAGAGGGGGAGACTGTACTCTTTTTTCCTTGATCAGGTTTTTTTCCATTGGATTTTTCTTGACAAAGTTTTTAATGAGGCAGTCCCTATTACAAAGGATATTGTACTCTTTTTCCTTCACTAAAATTTTTTCCAATTGAATTTTTCTTTAGTAAGATTTTAACGAGACATATTTCTAAATGGTCATCTAAGGGGAATATTGTGATAAAGATGCATGAGGTGGATGCCATTAATGTTTGGGCGGCTAACTTTTTCAAGTAAAAAGTTCATATTATCAAAGGAAGACTGAAATTAATTACATTTGAAACTTTAACTTTTGTACGCCTATAAATAGAGAGTCTCATATGAAGAATAACACACACAGCAATAACAAAAATATTCTTCTCTCCTTCTATACAATAATTCTCTCTTTTCTCTATCTCTCCGTAGATTTTAAGTTTACAATAGATATAATATTAATAAATATATTAATCATCTCTATTATATTGAGATAGTAATTATGATGAATATTACTACTATAAAATTATCTAATTATATTTTTTTATTTTATATTTATTACTTTTTTTTCTTATTTATTTATTTATTTTATAACACATTACATATTCATTCATCTCTATGTAAATAGCTAGGAATTTGGTTATTATAATTTCGTTATTCTTCACAAATATAAAAACTAAGTTCTAATAATACATGATAATATGTACATGATTTTCTATTTCCTTTTCAATCACTACCATTTAATTTATGTTTACATCTTATTTTTTGGTAGAGAATTTATATTGCCATTAATCAATTGATACTTACTTGGAAAAAGATAAGAAAAAACTCAAAGGACTAGTCCACTAGATAAAAGATGAAAAATATTATTCATATACTAAACATTCTTGATATTTGTATAGAAATATATTTGTTATTAATTAATTATATATTTAAATTATTTTATAATTAATAAAACAAAGAAAACACATATTTGGTTGTTAAAAAAATACTAGTGTCAAAACAGTTTTATTATAAAAGATGTAGACGTAAAAGAATTGATAAAAGATTAAATGCCGTGTTGAATCTCTTTATTTAAAGCATGTTCGGAAAATATTAAAAAAATAATTTTTTTAGAAAATAAATATATTTAGATAAAATTTTGAAAACAAATTATAATAAGAATTAATAATTTTAATATAAAAATAGTTTATAAGTAAATAAAAGCAAATTTTTTGAACATATGATTATAATGAAAATAAATGTTACTTTTGAATTATAATAATTCTACTAATTTGACCTCAATATTAAATACTAAATAATATAAGTAATAATTTTATAGGTTTAATTACTCTATTGGTCCCTATAGTTTTGCAAAATTTTTAACTAGGTCTCTGTATTTTTTTCTTTTTAATTGAGTCCTTACACCAATTTTTTTTTTAATTGGGTCCCTATACTTTTTTTTTCTTTTATTTGGGTTCTTGCACTAATTTTTTATTTTTAGTTGGGTCCCTATAAAATTAAGCCAATTACTGCTAAGAGGGACCTAATTGAAAAAAAAATTAGTACAGGGACCTAATTTAAAAGAAAAAAAAATATAAAGACCTAATTAAAAATTTTGCGAAACTATAAGAACTAACAGAGTAATTAAACCAATTTTATATCTATTCTTTTTGTAAGTATACCACTTAAAAATAGCTTCTTTTTAAAATATAATAGACTATCTTAAAATCATTTTTCAACTAAAGTATTTAAACAATATAAAATGATACCAGGTAATACATATAAGCATTTTTATTTTCTGTATTTCCTATTTAAAAATTGATAAAAGAAACAAAACTAAAAAGTAAAAGAAATAAAAATCAGTCTCCATCAGATGTTAATAAAGAAAGGTAAGCTAATAGCAACTGCAATTTTGCATAATTGCATATGGTCCATAAAGTGTGCAAGGCAGACATAAATACACATGGGAAATTTGGGTACACACAACAAGAATTGGACCTCCTTCTCATATGTTTCACTCTCTTATCTTCTGTCTCTTTCAACATTACATAACAAATACTCTGTCTCTTTTTATGAGATTTATTTGTGGCCTTAAAAATATTATAATAAGATAGCCTCCCATTCTCTTTCTAGTTTCTACCCTTTTCCAAAGAAAAACTATTTCTTTAATCAAGATTCAACTCAAAAGGCAGGTTGTTAGCCGTTAAGAATCTAGTCTATGATTGTTTAGTATAATTCATATCATAGGTAATTTTTAATTAAATTATTATATTAAATATTGTGAATAAACAATTTTAGTAAGTTTCAATAAAGGATAGTGTAGGGTAGGGTATCCTTCCGACATAAGTCCAGGTCCTATTATTAAGAAACAATGTCTTTCCATTTATATAGTCTTCAAGGAATGATATATGTGAACCTTAATAGCAATTTCAAGAAATTCTATATAAAAAATGCAACTTAATAAACATAACATAAAAATAATTTAGCATAAGCAAATTTTTAAAATGTAAAAATTTGTAATCCCATTAGTTTTACTTTTTAAAAATATATAAAATTTTATTCACATAATTTTACATCAAATTAATCTAAATTTATGATTTTTATTTTATAAATGACAAAGAATGAAATAATAATGCTAAAACAAGTAAATGAATTAAATGATTATTCGACCAATTTAAATTTATTAGTTTTTTTTTTAATATTATACCTGCATATAGAATATGAAATTTTTTGTCAATTTATGGTTCATTAGATTTAAAACCGCATGCTGCGCGAAAATAAAATAGATATATACTATATAAAATGTATAAGTTAATTTAAAATTTAATAATTATATAATTAAAAAGATATACATAAGTTTGATTTTAAGTAAAATTATACAAATACTCAATTTTCTAATATTATTTTTTACGACTCACGATAATATTATGTATTTTTAATAATATTACAACTAAATGATATTAAAAAATAGAATAAAAGACAAATAGGTTTTTAACATTTTTTTGCGAACATTTTCGTCTCTGACCATTTAAAAATACTTTTAAGTCCCTGACATTCGAAAAAACTGGAAAGTTCAGTCCTTCCGTCTAAATACCTCCATCACACCCAACGAAAATGCTTGTCACGCATATGCGTGGGTCACGCGTACGCGTTGCTTGGCACACTTTTCTCTCACACGTATGCGTGGGTCACGAGTACGCGTCGTCATGAATTCTCCACTTGGCTATACATTCTCCACTTTGCATACTTTTTTCTATTTTTTTCAAGTCATTCTTACCTTCAAAACTTTAAATACTAATAAAATACTGATAAAATACATAAAAAATAATTAGAAATATTATAAAAAAATTCATATAATAAAAAAATTTAGATGAACTAAAAAAAATTCATATAATATACATAAAAAGAAAAACATTAAAAAATATAAAAAATATTAATCATATAAATAAAATAAATACAATAAAAAATAAAAATATGAAAAAGAGTACTATATATTTTAAAATATCAAACAAAAAAATGTTCTATAATTTTTTTAGTACCGTTATTACTCTTTAATTTAGTATTATTTTGGACTATAAATTTTTATTATTTATGACTCTTTTATTACTTATCATTAGTATATAATAAAAACGAAAATAAAGTACAGTGAGAAGTATAATAAAAATAACAAAAAAAGTGAAAAAAATTTATATAAACATAATATATAATAATTACAACCAACAACGTATATCATATGAATAAAAAATTTATAATAAGTAAATAAAATTTATATAAATAAAACCAAATAAATGAAGGGTAGAATTGGTAGAAAATGAATGAATTTCTCATTTAAATTTTCAACTGTAGTCAACCTTCCCCAATGTAAATGCAAAAGTTAGAATTTTTTGCTTCACATGAACGTACGTTAAGCAATGGTTCAAAGTTTTAGAAAGTTGCCAAATATAAAAATTGGATGTTCAAGACACTCAAACGGATTTCTCTCTTCCCCAACGTGAATTCCAAACACACCCTAAATGACTAAATTTAATTTACTTTTCTGTCATTCGATATCCTGATATGTTTGTTTGAGTGATTTAAAGTTTTAAAGGCAAGAATGACTTCAAAGAAATAGAAAAAAAAGCATGCAAAGTGGTGAATTCATGGTCAAGTGGAGAATTCATGGCGACGTGTACGCGTGACCTGCGCGACACTCAAACAGACTTTTCTCTTTCCCAAACGTGAATCTCAAACACACCCTAAATGACTAAATTTAATTTACTTTTCTGTCATTCGATATCCTCGTATGTTTGTTTGAGTGATTTAAAGTTTTAAAGGCAAGAATGGCTTTAAAGAAATAGAAAAAGAGCATGCAAAGTGGTGAATTCATGGTCAAGTGGAGAATTCATGGCGACGCGTACGCGTGACCTGCGCGTACGTGTGAGAGGGAAGTCTGCCAGGTGACGCGTACGCGTGACAAGTATTTTCCGTTGGATCTGGCGGAGGTATTTGGATGGAGGGACTGAACCGTCCAGTTTTTTCGAATTATCTTTTACTCTAAAAATATAAATAGTTAAAAGAAAAAAAAAGTGATATATGAATGATATAATTAATGAATACAATTAGACTAAAAATAGAAAAAAATAAAAGAAATTATAAAGGACTTGAAATATTATTGAAATTAATGTTTAATTTTTTTATTTTATTTTTTATGATTCATGATAGTACCATATATTTTTAATATTACAACTAAATGATATTCAAATATATAAATTATTGAAAGATAAAGATATGATATATGGAAGATATAACAAATGAATACAATTAGACCGAAAAAAAAAAAACTAAAAAATTGTAAAGATTTAATGTTTTAGAAATTTATTACCTAATACATATATTTAGCAAAATAAAAAAAAGATTTGTGGTTATTAACTGAATTTTTTGAGTAATTACCCAAATAAGTCCTTGAGGATTTTAAAAACGGATATTTTAGTCCAAAAAAAAATTAATACACAGATTAATCCTCTGAGATTTGTTTCGACAGACAAATTAGTCCTCAGTCCAATTTCCGGCGTGACTCATCAAGGGAGACTGCTGAGTTGGCACATTTAGATGCACACGTGACACTTAAGTGTCCACGTGTACAAAAAGGATAAAATAGTCCATGCACATTGGTGAAGAATGACGTCGTTTTTATGTCCTCTCCCAAACTTCTCGTTGCAAATAAATTTGAAATTCTTCATTATTGAAACTGTGTAATCATAAGCTCCATTGTAAATCCTATTTCAGCTGCAATGGCGACAAGCAAAGGAAGCACTTCTTCATGGAGTCACTGAGGAGGAAGACATGGTGGATCTAGTGGTAGTGGTCTCAAACACGCTGAAAATAGCAAAGTAAAAAAAATTGAATTTCCGAAAGGGCAACACCCAAAATGCTTGTGCGATTTGCATGCAATAATCTCCATTTCAAGGACTCCAGAGAATTCGGGTAGACTTTTTTTTGGATGCCCACTACATAAGGTAATCAATTTTAGGGTTTCTAGTAAATTACCTTGTACTATGAACGTTAATGAATAATGTCGTTGTGTGATAAACAGGAAAAACTACCGCATTGCAAGTTCTTTGCATGGGTTGATCAATTATTTGACATCAAGTTGGATTATGATTGTTTGGAGGATGTTGCAATGGATGGTTGTGAGACTGCTGGTCATGTTTCACAC
The DNA here is from genome assembly GCF_014773155.1 of Arachis stenosperma. Taxonomy (NCBI): domain Eukaryota; kingdom Viridiplantae; phylum Streptophyta; class Magnoliopsida; order Fabales; family Fabaceae; genus Arachis; species Arachis stenosperma. The sequence continues at coordinate 9,164,536 of NC_080380.1, read as the reverse complement.
ATGTTTGCTACTAACATTGCTAGTTTGGAGCATAAAGTGATGGAATTGCAAAGTAGAATTGACATGTTAAAAATTCATCAAAATGTAGTCCCAGAGATTGAGTGGAAGACGAGATGTTTTAATGTAGTGTTTGTTATTATCGTGTGTGCATTGTTGGTTTTGGTCATGGGAGTTGCAATTGTTTCTTTGTAACTGGTATATAAGCATTGATTTAGTTCAAGGTGTGAATCACATTTGCATTCTATTTTCTTTGTGAATTGAATCAAAGTTAGATGAAACAAAATATTTACAACATATTAGTATTTATAGGGCTAACAAAAAATTTTTTAGGATGACCATTATAAAATCATTACAAAATCATAATTATCTAAAATATTATTCAAACATAATTGCTTGAACAAATATGTTCTTTGTAGAAGCTGAAAACTAATTTTTAGAATTCTATCAATTCCCTTCTTTGATTTACAAACAAGACTTATTTAACTTTGTTATGCTTCTTGGTAAAATCTCCCCTACCAACACATCACAATCATCTTTCTCAGAGTATTTAATAGTTTCTTATACTAGCATAATCACTAAAATGGGGTGGTATGTTATTTGGCAAATAAAAAATATAATACCAAAACAATTAGTAAATAACATAAGTGGTGTTTTCATAAATTTATTCTCTGGACTTTAGTTTATAAATTCATATACACATTTGATGTGATATATCAAACTCTGAAGATACTAGAAGAAAAATTAACAATAAAACAACAACAATACTTGCAATACCAAATATATTGCTCTAACAACTTTAAAATATAATAGCTACTTAAACCAAAGACAACATTCATGCATACACCAGTCTAAACATGATTTAAAAACAAAAGAGAGTTTTGTCCAAAACAATCTCTCATATAATGGAGCATTAACAGTATTTCAAGTTTTCTTCATAACAAAAAAAAAATAAACTAAGACATCAAAATAGCCAAATCATTTGTCCTTAGTTTGCAGTTCTTCATTACTTCTTCCTAACATTTTTATCACTTATTTCTTAGATGCTTGAAACCAGAATTTGGGATAAACTGGAACATTCTCGATGCAATCTCCTTACTTGCAGCTGCAATAGTTTCTGTTGAGACTCCATGAGTGGTTCCAGGTGGTGGAATAGGAGAGGGTGTGCTAGAATGGATTGTTGCAGGATGATGAGGCTTAATGATAGGTTGGTTGGCCCTTGTACTTGGTGGATTAGATGCTCCATAGTTATCTGCAACTTGAGAGAGTATTCTCCAAAGATTAAACAAAGTCATATTAGTATAACTATCGGACTAGCAACACAATGTGAATACTTAGTAATCCTTTCACTCACAACATTAGTCACAAAATCAGGTGAATTTGTTGCTGCTTGAGTCGGAAGGGGATGCTCAACCACCACAGTCTAAAACAACAATTTACTATATAAAAGAGTTAAAAAAACTAACCATAAACTAACTAAGAAATTAGCAGGAACCAGAAATTTGTTAACTAACAGCTCACATAACTTGTTAAATAACTAATAACTAACAACAAACATCAAAAGGAACCAAAAATTTACTAACGTGTCAAATTTTATTAACAATATTAAAGTAACAAGAAAATAACTAACAGCTCTAATAACTTGGTAACTAATTAATAACTACACAATAAAACTAACCAGCAATTAACTATATAAAACAAACCGTTAACTTAATAAGGCAAAAGCAATTTAATCAGCACAATAAAACTACCTGTTGTTGATCTGAAATAAAATTTCTTCCATAAATATATTGATCCCCAAGATCTTCTTGCAACAATGTGAGAAATCATTTTTAGCTTTCTTTAGTTTCGCTATCAACAACAGCAAACGCAATCACATAGAAGTGATTGTTCGCATTCTGACCTATAGCAGATAGAAGTTTTCTCCTAAAGTAGCCTTTCAAGAAGCAACCATCAAGTCCAATTAGTTTTCTATACCCGGCCTTGAACCTCCTTTTACAAGCGTCTAGAGAAATATATATCTTGTTGAACAATGGAAGAGACTGAGGTATCAGTGTCACATCTAGTATGGCTGAGCTCCCTGGGTTACTCCTATGGATCTCACACAAATAATCCCTCAACTTACTGTACTGTGCTCTCTCATTACCGATCACTCGCTCTCTTGCTTCTTTGAGGGCCCTATACACCATCTTTCCATTAACGATAACATTGTAGTCGACTTTGATGTGCTCATAAGCCTCACTTAGAGTAATGTGAGGCTGAGTTCGGGGCCTCTTCTCTAACTTATTGGCTACCCACTTCTGATCAGCCATATTGCTTCCAAATTCTCTGGCACAGGTGTGCTGAGATATATAGGTCTTGATTTGATAACTCTTCAGCTGATTGTTCCATGCACAATAAATTAGCCATGGACAAGGATTAAGTTTGACAGCACTAGCAGCCTCAACAGTAACAACTTTCACAGAATTAGTTTCAACGGTCACATTTGCAGTCTCTTCATTCATAGCTCCACCTTCCATAGTTCCTAAATCATTGCCATCACCTCTCTGATCATTGTTTGCATCATTACTCTTCGGTTCTGTATTATTGTTAGTAGATGCCTTATTGGCCCCCTTTGGCTTTCTTGACTTTTTTATTCTCTCCACCCCATGCTCACAATCACATCTAACTCTCCTTTGATAATTTTTTATATACCTAATCTTTCTTCCCTCATAAATGACATGATCCTTCAAAGCAGTTTTGAAAGATTCAATTGTGGCAAATTCCATCCCCAACTCAAAATACACTTCTCCAAATCCAGCATCATCATTAAATTGAGGAAATTCATACCTCTCTCTTTCATCTTCAGAACTATTTAGTGTCAGTAATGACGCTGATTCATACTCAAAGATTGGATCTTCTTCATCGACATTTTCTGCACTTTTTTCATCATTTTCACTAGAATTTGCATCCTCTGATCTTGGAATTACAGCTCCTCTTCCACCAAAATTTGCCCCAAAAGAGGTTGAGGCAGCACCCTTTTGTGCAGTATTTGTTTGGATCTTGAAATTGGCCTTAGCACCAATAGGCCTAGAGAAATTTGGGCCTCCAGCACCAATAGACCCAGGAGATTTTGGGCCTCTAGCACCAATTGGTCCATTATACTTTGTCTTGGCAGATTTTTTGGTACCCACAGTTGGCCTAGAACTTGGCCCACCAATACATCTATTATCAACTGTTGAAGCCTTCTTTTTCAAACTAACCATCTTAGAGCTATTCTTTTCCACCACACTCTTTTTTTTTTTTGCGAACTTTCCTACTCTGTTTCTTCACAATCACACAGTCTGAATCACTGCTATCCTCTTCAAATTCTTGGAGAGATGGTTTATATGGTTCATCTTCTGTCGTTTCATACCCATCATCACTGGACTCCTCTTCAACATCTGCATCAATATCAAAGTCCATCTCGACATCCTCAATAGGAGTAACCATTATTGGGTGATCAAAATACAAATAAAACTCCTCCGTATCCTTGTTCTTTAGTTTATTCTCACGCAGCTGATTAATCTCAAGGTCTCCGTTTATAAAGTGTAACCCATTCTCTAAGTCAGGTGCTTTAGGATCAAACCAGTACATAGCCTTGTAATCCAAATAACCCAAACTTTTGAAGAGAGTTTGCAGGTCAAAGAAGCATATCAGATCAATATTCATCTTAAAAATTTTTTCAACTTTTTTCTCAATATATACAAGAACTCCCTTGTTATCCCTCACAAAATGTCTACCATGGTGAAAAACAAAAATTGCAAATTCCGCCATTTACCTGTACGAATAAAAGAAACAAACCAAAAAATTGTTCATAGAACATTAGCTCTATTGCCACAATTTTCTTAAAAGAAAAAAACCAAAAAATTGTTCATTCAGCAAATTTAGTAACTGTCAAGGAACATGCATACAAAATCAAAGACACTTTGTACACATAGCATTGTGCTCTATACTACAAGATACACTTTCAAAATAATATATCAATTCTAATTACGAGAAACAAAATCAAACAGAGTCTCACTTTCTTCAGTGTGAGTCTTCAATGGTGATCACATCCACTTCAGTGCCTTTTCCTTGCGAATTGGTACTGATGCATCCAGGAGAGACGTCCTGCAAAGGGTAACGGAATACAAACGTCGATGGATGAAATTGAACAACAACCGTCACAATCGTAATGTTGGGAGATAAGGTGGATCTTGATGAGGCAACGTGGAGAGGGCTCTCTGTAAAAAATAAAAACTGATAAAAAAGAATAGGATTAGGGTCTTTTTGCAGTGAAGAGGGTTAAAAGGGAGGAGAAGAAACGTGACTTTCACTATCCCCTTGCAACGTTACGTTTCTCCAACCCTAAAACGACGTCACTTTGCTTTTTACGATGGGGACCTATTTGTCCGTGACAGACACCTGTGCATGTTATTGGCCACGTTGGATGCTGAATGTGCCAACTCAGCAGTCTCCCTTGATGAGTCACGCCGGAAACTGGACTGGGGACTAATTTGTCCGCCGGAACAAATCTTAGAGGATTAATCTGTGTATTAATTTTTTTGGGGACTAATATGTCCATTTTTAAAATCCTCGGAGACTGATTTAGGTAATTACTCAAACACTTATACAAAATATTAGTAAGAATGGAGGAAAAAAATGTTTTGTCTTGGGCCCTGCCATAAACAATCAAAAAGAAAAAAAAATTGAAGTGAATGTTGATTTATATAAAAAATATAAGAAAGAGTAAGTATAAAAGAAGATGATGAATTATGTTTTATTATTCAATTTATACCTATTAAAATAAATAACATTAATATTAAAATTATATAGTATTTTATATGAAAGTAAAGAATAAGAAAATATATAAAGCATAAAGTAATCTAAAAAAAAAATAAATGACATAACAGTGAGAAGAAAAATAAAAAAGAATCTTAAGTTATAATTCTATGTAATAATCATAAAAAAGAGTAAATATAAAAAAGGATGAGTTATATTTATACCTAATAAAAAAAATAATATTAACATTGAAGATATATAGTATCTTATATAAAAGTAAAGAGTTAAGAGAATAAGAAAATTATAAAGTAATTTAAAAAAAATAAATATTTATAAAAAAGAAATTGACAAAAAATCTTAAACTATAATAATAAGATACATGAAAAATAAAAATAAAAAATTTAGAAGTAATTTAATTAAAAATAAAAGAATTAAAAAATAATTTAATTCGATAAGTAGTAGGTAAATTGTGCTAACTAGTCATATATACTAATGTGTCATAATATTAGAAAAGCTAGAAGACTGAAGTGCATTAAAATACTACTTTTAACTTTATTTTAATATTTTATATTATAATTAAGATTTATTATTTAATGATATGCAAACTTGCAAAGTATGAAATTCCAACTTGTGAATTAACAATTCACACACACAATATGTCTCTTACATTATAACACTTAGACGCAACAACTTCCTAGAATATTGTTGTGTAGGGACATAAATTAACCTTGAGCTTGTTCTTTTATGTTGTATCCATTTTCTAAACCTCTTTGTCAGAGTTCTTTAATTATGATGTACGGATATTAGCATAGATACATCATATATAAAATATAGAGACACCATAATATTTTTTAGATAAATTATAATAATATCTTAATATTTTATTAATATTAAAATATAAAATAATTTTTAATTATAAAATATTTAAAATAATTTTTATTTTAATAAATAATAATATATACTATTTTTAAATTTATTTTAAAAATACATATTAAGAACAAAACTAAACATACTGATATATAATAATATTTAAATATGTTTAAATATATTCAATTTTTTTAGATAATAGACACCGTAAATACACGTGTCGACGAATATTTCATTAACGTAGACTTCTTAATTATTTTCATGTTAACTAGCTTAAGCCGCACCTAATACTCTACTTTAACTGTCCAACATTAATCTTTCATCATAACAATTTAATTTCCGATGCATACCCTACAATACAACAATGTCCTTGGAAGAGAATTTTCATTTGGGTGGTTCAGAATTTCCCAGTACATATTATGATTAAGATTTTTTGTTTCATTTTTCTTTTATTTTTTTCCCACTTTCATGAATCATGATCAAAATGGGTTCCACATTGTTTGTCACCTTTCCCATTTCACCTCGTATTTGTATGAACCTCTGTGCTTCAATTTAGAAAGCAGGAACTGAAGAACTTTTAGTGGCTGAGTTCACTCTTTTAGAACAATCATACACTTTCCTCAGAGTTCCTGATTATTTCAATGGAGAAAGAAACTGTTGACAGCACTCCATTGTTATCTCCTACTAAAGAAAAGACACCATCATCATCATCATCATCATCATCATCATCATTTCTTGTGTCAGCAACAAAATGGGTTATAAAGTATTTGATTTGCATAATCTTCATTGGTTGGGCAGGTTTTATTTTCTTGATGCCAGAAGAATCTGTCAATGAGTTGATGTCAAAATGGATCAATTTGACCACGGGGAACCCTCTTGGAACTGCAGGTTTGTTTATCTTCCATCTTCTATTTTTGTTTCTCACTATGTGGCTTGAGTTTAATGCAAAGGAAACTGTGTATTTTTCAGGAAGCATTTTTATGTTATTTAGTGCTCCAATTCTCATAATTGCATTCCTTGCAATTGCATACCTTCTTGTCTCTGGAGAAGACCACATTCCTGAGTATGTCATCACTTCCTCAATTCATAATCATGTTCTAAATTTTAGGGTAAATTTGTTTCATTTAAGTTTTAGTTTTCAATTTCCAACCAATAAGATTTTTCTTTTGAAATTATTATAATTCTAGTTATATCCAAATATGCAAAAATTGATTTTTTTTTCAATTATAGAAGAGATTTTCTAGCAAAATAACCTGAAACAAACACACCTTTATTGGGGGGGTGCATTATTTATTTATTTATTTATTTTTGAGTTGGGTTTTGTTTGCAGGAAGAAGAGTACTAAGTATCCAAGCTTTAGGCTATGGACTTTCCCTGTGATTATAAAGGGGCCATTTGGGGTTGTCTCTGCTACAGAGTTAATTGGGATTGTTCTCTTCTCTGCATATGTTATCTTTGCTATCTACAATTATACTATGAGGGCCCTTGCATCTCCTTCTCATCATCACTTAGATAGGAGGTACAACACTCTTATTTGCCAATTTTCATTCATAATTTTGATTCTGCTGATTTACTTCCATATGTGCTTGTTTGCTTGATTGAGAGGCTTCTGTTTTGGATTTGGATCCTCTTTAAAGTGAAGATAACTGTAAACTAAGCAAGTAGGAAAACAATTACCATTAGTCCATGAGAACTTTTGAGTGGGACTGTTATGAGTCTAGACCAATACTTTAAAAAAAGTCTCAGCCTTATAAGGCCTTGGCCTTTCTCACCATAGCTAACTTTTATGGTAATGCTCCCAAGGTTTTGTAGCTCATTTCATTGGTGTTCTCTTGAGTCGGCCAACTGAAAAGGGCTACCTGTGGAGGGTTATGATCATTGGAGGATTCTGGTTGGTAGAAGGCTGACTGAAGCGCCACTAAGTGAAATACCGTAGAGTCGGGATGCCGGCTCTTAAAGGGGATACTATGTTATGAGTCTCGTGAGACCAATACCTGACAAGGAGTCTCAGGTTGAGGAGTCAACACCTGAAAAAGAGTTCTATAGGGCCTTGGCTCTCCCACCATAACAAGTAGCTTTTGTGGCAATACTTTCACTTTTAGAGTCGATTCAAATCCATTCACTTTCTTGCTTTGAAACAAATAAAGGGGGAAAAGAGTAGAATAACTAGTTGATGACTCAATCATAGCTAAGAACTTAGACTTAATGTAGCATTTCTCAATCTCCATGTTATTTAGATGTTAAATATTTGAACTAATCCGGTATAACTTCAAAGCTTCAATGGATAACCACAAATATTGTTAAGCAGATAAATATTTGCATCACATAGCATGTAAAACAGTTAAAGTCTAAACAAAATTTTTTACCCAGTAAATATGAATTAATTTATAAGTATCATCAAGTCCCACAAAACAGAATCAAGTTCTAATAAGGAAGTACTATCAAATTCTTATTAACAATCATAACTTTTTGTCTATTGCATGTCAAAATATATTTCTAGCTTTTAAATACTAGCAGCTACCATAGTTATCTTTAAGCAAATTCTTAACAAACTGAATTGTATTCTTCATCTTGAATCCTTCAAAATAAATGCACTGAGGGAGTGTCTTGCATAAGCAGACGAGCAGCTTTGAAGCGTTCTATGTCTGTGTGAGTTCATCCATTTTCATCAGTTCATCAGGAACAGGCCTTAAATCATCATGAAAGTCTTTCACAACTCTCATACTTTCAGTTATTTCACCTATCTTATCAACAAAAGTTTCAACAATTTCTTCAAGATCAGTGGAAAACTTGTCCATGCTATTAGCCAACTCATTTTCGTCGCCTTGATCTTTCTCACTTGTTGTCCTTCGGAATCCATGTTATGAGCAACACAGCACACACTTACATATGACATAACACATATGATTATCATCTCCAAAAAGGCTTGTTCCATAGGCCATAGTCAAGTAAGCTGACACTACACTCATGAATTTACTCAATTTAGTCATCAATTTCGGTCAAGACTTTTATTAGGATCCATACCACCTAAAAATTGAAAATATTAGAGTAGCAATTCCACCCAAAAAACAACCGCTAATAAACAAGTAAGCATGCATTTGGTTTTTAAGATACTACTCATTTATTCTGAAAATTTTGAATACATACAATAAGCTAACTTTGTCAAATTGTTCTTTCTTTTCAGAATATTCATGTTGGAGATTCTGGGACTTCGGTTTGGTGGAATCGGATTGATGTGCATGGCATTTCTATTTCTGCCTGTATCAAGAGGTTCTGTTCTTCTTCGGTACATAGACATCCCTTTCGAACACGCCACTAGATATCATGTCTGGCTGGGACACCTCACCATGGCCCTCTTCACAATCCATGGTCTCTTGTACTGTGTTGCTTGGGCAATGGATGGTCGCCTTGTCGAGGAAGTAAGTCCTTCTTCCATGTTTCCATTCTCTTAAAATTTAAAATATATATAGCTTATAATTGCTTTACACAGAAATAAACTTGTTTAGTTGTGCAAATTTATGTATTTTAGTTACCTCTTATTACTTCAATATGTGAATTTTTCAATTTTAATGAAAAAAAAACAAGGTTTTGCTTGAATGCATTGGCACTTCTCATTTCCATGTTCTTATTTGGTCCTTCTGCAGTTAATACAATGGAAAGACATTGGTGTTGCGAACCTTCCGGGAGTTATAGCCCTCATAGCTGGTTTGTTCATGTGGGTGACCTCTCTTCCAGGAGTGAGAACATGGAACTTTGAGTTGTTCTTCTACACTCACCAATTATACATTATCTTTGTTGTCTTCTTGGCCTTGCATGTTGGTGACTTTGTTTTCACCATGGCTGCTGGAGGAATATTCATCTTCATCCTCGACCGCTTTCTGCGATTCTGCCAATCAAGAAGGACAGTTAAAGTAGTTTCATCTAGGTGCCTTCCTTGTGGAACTGTGGAACTGGTTCTATCAAAGCCTCCAAGTAATTTCATATTACCATTCAGTATTTTTGCTCACACAATATGGTGTAACTCTGTCTTGTACACTAAATTGACACATACTTCAGTCTGCGTACAAGACAGAATGAGTACAAATAACACATCTTATTATATGTCACATTTATGATAACTTTTCTTTTTGAATTGTAGATTTGAGATACAATGCATTGAGTTTCATTTTCCTTCAAATCCGGGAACTGTCATGGCTGCAATGGCATCCATTCAGTGTTTCTTCTAGTCCTTTGGATGGAAAGAACCACCTTGCTGTTCTCATAAAGGTTCTTGGCAAATGGACAGAAAATTTGAGAGACAGGATTACTGATGCTGATGAACCAAAAGATTTATCTGTCAAGACCATAACAGCTTCGGTTGAAGGGCCATATGGGCATGAAGTACCGTATCACTTGATGTAAGTAGTCCTCAATCTTGTATATCCTTTTCACTTTGGTTGACTAATCCAGCTTGAAGGACTGCAACCTTAGCCAAGTTAGCATAGTTTGGTTCTTTAATTAATGAAATGATTTCTGTAATCTTTGTTTTTAGGTATGAGAATCTTATACTAGTGGCTGGTGGTATTGGACTTTCACCCTTCCTTGCTATATTGAGCGATGTTCTCCACCGCGTGAGGGAAGGGAAACCTTGTAGACCAAGAAACATTTTGGTTGTTTGGGCAGTGAAGAAATCAAATGAGCTTCCACTTCTTTCAAGCATTGACATGGAATCAATTTGTCCTTCCTTTTCGGATAAAGTAAACATCAATGTTGATATTTATGTCACTCGGGAATCAGACCCTCCATTGGTAAGTCCTTTTACAACCTTCAACTTCCTCCTATTAGTGTTCTACATTGCTTTCTTTAAGAGTAAATTCTTGAATCTTTTCCCTAATCAAAAATAGGAAAAATTCGGCCCTCGCTTCTTCTTACTAGACATACTACTACTAATTCGTCACCTTTTTTTGTCAGGACGAAATTGAGATGTTTACTATATTTTATTTCATTCTATACATATATATGTTAAAATTTTTGCTTAATGGCATTTGATTATTGTTATCTACAGGAAGAGGGACATGTATATAAACCAATAAAGTCTTCAATGTGTCCTATGGCTAGTGATTTCGGCATGTCAGTTCTTGTTGGAACAGGAGACAATTTTTGGTCTGGACTATACGTCATCTCATCTACTGTTGGATTTGTGATCTTACTGGTTTTGTTGTACATTTTCTATATTAACCCTTATGGTGTGTACAAATGGTGGTACAAAGGGTTACTATTTGTGATTTGCATGGTTGCAAGTGTTGTTATCTTTGGTGGTTTTGTTGTTGCACTCTGGCATTTTTGTGAACAGAGAAGTTCTGTGAAGGAAAAGTCCAATGACAGTGTGAAGGGTGATCATAAAATTGATCAAAATGGGTTTATGGCTCACAAGAGTTCAATTCAAGACAGTAGTGTTGCAAAATCAATTGTCACCCGTTATGGTTCCAGGCCAAACTTCAAAGGTATGTATAACTTCATGAAATTCATTTACTTTTTTTCTCTTGTGCATTTGGTTTGCGTTTTCATTTTCTACTTTTATTTTCGGTATTTTCTGTTTTCAGAATTTCGTGAAGAATACAATTGGAAGCATTACTAATATCTTTTCTTCTTTTTTTTTTTTCCTTTTATAATTATTGCAGAAATTTTTGAAAGCATGTCAGAGAATTGGGGGCATGTTGATGTGGGAGTGTTAGTTTGTGGACCTTCAACACTTCAAGAAAGTGTTGCAAATGAAATCAGGGCACATAGCATGATAAGACAACGCCACTACCCAATCTTCCATTTCCATAGCCATAGCTTTGATCTCTAGTTTGAGAGGTATAGCTTTATTCACTAATTAAAAAGCATATATATAAGTATAACCAACTTGAGTTGGCCGATTGGTCAGCTCATTCGTCTGCTTAAGCAAGTGTCGGGATTTCGAATCTCGCTCTGTGCATGTAGCAATCTATTGGCCAACAACAGACATCTGTGGCGGATAAAAAAAATGCATATATATGCTGTATATATTAATTTGTATTAGTATCAATGCTATTCTATTATGTATCCTTTAATTTGCAGGCTTAAGTTATGCTATAGGTGTATAATTAATCCTTAAGAAGTGTAAAAGGAATTCTTAGTGGAATGTATTCATAATGTAAATTATATTTATATATAAAATTTTAGCTAATAATTTTGCAGTTATTTGACCATTTTACTAAGAAAAAGTGTTCTAAAGGAGCTAAACCACTAATCTATGAATTGTAAAAACTAATATTGGAAAAAGACTAAAAGGAATGCTAGGTAAACAATGACCATCTTAAACAACATGAACAATCACCAAATATGCATTAATTTCTTTTTAGTTTTTATACCTTCATCATAATTCATCATTTATATTGCAACGGTTGTTCAAAGTGTATCTATATGAAAAAAAAGTTTTCTAAAACAGAAATATTTGTAGAATAATAAAATAAAAAATTAATTATTATTAAATTTATAATTTTTATTATGTTAAATTTTATTATCTTGATTTAAGAGTAATTAAATTTTTATCTTTTTATTTTATTAATTTTCTCACCTTACTATCTTGATTCAAATGTAATTAGACTCTTGTTTCTTCACTTTATCAATTCATTACTTTAGTGGAACTTGATTCATCTATTTGATATATAATAGGAATGTATGAAGTTGATTTTATCTACAATCTTTGTTTTTTAAAAATACTTTAGATTATTTTTCAATATTTTTAACAGTTGAGAGAGTAAAGTGTGATCTTTAATCCTTTAATATTTTTTTCTTATATTTTTTCTTAGTTTCACTTATAAAATTAATGATAAAAAATCACACTTTACTCTTTCAATTGTTTTAAAAATTGAGAGGATTTATTTTCTTTAATCAATAATAAAGATTAATACTTTAATAGACATGTTAGTACTTATTATTAATACATTAGGAGAAATAATGTAACTAATTTTTTTCTTTTGTTTTTTGTTTTGTTTTGGTCCAATCAATTGAGAGTAAAAAAGTTGTAAAAAGTATCTTAGTTCTTAAGGGTATGACCCTTTTAGGCATGTACCATGCAAGGGTGCTTTTTTTTTTTTTGTCTTTTTTAGCATTGCTTACTGCTTTATTGCTTAGAAGAGAAGTATATTCTGCTTTTTATTTTATTTAGGTTCAACTTCCAGAAATTGCCACCTGATACTTGATGCAATGTTTATTTACACATGTGTGCATGTGTTCTCACCAAGTTCCCAATTCTTTGGTCAAATGTCTCCTTCTCATATTTTATTTTGATTTTTTTTCACATGATTGACATTATTATTATTATTAAACTCATGAAAAAAAAGATGTTTTGCAGTTCTCTTATTTCTACATTCATTGTCTTTGCTTTACATTTTGTAACTTCAAATTTAAATTTCCATTAAAATATGATTTTCTTTTTAAAATAAAAACTAAGTTGACATTTCTTAAAATTAAATGATATTATACATAGCAATAATCGAGTTATATGAAATCAGTATCAAATTTTAAATAATTCTACAAAAAGTATACAGTAGGATAAAATATATTTTTTATTCTTAAAGTTTGGCAAAAGTTTTAAAAATATTCCTAAATTTTATTTTGTTTTAATTTTATCTTAGAAGTTTTCGATTTGCATCAAATATACCATCAACAACTAAATTTTCAAAAAATTTAAGATCAATTTAACAATAATGCATAAAAATTATGGTTGTTTTGCTTGTATTGAAGATTATTCTTATGAAACTGTTGTTGAATTGGTCTAAAATTTTTTGAAAAATTATATGTCAGGGGTATATTTGATACAAATAAAAAACTTTTAAGACAAAATTAAAACAATATAAAATTTAGGAGTATTTTTAAAATTTTTGTCAAATTTCGAAAATAAAAAATATACTTTATCCTATACAATATTATGTAATTTGAAATTTAGATAATATGCTATGCATTTAGAAATGAAAGAAAAATTTTATGTATTTATCTAATTTCAAAAGTTGTTAGTATAATTCACATTCTTTTTAATAAGAAAAGTACATCTCCAAATCAATGCCGTGGAAAGTATTAGTTAAATTAATTTTCAGAAGTAAGAGCTAATATATGAATTATGCTTGAAAAAATTTAAGATCACATTTTTACCTTTAAAATAACGTTAGGATTTTTTTACCAAAGGAAAATTTAGCTGATGATAAAATTTGTTTGGAAATCAAGATAAAGACTCACTCTTATACAAACAAGAAAAATTCAGATACAATTAATTTCATGTAAAATTAATAATTAAGAATTATTAAATAATTTAATAAATTTAATTAAATTATTATTTAACGATTTTTATTTATCAAAATTTTACATGAATTTAATTGTATCGAAATTTTTACCGTACAAATTTACATTAAATTATATAAATGAAAATAATCATAAGCAACCTCAAAAGAAAATCAGTAGTGCTAACTTTACAAATATTCACAATTAATCTCCCAAAACTTAGTTCCTTTATTGGTTGGCCCACCCCAAATAAAAATTAAAAAAAAAAGTGGTAAAGAAAATTCAAACCAACTACCATGTACGTGAACCCTGTAGGAAGAAAACAGAGAGAGCGAAAAAGCATGTAATAACTTTGAGTGTCGGCAAGCCAATTTGGTTGAAAGCTAAAGCTTAATCTCATGGTTGGTTCTTTTGTAAAACACCCTTAAAAAAGAAAAGAAAAAGAAATGTTAGATTCGTGTACTACACTCACATGATAGTACATCATTATCTTCAATATAATAAAACAATAATTATTATACGGCTTTGTTCATTTTTGGGATTAGAAACATTAGAATGGTTTATTTTATTTATTTAACTCAATCTTCAATGATGAGCATGGTATCTTTCAACATAATCTATCTCCTTGTCTTGCTTAATTGTACTGTATAGTCTTATTATATATTATTATTTATTATTTATTTATAGTAACGGTTAGTTGGAATATATGCTTTTGTCAACGTTTGTGTACGGCAGTTTAGTAAAAGTAGGCGCCAAGCAATCCATTTGTAACTGTAACTGTAAGAAACCTTAAAAACAAAATTACGATAATGTTTTTAAATTAAAACGAAGAGAATAATAATTAATAAAGTAATAAAAAATGATCTCATTGTTAAACTGTCGCTGTCGATATCAGTAAGGTAGTCAGTTTCTTCAACCTAATAATTCATCTTCCTAATTAAAATATCAACAATGCTAGGGAACCAACTCTATATAAGCCAAGAATCAGTCAACTGGTAAATTAGAGGCACTGGTGACTTTAACCGGATGTTGCTACTGATAGGCACACGGATGTTCCTTTTTCTTGTAAATGGGATGATTTTGGATATGATTTCTATGTTTCATGTGTTACGCATTAATAAAACATAATTAATTATATGGAACTAACTAATTAATGCTGTTCCGTGATTCTCTCCTATCACTAGCGTATCTTCCCTCATATTTTGAACGTAGTCAACAATAATTTAAAAAATAAATTAAATTATAAATTAATAAAACTAATTATAATTAATTATGTTGTTCCATTCTTGGCTGATTATTAGTTGGTTCCATATACTTTTCCTTAAAATATACGAAAGCTAAATCCCACCTCACGTGACATTATTGCCAACTAATTATTGTTATTATTTCTTAATCAAATACACTTAACCAATGAGGCACCGTCACTTATTAGTACACCAAATCACCAATGTTGCCTTACCACCTGAAAATTACCAATTCAACTTAAAAAAAAAACAAGATAATAATTCAACTAAAAAAGAAGAGACAATCATAAATAAATAAACAAGGTAAAAAATCAATTACATAAAATAAATATAATAATTCAGTTAGCAACAAGGCTAAAAAGAGAAGAGAAAGCGTTAGTAGTTGAGTTGTAGTGTCTCTCACTCTCAGTCTCACACTAACTCTCATTTCTCTCTTCACTGATTCTTCACACAAAAAGTGTCGGTGGGAGTAGCATTACGCCAGCAACATGAGTATGTACGGTAGGGACCCCTGGGGAGGTCCGCTGGAGATCAACGCCACTGACTCCGCCACCGACGACGACCGCAGCCGGAACCTGCAGGACCTCGACAGGGCGGCGCTCTCGCGTCCACTCGACGAGACTCAGCAGAGCTGGCTCCTCGGCCCCGGCGAGCAGAAGAAGAAGAAGTACGTGGATCTCGGTTGCATCATCGTCAGCCGCAAGATCTTCGTTTGGACCGTCGGAACTCTCTTGTTCTCTGCGTTTCTTGCTGGCTTCGTTACTCTCATCGTCAAAACTGTGCCACGTCATCACCATAAGCATCCTCCTCCTGATAATTATACCCTTGCGCTTCATAAGGCTCTTATGTTCTTCAACGCTCAAAAATGTCAGCGTTTCTTTCATTGCTCTCTGTTTTTGTTTTTCTTTGTTTTTTCATGTGCTTGCGTTCAAAAATGAGTGATTTTTTTTTTCCTTTTTTTTGCTTTGATGCATTTATGTGATAATTAGTTATATCCTGAGTTTGGGAGTTTGATGAAGGAAGTAGTACATTATTGTGAATTATGATGATTAGTTTCGCTTTCATTTTGAAAAGGAGTGGATACATGGTTTGAGTTTGGTTCTTATCATGATAGTGGCATCTGGTGATTGTTGTTGTTGCCATAATTGGAGATCCTTGATGCTGATAATATGTTTTGGTGTTTTTTTTTTTTTTTCATGAAGGATCAATTTCTTGTGAGGATTTGATCTTGGAGTTTTGTGTTCCTGATTTGGTTTCTATGCCTTTTGTTTGCAGCTGGGAAATTACCAAAGCATAATAATGTTTCATGGAGGGGTAACTCTTGTCTACAAGATGGGAAGGGCGACGGGGTTTCGGCCGCCATCAAGGATCTGGTGGGTGGCTATTATGATGCCGGAGATGCCATCAAGTTCAACTTCCCTCAGTCCTTTGCCATCACCATGTTAAGCTGGAGTGTCATCGAATACAGCGCCAAGTACGATGCTGCCGGCGAGCTCAGCCATGTCAAGGAACTCATTAAATGGGGAACGGATTACTTCCTCAAGACCTTCAATAGTACTGCCGATTCTATCACCACCCTTGCCGCACAAGTAAGCATCATGAATCATGATTAAAATAACATTTTTCTTTGAATTATTTAATTTTTGTAGTCAATTTATGTGTGTGAATCTCTTTATGTCTTTGGCAGGTTGGGGTAGGAGATACTTCCGGAGGGAGTACAACACCAAACGACCACTACTGCTGGATGCGGCCAGAGGACATTGATTATGACCGGCCTGTAACTGAATGTCACAGTTGCTCGGACCTTGCGGCAGAAATGGCTGCTGCCTTGGCTGCTGCATCCATTGTTTTTAAAGACAACAAGGCGTATTCAAAGAAACTTGTTCATGGTGCCACCACCCTCTTCAGGTTTGCAAGGGAGAAGAGAGGCAGATACAGTGATGGTAGTTCAGAGGCTTCAATCTTTTACAACTCCACTAGCTACTGGGATGAGTTTGTTTGGGGAGGGGCTTGGATGTATTATGCAACCGGAAATTCTTCATATCTTAAGCTTGCTACTGCTCCTGGTCTTGCCAAGCATGCTGGTGCCTTCTGGGGAGGTCCTGATTATGGTGTGTTTAGCTGGGATAACAAGCTTGCCGGTGCTCAGGTAATTTTGTTATTGTTTTCAATTACATGATCGATTTGGAATAGTTTGCTATTTCTAAATTAGCATCACCAGTTTGCTCTTTCTTGGGGATGTTGTTGACTTTCCACACCATAAACCCAAAGCACAAGTGACTAATTCGATCATGTATGCTTGTATATAGGTTCTTCTGAGTCGTTTGAGGTTGTTCTTGAGTCCTGGATATCCATATGAAGAAATTTTAAGAACCTTCCACAACCAGACCAGCATAGTCATGTGCTCATACCTACCAGTTTTCACAAGCTTTAACAGAACCAAAGGTAACCTTTCTTACTTCACACCGTTTCCCTAGGCATTAGAAGTCCTTTTCAATTCTGATGAAATGCCGGTATTTGATGCACACATGACAGGAGGCTTGATTCAATTGAACCATGGTAGGCCTCAGCCTCTCCAATATGTTGTCAATTCTGCCTTCTTGGCTGCTGTATTCAGTGATTATCTGGATGCTGCTGATACTCCTGGATGGTATTGTGGACCCAACTTCTTCTCAACCGATGTTCTTCGTGACTTTGCCAGGACCCAGGTGCGTGAAACTCTCCTCCTCCAAGGCTGACATGACTTCTCTGGCATCTAACTCTTTTTTAGCATAATTAAAATCATTAAGGTGTCATGGTTAATTTTTTCCTTCTCTCTGATGGTGTTTTTGCAGATTAATTACATTCTTGGGAACAATCCTCGGAAAATGAGCTACATTGTTGGTTTTGGTAACCACTATCCTAAACATGTCCACCATAGAGGTGCATCTATACCAAAGAATAAGGTTAAGTACAACTGTAAAGGTGGTTGGAAATGGAGAGACACGACGAAGCCAAACCCAAATACCCTTGTTGGTGCCATGGTTGCTGGACCTGACAAGCATGATGGGTTCCATGATGTTCGTACAAACTACAACTACACGGAGCCAACACTTGCCGGAAATGCTGGTTTAGTAGCTGCTCTTGTGGCATTGTCAGGCGACAAAAGCACAAGCATAGACAAAAACACCATTTTCTCTGCTGTTCCTCCAATGTTCCCTACACCACCACCACCTCCAGCACCATGGAAACCATAAGGCGTGATGCCATTCGTCATCTCTATTCCAGTGTGTACCCGAAACGACGAGTGTATTGATAACCTTTTCTTATTTTGCATCAAACTGGAAGATCATGGTAATTTTGAAGACATAGGCATGGAGAAAACTCTGCAGTAATGGAACATGGCCTAGTGAATCTGGTTGTGCCTTGTACCTATGGACAAAACTCAAGAATAGCCTTGATAAAAGTGGTACTTTTTGAGTGTTTTTTTGTGATATACATAGTGTATATGTATCAAAATCAAATCTTGTATTTTTTAAACAGGAAAACTGAACAACTTGTAATTGTTTTAAAGTTTTCATCTAATGTCTCATTGTTACCTACTTAACACCCTCTTTAACTTGTCTAAATGTTTTGTAGCATCGTTCATTCATATAGATGACTCTACCTATTTTTGTAAAGTTCAATTGGTGGTGTTCTAACTTGAGCATTATTCTGAGAGAAAGGATACTTATGGGTTTAGTTTTTATTTTTAATTTTTAAGGGAAGCATGCACACAAAAAGAATAAAATAAATAATTAAGTAAAAGAAGATGACAAGGACACGCCACTAACAATGTTCTTTAGATTTTCTCTTGTGAAAATGTGAATGGGAAAGGTCTTTTATGTTCTTAATTAAACCAATTCTGCACGCCACTTATGAACAGAACTTAGAATCTGGTTCTACGTTTGAACCCAACTTGACATAGCTGTACATGTACCTTATTCCTTATTGATTTGGAAAACATTCCTTTCTTGTTAGTATTATATGATACAGAATCATGTTTCAGCGTTCGTTACATTGAGACAATAAAAACATAAAAATAAGTTAGCAGAATATGGTTTCCTTATATCATCATCATTCAGAGACAAATGTATATATATTGAACAGAA
Source organism: Arachis stenosperma (assembly GCF_014773155.1). Taxonomy (NCBI): domain Eukaryota; kingdom Viridiplantae; phylum Streptophyta; class Magnoliopsida; order Fabales; family Fabaceae; genus Arachis; species Arachis stenosperma. The sequence goes on along the minus strand of NC_080380.1, from coordinate 9,145,233 downwards.
GAATTGTTGTCTACTCTTCATTCTATCAAACTACATTGCTAAAACAACATGGCAGAAGAAGAACTGAATGAGTCTCTGGAATATACACCAACATGGATTGTAGCTGTTGTTTGCACCATCATTGTTTTTATCTCTCTTGTTGTCGAGCGCGGCCTCCACAAGCTCGGAAAGGTAAAGTAGCACATATGTCTTTAGATTTCTAGAACCTTATCCAATGCATCTATTAAGGTGTGTTTGTGAGTTTAAGGGGAAGGATCTGAAGAGTAAAAAGGACTTCATGTTATCCTTTAAGCCAATATTTCGCCTCTTACCCTTGAAAATCAGAAAGTTTGAGAACCAAAATCAATTGTTATCCTTTGTGTAATGCTAGAGAAGATTATAATCACCTTATTATGCATGCATTGATGCAATACTGTGATCTGAGTTTTCATACACAGGAATGATGCCTAATTGAAAAAAGTTGATAATTGTGATTCCTAGTTACTCTCCTATTTTTCTACATATTATTTTTCGACTAGACATAGCCTTAGCTCTGATAAGATAGTACCATTGAAACTTAAAGGTAAATTCTATTGTATAACTGTAAGACTAATAATGTTGAATAGGATGAAAGGCGTGTATATAGACCCGGCAGCGTAGTCGATTTTCTGATATTTAGTTCTGATTATGCTACTTAGTTATGCTAATATGACTTGTTTTCCTCATGATGTTGCAGTACTTCAAGAAAAAGAACCAAACTCCATTATTTGATGCCTTGCAAAAATTGCAAGAAGGTAGCTTCCTTTTTCTTCCCCCTCTAATTATGTTTAGACACCCTTAACTGCAGTAAACAATGTTTATTAACTCTTGTTCTTATTGAAACTTACATGACATGTTTTTCTTTATGATTCTATTGCCTAATCAGCTTGTACCTCATTTTTGCCAGAATTGATGCTTTTAGGGTTCATTTCCCTTCTACTAACTGTCTTTCAAACTGCAATAAGCCATATTTGCATCTCACCTGAGCTTACAACCACAATGCTTCCATGCAAGAGGCCACATGAATCGTATGAAGGTTTGGCACACGATCAGATCTACTATGATGGTATAGTCAACAAAAGAAGGCTTTTTTCTGTTGAAGATAGTTCTCAGCATTGTAGGAGTAAGGTGACAAGTCAATGATTTTATTGTCATCTGTTAAGGCTGATACTTCATTACTAAGAAAGTATATAGGAATATTTGGGAAACTAGAACAATTAACTCTATTCAGTTCCAGATACTTAAAATATCATATCATAAGAAAATACTAAATTTTGAACTGTAATGCATTTTTTTCCTTTGTTATGCAGGGGAAGGTTCCACTGTTATCACAAGAATCATTGCATCATTTGCACATTTTCATCTTTGTATTGGCTTTAGTGCATGCAATATTCTGTGTCACCACATTATTTCTTGGAATCACAAGGGTAATAAACCGGCAATGCAATACTCATTATTAAAAGTTGATATATTTCATGATTAACAATAATCATGTTTTCTTCTTACCTTTATGTAGATGCGTCAGTGGAAGAGATGGGAAGAAGAAATTAAGAGCAAAATAACAAGAACAGGAGGTAATTTAATCTGAAATACCAGATGATTTATATATAGAAAAGTGAATTGACTTGGATTTTTTAGATTCCAACATTCTTGCTATTGTTGCATTCATGATCATCAGATTCTAGTAGTATCCAAGCTCTCCATCACCATGAGTTCTTCAAGAAACACGCCGACGGATATTGGAGAAGAGCAGCTGTTGTTGGTTGGCTGGTAAGTTTTTTAGAATTCTAAGTGATTTTTAACAATTTATTTAGTCTTTATGTTAATGCTACTGAGAATTTCAAACTACATAAGATGGCCTCTTTCCTGATGTATTCACCTTTGATTTTATGTTGTTGGCAGATATCATTCTTCAAGCAATTTTATGGTTCTGTTACTGAATCTGACTACATTGCGCTGCGTTATGGATTTATCAAGGTCAAGATCCAGTCTTGTTATATATGGTTAATGCTTAACTTCTCTAAAAGAATAATCATTCCATCATGTGAACATGTAAAATAATCTTCATTGTAACTGTTTTCCAGGAACATTGCCCGCGCAAACCTCAGTTTGATTTCCACAATTACATGGTGCGGACACTTGAAGTTGATTTCAGAAGAATTGTAGGCATAAGGTGAGAGAATTCAAACATATCTGTTTTTTATTTTTATTTTAATGCTAGATAACTTGAGTTTTAAGGCAACTGTTCTTCATTGGTTTTTCTACCATAGCTGGTACCTGTGGCTCTTTGTTGTGCTGTTTTTGCTGCTAAATATTGCAGGTACTACCTCAATCCTGTTCAGCAATATTAAATTCTGCAATGGCCCTTTTAATCCTACTTATGATTTCACTATGCAGGGTGGCACACTTATTTCTGGCTTGCCTTTTTACCAGTGATAGTAAGTGATCAAGTTCTTTACAAATGGATTTTTTGTTAACATTACTGAAGAAGAGTTAGATATCAGTAAGGCTTATACTCATTTTGCTTGGTGAAACAGATTTTGCTTCTTGTGGGGGCAAAGTTAGAGCACATCATAGCGCGCTTGGCGCAGGAGCCGGCGCAGGAGTCAGCACGCGTGAAGCCGTCAGATGAACACTTCTGGTTTAGCCGCCCAACACTTGTCCTTGACTTGCTTCATTTCACTTTATTTCAGAACTCTTTTGAGATTGCATTTTTCTTCTGGATCTGGGTGAGTTATCTCACACAAAATCTTGTCATTTGTTTTTACTTTCCCCATAACACAAGATGTCCTTAGCTTCCTTCAAATCAAAGCAACACAATTTCAACTTCATCTTTTATTGTATGAAAATATCAAATTGAAGTGAGTACTAAGCTAGTCACCTATTTTTTTGTTTTCTATCCCTTCTGCAGTGCACATATGGATTTGATTCATGCATTATGGAGAAAATATCCTACATCATCCCAAGACTTATAATGGGGTAATATTCAAGAGCTAGAATTGGCCCAAATTTTATTTGCTAGAATGTTGTGGCATTCTGTGATTGTTTGTTGGTAATGTCATGCAGTGTGATTGTTCAAGTGCTTTGCAGTTACAGCACCTTGCCTCTATATACTCTTGTTACTCAGGTTGGTTAATCTGCCTCTTCTCATTACATTCAAAGAACAAATCTAGGCTATGATTGAAATTCTAACATAGTGTATAACTTGGCTGAGTATCAGATGGGTAGTGGTTTCAAGAAGGGTATGCTCGATCCGCGGGTGGAGGAAGCCCTCTTGAATTGGGCAGAGGAAAGACATGAGAACTCCGGCATGAGTAGGTGGCGGAGCATATCATCCCATAGAATGACCAAAGAACAAACACAAAATGATGAACATGAAATAGCCATGGAGATGGAAGATGCAACAACATCTACAATTGAGCTTCCTAGCAGCATTGTCCAAATTCCTTTGGACAGGCCTATTAGTTATTCTTTGAGACATGCTCAATAACATGAATTCATCATCATCATCATCATTGTACATGAAAGTGAGTGTTGATACAAGGATCTAAATTTATAGACAATAACCATTTGTTCTGAGACATATGAAAATAAATAAATAAATAGGAAAAGGAAAGTAATAGATTGGAATGTCATAGTTGATTGTTGTTTGAGTTTCTGAGGCTATGTCTTGTTTGTCAAACATTCCAACTTGGAATGTAGAAAGCTTTGTTGCACAGTTATCCGTTTGTGTGAGTTTCAAATGAATTATTTTAGGAATTCATGTGATATACAAATGAAATTTTCTGGGTAAAAAGTTATAGTTAGGAATTTATTTGAAAACCTCTCTTCTTTTCTTAATCTTTTTTATAATTTGAAAATTTATTCATTTCATTTTATGGGTATTCTTTCTTTCTGTTTAAAAATGTTATCGGTTAAATTTTATTCTTAAAATCTTTTTTTTTTTTATAAAAAATAAGGAGATTCGAACTCACGACCTCTTAAATGAATATGGGGATAGACATATTAGTTGTGTAATCCTAGACCCTAGTAACATTAGAACCGTTTCTTTTCTTAAAATAATTCATTGTTTTTTCAAAAAATACAAAAATGACCATTAGTCAATCCATCATACCATATCATTAATAGTTATTTAAGTAAATTTGATGACAAATTAATATGAATAAACAAACCTTGATGAGCCAAACAATGAAGAGACTTCTGTTGATTTAATTAGTGGAGAAGTCCTTAGATCTCTTTCTTTTTCCTTCTTTGATTTTAGGAATTATAGTTACTTCATCTTTTAAAGCCACCTCAAAAAGGTTACCATTAAAGCTACTTTAGCACAAAATACGTAAATGCAACCACACAGTAGATGTAACCCAAAAAAGTGGGAAGGTAGGGCATCCAATTCATGCGTTACACGCCAATCAATTGCAGTAGTTGGGTTTTAAATTATTAACTACTCATTAATTGGACAATCATGTGAATTTAGATGTTTTCCCTTTAATTGAACTTCTATTGTTAGAGCAATGAAAACTATTGAGTAACTATTTAGATGTTTTCCCTTTAAATGGTAAAGTGAAGTGTTTGTAAAAATAAATCAAATTTAAACAATCATAATACTACGACGAGTAAATGGTTAAATTCGTTTTGAAAAATCACTCATTCTTTAAATTGGTCCCTTAATTTTTTTTAATCTATTTCGCCGTTCAAAAATTTTAAATTGTACGTTAGTTCTTTCATCACTTGCTTTGTTAACAACGTCAAAATTTGCTAATGTAACACATTAAAGTGATATCACAATACACATCTAAAAGTCTTAATTGATTATTAACATGATAAAATTTTTGAAATTAAATCAAATAAAAAAATAAAAACCTAACTGAAGAAAAAACTTGAAACATTGAAATATTTGAATTTAAAATTGATTTGATCTAATTTCATAAACTTATCATGTTGACTACCAATTAAGAGTAAGACTACTAAGTATGTGTTGTAATGCCACTTAACATTCTACACTAGAAAATATTGACGCTGTTAGCAATAAAAGTGACAGAATGACTAATATAATAAATTTAAAATCTTTAAAAGACGAATTTGATTAAAAAAAATTCAAACACCAATTTAAATAACAAATAATCTTTCAGGACTAATTTTGACTTCATACTCTCCTAGGACACAAGCATACACGTCATAATTGCTCAAGAGTTCAAACTCGTCAACTAACAAAAATTCACAAGATGTAACCATAAAAGCAATGAAATGTGTAAGTGTGATAACTGTGGTTGATTTCTTTACCAATGGTCAAGTTATGCATTTTATCTCCTTATATGTGCATCAAATCTATGGCCTTCTAACGAACTGGTAATTTTTTATAGCCTTACAGAATAGAGCCAAGGACCATAGAGGGGAAAGGGAGAAAAAAAAAAAAAAGAAAAAGGAAAAGGGGGGGGGGGGGGGGGGAGACACAAAATGATACTATAAAATATGCATTCCTAAACCAAACTTTAGATACATAAATATACACGCTCACTATCAGCATCATGATTTAAAAAAAAATACATGACATGCTTATGAATGGGAAGCTTTCTGCATCTCAAAATCAGCAATGCCAGAAACAGAGGCAGATTCCTCATTGGCCTCAGCCATCTTGAGTTTATTCAAAGTCCTTTTTGCATAAACAGTAAATGCAACCGTGGTAACAATTGCAACGATGAATGAAATAATGTTATACACTATTTCCACAGTGGTCAAGTGATGCCTCCCATACTGTGCATCTGCTAAGGTCCTTATTAATCTACCACTGCTCAAAATTGGGCCAACATTAGTGATAAGAAAAAGAAACAAAGATGTAAGTATATTAAAGCATTAATAAAGACTAATACATGAAACAACTCATTAGTCATATCATTGTCAGGATTCAGGATCAATAATTTATTTGTCTTACTAAAGCAACAAGCATTTTTAGAATGGTGAAAAGAATAAGTGCTCTTCTACCATATGTTTAATCTCCCTTTTAATGTTTTATTAAAAATAAAGTACCTTTATGTCCACTGACTTTTCATTTAGACTAAATATCTTTTTTGGCTTCTGACCAAAAAAGGGGATACATTAGTCTACCTATCCTCTATTTTTAATGATGAGGACAAAACGGGAATTCTCAAATTCAGAGTATGTTCAGAGTGAACTAAAAATGGGGTGAATTCTTTTTTTCTTTTTTTTTTTTGGTGATAAGTTCCATCTGTAAATCCAAGTCATCCATGAAAATTTCCACCCCGTTCCCCCACCCACCACAAAAATCGAACATACAATGCAGAACTAATTTGCCTCCGGAAAATTGTGTCAAGGACCCAAAGGAGTATTTTGTCTTCATTTTATGATTAAAAGAAATTTTAAGTACAAATGAAGGAAACACATATGAACTATGAAAGGGTATTATGGCACTGTTTGACCAATATAGTTAACCCAACCTAATGGGATAACTTTGTTGTTGTTGTTTATATTCCTAGTATTAAGTCACTGAAGAGCAGGTAGAATGTAGAAAAGAACGAACCTGTAGATGTAGATGAAAGCTTCTGGCACCATTCCTGCTATTGATCCACATAGGTAGGGCCAAAACCTCATATTTGTCACTACTATAGCATAATTGAATATAGTATAGGGAAATGGAGAAACTCTAAATAAAGCAACCACTTGAAATTGATGAAACCAATTTCCTTCACCAGCAAGCCTAATCATTTCGGCATTCGTGGGCCACTTCTTTAACCATTGCTGCACAGCATAGCAAGATGATAAGTAAAGTTGGTATTTTTTTTTTAATAATAAAAAAAAGCAACACTAACTTTTGAGAGGACTTGTGATTAAATGTGAAACAAAATGACTTTACATGAATGCGTTCGCGGAAGAGTAGCCCAATTAGGTAAGGGAGGATCATTCCAATGGTTGTTCCAACCATTATTATAACGAAGCCAATGCCATAACCGAAAATCATGCCGGCCAACCACATGGAAGGGCCGGAAGGAATTAAGAACACTGGGAATAAAGCTAAAGAAGCAACAAGTACAAGGGCAAGAACTGGGCGGCCAAATGCAGTAGCTTCCCATTCCATCATTGGGTAAAGAACCTGCAGCAAAAGTATGAAAGTTTCCAAATATGAATAAATCAAAATATTCCAATAATACACATGGAATGTTTGCAACTACATGAGAATTAAATATTAGAATCTAAGCCGGTTCATAGGCAATAGCAATATATTAATAACAACTTAGTTTCCCAAGATCTTCAAGTTTATTATTAGTTTACTATAAACACTTAAAATGTCACAAAACTTGGCAGAGTGGGGGGAAAATGAATATAATACTTGGAAAGTGCTAAGCAAAACTTCTGACTTGCAAGAAAAGACTAAAGAATCCCTTGCATCCCTCTTTTGAATTTAATACGTCAAAGAACAAATTAACTACCAAGTCCTACTGATGGAGTGATCATTCTGAAAATCAGGGTATTTCTGCGATCACATATGAATTCAGTTCCCTATATTTCTCCATCAGATTGGATAACAGCATAATATTCTGCACACCAATCCCACATAAATTTACAGAAAGTAAAAGAGAGCACAGAACTAATAGTTCCTTAAACTATTCAGCATCAACCAAATACATAAAATTCTGATGCCAAGGGAAAATCCACACTTCTAAATTGTTTGTAATATAAAATATTCAGTTTAAAGATAGTAGAAGCCCGATAATGACATAGGAATGTCATAATCTTAACATATCAAATAAATCCATGACAACCAAACAACATTGTAATACTATATTGCAAACGCTGCATCCTAAGTGAAGCTACATAAACAATACAGCTCTAGTCTAAATGCTGAACTACTAGAATAATTTTAGTGCAATGTAAGAGGAAATACCTTTTCAAAAATAAAAGGAACACCCCATTTCAGTAAAACAAGAGAAAGTACAACAATGATAATGCACCATAGAAAGACTTTCATCCACCACCAGAAAGCATTAATTCCTGGTTCTGCTTGAGGCCGTGAGATTTCAACTTCACCGGCCCTAGGCTCATCAGATATGGCTAATCTAACGTATTCACTATTGCCTCTTGGACGATGCCCTGAGGTTGCATGTTTCTCCAATTCCTCTGATGGTTCTTGGGTCATCATTGAGATGTCAGAAGGCTATGAAACAAAACAACTGCAGAACACAAGCATCAAGCTGAGACAGTTATTCAAAATTTAAATTGTATATATGATCCTACATAGATACCAAATTGACCAAGAGTAGATAATAATTCATCTTCAAGGCTTAGAGACCACGAATTAACTAGTCAGATAATTAAAGGCAACTAAGAGACACATTAAATGGTAAAAAATAGATGACAGATAATCTTTTTTATTTTAAACCAGTGTAAGTTGAAAAGCAGTTCTAAACTTTGAACTCAACCCTTAGCACAAGAAAACTCACAAACTAATTCACTGGGTTTCTACTTTCTACTCCTGCAAATAGCCCTTAGAAGTTTTTTCAACCCCTTTTCTATGAACTGATCATGGTTCTCACAAGTAACAAAAAATCACCGCATACAACTAATATAGAGTTCAAGTACCTCAATTAAAACCTAGGTACCCCTTAAAAAAAAATTTGAGAAAAACCCTAAGTGCCCCATTTCACCCGCTCCCCCCTTTCAGCTGAAAATCCAAAAAATCAATATTTATCCTAACTTTCAACAATTCTAGAATCATTCATCAGAAAAAAGGGGGCACATTTACCTCTCTACACTATCTTTTTCTTAATCAACCATCACTTGAAAACCATGATCACTCGCTGCTTCATATTCCAAAAACCGCAAAGTTACAAGCCTTTACACAAAACTTCCAAAACTAGAGAAAGAGAGAGAGAGAGAGAGGAAAAAGGGGTTTTGTTTTCTAGACCCAATAAGTTAAAGCCAATCCCTTATGATCACACGAATTAACCTCTTTTTCTATTTTAAACGGATTAAAATTTTGAAAAATCAAAATCACTTAACGAAACAAACAAAGTTCATCACTTTATTAAAACTTACCAAAAACAGAAAAAGAAGCACACCACGTGTTTGTAAGAAGTTCCGGAGCTAACCTCCTCAGAGAGAGGTTGGTCGGAGCAAGTCGCCGACCACCGTGGACGGAGGACGAGGTAGCTCAGCAGAGAGAGGAAAAGGAAGGAAAGTTTCAACGTTCAAAACGCAACAAAATAGAGAATCAAGAAAAAGCCTTGTTGCCTTGATGAGCTCACGGATGCTTCGTTTTCAAACTTAACGAGGTTTTCAACCTTCAAACAAAAATCCAAAATCCATGCGTGTTTTTTTTTTTTTTAAATTGAATTTTCTAACCTACCATTCCATTTTGTTTGGGACAAAAGAGAAAAGAAGAATAATTTTACTTTATTCTCTCTTTTTTTCTTATATATGAAAGTTTTTTACTCTATGCTTATAGGGTAAGGAATATGAAATGTGAAATTCTAACTACTGAATCAGGAAGTTAAAAATTTTGCAGCAATTTTCAGATAATTAACTTCTTATTAAATATCTTTCTATCATAGAAATAAAATAAGATTTATGAAAATTTTCTGTAATACCATTGAATTTAAATATTTTTAATGGTTTTCATGGGGAAAAAGATACGATTAATTTTTAAAGAAAAGAAATAATTTATTTATTTAATATTTAGCCATTTTTATTTTTCCAGCTATTTTTCCTTAATATCATGTGTCTAGTATATCGAATCTCACGCGTGACAGTCACGTGCTTGACTTGTGTGGTGATTCCTGATAAAAGAGTGTACAGTGTAGCAGAACAGAAAGCAGGAACAAGTGTGATGGCTGATTCTTATTCTTCTAGATGGTCTCTTCCTTCATATCTAGAAACTAGAAACATTTATATAATAATAATAAAATATACTTGGTCTATTCTTTTATTTATCTATAATATTAGATTGAAGGATTGACTTTTCAATGTTCCTTCTACCAGATTACCTGCAAAACTGGTTATTTGTCCATATTAATATTATTAATTTAATATAATTGGATAATTAAATTTACGTTAGATTAATAGTAGTATATCCTCTAAACATTTTTTAGTTTTTAAATGATATCTAATCTAATCTAATCCAATATAATCTAATTTATTATCTAATATCTTCTTAATATAAAAAAGAGTTATCTTAATTATTTTAGACTAATTTAATAATTAATTTATTAACTTATTTAAATAAATATATAAAATTTAAATTTTTTATAATAATTTTTTAATTAATAATAAATTTTTAATAAAATTTTAATTTATAATAAATTAATTTTTGATTTATCAAATTAAAAGATATGATGAGAGAAAAAAAAGTTGTTTTTCTTTTTAAATTGGTGGAAACTGTGCAAATGGAGAACTGAGAAATGAAGCACCTACCTATTGAACTCCACGTGGACACCACATACAAACCCCCTCATGCCCACGCCACACCGTTTCTCAAAAGAATTGTTATTTATATTCACTTTCTTTTGTATAATTTTTTACGACTATTTTTCTTTTCCTACCATATCTTCCTATGATAAAATAAGGAACTAACCCCATCGAATTGGTGAAGAAAGAGTACTAAAATTCTCTCTTGTCAAATTAATTAGCTCTTGTAGTAAATTCAGAAACAGGAGCAAACAAAAACATGCTTCTTTTCACATGATCTTTAAGGGTATTTCAGTAATTTTAATCATTAATCTTTGTTATAAAAATATATACATAATTGAGGTTAAAATTAAAATGACTAAAATACTAATATTTGTAGAACACTTAAAATTTTCTAATAGTATATTATTTTTTTTTTAAATATATTTAGAACACTAATATTTTAATAATTTTAACAGTTAATTTTAATTAATATATATTATTTTTTATAATTAAAATTAATAATTAAAACACTGATGTTCTAAATACATTTAAAATTCTTCTTATACTATATATATAGCAATAAACACTTGCACAAACTTATTTGGTCATAAATAGCCTTTGAATTTTATATTTATATCCTCCAATGAAATCCCTCCCTTGGATAATCTTTGCCTCAAAATAATACTACCCAAGAAATCATTGTTCTTGAATAGCAGCTGATTGGCATGGACATATAAACTTTCATGAACTGCATGCAACAGGGAAAGGGATGTTAGTTGCTTTCATTGCAAGTCATTTTTTGTGTAAGTAATACACAATTTTTACTGCAGAAAAACTTATAACCCTGAATCTGCTATTCCATATGCTTTCCATCAACTATATAAGTTAAATGAAACTGAAAACTTTGATGAAGAAGGTACAAGTTAATGATTCACTTTTCCCAATCTAGTTGTTAAATTATTGCCTTTGGAGAGTGCAGAAGAATTACCTCTTTGATAATCCTTGATAGATTATTTGAATTTCAGGGATGTAAGACACTTCAGCCCAAAATGATTGGGTCCTTCTTCCGGTACAGTTTTTCCATGGAAGAGGAATAGTAGATTAGAGTTGTGATAAGCATGCAGGTAGCCTTTTCTCCATGCAGATTCTCCAGCTTGGGACAATCTGCAATAGTTAATTGTTGGAGGGAAGTGAGGGTGGCAAGCCCTTTACAATCCAATGTCTCTAGACTCAACAATCCGTTGAGTTCGAGGTTCATAAGGGAGGCCGGAAGCGAGGAGCCCTCCATTGGGAAGGACTTGACTCTATCACATGCACCACCAATGATGAGATGTGTAAGGCCCTGTGGATGCAACTCCTTTGATGTTACCAAGCTTAATAGTTTCACACAATTTGTGATATTGAGTGATCTCAGGTTCGGTAGCAGATCCCTTATAGGAAACAAATCAAGTTTCGGACAGTGCTTTATGGTGAGATTCTGTAGTTTTGGGAGAGAACAATTCATGCCAGCCACAACAATTCCTTCTCTGGCAAAGAATACAAAACTGCAGCAGTCATCAATGGTAAGGCTTTTGAGATTTTGAAGAGCAGCATCATGTGACACTGTAAGAGACACCAGATTTTGACACCGAGTACATTCAAGATACCTGAGACTTGGAAACATCTCCAATGGAAGCTTGTCAGTGAGTCACAGCTGTTGGTTATTCTCAGTAACTCTAGAAACTGGTAGGGGTGTTGTTGGTTTGGGAATTCCAATCTTTTACAATCCTTGATATACAAGGCTTTTAGAGATGCTGGTAAATAGTCTCCCGGAAATGATACAGCAGACCAACAACCTGAGATGCTCAAGAACCTGGCTGCCTGAAAGTGAAAGAGAATTCAGTGAAAGTGGCAATCTACATTATCGCTTTCGGATATCACTATGTGAATAGCAGGAGCCCTTGGGAAAGAAGAAACAAGCTTCTGGCATCCTATAATGCTTAGTGTTTCCAACACAGGAAGGTGATCAGGCAACCGTTTTGATAATATTGGACAATAAGGCAGTGCAAGATGTTTAAGTTGAGGAAAAGCACTAGGCTCAAATGAATCCCACTCCTCCCAGCAAGGCATGTAACAGAATTCAAGATGTTCCAAGGATGGAAAAGGTGGTGCTGTCCTGAAAAAACTATCATTCCTGTAGAACTCAGCACCAATGGTCCGCGGAGAATCGAAATTCACAATGATCAAGGACTTGAGATTAGGAAGTTGTCCAAGTGAAGGAAGTATGCAGCAGTTTCTGCGGGAGTCAAGAACAATGCTACTCATATTGTGGTAGGAAGAGTGGCCTAGCCAATTTGGAAATGTTGTACCTCTGTAGCTATATATCAATAGCTCTTTCACCTCATTGTGAGGTTGTAACTTGTCAAATATGTCTCTTTCATGCTGGAATTCGAGACCATACATAAAACAAAGTACTAATGTGCTTCTTCTCCATCATTCTTGCCTCTGATGGCTCGCTGCTATTCCGGACATTCTCTAATTTGCAAATCCCAAAGGGGCCATGGATATTTGCAAGTCCTCCAAGTTCTGCAATCATGTTCTCTTCAACAATGAAGTCAGTCAAGTGTTGCAGATTTTGTAGTTTGCTCATTCCCTTTGGCAACTCCAGCAAAGAACTTTCCCCAATGTCATGATGGCGCAAATTCACAAGATTTTGCATGCTGCTTGGAAGCCTATGCAGATTATCACAAAAGTACAGTTTCAGTGTTTGTACAAGAGAGATCCAAACACGATCATTAGCGCTGCTAATGGTAACCCCTTACACTTTTCAGCGATTTGTCTACCAATCTTCTTCTTACTTGAATCTTCTCCTAATTCTAATGGAAGATATGAGTGGTTAGCAATCACCAACCAGCAATTGAATCTTCATCATCTAATTGACTTAGATGATAAGCTGGACATGTTTGGACAACGGAAGCAACCTTCTCGCTACGAGTTGTTGCAAGAATTTTACTTCCCTTTGGCCCTGTGTTGAAGAGGCTTCTGAAAATCATTCCAAACACCATAGTTCTCATTCCAAACATCGTCCAAAACAACTAAGTACTTCTTCCCTATCAGCTTTTCCTTCAATTCGAGTTGAAGAAAACCCAAATCCTTCATATCACAGCTACTTGAAGTAACTGCCTCTATCATAGTCTTGGTGATCTTCTGAATATCAAAATTTTCAGAAACATAAATCCACAACTTAAGATCAAATATTTGCTCCAAAGACTCATCATTATACACCAATTGAGCTAAAGTGGTTTTTCCAAACCCACCCATGCCAACAATTGGAATCACAGATATTTTAGCATCTGTTGTATCATCAAATAACAATTCCATTATGGCTTCTTTGTCTTGATCTCTACCATATATAGTGGATCTTTCTAACAGGGATGTTGATGGTGTTCTCCACAACAAGCTCTCCCTAGCATTCTCTTTTAGACCAATAATGTCTTTGTTTTTTCCAACATATTCTAGTCTCTCAGTTATGTCTTCCAGTTTTGTAACAACCTCGGACTCTCAAAAAATTGAAAGCGAGAGAACAAGGTACTAACCTCCTTTTGAGCCGTTCCTGCTTCGGTTGAAACACGATCTAACAAGTCATCAACATCATAGACAGCATCTTTGAGATCATCGAGCCACTTCTTCACAGCAGGATCATTGATTTCTCGCTGCTCAGCATCATTAAAAACAGCTTGAACTGCATACAGATTGGTCTCCAACCTTTTGATTAGCTTCTTGTGAAGCTTCTTTCCCCGAATGAAAATTCACAAACTCAGGTGAAACAACGTTGTCAAAAACAACTTGAATAAAACTAGACACTAAAGCTTGACTTACAATTGCACCTGCCATGATTGCAAAGATTACTGAGCAGAAACAGAATTACAGAAACGTACTTCAGAAGGCGACAATTTTCTTTGAGAGCGAGACTTGTAAGTCACCAATTATAGAAAAAGTTATAATATAAAAATGTTAGTTTATATAAAAAAATTGAATTCTAATATTGCATCTTTTGTTTATTGAACAAACTTCATTTTATGAAAACTATATTAAAAAATAGACTAAAATGGTGCTACAATAAACTGATAACTTTATTTTCTATAAATATATCATGTCAATATAAACTTATTTTGTTATAATAGAAAGGATAACATTCATCTACAATTTAGCCATCCAAACATTAATTTCATAATTTCTCACATCAAATTGTTTAATTATATAAAAAATTATATTATATTAAGGATGTTAGTTCATATTAATAACATGATTTTATTATTATATCTCCTATTTTGAATATGTTTGTGGTATATGATCATATCTGGAATAAATATTCTTAGACATGATTTTAATAAACTACTCCAGTTGATAAAGTGAAATAAAGATAAACATGATCATAAAATTACAAAAAGAATCAGAGTAAAATAAACCTACAACAAAAAGATACACATTTTTTCCTAGAACAACGAAATACCAAAAGCTTTTGACAAAAACTTTTGTTCAATGTGCTTCGTTATGGATTAAAAAGCTTCCGGAAAGGCCCATCCTTCCTGTCTTTGGCGGCTTCAGTTAGAGCCAGGAATCGCTTGAACCCTGTGGTGGCTGCTCCTCGTCCAAGTGCAGCAGCCCTAGTTAGTACATCCTCCCGAGATGCCATGAGTCCAGCAGCAGAAGGATTAGGCACCACCGGAGCCACTGGGGAAGCTGGGACAACTGTAGGTGTAATCTGTGTTTGCTTAATTCCAGGGCCATGTTTATTGAAGTCATCAAGAATACTTTGTTGATCCGCTTTTTTAAGACCCTGGAATGTGAAACAGATATAAGTGATTAAAGAATTGACATTCAATCAGTTGCATCTGAAAAACCATAAATAATCAATCCATGAACCATTCCTAAAAAATAACAGAGTTGGACGATTATGGTAATTATTCAAATTTAATGTTTCATACATATTCCATTAGAATTTTCAACCATGCATTACATGCTCCTCATCACTGTCCACGTTTTTGGAAACCTAGTCCGTATCTTGATAAGATCCAACACTTGACTTGAGCATTGTCTATATGCAAGTTTTATGTCATCAATAATAGACTACTTCCTTTTAGGTCTTAGTTTACTAACGATGTAATCTTCTTTACAAATAGTGAATCTTGAACCACTTTTTTTTTTTAGTCTACACATAAATTAAGACTATGCTTCCTTGTTATTCTCCTCAAGCTTGGGACAATTACCCACTTAACAGGGCATCTCATTCACTTATGATTATTCAGCTAGAATAAGTTAAAGTCAAATTAGTCATGAACTTATGATAATTTTAATTATCATGAACTTAGAATTATACAAGTTCATTTTATGCATTTATATGATGAGACAGCCAGTCTCCAGTTTTTGAGGTAGTAATCAGAACTAGAGGAATTGAACGAAGAACTGATAGGAATTAGCAAAACCTTAAGGTCCAGTATTCGCTGAAATTCCATTGGTGTACCCTCAGGTAGTAATGCTCGGTATGTATCTGCCACGGAATCAACTGGAGACAGTATAACCTAAACATTCCATTCGCACAAACCCGTTAGAAAGAACTAAATAAACTTCAATTATATTAGTGTTTTTTTTCCACCAATAACAACAAACCTTCAAAAGTGCCTCAGCTTTGCTCATCTCGCGGCTTACAAACTTGGAATAGCCAGCAGCACCTGAAGTCTGTTGCAGAGAATAAACAATCAACAAGTGTAATGAGAGAAACATTGGCAAGCACACAAGAAATTGACAATTATATGACATGAAATTTCATAAGGATTCTTTTGCCCTATAGCATGCAAGATGATAAAGTCAGTTGGTTCAGACATGTAAATTGTAAAATGCAAAATATAAAGTCTCAGCTCTTAATTTTTTATTCATCTTAGTTCAAAAAATAAAATAACAATTTTTAATTATGTCTAAGGGTGAAAGTTGGTGAAAGTTTTCACTTGAAAATTTCATTATCAATATTTTCTATATAAAAACTATAGCTGAAAAAAAAAAAATTAAATGCTACTGGTAAAAGGAACAACAGCATAGTAAATTCACCAACTCTTGAAATGTGGAGGTCAGATTCCCTAGATTTAAGCTCCAAGGGAAGGAAAGATGACTAAAAAGTATTTGCAGAAGTTAGATCACCTGTCTACCAAGGGAAGGAATTTCAAGAAGGATTGTCTTAACAGCTTGTGTATCCAGTAGCATCTGCAAAAGTATCACTTTGTTAGCTCGTTCTCATAAGGTTTCAAGTGCTCCACAGAAAAAATAAAAAGTTTCAAACTCCTTTATTGTATCCTGTACTCCAGATAAAAAATGTTCAAAACTGTTGAGAAAAAAAGCCATCTTACATTTACAAACCTATCAAAATATGCTTTAGCTTTACTCTTGATGTAACCAAAAGGAAATAAAAACCAATTAAAGAAAGCGGCCAGTACCTGTTGAGCACCCGTTTCTGATATTTGCTTGCATTTGAAAATGTTAGAATAGAAGCGCGGACCAAGAGATGATGCAAGCTGCGGATAATAAATGGGAAATAAATGTAAATATTCAACTTGCATTATTAAGCAACATTGAGTATTTACCATCTAATTTAGTCCTTTAGAATATCTGCAAGAAAAAAGCTATTTAAAACAGAAAAGCAATCAAGGAATATTTTATTTATTATTAATTACAACCAGCATGCCAGAAAAGAAAATGTCCTTAACACCAAGGTTGACATAAAAAATCTTAACTCAATGCATCAAATTGGTATTACCTTGTCCAAAAAGAACTGAAAGTAGACAGGAGAAAGAAGACTTCCAAGAGTAGGAATGCTAGTGGTAAGAATCAGATTTATGGCATTAACATATCTGTAAGAAAAATAGTAAGATTAAATTGATAATTTTATCAGGAACAAGGATTACTAATTGTTTGCTCCTTTGGAATTCAGCTTACTCTGACTGATCACCAACACTCTCAAGAGTACCCCATGGTACACGTGTCATTGCAGCCATTTCAATGTCAAACTTGGTTTCCAGGCCATGCACCAAGGTCACCAATGATTTTGTTATAACAGCTGAAAAATCATCCTGCATGATTGCACAATTCTCTTAGAATGACATTTGCAGAGAAAAGCATCATTTTAATGAGAAGATATTAGTACCTGCACTTCTGACATATCTACCCCATCTGCATACTGATGATCTATTATCTTGGAAACGCTCTCAGCCAGTTCACCGGCCTGCCATATGCAAGGCTAAGTAAGACTGGCATTTACTCGTCTTGAACTAAATTAAGCATGATAAAGAAATTTACTGACCGTTTTATGGCAATATTCGGCTGAATTAACAATGTAACAAATCACCCTTTCATCCCTATCAGATGTCTGTACAACAGTTCCCAAGAGTTCATAAAAAAATTTCAAATAAAGAAAGCTGTTTGATAAAATAGTAAGTTAATATGTAGCTTTAACTTCTGACAAATCACAAAAAGTGAATTCTTTACAAGATACCTTTATCTGTCCATCCATGCCTGTGGCAGCAGCAACAATTCCAGTACCACCCTTTGGGAGTCTTACAAAGAGCTTTGTAGCATATGCTTTAAGAATTCTTTGGAAAACCTAAGAGTGAATTGAAATAAAATCATATACATCATAAAGCTAGACCTCTAAATTACAGTATGTGTTGCAAGTTGCAACTAAAAACCAACTCCATTTCCACAGAGAAATTCAAACAGCATTCTTTTGAATTCCTTAATACCCAACAGTTAGTCAGACAATAAGAGTGCAGATCACATGTCCGTTTTTAACTCTTCAGCCGCAGCCAACTACATTGGCTACATTACATAACCACCATTAGGCAGGTCTCAAAGTTAAGTTTTTTCTCTTAATAGAGTGTCCCTACTAGTCCCATGTGTTGAACTTTATAACAATTATTCAACAGCTCTGGGCACATGTTTTGTCATTTTTGAAATGGAGAAATATTAGCTATAACTCAGGAGTTACCTTGAACAAATTAAATAGTGTCTGGTTCTTTGTTAAAGCACTGCATCTCTTCAAACTCCTCTTGATTATGAGAAACAACTACACAACAAAACAACCAAGTTAGCTCAAAGCATAATAACAAACTGGCCATCAGAAAAGCAGAAGGGGGCTCCATCATTCATCCGTGCCAGGGGGGATCTATATATCTAACCATATCTATTATTGGCAACATTAACCAAAAGCTACCAAACAGAATTCCTAAAGGCTCTAAGAAATGAAATGACCTATCACCTGCATGCTGCTGGATAAAACGCTATTCTGACCTCCCTCCTCAATATCCCATGTCTCCTCCTATATTGGATGACACGTTTAATCAAGGGACAGTGATAAGTAAATCAATGAGTACATACATCAAAAGCAAGACCCAAATTACCTGAACGAGTTTCTCTAAATTTTCCATTAGTGTTTTCTCTTCCAATTCTACATATACTCTTAAGTGAGGTTCAAAGCAAGATGAAATAATTCCACGAAAATTGAACTGCCAAAACAACAAAATGTTTATCAGGCCCATCTTAATGAAATAGATCATTAAGAATAAAATGAGGACAGCCACTATTACAACAAAGACTAGGAAGCACTCTACATCAAATTCATTTGACTTATTTTTCAACTAGGACATTCAATTTTCTTCACTCCCTTCTTTTACCCTTTGATAATTTGAAAATATTTAATAAAATATTAAATAACTGAGAGACAACATAAGAGTCCAGCTAAGCCCAAGCATATATGATCAGACAAAAGCATTTTATCAAATAAAAAAATTACATTAGTTCAATACAATTTCAGTGCTTCAATTGCACAGATAAAATAAAAGAGATAACCTTGACTAGGAGATTTGAAAATTTTAAATGATGTAATCAGAATGTAGCACATCGTCGTATTTTCTTCTCTAATACCATGAATTAATCTTAGACTAATAAGATAGAGAGATTTTGGATAACAGTGAATAGGAAGTACAACATCTATGTATGTAACACTTAACCAACAAAACCATTACATTAAATAGATAATAGTCACATAGATCCATACCCCAGCTCCAGGTACTGCCAAATCTTTACTTCCATTGTTTTCCTATTCATAACAACCAAACAAAATGGTCATAGACAACTATAATTTCAATGATTCCTTAGGGAGAGGTAATGTAAACTTCACCAATTCATAATACATACCCCATTGTTACTTCCTTGATGAGCAGCAAGCTTTTTCTCATATTTCCTCCGGATATCTGAAGCATTACTTCCAGAATTTGCTCCCCTACCTATTTCCTCAATCTCATTCCCAACCTCCCTGTTTTGAGTGCCTCCTCCAAATTTCTCAGCCAATTCATCTTCAAACTCTAAAGTTCGCTGTAAAGCCTGCAAAAATCAACAAGTGAAACACTGAATTAACACATAAGAGTCATAAATTCACATCATAAATACATTACATCAACAATTTATTCATCGTTACCACCATAAATGAATTATTACAAAGCCAGCCATCAACTATTTTGTAAATAAAAGCTCTGGCTAAAAAACAGTGGCAAGAAAGTGTAGTTGTATAGCATCACACCGTTGAAGCAATTATTGTAACAGCAAGTCAATATTTCATCGTTTAATGATTGGTCAAAACCATGGCTTACCAACAACAGGGTCCCCACATCTGGCTTTTCCTTTAGATTAGAAAGAATATCCTCAAGTTGTTTCCTGTAGAAAAAAGTATCATAATCATGAGTCCATACATAATATTCCTGGACTGAGTTCAGTTCATATCAACACATTATTCAGAAAAACGCCTAATAACTTTTTTTTTGGTTTTTTTTGTTTTTTTTTGTTTTTTTTGTTTGGGGGGGGGGGGGGGTATTCTGCATCAAAATCATGGTATATGATTAAATTTGATTATAAAAGTCAGAAAATGTTTCTATGCTGAAGCCTGAAACAATAAAATTACCCATATTCAATAAATTATAATGTCACTTCATAACAAAACTAGAATAATGCTTCACTACAGGCATGCTCTCTTTTGCTGGAGAAAGCATATAACATATATTGCCATATACGATATTTTAAGAAATGTTGTAAGCAAGAAATAACATACCTTGTCTTCTTACAAAATAGGATACATAGACGATATAAAACATGCCATGAAGATGGAAAAATTTTCCAAATCTCTTCATTTGACCTCATTCGGCGCTTAATCCAAGCATATCTTCGTTCAGTTTTATCCAATTTTGCGAGCTCTGAAAGAAGTACAAATATTTAAAAGGTCAAACATAAGCACATTTGATAAGAGCTTGTTGTATAAATAAACACATAAGATTCACATTACAGAGACATAAAAATACCAGCTCCTTCAAAAATTTGTTCATATGAAGTAAGCTCCCTATTGCAGAAATTATTTACCAACTCTTCCCTAACAGAAGGTTCTAATGCATCAACAACCAAGCAAGCATCAGACAACTGCTGGAGCAAATTAGTTTCTTCTGTCTCCTTTCCAGTACCTAAGCTGAGACAAATACAAGGAATTGAGAAACCCAGTTAACACACAAGATTTTTTTTAAACAAACCATGTCTAATGAATTTAAACAAACAAACTATGAGGAAAAATAAATAAAAAAATATTAGCATTCAAAAACATAGTATATCCTCTTTTTTTTTTTCATATTAAAACACCTGTAGATATTTCCAAAAATAGCGAAAAGGGAGTAACAAATACCTAGAAAAATCAGAAAACACATGTGACTTGAGTATTTGCTTGATATTCTTAAACTTCTCCCTTAGTTCTATGATCTTTGGAATATCCCTATAAGCCTCAAAGTGACTGCATAACTGGTTCACTGCCTGAGCAGATAAAAACAAAAAACAAATGTAAAAATTAATAAATTAGTCCATTAAAAAAAAAATGCATTTCTTTCTGCATGAGATAGATGAAAATTAAGAAATTCATTAAACATTTTTAATTTACAAAGTAAAAAATATAGTTGAAGCACAATCCCAAAGTATATACAATAGTTTATTCAGCAATCACAAAACCTCAGTTTCCAACTGTATTCCTAAATAACTTATTTTCAACCCATAATCTCCAACTCCCAGATTATAAATACGTCATAAAATGACACAATAATAATAAAATCACTACCTAATTGTGCAATAGGAACATGGACATCAAGAAACACAATGCATTGGTTTCACAACCATCCCACCCCCCAGCAAAGAAAACAAGACAGAAGCACCATAATGACACCAATCCAATGTAGTAAGCAAATACTTGAAAAGCAACACTGCAACAGTTATCCGAAAAGATGCCACAGGCATAGATCAGATACCTCCAGCTGCGCAGCAGCTTCCTTATATTGACGTTTTGAAGCCATGACTTGAAGCTGTTCAACAGCAGAGACTGCCATATAATAGGTAAGCTTGTTAAAGTAAAAGATTAGATAACATCTATGCATCTAAAGAAACTATCTAGTTAGTGCAATAAACCTATTAAATATTGTACCCAGTTTCCATGTGTATGCTAAATTTCCACCCAATTTGTCTAGAGGTTTTCATCCAAAGAATGGTCTAGTGGTTTACTTAGTGTTCATGCTACAAATATAGAAATACAAGGACATTGCAATCTGTGACAATAACCACGTATGTGTTTGTTACTATGAACTTTAGGGACATGTACTATGTTTGTGTGCTACGGCAAAATAATATAGTAGCAAGCTTAGGAACTATTAAAACAGATTTTACAAGAGTAAAAGGGCTACCAAGACCTACCAAGCATTGTAAGACGATGAAGTGCAGTAATTGTTGTAGTTATATGCTTCTTTGCAAAATCTAATTTCTTAATGTCACGACATATTTCTTGAACCATCGTTTCACTCTGTACAGCTTTTGTTTTTATTTCTCGGATCTTATACATAAGTTCCTGCATAATTAAAAAAAGAAAAATAGTATTAAAATACCAACCAGACAAGAATGGATGGAGCTAATAAATTACATGCAATACAACATAAATATTTAAAAAGAACTAATCTAAGCAATTGAACAAAGAACTAATAGAAACACAATAGAGCGGATGCAAACCTCCACAGCACGTGTAGCAGCAGCAAGATCTTCTTTTGCCTTAGTTCCTGAATTACTCTGAAATTATAGAAGCCAGGGCATGAAAAGCCAGAAATTATGGAAACAAATTATGTTCAATAAAAAAATGTTAAAAATCCTGTATGGGAATATGCAATCACATTTCTGATGTATCAACACCTTAGTGATCTTAGAGAATCACATTTAGTAAGATAGTAACGGATCAAGAAGGCCACTCCACCTTAAAGAAGTTCCTAAGAAGTGGCAACTTGGGCTCACTTTTTATCCACAGGACTCAAACTTGATTCATGGTTTCTTTATTAATATCAGTATCACATCAAGTTTTCTTTTTATTCCTTTTATGTTTTGTATCTTCACAACCGATATCCAAAGTTTATTAAATAACTTAGTCTAGTTTGAGTCAAGTCAGCCTGATCTTCAACCACACTCTACCCGTGCTAGTCTTTTTCTATTCGCAATAACTCGAAAAATGAGATCTAACTTAAGGGGAAAACAGCATAACCACTTGAATATCTAACCTGAAAGCTAACATTAACTAGAACTCGGCAGTGGCAGAGTTTTCTAAGGATCAAGTATAATGCAGAGCAACAATGAACAATCAATACTGCATTACTTAGAAATATAATTTGCTTTTGTATATTGGATGCAAAATTGAAGATGAAAGGAAAAAGATCAAGACCTGTTGGCGAACAGCAGCTAGAATTCCGGCATCAACAGTGCGAATCTCGCTCTGAATCTTCTGCATCAGCGGCTCCACACCAGACAGAGATGCCTCTGCACAACATCATCATCAACAACAACATTATTTCAAATCTCGCCAAAATTAAAACATATATATTACATCAAATAGTAACAAACACACGCTACTCATCATCACAAACCATTACAAATCTCTGATTGAAAAAAGAAAAACGGAAAAAAAAAGTACCGTTTGGGAACATCTGGTTGATGTACTCCAAGGCGCTGGACTTGTCCATTGGTGGCAGATCTCGAAAATCGCGATGGTAAATCGAAGGGGTTTGTTAAGGCTCGCACTCGACCATTCCACACAGCGAAGATCGCATTGAAGAGAGTAATCAGAAAGAACAGTGAAGTGTTGTGTTGTGCTGTGAAGCAAATTGAGGTGCTTCGTTCTCTGTTCTCCTGCACCTTGTTTCTTTCTTCTTCAATATGAGGCCTATGTTGTAATATAAAGAATTCAGAGGGACTGGTTATGAAATTTCAAAAAGCAAATAGCCAACGAAAACAAACAAAAAAGTATAACAAAACTGTTGAAAGAGAGAGAGACAGAAAGGGGGGGGGGGGGGGGATTAATATGCTACAAAAAGAAGGCCTGAATTGATAATTAGTTAATTACACATTTTACTATTTTAGGACTCATGACTCAAAGTAATTTCAGTCCTTAAAAATTATTTTCCCAGCAACAAAATGTTACAGGTTTAAGTGGTTTAAATATTTAAATTAATAAATCAAATTATGATCGAGTTTTTTTAAGAAAAGAAAATAGAACAAAATAGTTGGTAAAATTAAAAAAATAGAGAATTTTACAATGCACTTAACAGTCCAGGAAAAATATTTGATGGAGTTGGTCATGATGGAACTGCAAAAAATAATTATAAAATTGTCTCAATTTATTTTGTTGTATTTATTAATAAGCAACAATTTTTTTTAAAATTAATTTTTAACCACAAAAGAAGACGGTTCACATTATGTGACAACAGTCTGAAAGAGAAGCTCCTCTGCTATGGAGCATTGTTTTAAAAAATCGAATCAGATTGACCGGTTCAATTAGATTAATTAAAAACCGATTATTTATTCGGTTTGGTTGAGTTATAAAACCGTCTAGTAGAAAACCGATAAAAAAAAAAAGGACCATTGAGAATCTTTACCACTGAGGTTCAAGAAATGCAGGGTGTTGGCAATAGAGGAGGGTGGTTGAAGAAGTTGGCAAAGGCAATGGCGACAGTCTGGTTCCAAGGCAATCTGTGGTTCCCAAAAATATTATTGCTACTCATTGTAAATACAGTAAAATAAATTGGGGCAATTCTTTAAATATTTTGGGCAGCTCCATCAAATGGAGCTATTGTGGACAACTCCATCAAATACTTTGCCAACAGTCCAAATTCACAATTCAAAACGCAGTTTTGAACGAACGCAGGGAAGAAGAAGAGACTGAGTCTCTCGTGCATCACGGAGAAGAACACAAGAAGAACCGTAATTGAAGCATTTTCATCTCAGGTAGCTACCTCTTTTACTAGTCTTCCAATCTCTTCATCTTTGTTTCGTTATGTGTTTGTGCGTTGAAGTTTGAACCGCCGCTGTCCTTCCCAATTCTCGGTCTACTTGAATTTAGGGTTTTCCAGCCATAGTTTGTACTTTTGGACCATGATATCGAATCTTCATCTCTTGCATGGTTGTTTGAGTAATAATGTTTCCACTTGAACTTCAAGATTTATGTAATTAAAGAGAATCGAAGGTTTTTTTAGCATCGCACAGATCGGTTGCTAAATGTGTAGGTAGTGTTATGTGCAAAGTCCTCCTTGAAGCGATTGTGATGATAAATGTTTCAGACTTTCTGCATTGATAGGTCTTCGTTGGGTGCTATGTTATTATTATTCCGTAATTTGAACAATTTGTCATTGACAATCTTTTTCTATCGTTTATGTAACCGGTTAATTCCTTTGTTTTTCATGGTTAACTTTTGTTTCTCTGAAGAGCATGGTAGTGTTCTCCATAATTTGGACAAGTTCTCATTGACAATCGTTGATGCTGCTGATTTTCTGATGATTTCAACTTACATAGCAAAACTAGAATTTGCTTAGTATTTTTAGAAAATTAATATCAAGAAATGCTGTTGTCTTTTATTCACTCCATATTCTGCAAATGTGTAAATATCTATCCTGATAGATTAATTTTCCCATTTCTACTTTGATGTGATCTCCTATATTTTTCCCTTTCTACGCTCAAGTTTCAGTTATATCTAGTACTTGAATTTTTTAGTGCTAAAGTTTCAATTTGATCAAATACATTATGTATAGATTTATCATTTGTTTAATGGTAAGGACTCAGAAATTTAACTATCAACTTTTAAATTCTGTTGCCATTCACATCAACAGATGGCATCAGCAGCAGAGAAGTATGCTTCATTTCAGGAGAAAGTGACTAGAACAGTGTTCCTTGACAACCTCTCACCCCAAGTCTCTGAATCTGTCTTGAGAAGTGCTATTGAGCAGTTTGCAGCAGTAAAAAGTGTCAAGTTCATTCCCAACTACCTTGGACCAAGAAATCTGCCGCAGTGTGCATTAGTAGAGTTGGATTCCTCCAAGAAGGTCAAGGAGGTTATCACCATGATAGGGCAGTACCCGTTCATGATTTGTGGGATGCCACGGCCGGTAAGGGCTCGTCTTGCTGAGGCAGAAATGTTTGATGATCGGCCTCAAAATCCTGAAAGAAGGATAAGGATTCGCTGGTTGGATCCAAATGACCCGGATTTTGAGGTGGCAAAGGAATTGAAGCATCTTACGCGCCAACATGCTGCAGAACATGCATATGCACAAAAAGTAAGTTCACATGTTTTTATTCTTTTCTCAACTGCATCACAAGCATTATTATCCCCCTTGTTCTTGGCTTTTATTTTCTGTTGATCCCTTCTATTTACCGTTCATACCTTTCTATTATATGCAATGGATTTATGGGAATTGTGTGTCTACACTATGAAATGGTTTTTGTATGCGAAGACCACTTGCTCTATGAAAATGCTGCCCCTTTTTTGTGATGTCATAATGATGTTCAAAATATGTGGCTTGTTAATTCATAATCAGTATGAGATTTTGTGGTATTTAGGTTATTCTATTGTGATTTTATATGCATTTTGTGTTCTTTTCTTTTAGCTGCAACTACTTCTTGAAGAAAACCTTGCCGAGCAACAGGGAGAAACACTTGAAATGCATTACAAAAAGTATAAATTACTTGACAGCGTTGTATCTGATGGAACTGCCAAGCGTCTGAAAGAATGGTATAATCTCCGTGGTGCAGATGAATGAAGGCTTCTGTTGGGTTTAACATTTCATGTACAGGCTTCAATGCTGCTAATTCTACCAAAGAAAACAATTTGTAAATATGATGCTTCCTTAAGATGCTTTTTTAGTTTTTCATTTTGATTGTGGTCCAAATTACATTTTGATAGAAAGTTATCTTGTGAACTTTCAAATTAGACGGGTTAAAGTACAACATAGTGTTTTTGGTAGTATAGTTGTATGGTTTTACTGTTCAACCCTTTGCACTTTTCATATATCAAAAATATCTACACAGTTAAAAAGACGAAAATGGAAATATATATATATATATATGCTCATCCATTTCTTTTCTTCATACATTAGGCATATGTATTTTGCTTCAATATCAAGTTATTGCCTTCTTGCCTTTTAGAGAAAAGGATGATCCAATAAAATTACTATATTTTAGAGAATTTATTGAATTTATTATACTACTTTGAATAATAATATCTAGTCTGGGATTTTGTCTAAATATTTTAGAAATAGTTATCAATTAAAAAAAATTAGATTTGTTCATTCAATGCCAACTCATTCCATTTTCCTTATGGCTTAATCATCTCTAAACATTCACATACAGTTACTTGGTTTGAGATATTAAGAACTATAACTCCAAATTTAAAACTTGGGACTTTCTTTTTCTTAAAATGCAAAGAGAGATTCTTCTCGTTCAAACATATTAATTAATCACTGCTAAATTAAAAAATGTTTCCGAATCTAAACGCAAGAGATATGGCTAATTTTCTTATTTAAAATAGTGTTGTGCGATGCTACGATTACTCTTCTAGTGAACAATAATTTTGCTTAAGAAAACAAACAAACAATAACAACTATTGGTGTGTGAAGGATTAGGAAAATGACTTGAACGTAAGTCAAACTTAGACTTTTTCTTTATGTTGTTGTTAGTTGTTACTAAACTGTTCGTAGATGATCTCAAATGCTGGGGACCCAACGTGAGATCTTGTAAAAAGTAAACAGAAAAATTATTAGAATGAGTTTAAAGTTTGATGGATCAAGTCATCGAATCAGATTACGAAAGAAAATTTCACTATGCAGAAATGTTTGGTTAGTGTGTATATAATTTGTCGTGTCACATTAACATTTATAATTTATATCTTCTTCTTCTATATATAACATACTTATTATTTTGAGTTTTTGAGTAATCTCAAATCTATTATTATTATTTAATATATAAAAAGATGAATTATTAACCATGTTAGTTTTTGAAATTTAATTTTAATGTATTTATTTTATATAATTTTTTAACTATATTTGTTTTTTTATTAATTATTGGTGAGATTAAAAAATTGAATAAAATAAAATAATGCATTAGTGTTTTAAGCATAGTCCAAGGCGTGAGGAGAGAGTGGAGAAGAAGAGAGGAGAAAGAGAAATCAAAGAGAAAGAAGAAATCAAAGAATTCGTTTGAAAATCACAACAACCGAACCGATTATTGCGAAGAATCAGCACCGCCATCACTGATCACACCAAACAACAACAACACAACCAAAAAGGAACAAAGCCACTCGCACAGAATCCGTTCATTCCCAATCGAATCGGAATCGAATCGATTGGAGGAACTTGTAATGGGGATGGAGGACGATATATCTCCGGCCGACGCTCACGGCAGCAAAACCCCCGGCAAGGAACAGCAGGCCGCCGGCGTCGGAATCCTGCTTCAGATCATGATGCTCGTCCTCTCCTTCGTCCTCGGCCACGTCCTCCGCCGCAAGAAGATTTACGTCATCCCCGAAGCCAGTGCCTCTCTTCTCATTGGCTTAATCGTTGGTGTTCTCGCTAACATCTCTGACACCGAAAATAGTATCAGGTTCTTCTTCTTCTTCAGTCACTCTCTCTTTTTTCTCTTCTTAGTTTTATTTCGCTGACTCTCTCAAATTTGGGGCTTTTCATTGTTGTGCAGGGCGTGGTTCAATTTTCACGAAGAGTTTTTCTTCCTCTTCTTGTTACCTCCTATCATATTATATCCTTGTCATCATTGATCACAATCTTTTCTTTCCATTGTTATTATTATTATTATTCTGTTTCATTCAATTTAATTTATGTAATTTAGTTTTTGATACTCTATACTATGTTTCCTTGACTCTTTACTTTACTCAGTCTGGCTTCAGTCTTGCACCTGTAAGAACCTTTATAGTTCATAGCTCCATTTTTTTTAGATGTGTTAAATGAGTTCTAGTTTGTTGTTTGGAGAATATTTCTGACTTGGTGATGGTGGTAATGTGGGATTTTGCAGAAACCTTTTTTCTCTAATTTTGGAGCAATTGTGACTTTTGCAATATTTGGCACATTTATAGCCTCAATAGTGACCGGTGTTTTAGTGTGAGTTTTTCATCTTTCTCCTCATAGCTAGAATTTTGACTGGTTTATTTGGATTTTTCAGATTCTTTCAATGTTTATGTAATCATGTTTTCTTCTCTGCCTGGGTGCAGTTATCTTGGTGGGCTGGTCTTCCTCATGTATAGATTGCCTTTTGTCGAGTGCCTCATGTTTGGGGCTCTTATATCGGCGACTGATCCCGTTACTGTTTTATCAATATTTCAGGTGATCTATTGCTTTGAATTTTTCTGCTTTTTTTTGTTAATTATTCCATTTCCAATTTGCATGACCGATACAAAAGGCTTTTGAGGGTCAGTGTTTAGGACTCATGGATTTTTTCTACTCCTGCTTGCTCAACTTTCAGCTGCTCATTTTTTACTTAATGATAATGGCAGTTGTCATAATGGTGAAGAAGATATCAATGCAGAGCATAGTTTTATCTTGTTACTAATTAATTATCATGAAAAAGAAATATGAAGCTTCAATTGAGAAATCCAAGTTTTAAAAACCCTGATATGTTATGTTTTCAACTAAGCTAATCATGAATGACAATGACCAAATGGGCAAATTATGAATCAGATTGAAGGTTTAGGGTTTGACTATCTCTCCAAACTATTTTGTCCTTTATTGTCATTCACTCATGGTAGGTCTGAGTATTATATGTAAAATAGTAAGTGTAACATGCCATCTGATAAACTTCGTTCCTAAATCATTGTTTGATTTGCTTGCTGTCATTTGCAGGAGCTGGGCACAGATGTCAATCTATATGCTTTGGTTTTTGGAGAATCTGTTTTGAATGATGCAGTAAGTTTCCGTTGCTTCTTCTCTTTGCATATCTGGTTTAAAGATAAATGGTGCATACTGGCTGATCTATTCCTTCTTTCCCTTTTATATTTGTTATTCCTTTTGTCCGACTTCCGTACTATTGGCAGATGGCAATTTCTTTGTACAGGTACCTTAATTTCTGAAATAGATCATATCATCATGCTTATCAAAAATAGCCGAAGTATCATGGAAGTTAACTTATAACTCAAGCACTTCCTTTGCAGGACGATGTCATTGGTTAAGACTCATCCATCTGGACAGAATTTATTAATGGTGGTTGTTAGATTTTTGGAGACTTTTGTTGGTTCAATGTCTGCAGGTTAGTCATCTATCCAATATTTTGTTCAGGCAATGTTAAGCTTGTTAAATCAGTTCAGTTTTGAAGGTTTTTTGGACAGAACCTTTGCTATTCATCATTTGTTATGTCATCATAAGATTTGTAGATTTTGACTTGCCTATTGTGTCTTCACCAAATTCATGTTGCCGCAAGTCAAGGAGAGCAAGTGACCTTACTACTTTCCGATATTCCTGGTTTAATTTTTTACTTTTTGGTGAATTGCAGGTGTTGGAGTCGGATTCATATCTGCTTTAATATCCTTTTTAAGTTCATTCTTCTTGCCTTGTGTATTCGTAGTATAAATAATAAGGGGTTTAATTTTTTAAAAAAATGTTCACACTTTTTTGTGAACCTTAACCATGAGTACCTTTTTAAGTATGCAGGGTTGGATATTGACAAGTAAGTATATATAATTTAGAGTATACTTTTCTTTGATAATACGACTATTTACATCATGCCTGGAGAATGCTGATAAGAAAATTTTCCATTCTATACAGCCTTCAGAACTTGGAGAGTTGTCTTTTTGTTCTATTTCCATATTTCTCGTAAGTAACCTCCCTGAACTATGTCTTCATAAATATTTTCATGGAATTGTTGTAAATTTTCGATTCTCAGTGTAAATCAGTGTAAACTGTTATCTGTTTCAGATACATGCTTGCAGAAGGCCTTGGTTTGTCTGGTATCGTATCAATACTGTTTACAGGAATAGTAAGTAAATTTCATATTTCTCCTTTTTGTCATGTATGTGTTGAAATATTGTTATGACTACATTTTTGTTTTCTCTTAGGTCATGAAGCACTATTCATATCCAAATTTGTCACAAAGTTCTCAAAGATTTGTCTCTGCTTTTTTTGAGTTGATATCTTCACTAGCAGAGACCTTTGTGTAAGGAGAATTTCATTTACAGCAGTTGCTGTCTTGTATTTAAACAATTTCTCTAAATAATGCATGACTACCTTTTTTTGTTATGTCTACAGATTTATATACATGGGCTTTGATATTGCTATGGAGCAACATAGCTGGTCACATGTTGGATTTATATTCTTCTCCATTGTATCCTTTATTTGGCCCATAAATTTGAACTGGTGTGATTTTTATTAGAATTGTCTGTTGTTCGTGGTACTCTTTCCTTAACTCTTATGATGACCACTTCAGATATTCATTGGAATTGCAAGGTATTTGCTGATTGCTATCGTTTAAAGTATTTGAATATGGTGGCATATGTTCTTTCAGGCTATGATATAAACAGATGCATGCACTTTCAGGTTTTTCCTTTCACTTTCCTCTTTTAAGTCGTAAAATTTCTTCACTTTGTGCAGGGCGGCAAATGTCTTCTCTTGTGCTTATTTGGTCAACTTGGTCAGACCTTCTCATCGAAAGATACCTCCAAAACACCAAAAAGCACTTTGGTATAGTGGTAAGAAATTAAGCCTCACATAACAATTGGGTTTTGCTTTGGAAAATTATCATTTGTTGATAAAACACATTACTTCTTGGCTTTGGCTTATTCTTTGCTACCATGCTTATGTTTTGTTCTTTATGAACATTTCAGGACTTCGAGGAGCAATGGCCTTTGCCCTTGCATTGCAATCAGTTCATGATCTTCCAGAGGGACATGGTCAGACCATCTTTACTGCAACAACAGCAATAGTTGTTTTGACGGTAGGCATGCTCATATTCTTCCTTTCTTCTGTTCACAACTTTGAATTAAAAGGAAGAAGGAAAGAGACAATGTTTATGAGGTTTACCCTTTTTCAGGAGTTTTACATTTTTGGAGGGTTTTTTTTATTAACCCATCAAGACACATAATTTCCCAGTTAAACTTTTTCCCCCCTCTTTTTTGAAAAAAGATATTACAATCTTATTTTGTATCTTGCCCCTATTAAGATTTTAAAATGTTATTGAGATTGTTTAATTATCTCATCCTTGAGCTGTTTGGGAGAAAATCAAGAGTGCTGAAATAACGGAATCCAATTTTAAGCAAACACTGATCTGTTTATCTACTGATTCAATTTGATAGAGTGCCATTTAAGAATCTCTTGTAAGATAGATTGGCAGAGCTGTAAAAGAATATAGAAGTCATGGAAGTTGTAAAAGAATGTAGAAGAATATAGAAGTTATAGTTGTAAGAGAATATAGAAGTGCCAATTTTCTAACTAGAAAACTTAAGGTAAACACCAAAAGAACTAAGTTTCATCTTATTATTTATTTCTCCTGTTTAGTCTATTAGCAAGTGGCCATCCATTTTCTGCACTTTTTTCTTTTCTTAATTGTCTTTCTTTTTCAACCATACCTAAACAGTAATTTAAATGTGTAACTTATTTTGTTTGTATCAGGTATTATTGATTGGGGGATCAACCGGTACCATGCTGGAAGCTCTAGAAGTGGTTGGTGACAGTCATGGTGATAGCCCTTTGGCCACAGTGGGCACCATCACAGTAAGTTTTGCAACAAATAATTTAAGACTTAGGCTATTTGATTCAAAAAGAAGCTGACACATGCAACTAAGCTTTTGGTTCTGTTTTTCAGTTGCATCTAAAATTAACTTTATCAAGCCTATGAAGTAGAGCCTGACAATCCCCTCACTGAAACAGAATTCTATGTGTCAAACATATCTCAAATTTTTTTATGTAACTATCCTGCTTAACTAGTGGCTGGAATAAACATTTCAACAACATATCTAGAGACTTTGTTTTGATTTTGAATTATGTGAATCGATCTTCAGTCATGAGTTCTTCTTAACTTAGAGTTTTAGCGAAACAGTTTTGATTTACAAAACACAATATTCTAATGAATATTTCATATATTTCTTTCTCTATCAACTAATTTTCTACCCTTTCTCTTACAAGAACAATTATGAGGAAAACAATGGTTATGTTGCTCCTTCTTATGATGAAGAATCATCATCAGGAAGCAGATTCAAGATGAAGCTAAAAGAATTCCATAAGAGGTATCATCTGAGCTGTGAAACTGCATATAGACTCATTGAAGTTGCAACCACTAATTTCTCTTTGCATCTTTCTTGCAGTGCTGGATCATTTACTGCAATAGATAAAAACTTTCTGACCCCATTCTTTACAAGTCAAAGTGGAGATGAAGATGATGAAGGTAAGTTTGAGTTTTTTATTTAGCATTGCCAAAGAATTGATAAAGTAGGTAGGCATCAAGTATTGATGTCTGGTCTGATTTGATCGTCCAAGGAAACAACTGGTTTGTAAGGTGTCCAACCAACTTGTATTCCAATAATCTTAATTGGTCCTGAATATTTGCTTTTTTAAAAAGAGAATTTTATATGGCATCTTTCGACCATGATGTAGGATTGGATATCTACAATCTTTACTGGTATAAGCCTTCTCTTCAGGCTTTTTGAACCTGCAGCTTCTTTGATTTAGAAAATACATATAGCTTCTTATTGGCTCATTGTAATATTGTTTGTTGTGTTTCTAGTATCATTCTTCATTCATGATCTTAGGCATATTATACGAAAACTTTTTTCCAATAAGTTGCTTTGATTGATTAATTCTGTTTGGATGTTACATTACCGTGATTTGTTGTTCGTGTTCTGGACAGATGAGCCATTGACTTCAACAAGACCGGAAAGACCGGGACGACCGGGACTTAACCGTCACAATCCTTATTCATCTTGATTCATTCCGACAACATAGCACACTTTTGAAGCCTTTTCTGTACATAAAATTCAGTGATGCAGTTTATAGACAGCTTGTAGGAAATTGGCAACAATACAAAGAGAGTCAAAATGGCATTCGGATATATACCATTGAGAATCTCATGGCAAAGTTTCATTGGGATGGAAGACCATCATCTCTGCAGCATTTATTTCATGCAAGTTTGATGAGTATACATACATATATATATATATATGCCTCTGCCATGAAGTTGGAGGTTTATAATCTGGATCTAACCACACGTGTATTCTTAAATGTATTGATTATTCCTGTTTCTACCGGTTTATCACTTTGATTTGATATAGTTCTCAGGAGTTTGATAATCCTAGTTCATAGTTAAAGATAATTCAAATTCATTTGTCACAATGATTACTATATGCCAAGCATGAATAGCGATATGTATAGAGGAAAATTGAAGATTGGTATAGTAGTTGGCACATTTGCATGTTAGTGGATGCAGTATCTTATCTTCATGATTAATTCTATAATCGGCATTTAGAATTTGGTGCTTTAAAGTTCAACGGGACTGTTTAATATTAAAAATTATATTGGTATCTAAACGTGTGGAAGAGCATATCCATGGGAAAGGATGACATATTTTAAAATAGCAATATATTAAGGAAATAAATTTATGTTTGATTTAAAATATAAA
This sequence comes from Arachis stenosperma, assembly GCF_014773155.1. Classification (NCBI taxonomy): domain Eukaryota; kingdom Viridiplantae; phylum Streptophyta; class Magnoliopsida; order Fabales; family Fabaceae; genus Arachis; species Arachis stenosperma. The sequence continues at coordinate 9,110,805 of NC_080380.1, read as the reverse complement.
AAAACATATTAGAGAAATATTATTGTATTCTACTCTACTGTGACAAATACTATGACAAATTAAAAGTAACTTTGTACTTGGCGAATTGCATATTATTGATTTTCAATCCGAAAAATAATTATGCTAATAATAATTTTATTCGAACAAATATTGTTTATATTTCTTAACAAAGAGATTATGCATAGATTTAAAATGAAAATTATAAATAGTTGATAATTATGTAAACAATTAAAATATATTTTAAAATAAGTAACAAATTGAGATATTAAATTGATATATAATAAGAATATAGAAAATGCAATATCCATATATCTATTTATATTGTTTATTTAGGTTGATCATATAAAATAAATATGTAATATAAAATATGGATTTTCCCCAAAAAATGTAAACTACTGTCTTTCAATTTTCAAATTTTAGAAAAATTTGTTTTGTTTGAACTGAATTAATATTTTTGGTACAAGAGTTTTAGACAGATATTAGAATTTAATTTTAATGTATTATTAATATAGAGTAGTTTTATACCTCTATCCAATTATGTAAGGTGTGAATATTGGTTTAAGGGATCCAAAGCAATGGAGAAGGCTCCTCTGAGCAACATAAATAAATGCAGTTAACGAGAAACAAGTGTTAAAATTAAAAACTATTACATTTTTTTCATTTTTTTGAATATAAAATTCCCCAAATCAGAACCGTTGCAACGTAAACCCTCCTTCCCAACGGCTACTTCAATAATCATCGTCTTTCGCTTTCTCTTTCACTCAAAACCTCTGCTTTCGATCCACCCAGGCTTCCTTCTTCCTCAAAGTCTCTATCTCTATTGTTTCCATTTACCCCAATCCGAACACCACCCATTCTAGGGTTTCTGCTTGATCCAAGCACAAGAACCACGTAGTTTTGTAGAGCCCCAAATTCTGCAATGGATTCTGCAACAATCAAAGCTTCTACTGTCGTTCCAGATGCATCTGCCCCTCCTCCTCCTCCACCGCCGCCGACCCCTTCTAACCACCGCCGGCCTAGGGTCCGGGAGGTGAGCTCTAGGTTCATGTCTCCGGCGGTTTCTTCAACCGCGCCGAGGCGGCGGCACCACCAGCAACCGGAAGTTGATTCCTCGAATTCCTCTGATGAGAATCACAGGCCTGTTGAGAATTCAGATGCAGGAACCCCGTTCCCAGTTGGGTGTAATTCAACTTCTCAGTGTAAAGGGAATTTGGGGAACACTACTACTACTCAGAGGAAACAAAGGGCTGTGAAGCTTTTCAAGGAGAATAACAATAATGGAGTGGGAAGAGACCCTTCAAGGTCATGTTCTGGAAGAATTGGAGTTGGAATTGGGAATGGTGGTTTCGGTGCCACCCCTTCTAGGCCTGATACCCCCACAGTTGTTGTGCCTTCAAGGTATAGGCTCACGCCGCAGCACAGGGGTAACACCTCGGCCGCTGCGAAACTGCTTCAGGCCAGTGGAATGTCACTAAAGGGCAATGCAGGTTCTGGTTGGCCTCGGATGGAAACCAACTCGGTGTCCGGGGATGCTTCATCGGTGTGCTCCGATGATGATTGTCGTAGCGATTCGGGTGTGAGTTGCAGCACTCAGTCACTTCCTGAGTTGTGTTCTGAGGTAGATATGTTGCCTTCTGTGTCCAATAGGTCAGTGGCTGAAAAAATTGGCAGCAGAAGTGTCTTGAGTAGTAGCATTAGTAGCAATAGTGGTAGTAATGTTGAGTCGAAAGTACATGCTTCGCCTTTTCATCGGTCGATTACTTGGCCGTCAAGTTGCGAGAAGCAAACTCCTTCACTGTCCAAGCTGTATGGAAATCAATTGAATCATGTTAAGGCAGGAGGACTGAGTTTGCCTCCGGTACCCCCTAGCGCGAAACCGGTGGCAGAAACAAGGAAAGGGAAGAAAGGGTCTAGTAATCAGGAGGATGTGCATTCCTTGAGACTGATGTATAATCGTTATCTGCAATGGAGATATGCCAATGCCAAAGCAGTGTCTGCCATGAAAGTGCAGCAAAGAGAAAGTGAGGTAAGGTTATATATAGTGCAAGAAAATGCATAATCATCTAGCTTGGTAATTTTATCTTTGTAATTTATATATAGATAGAACCCTGCACCTTCTGATAAATACAATCTTTGGAAGAAGATATAACTTGATCACAACTCACACCAGTGTAAAATAAAACTTGATTGGTCCACGGTGTATAACAGTTCTAGATCAAATGATGATAATTTTTTAGGGTAAACTGACTCTGACTTCATTCATTTGACATTGTAATTTAGCTTATTTCAAATTATACTCTGAAAAAGTTCGATATGGTTGTCAGATAAGTGACATGTTACCTTTGTTGGGTGTTTGTTATTTTACTAAACTATTGATAGCTCTCTTTTTTGTTTTTTTATTTAGGTTACAATTTTGTACAATCCAGTACAACTTATCACTTTTGGGTCTTTTTGTTGTCTTATTAATCCAGTACAACTTAAACTATTGAGAGCTCTCTTGGTTGTTTTTTGTTTAGGTTACAATTTTGGACAATCCAGTACAACTTAATCAGTTCTGGTTCTTTTTGTTGTTTTATTAATCCTTGCAGAGAGTACTATATTCTCAGGCGATGAAAATATCAGAAATGCGGGATTCTGTAAACCGGAAACGCGTAGAACTGGAGCTTTTGCGGAGATCAAAGACTCTCTCAACAATTCTTGATGCGCAAGTAAGGCTACTAATAATTTTGAATGCTTATTTTTCATTGAAGTTGTCCACAAAGCAATGTCTGTATCAATAATTTGCCTGTTTTGTTTTATATAAATGCAGATTCCCTATCTGGATGAGTGGTCTGCTTTGGAAGAAGAATATTCACTCTCTATTTCTGAAGCAATTCAAGCTTTGTTGAATGCCACAGTACAACTTCCACTTGGTGGGAATGTTAGGGTATGATCTTCAATCCTATTATCATATCTACTAATTTTCTGGTCAAGACTTCGTAAGCATGATTCATTTTAATACTCACATTTCAAAATCAGTGTTTTGGTTCTGAAACTGCACTTGGTCGGTTCAAATCGACTGGGTGTCGTGTTAAATGACATGTGGCATGGCATGTTTCGGATTCAACAAATTCCTTATGACATGGCAGTTTGAAAAGCACATTTGGCAAGCTAACATTTTAGGAGATCCGTGATGATGGAACTAAAATGATTGAAATAAGAACCAAAATGCTAATGCTAATCCTGAAATGTCAGGGACTAAAATAAACTATGCTTATAAAGTAAATGACCAAAATGAAGCTTTATTTGTTTATTCTATTATGTTTAAAGAAAAATGTATTCTACCAAACAGGTTGATGTAAAGGAGGTTGGGGAGAGCCTGAATTCAGCATCAAAGATGATGGAAACAATTGTTCTCAATATTCAAAGATTCATGCCAAAGGCAGAACAAACCGATGTCTGGATCTCAGAATTAGCTAGAGTTGTTAGTGGAGAAAGAGCTGTAATTGGAGAATGTGGAGATTTATTGTCAAAGACATATAAGTCACAGGTTGAGGAGTGCAGCTTAAGGGGCCAATTAATCCAACTATATTCAACTTGTCATAATAATAATAATAATAATAATATCACAGAACAAGAAGCATTTGATAGTTCAGTTGCAATTTGTGCCGGCAATGAGCCTTGTTAGGTATAGATATAGATAGCTCATGATCATCATAGTTGAAACTTTGTTCATAAGAACTTGATGAGATGAATTTTTTGATATGATTTTTAAATAAGCCAAGCTTGAGTCTCTCCTCTGAATCATATAGCAAGTGTTGTAATTTGATATGTCTATGTAATTTCATTTCATTCTTTGTATGATTGCATTAGCTAAACTAATAAATCTATAGAAAAAGTGGATTTTTAATGATATTCTGTTTGTATGAACACCACAATTAAAAGTAATAAAAAGGTGTTAGCTCTAACTAATAATAGTTTAATTATGATAAATATTCTTTTTTTTTTCTCACTCAATGGATATAATCTCTCCCTGGTTTATAAACATTTTAAATAGTGGGATAGTGATCTAAAATTTTAAATTTTTCTGTAACTAAGGTGAGGATTAAATTCTCAACACTTGATTAGGGGAGAATGAATTCTTTTATTCAATTACACCAATATTTGATTAAATAGTTAATTCCATCTATTTGATTCATAAGCTTAAATAAAATAAAATAGAGACAGATTAAATTGATGGTTGTATATTATCATAAAGCAATTGGATATTTTGTTTTTATAGAATTTTGGGTGTGTTTGAAACAAAATATGTAGGAGTTAATTTGTACGAGTTAAATCGTGGCTGGTAGTGAGAGTGTGCCAAATTGAGCATAAATCGAGGCACCCTGCTGAGATTAGGAAATGCAACTTGTTACTCTTCACAAGCCATTCATGCATAAAGTCCTATGGTAAAGTGGTTAATATATTATATAAACCACAAGATCTTGTGACGATTTATATATTATTAGAAAAATGGTATTCATGTTTCGAAAATGACTAAAAAAATCAAGTAAATTTGGAATGGAATTATTTTATTTAAATGAAAAAGCCAAAATTAAATGACGAATGAGCATCTGGTTACCGGATCCAAATATTAAAATTTCGATTAAGAGCACAACTGGCTAACCAAATATTAAGAACCATTTAAATGAACATAAGAAACACAATTTTAAATTTAAGAGTAAAGTATCATTTTTATCCCCAACGTTTGGGATAAATCCTATTTGTGTCTCTAATGTTTAAATCGTCCTATTTGTATCCCTAACGTTTGTAATAGTGATTCAATGTTATCCTGCTATCAATTACACATCATGAACGCTTTAGTTTGAGTTTTAAAAATCTCTTCTTGAAGTTAAAATACAAATGTCTGAGATAGAATTGATGATCCACTTCAAAAAATAGCTCATTAAAAGTTGAAACTAATTCCTACAATATTTACATAATTCACTTTTCTATGGACATAATTTAATCTAAACACAAATATTGGGTATAATATTAAAATCGAACACATCCAAGTGAGACCTAATTGAGAATGAATACATCAAAATGAGAATAATTGAAAAATATAATCGGATTTGTTAGTATAATTAATAGTAGGGTAACATTGAATCACTTTTATAAACGTTAGGGATACAAATAGGACGATTTAAACGTTAGGGATACAAATAGGTCTTACCACAAACGTTGAGGACAAAAACGATACTTTACTCTAAATTTAATATCTCAAATTTTTCTCTTCTATATTCAAAATACAAAATCAATTTCTCTAAAAGTTAGTACCTTTAAACTTAAAATAAAATATAATCTAAACAAAAATAACAAATTCTAAATCATAAACTTTAAATAGTTAAATACTAAATTCTAAATTCTATTTCAACATAACATCATTAAGCTAATCTAAAAGATTGGAGTTTGATTACTATGTTTTTTATGGAAAAAAATTAAAGAAGCATAATAATAATAATAATAATAATAATAATAATAATAATAATAATAATAATAATGTGTTCTATATATACTACATATATTGTAGAAAAAAAAGACAAAATTAAAAATATAAATTATATAAAATTAATAAAAAAACAGTCAGAATTTATTTTATTTAATATTATTGATCATAATAACCTATATATGATTGGATCTTCCGTATCCCATTCTTCTTTTTCTTTGTTATTATAATCTTCCCAAATAGGTGGAGCAAACTGTAGCATCTTCTCTTTCACCGTTGAACATGTTTCACCATTCATGAGTTTTTGTGCATTATAATTGAAGAATGCGCCATTAACAAAACTTTCAACCTTTTCTTGATCATCATCATAGATGTTACAAAGAGCCTTCATGTACTGTAAGGACAACTTTCCCGTGACTTGAACGTCGTGCGAGATACGACGGAACGAGTCACGGCAAAGAACCTTAGAAAAATCCAACAGCTTAAGTTCGCTTTTAGTGGCGGTTGGAGGTGGCGGTGAAGGAGGGTTTATTGCTTTTCTTAAACAGTGTTCTATTGGGTGGGTGGCGGCGATTGTGGTAGGGACACGTGGCATCATCATCATGGACATAATTAGCATGAGAAGAATGATGATGAACTTTGATGAAGACATTGTTAAAGACTTGAAGAAGCTAAAAGTGTTCTTAAACAAGAATATTTGATAATTTTATTAGTATGAGAAATATTCAACTAAGTGTGTGTGGTGTTAGTGACAATTGATGTTATTTATATACAATAATGTTGTTAAGTTTGATTTAGATTAGATTAGATTAGATTTTTATCTTATCTAATCTAATCTAATCTTATTTTTTAAAAATTTTATTTAATCTAATTAAAATAGTATTACATAAAATAAAATAGTATTACATAAAATAAAATAAAAGATTACTATACAATTTGTTTAAGTTTAATTATCTCTCAATAATATTACATACATAATTTAATAGGTTCCTCCTATGTTTATTTATCTATTTTATTAATAATTCAAGTTATTAGCCTTATAATTACATGTCAAAAATGGATCAAACCAATTTAATTAAAATTAAACGGTTGAAATTGTATCAAATTGGATTGAATTTTAAAATTAACTTACATGCAACTAATTCAAATCAAACCGCGAAAAACTATACTAATCATATATCAAATAAATTAGCAATCAAAATTAGTTTTCAAACTAATTACATAAAAGAAATCCAAAACCAAATCTGCAATACACCCTTATCAGAAAAAATAGGGTGTGTAAATAGGTCAATGCTAACTGCCCTTTTTTAATTAATTAATTATTAATTAAATACCGATAGATATAGTCCAAAAAAAAAATCCCGATAGATTTACCAAAGTTTTTTTAAAATGAATTTTATTTAATAAGAAGAGAACCATGTAGTAGAAATAAGCGAGGTCAGGCACTTATAAATTAAATTTGCATCTTTTAAATTTTAAATTTTTTTTTTAAAAAATAAAGTATAATTTTTTATCTTTAAATATTTTTTCATATTTTTTTTGTTTCACCTATAAAATAAATAATAAAAAATCATATTTTATTTTTTAAAATAAAATTTAAAATTTAAAAAATTTAAATCCTATAAATTAGCCTGGATTTTAGTCTAACATATTGTAAAATAGTGTCAGACATAAGTTGGTTTTTTTTTTTGGTGACAGACATAAGTTGGTTTAAAAAATTAATTCTATTAATAAATTAGGTTATTAATTTTGTCAAGTCGTTTTGAATCTGTTAAAATATAAATAAATACAAAAATAATTTTTTATAATTAAAATAATTATTAAAAATTTTTTATATTTTATTATAAATATTGTTTATATTTTAAATACTTAAAAATTTTGAATATTATTATAAAGATTTAATTTAATATATTACATATAAATATTTTTTTTAAAAAAATAATTTTTTAAATATTTTTTATTTTAATAAAAAAATATATATATTAGACTTCAAACCATGCCAAATTTAAAACAAATTAAGTTTAACATTTAAAATAAAATCTATAAAATATTACAGACCATACTAAGATCAGTTAAATATATCACAAGTCTAATCTATTAAAAATTTAAAATTTTAAGGGTGAAGTCTAAGCTGACCTGTTTTTACTCCTATTTATAATAATAATAATAATAATAATAATAATAATAATAATAATAATAATAATAATAATAATAATTAGTATAATAATAATAAATATATAGTAATAAATAAATAAGTAAAGGGATTCTCAATAAATATACTTCAAGTGAAATACATAAATTCACTAAGAGAGATCAAACATTAAGAAAAAAACTTCACATTATTCTTATTAGCTTAATTACATTCGTTTTATTTCCTAAGTTAGTCGTAGTTAATATACATGGAACAGTTACGGTGTATAGAGACAGTTTTCTCAAGAAAAAAAAATTATGAAAACTTTGTCATCTTTTTTAAAGAAAATAAAAAAGAAAAAGAAAATTAAGTCCAGAATTAAAGAAGACAATATAATCTTGATGAATAAATGACCATTTATACCCATGAGAGATGAAAACGCTGACATTTGTACCCATGAAAGCTCGAAACTAATCTTGTACCCATGATAGATGCTGTCCGTGTGACAAAAGTGCCCTGACTTGGATCTGAGCTTGGTTTGTGGGTTTCCGAACCTACGTGGCACTCCCCCCCAATCTGAGCCAACCATTCACCATCATCATCTTCATCTTCATCTTCATTTTCATCTTCTTCACCATCACCATCACCATAACCTCCATAACCTCCATCACCATCACCTCAGCACTGCCACAGCCACCTCCCTTCACCACAACCTCCGGCGACAACGATTTTAAATCGAATCAGCAGCAGTAGCGGCATTAGCCGCACCAACAGCTTCCCGCAACAACAATGCCATCGAACAACTTGCAAAGGTATTGACATAACCCTAATGCAATAATGTCTCAAAATTCTCAATCAACCATGAAAATAGAACGGTAACAATGAGGGTTTTGGAACAAGGATAACTTACTAAAACTTGAAAAGAACAGAGGAATGGAGCGGCAGCAGTATTAGCTTCGTTTAAGCACAAACAATCCCACGGCCACCACCACAGCAGCAGCGATTTCAGCACACAAGAGAGGAATCAGAAACAGAGACAAGGCTGAGCAACAAACGGAGACAGTGGTTTCGGCGACAGCGGCGGCGACTCCCGCTAGTGACGGCAACGAGCTCCCGTGATGATGACGGCGACTGGGTGTGGCGGTGGTGACAGATCGGCTTTCCCTCTCTCTCTCTCATCTTCGCGCACTTTCTCTCCCTTTTCGAAGCTCGACAGTGACGCATAGTGAGGCGCGATGGCGGCCCTAGCTCGATGGTGGCTGGACAGTGGCGGAGCACGACGGCTCCTCTTCTCCCTTGCGGCGTCTCTGGCTCGCGACGGTGGTGGTGCGCGATGGTGGCTGGTGATGGCGCGATACCCCCTCTCTCGGATCTCTTCTCGTGCTCTCTCCTCACTCTCTGAATCTCTTGTTTTTCTGCTCTCTTCCTCCTTGCTCTCTTATTTCCTCTGTTAGTGTGTATGTCATGTGTTTTTGTCGCTGGAGGTTGTGGTGAAGGGAGGTGGCTTTGGCGGTGCTGAGGTGATGGTGATGAAGGTTATGGTGATGGTGATGGTGATGATGAAGAAGATGAAGATGAAGATGAATGGTTGGCTCAGATTTGGGAGGGGGGGAGGTTGGGAGTGCCACGTAGGTTTGGAAACCCACGAACCAAGCTCAGATCCAAGCCAGGGCACTTTTGTCACACGGACAGCATCTATCATGGGTACAAGATTAGTTTCGAGCTTTCATGGGTACAAATGTCAGCGTTTTCATCTCTCATGGGTACAAATAATCATTTATTCTAATCTTGATGCTCTATCTCATTCTTGGGGATAACAAATATGTTGAGTAAAATTATGGACAAGCCACACAAAAGTCAAAGTGTCAAACAATAATGTTGGATACATAACTTTAAATTAGCAGCACGATAAAGTAACAACAATGTAGAGAAATTTTATCGGCAAACAAAATTAAATGAATTTCTTGTGGGATTTAATTTTTCTAAAGAAAATTGAAACAAGATCTCATAATTTTTCTTTTCTTTTTTTTTTTTGGCCCCTATTAATTTGTCTTTAGAAGTGAAACAATATCTCATTTTAGTGAGTGTCTTAGGATTGGGATTGGTAACTTCTCTTAATTTATGGCAAGTTTGTAAGGATGTTTATGAATTGGATTGTATTCATAGATCTGTGGTAAATATCTGTATCGAATCCGACCCAACTCCTAGTATGCCATGGTTATACAAGAAGCTAAGTGTTATCAATTTGTTCTTCTTAATTATAAACTATTACTTAATATATGAGTCTGTTCTTTGTTAGAACGTTGCCAATTTTACAAGTAATTTTTTTTATCGTTGCGGATGATAAGGTAAAATAAACAAGCATACATTGATAGAAATAATAAGGAAGCATAAAGAAACATAGAACACAGCTGATAATACACATCATGTACACTATAACAAAGCATGTAGCGTTCACAAAAGATCAAGTCAGTTTACATCCTCGTCAAACCTACATACTCGTCAAACCTACATAACTACTATATACATGACACTCCCAAGGCTTGGCCCATACAAAAAGCCGCTAAGCTGGCGCCCAGGCTAGACTAACTACTCTACAGCTCCTAGCTCTCGGGTGTACTAACACAAGTGAGAGACTAACTAACAGATAATGTCAGACTAGAGTGTCATCAAAAGAATGCCCTACTACTGTTAGACTATATCTATACGTGGCCGTTTGGAAGATCGTCATGAGGCTCGCCCATCTCCTCATCCTACTCTATCTCTATCTCAATATCCTCTTCCTCCTCCTTGTCCGCAGGTACAGCTATACCCTCAGACCCACCAGAAGCACTGCTGTCACTGTGTACAAAATCATTCACGAGCACATGTCTGTTCACGTATATAGGGGCTACCTTGTCATCTGGTAGTGCCAGCTCATCAGGCTGCGGAAAGTTAAGAATCGGTTCAGGGGAAAAGTTCCACTCTGGTGGAATCACATGTACGTACTCTCCAGCTATCTCGGGCTCATCAGGAATGATAGGCTCATATGCCGCCTCATTCAAGGGTTGAGCTAGTACAGAATGTCTGTGATCATCGGGAAAAGGATGTCCAGGTGCGTCAGGGTGTAGCCAAGATAAGGGAAAGTCGTAGGGAGCGTCAGGATCAAAAAGCGGCTATTCAAAGGATGTTGGAAGGGACGATTTCGTAACGCGTAACGTCTCATACAAGGCTCCACACTCAAAATGTAGTAACCATAGTACACCGGATCCTCGTAAATGTATAGGTCCTCTACTTCATAGAATATCACGCTCGTTTCCATCTTAAGGGGGAAGAGAGAGAGAAGGGGGTAAGAACTAGGGAGTTCTTAGTAGGGTCGGAGCTATTAGTTACGTTCAATAATTCGGTGTTGTTTAGCAGACAGATAGCAGAATACAGCGAAGCAGTAAACATGAGATGAAGATAAATAGAGAAAATAGAGAAAACAAAAAACAGAACACGAACAGAAGAATACAGAAAAATAAAACACAGATATAGCATACAAACAGACAAACATAAAGAAATAGATCACACAAAAAAAAAGGAATGCAACATAGAATGATGCGCAGACAAGAATGATGCATGTCTAGTCCTAGTGTAGGTAATGAGCTCATCTGTCAGTTTCTACCCGCTCCCGACGTAACCCAGCATTACTAGCTAGGTATGACTTTCCTGTTAGCTATACCTCTATGTACAGGAAATAACCCCTATGCCACCACAGGGTCCACTGCACGCAGGAAATAACACATCTGCCACTGCAGGGATGTATGCCGACACACCTTCGGTATACAGAAAATAACCCCTCTGCCACTACAGAAATGGAACAGGTGGTCACGGTACTTCTGTAGCAGAAAATAACCCCTCTGCCTTACAGAAATAAAATATGGATCTGTACCGCAGGAAAGCATTCTCAGTGGTCGCACCACCATCTATTTGACTACCACAATGCAGCAGATGAACATATAGATATCTCCGGGGTTGCCTTAACGTAACAAATGACCTCTCAATAGGTCCTCTGCTCTTTATCATAGTACTCTTTTTTCTTTGTCTCTTTATTCTGCTCTGTTTATTCTTTTTTCTGCGCTTCTTTCCTCTGTTCAGCTTTCTCTGTTTAGCGTATGTATTTAAAGCTTATGTAAAATTTCGGTATGAATAGTTAGCCTACCCAAATATAGGTTCATTAAATCTATACTGAAACAGTTTAACTTTTCATATTATACCTAACCTTAGGCGCAACTCAAGAACTAACTATGTTGTTCCTAGTTCGTTCACTAATCTCTGTTTGTTTCTATCATTAAAACTTTACATACCTTTTCTTTTATTTTTATCTCTTCTTTAACTTTTTATCTTTCCTTTATCTTCGTCTCATTGACATGTTATTACCATTTCCTAAGGCTGCGTTTGTTTTTAGAGACAGGACAGAACATAACACTGAAACGGAGATAATAGGACGAAGACACTAAAAATTATCTTTTGTGTATTGTGTTTGGATACGATGAACAAGACACTAATGTAATGTCTAGTATTATGTTTGGATACACATGGACAAGACTAAAATATTATATGAAATGACTAAAATAGCCCTGTGATTCCAAATTTTCTACATCAATACAAATTAATTTAATAAAAAATGAGAGTACATAGGAGTACAGACGGAACTTGAAAAAAAATATTTGAAGAGGAAAAAAACTTTTAATAAAAAAATATATTAGTATTTATATTAAAATAAAATTTATAAATATAATTATTTTATTTTAAAATTTATTATTAATATATAAGAATATATGGTTAAGATTAACAAAAAAATAAATTTGAGTTTGATTAATAAAAAATTTTGTTTAAGTTAATAAGCCAAATTAATTTTAAATAAAAAATTAATTTTAAAAAAATCTATTTTTACATGAAAAACAATTAGTTTTTGCATATAAAAATCTATTTTTATTTAAAAAAACTATTTTTTTAATCTAAAAACTGATTTTTTTTATAAAAAAACTGATTTTTCTTTAAATTATATAAAATCAATTATAATTTATAAATTATTTTTTAGCATTTTAAAAGATCAATTTTACTTTTGATAATATTTATCTTTCAAAAGTTTTAAGATTAATTATTTTTGTTATTATTTTTATTACAAATCAAATAATATAATATAAGGTTAAAATGGTATTGAAGTAAAACGATAAAAAGAAAAGAATTATCTACCCCCAATAAAAAGTATCTCTGAACAACGCAATAGAAAAAATAAGAAGGGGTAAGAGTGGAAAAAAAGGAAAACAAAATTTATAAAATTATCTGTGTCAACTCTTCCAAATCCCGTGTCCATCATTGTCCTTCGTGAAAGAGTGGACACAAAAGTATAAAAAATTGTCTCGGAGACAATATGTTACTGTCCATGTCTCTGCTTCCAAACACTTTTTAAACAAGTGTTGTCCATGTCTCCGTGTCCTGCCCCGAAAACAAACGCTACCTAAGTGTTTTATGAAGGTAATTATGAGATTCTACACTTAAGGTTGTCTTTCTAAAGCTTTTACGAAAAACTGCATTTTTCACATTATTTTATTATTTTTATTAAAATATTATTTTTAATTAAATATTATTATTTAATATTCTATTATTATTTATTATTTTATTATTAAATATTCAAAAATTATCCCTTTTTTACTTTTAACCTTTAAAATTCATTTTTTATCACCCGTAACTTTTAATATTTTTACTTTAACCACCCTAACTTTAAGAAATTACCAAATAACCCCTCAAACACCAAAATAATTACAATCATGCCCTTTTTAAGATATGAAAGGTGTTCTTCAATGTTCTTCATTACACTCAAAATGTTTTTCGTGTTCTTCGTAAAATTTTCAGATTCTTTCTCTATTTTTACTCGTTTTTCAATCTTTTTCGCAACCGATTTTTACCAAAATTCAAAATAAAATTGCAGCCACCAAAGCCCTATATTTTCCACTTGATTTCAACACAAATTCAACCCCAATTTAAGGGTTAGAGTTCGTTTTTCCAGCAGCCACAAGAACATAAGTTCATAACTTGAATTTTATCAAATTTCATCAAATTTTCACCAAAATTTCAACAAGAATTACTCATATAGACAATCAATTTCAAGCATAACCAAACCATATCATAATCACACAACTCAAACATAATTAATCAAGATTAATTTTACCAAACTCTACCTTGATTTGCTGCTCCAAATCCGGTTGCACTTTCAAATTTTCTTAAAGCACTTTTTCCTCTTAAAACACATCAAGAACAACTTTGAATCCATAAAACCTCAACTGAACAAACCTTAATCAACATGTTAGGAAGGGATTCCTCACCTTAGACTTGCTGAAAATTAACGTTTCTTGACTCACAAGTCAAGTTAAGCATGATTCCTAAGAAAGAACATCAAGAAAATACATGTTTAAGAATATTTCTTTGAAATCGAAGCAAAAGGGAGATGGTGCAGCCAACTGACCTTGATTCCAGTCTTGATAAGTCATATGATTATGTAGAGAAAGAAGAGAGGATCATTTTAGTCGGATTAGAATTTTGATTTGAGTTTTAGTTCAGTAGAAATCAAGCTTTGAAGATTTGGAACTAAGAACTTTTCTCTCTTTTTCTCTCTTGGAAATTTTGGCCACAAGGAACAAATGAACCAGCCTTGGGGGTTTTGGAGGTGTAGGGTGAGTTGTGATTGGTTGGCTTGGAGGTGGGTTAAAATAATATTAAAATATCTCAGGTGTATAACTACTAAAACTAGATGTATCGGAATACTTGTAAAAACATCTCTAAAAATTCTTTTATGAGTTACTAGCATAAATGACACTAGTAACATATTTATTATGAGAATATAACATATATGATGAGGTCTTAGCTTTGCTAAAGTCATCAGAGAGTGCTGGTGCTAAGCTACACCAGTAAACTATGAACCCGGTTAAACCGATTTTCTGTTTTTAACTAAAACTGACTAGGTAATATTGTAATATCATTCAAGCAGCTTCTAATACTAATATAATGATAATATTATACTATTATCTCTCTTCTCTCATGAATCGAGTCCGGTTCGTCAAACTGAGACTATTTACGGAAACCAGAATCGAAACTCCTAACCGATACAGTTCAAAAACTAGGTTCTTCGCGATTGCGTTATCGGCTTGTCCAAAAGAGATTCTAGCTTAAAGATGACATAATGACAATGAGGATTGAGATGCTTGATGATATATCAAAGGTGTTCCCTTTACTAATCTTCTAGAGAAATTCGTACCTTCAGAAAAGATCTCGTGTACTCGAAAATCGGGATTGTTACAATCTGCGATCGGATCGGTTAAGATCCGATTAAGGATTGGATCGCGGATATGCTCTGCATCCGCGGATCCTATTCACGGATCCGCACAATAATAATTAAAAAAATAAATATATATATGTTTGGTATTATATTTACTTACTTATATGTTTTAGTTTGTAGTTATTATTCATATATTGTATTATTTTATTTTTGTTATTTAGAAAAAAGTTTGATTAAAAATATTTTAGGAATAATTAGGTTTAAAAGTATGAAAGAAATATTTTTATTAATTTTTTTACATAGAAATATAATTAAATAGAGAATGTTCAATTATGCGGATATATCCAATATCCAATTTGATTCGCAAATGTACGGATCGGATTGGATCCAACACTAAAAAACACAAATATCATATCCGATCCGATAAAAATTATGCAAATCGAATCAAATTTTCGGCATATTCAATCCGCATACACCCCTAGTTTATTCAATTCTTATTGTTTCTTCATTCTAAAAAATTATTTTAAATCAAATAATTAAAATTACCGAAAGTTAAATTAAAAATGTTAGCCGCTTTTAATTATTGAAAATGCAATTATTAAGTTAAAAAAAAAAAGAGTAAAGGACATTTTCGTCTTTGACCTTTTTTTTCGCGGACATTTTTGTCCTCAAGCACTGGAAAATACATTAAAGCCCCTGACCCTTGAAAAACGTGGACATTTATGTCTTTCCGTTGAATTCAGCCGTTTGCACTGAATGGAAAAGGCTGAGCTGGCAGAGGTGGCATTGAGGTGGCACGTAACGGAGGCCAGTTGGCATGGAGCATTTCGTAACAGGACGTATAAGTCCCTGGAGACGAAAACGACACCGTTTCGTCTCCTCCCCCATCTGCCATTTTCTTCTTCCTTGGTCCCTTTTCCCTTCCATTCTTCTTCCTCAGCCCCTGCCTCCATCACCGCCACATAGCCGCGCCTCCGTCAGCCACCATCAACGCCGGCAACCTCCTCCTTCCTCTTTTTTCGGACGTTGATGGTGGCTGACGGAGACACGGCTGTGCGGCGGTGATGGAGGCAGGGGCTGAAGAAGAAGAATGGAAGGGAAAATGGACGAAGGAAGAAGAAAATGGCAGATGGGGGAGGAGACGAAATGGCATCGTTTTCGTCTCCAAGAACTTATACGTCCTGTTACGAAATGCTCCATGCCATCTGGCCTCCATTACGTGCTATCTCAGTGCCACCTCTGCCAGTTCAGTTTTCCGTCCAGTGCAAACGACTGAATTCAACGGAAAAACATAAATGTTCACATTTTTCAGAGGTCAGGGACTTTAATGTATTTTCCATTGCTTGAGGACAAAAATGTCCTTTACTCAAAAAAAAAAAAAAAACAAATAGACACAAGCCCCTTTGAGAAAGAGCAATAACGAGAAAGAGATCGTCGACGTCCAAGTTCGAATCGAAGCGCCACCGGCTTCCGCCACTGCATCGTTAGGGTTTTGTTCAATCAGAAGAACAAAGATGGCGCTGAAGTTTCTGAACAAGAAGGGATGGCACACGGGCAGCCTCAGGAACATCGAGAACGTTTGGAAGGCAGAGCAGAAGCACGACGCCGAGCAGAAGAAGTTGGAAGAACTTCGAAAGCAGATCCACGAAGAGCGTGAGCGCAACGAGTTCCGACTTCTTCAAGAGAAAGCTGGCCTCGTCCCGTAATTTTCCACTATTCAATTCGATTCCTCCTTTTTCAATTTCTTAGTTAGGGTTTGGGGTTAGAATTAGGATTTTATTGAACAAATTTTACTCATTTTGATTGCAGTGCTCAGGAGAGGTTAGATTTCTTGTACGATTCGGGGCTTTCGGTCGGAAGAAGTTCTAATAACGAAGGATTCAAAGCACTTGAAGCTTTTCCCAAACCCGATGCTTCAGCTGATGCGCCTTCTTCTTCTGCCTCTGCTTCTGCTTCTAAGGTATTTTCATCTTAGCTGCGATTTTTTTTTTCTGCTTTTTGGGCAAAAGAGTATTTTTTTTTTCTCATTGGTTTTTGTTGTGAATTGATTTTGTGATTGATTGTCCTGTGGCAGCAACCTGGAGCTTTGTTTGAAGACAAACCGCAGTCTGCGAATGATTCTTGGAGGAAGCTCCACTCTGATCCTTTGCTTATGATTCGCCAGCGTGAGCAGGAGGCGCTTGCTAAGATCAAGAACAACCCTGTCAAGATGGCTATGATTAAAAAATCAGTAAGATTTCTTTTATTTTAAACCTCAAACTCAATAGAGTTCAAAATTTTACATGATTCAAAATCTTCCTAACTGGTAAGTGGTAACTCTGTTAATAACATCCATGTTCAGATTGATAGAACTTAGACTTGGGAGGTATGAGAATTTTGAGATCCCTTCATTAACTTGGTTTCTGGTAATTGTTACCCTTTACCTAGATCAAGCCAATGTATATATGTAAGTAGGTGAGAAGAGACAGATATTGGTGGATAAGACATGTTACACTCAGTTCCATAAAATTTTCTAGAGGGTGGGGTGCCCGGTCTTAAGAAGTGCTGTGAATGCATTGGTGATTGTTTCACATATTGCAGAAACTGCTGACACACCAAAACCTTGTTACTTGGGAATCCTCCTTGTCCAATACAAAAGTCTTGTTATTACAACTCCCAGATCCACACCGGCAATACTATGCCCCCTACTATATGTGGTGTCTTCACCATGTGAACCATTGTTTGCAACCCGGTGCCCCTAGTAGACACCTCCATCCATGCAATTTGAGGCTATGGGTCATTTTCATGGTGATCCTGGCTTTAATTATATGAAATTGTGAATTGTTACTTTTTACTCACTTAGGCATTGGCCACCTTTCATTTTGTTAAATTTGTTTTCTTTAATTCACTGATCACATTACATACTTTGTATACATTTGTCAGATTGTGTTCGCCGAGTAGTTTTACAAAACAATTGTGTCGGTTCAGTTTTACCAGGACCTTTTTGTTTAACATCATTTCTAATTGATAGCTTATCCTAATCATGTATGGTAACATTGGTAGGTTGAAGAAACAGAACGCAAGGAGAAAGGTCACAGCAAAAAGGAAAAGCGGAAGAAGCACCATTCTAGTAAATTAAAGCGTAAAAAGCATTCTGATTCAGAAGACGACACTACTGAAAGGAGAAAAAGAAAGGCTGGTGACCGAGATTCCGACAGGAGGCATCACAAGTCTCTATCGGATTCAGAATATGATTCAAGTGAAGAAGAAAGCAAAAGAAGGAAGAGTCGTTTTGAAGACAAAAAGTACAAAGAAAAGATGGAATTTGATTCAAGTGAAGAAGAAAGAAGAAGGAAGAGTCATTATGAAGACAAAAAATACAGAGAAAGGTCACCCAATCACCATCATAGGGAAAGAAAAGACTGTAATGATGAAGCTGAAAGATCACCCAGCCACCATCAAAGGCACAGAAAAGACTATAATGGCAAACATGATGACAAAAATTATAACAAGTCAGAAAGATATGCTTCAGAACGACAGTCCAATAGTGATGCCCCTGCTAAGAGAGTGAATAATGGGAGCCTTGCTGAACCAAGCTTAAATAGATCTGCTGCTACCTCACATGAACATGAGTCTAACCATAGACGCAGATATGTAGCTCCTAAGCTTTCAGAAGAAGAGCGGGCTGCCAAGCTTAAGCAGATGCAATTGGCTGCTGAGTTGCATGAAGAGCAGAGGTGGAAACGTATAAAGAATGCCGAAGAGACTGATGCACGGGAAGCAACCCAAAACAAAAATTCAGGTGGAAGGAATTTCTTGGATGATGCTCAGAAAAGTGTATACGGTGCTGCCGAAGGAGGGAGTAAGTCAATAGCTGAAAGTGTTCGTCGTCGCACACATTATTCTCAAGGCAGGTCTGGCGGGGAAGGAAATGCATTTCGACGGTAATCAAGGGGTAATAAAGGGGCGATCCAGTGGTTGTTTTATTACTAATTGTGTTATCTAGGTTTAGACCCCCACTATTGCATGTGCTTTCTTTCCTGTAACCCTGTTTAATATCAGTGGAATAACATATCAAGAATTTGTAGTTCATCTCACCTGATTTGAGATGTCCAGTGTTCCTATAAGGTTTTTGAGGTATTTTATTTATCCATGGAGAAATGTTTTCTATATTTTTATGCTCTCGCTCTTACTCATACATTGAGCTGACCTAAACTTCACCATTAGACTTGGTCTGAGAGCCAAGTTGAATTGGTTGGTGCATCAGAAATTGTGAATACATTGTAACACAACTTGTTTTGGTTTCTAAACTTGCACAAAGTTGCAGAGAAAACACTGTACTCTGTGGATCAAAATCATGGTGGGTTCATCATAAATGTAATCCTTTGATTGAAATTAACCTGAAGCGAATGATTGTGTCTCCCAAAAGTATCAAAACACTACCATGTTGAAAATATCAGTTCCTAAAGTCATCCACAAGGAGTCTATAGAAAAAGTAGCTGCTGCTCAATTGCTATTATCTCTGTAGTCACACTCAACCAGAGAATTGTCTTCTTTTCTGGCATCATAAAATGAATATTAGTACTAGTTATTTAGTTCTCCATTAAATTTTAGACAAGTACAGTTGTACTACACTAGCTGTTGTGTCTCATGTTAGTTGGTATATATATGGTTAAAATAGATCTAATAACCTCCCATCTTCCTTTTGTTTTGGATGAAAATATCCCTCTTCTTTTGATCCAATTCCTATCATTTTATTCACTTATTTAACATGAGAGAACATGACAAAGTAACTTTTGATTAGGAAAGATAATTATGATATGACCCAATAATGAAAATTGTATTAACACCTTCTTTAAAAGCTCTTAATAAAGGTATATTTTCATTAAAAGCCTCAATTAAGAAGCCATAAAATTAACAGCAAATCAATTAAGTAGTAGGCAAGGCAAATTCATTATCTTGCCGGTTGGGTTGTTATTAATCTGTATAATTAATGATAGTTATGTAAAGCTTCCTCCTTAATTACTATTGTTCTGATGCTACATCATCCTACATACAGTTGCATGTCACTCTCACTAGTTTTGACAATGCCACCTTAACCAAATTAATCATGCAACTCATTAATCAATCATGAATTAATAATCCATTTTACCTATTCAACTGGTAATTGTGATTAGACGACTTGCCAAATACACTTATTGCCGACACAACCCTTGGTAACATAGATACCAATACTCCTTTTTCCTTTGTATCATTCTCATGGCACCAAGTAGTGCACAAAATGTGATTGTCACATGAAACAGATGGTTATGTGATATGTCTATGGCTTTTTCATTACTTTTCCACAATGTAGGGATAACATAACACTAATGACAAGTCACTAAGTTAATAGGGAAATTTGGTGGAAACTCAGGTACAGTCAACTTTACGTAAAGTTGATAACTGAAAGTCATTAAATGATTTGACTGATTTGACTAAATTTTCATCTAACGGCTCTCGGCTATCTACTTCAAGTGAAGTCGATTGCACCCGAGTTTTCACCGGAAAATTTTGCTCACAAATGGCAATTATATATTTATATCAACATATGATATAATTAACTAATTACTAGTAAACAAGTAAAATTGAATTTCAATTGTTCTAGTGTGGAGTGTGATATTAAACCTTTTTTCTCTTTTTGAATTGCCTACTTGCACTCAGGTTTTATTATTAGAATTTCAGTTAGTTCTATCCGGTTTAATTGAAGTGTTATGAAAAGAGTATTGGTCTTTCAAGTTTCAATAACCTAGTTGAATGTAATATTAACTAATAAATAAAATGAAATGTTATGTAAATGGAAAATAAATTAAAAAGTCCAATATAAAAAGACTTTTATATTAATGTACATATAAATAATCACTTTTTATGGTCACAAAAAAAACACTTTTTATACATCAATTTGAAATATTTGAATCAAATCCAAATCATCTAAAGCTAAAATAATTACAAAATAAGAAATTGAACAAAGAACTATAATATGTACAAATATTATTAAAATAATTTAAAGATATTTAATTTTCACTATTTCACTTTATAACAACACTTATTTAATACATCCATTTTTTAATAATAATAATAATAAAAAAGCATGTTCACCTATTCTTTTCTGATCTCACATTTGCAAGTTTGGATTATATATGTCATAACTCATTATTAACTAACTAGAACCAGATTTTTGCATTGTGCGGACTCAAATAAATGATAAAATTAATTAATAAATATTATTTTATTACATAATTATAAATACAAAAAAATTTTCAAAAGTATACTTTTTTAAAATCATGAAAGTTTAATTATATGAAAATATATATTATAAATATATGAACATTCAATGATTCTATGCAATAATTATTTGTATAATCTCTAAAGGTTATTTCGACTAAATTCTATTTCAAAGATTCAAGCTTTACATTTTTATATTATCAACTAATTTAATAAGGATAAATATATTTTATTTTTCATTATATAAAATTAAAATATAAATATTAAAATAAAATAAAATAACAATGACTACTTGAATGAGTTTAAAAATTAATTTTTTAAGCTAACTATTACTACTTCTAAGAATTTTATAAATGTGAATTATTTTTTAAGCATCTTTGTTAATAACTTTATATAATATTTTTTTATTCTATTATTTTAACTATCACTTATCACAATTTAAAGTTATAAAAATTAAATACAAGCTAAGTTGTAATTTTATCTAATATTATTATGATTATTTCTATTTCTAATTTAGAAAACTATTAAAGTAAATACCAAAAAGTTTAAAATTTAATATATTTTATTGATATAAAGTTGGATACATGCATGTTAATGCTCAATCCGTAATAAAAATGTAATGATTTTTTATAGAGTAACTCAAGGAAATAAAATTTTATAACAATCTACTCCAAAGATTGCCTTTAACATGTGTGTTCCGATGTTTACCTAGAACTGGATGGTTGTGCTTGAATGAGAGGCCCAAACACTAGAGGAAGGTGGTCTCCAACCTGCTTTACGTCTGAAAACCACCGTCCAAGTTATATATGTGAAAGAATGAGAGGTGGTACCTACAAAGACACTCCAATGCGTAAGTCAGTAAGGGGTTAAGCATGTTTAATGTATTGAAACTTAGAGATACCTGAGGGGTATTAGTGTATTTATAGGTGATGTGTCAATAACTACCGTTGGAGTGGATCCACTATTAGTGGTGGATAACCGTCCCTTTATCTTAGGATTGTTGAGATCTCTTTTCTAGAAGTGGGTGAGAGATTTAGGGAGGTAGTTACTCATTTAGATAAGTATGAGCTGCATGTTTCAGTTGGCTCCGACCTCTTAGAGGAGGTCAGATGAGTGGATAAGGCTACTCTTTTTAATCGGGCCTTTTAACTTTATTGGACCTGACCGTTATATTGGGTCAGGGTATGAATAGTGCCCCTACTCAAGTTTGATCTTTTAGCTAGGAGTCGGATTCGAGTATTAATCGAAATCGGGGATGCTCTGAGTCGATCCCTTCTTTCACGTCGGGAAACCGTCATGGTTTTTCATTCTTGAAACCGACGTGATTTCCAACCATCGCGTCTAATCAAACGTCGCGTCTGTTCGAGTGTGGCATTTATGCATGGGGAGCAGTTACATTGGTAACGGCACATTTCTTTAATGAGAGCGTCGTTTTATTGTTATGCCCCTAGTACGTTACAAATACTTTTTACTCTCCTTTCTTTGTTTTCTTTCGCCTTCTCTTCGAAGTTTCTCCTTCTGCTCTTTCGCTTTTTCACTCAAAACTCTCTTTGATTTTTTTTCGTGGGTGTTTTGCCTCAGCTATTGGAATTCTCCCCTTTAGTGATTCCACGAAGAAGGTTAGTTCTTCTTATCTTGCCTTCCTTTACTGTTTTTGCCGTATTTTATTTGTACCGTATGCCAAGAAGGGGTTTTCGAGTATATTTTTTATGCATGCTTGTTGTTGTAGTGAGAAACTTTAGGATTTTTGTGTTCTTCTTTTAGAAAAGTTATTTCTTTTACCACTTGCTGATTGTTTTCTTTATCTGCTCTGACAGAACTGTCTTGTGTTAGAACTCTATTTTTTATGGTTTCTTTTTCTTTGTGCCATGTAGATATATTTCTTTATATTTTATTTTTCTGGAAAAATGTCTTCTCGTATCCCTGTGACCCTTTTAAGATGGGTAGATGCCTCCGTGCTTTCTGAACACCCTCTAGTGGATACCGTTTTCTTAACCGAACTCCGCAAACACCATAGGATCTGTATCCATTATGCTGACGAACTAAAATACGAACTAGTGGTCCCAGATTCTGATGATCGGGTTTGCTGTGGGAGGATCAATGATTCTGAGCCTCACTTCTTTTTCATGCATGACTGCCTTTTTACCCGTTTGGGGTTTCTTTTTCTTTTTTCGACTTTGAGATGGGAGTTTTATCTCATTGTCGAGTTGCCCCCTACCTAGCTCCATCCCAATTCTTGGGAGTTTTTGAAAATATACCAGCTTATTAGCAAAGAGCTCGACTTTTTGATTTCTTTACGGATCTTTTTTTTTATCTTTTCCACCTTACCCGACCTTTTAGTAAGCAAAACACACAATAATGGGTATCTTTTCGAGCTATTCAAGATCGAAAGGTATTTTTCATTTTTGATAAGTCCTTTCATAACTTCAAAAACTTTTTCTTCAAGGTCCAGGCTGTAGAGGGCGATCATCCCTTTTTCCTAAACGACAATAACAAACTCCAATTTCCTCTGTACTGGTCGAAGACCTCTCCTGTAGATAAATATAGTCTACACAAGTTGGATGAGGTAGAGGAGGCCATTGTTAGGTTTTTTCGAGAGGCTTGGAGGCGGGCTTGAAACCTGGATACTAAGAAATTCCTCCTTGGCCCTTCGAGTTTTGTTCAAATCGAGCTAGGTAGTTTTTGTTTCTCTGTGGCTGCTTTTAATGAATTCTGACTTGAAATGTTTTCACTTTCGATTTGTAGGCTGATCAACTTTTATCCTTTCTTTCAGAAATAGTGAAAAGTGGGTCAAGCGCTGCTTACTTGAAGGTCCAGGAAGCGAAGAGGAAGGCCCGCGCTCGAGCTGCTGCACAGGAAGTTAGGGTCTCAACTACTTCCCCTCGTCGTCAAAGCTCGGGTCTGGGGTCATCTTCTCAGCCTATTTTGGTAAATCCTATTCCTCTTCCTCCTCTACCCCTAGTACATTCTGCCTCGGAGCCTGAGAAAAAGAAACGAAATACCATGGAATTTGGCTCCTCTAGCGTTGGGGATGCTGGGTTTGATGGTCCGAAATTTACCAGGAAGCACATCCTTCCTCATAGTCAGATTGCTATGGATGATGCTGCTCTACGAAATCATCTTAACATCTTGATCCGAGGTTCGAACTACTGGGGTTTGTACTTCTCTCCTTGATATTTTGGACAAAACTCCCTTGAGTACTACTCAGAAGTCCATAGAGGACCTTCAAGGAAGAATTGTCCTATACCAGGAAGAGGAGAAGAGATTGCAGGAGAAGAATACCTGGGTGAAAGATGAGCTCACTAAGTTCCAGGAGAGGGAGAAAAAATTAATGGACCAATGTGCTTTGGCTGAGGGGATGAAGAGCAAGGCTGAGAAAACTTATGTGAGGGTCTTTTCTGAGAATATTGATCTGAAGAAACAGCTGGAGTAGAATTGGGAGGCCTATCAGGACTTGGAGGATTCTATTATTGAGAGCTCGGAAGAAGCATTCAGGGTGTTCAAGGAACAAGTCGGAGTTATCGCTCCTGACTTGGACCTTTCACCCCTCCATCCCGACAAAGTGGTCATTAATGGGGCAATTGTCTCTCCTCCTCGTCCTGAGACCAATTTCGAGTTGAAGACTCGTGGGCAGCGCATTATTGAATCTCCTCCACGTGAGGTTGAGCAAATGGAAGGATTCCCGCCGAGCTCTTCTTCTCAACTAGGCGATGCCCCGACTTCCACTGCTGAAGAGATCCCTCCGTCCTCTCCGATTCCTGCGGCTGAAGTTCAGAACTCCCTTCCTGGTGACGACTCTATTACCCCTTCTGATCTTATTGAGAAAGCTATTTAAGGCCCGGCTTGTGGGTCCTTTTTCCGAACAATTTTACTTTTATATGTTTGTTTAGTGGTTTCTTGACTCTTAATCCTTTTAGGATTATTAATAATAACTGTTTGTTTTTGTTGGCCCCTGTTCGGGATGGGCCTTCTTTAAAAAATACTTGCTTTATTATGCATAATATTTGTTTCAACAAAATATTTGCTTTTTATTGAGTGAACTATTTATTCTAAGTTAGATAATTTGTCCAACAAGACTCTTAAAAGGCTCCTTTTGCTAGGTGCCCTCTATTTTGGTGAGGTTTTACGAGAAACCCTTAGGGAATTTTCACATCTTTATTTTTCCATGTTTTCGTCTCATAGATTCAGTTTCATTTTGCTTAGTGAATCATTTTCATAACTTAGGTTTTTTGCCGATGCATTTTATTTTTCTCGGGCTTTCCGACTTTTGAGTTGTTAGCTCTGTTGTTTCCGAGTTATTATGATCGACTTGTACAACCTCTTTACACCGACTTGTACCTCGTTGCTTTATCTCGTCGATCACATGGGTCGGTTGATGGATTTTTGCGTTTTATCAAGTTTAAGTCGGTGCGTATCATAGTAATAGTAAATGGAAAATTTAGAGGGAGAAGATGAAGTAATAAAAGATAGATATTATTACTTAGTGAATTGTGGATAATGATGCTTTTGCTACTAAGGGAATGATTATTCTGCCCTTGGCCCTCGCTTTGGTGCCTCATTAAAACCCCCTCTAGGAAAACCCTTTTTGGGAAAAAACCATAGAGTCGGGAAAAAGAGTACATCAGAAAGTGAAGTTCCCTTCTGGCTATAATATCTCTTCATATTGTAAGCGTGCCACGATCTCGAAAGCTTGGCTCCTCCTAGATCGGACACTTTGTAATATCCTTTTCTTAAGACCTCTACTATCTTGTAGGGTCCTTTCCAGTTTGCAGCGAGCTTCCCTTCGCTTGACTTGTTTACGTCGATGTCATTTCTAATTAGGACCAAGTCGTCTGAAGCGAAGCTTCTTCAAATGACTCTTTTGTTGTATCTGTTCGCCATCCTTTGCTTGAGCGCTGCTTCCCTTATCTGTGTTTGTTCTCGAACTTCTGGAAGTAGTTCGAGTTTTTCTTTGTGAGCTTGAATATTGCCGACCTCATCATAGAACCTCACCCTTGGACTTTGCTCGTTGACCTCAACTAGGATCATGGCTTCTATGCCATAAGCAAGTCAGAAGGGTGTCTCCCTAGTTGTTGATTGAGGTGTGGTTCGATAGGCCCACAGTACTTGAGGAAGCTCTTCAGCCCGGGCTCCTTGTGCTTCTTGAAGCCTTTTCTTCAACCCCGCTAGTATGATTTTATTGGCTGCCTCAGCTTGCCCATTTGCTTGTGGGTGCTCTACCGAGGTGAATGGTGCGGTATTTTACAACTCACAAACTAACCGGCAAGTGCATCGGGTCGTACCAAGTAATACCTTACGTGAGTAAGGGTCGATCCCACGAGGATTGATGGATCAAGCAACAATAGTGTTTGATAGGATTAGTCAGGAAAACAGAAAATAGTGTTTAGATGTTCAAAATGCATTAAAGAGTAAAGAAGAGTTTGAAGAGACAGGTGAATAAGTGAATAAATTGGGAATAAAATATGGAGAAGATAGTTAAGGCTTCAGAGTTATCTATTTTTTCGGATTGATGTTTCTTACTAACTATTTTAATCATGTAAGATTTAATTCATGGCAAACTATATGTGACTAGACCCTAATTTCTTAGACCTTCCTAGTCTCTTCTTAAATTCATTAACTGCCAATTCCTTGGTCAATTAATTTCAATTAGAGGGTGATGATCAACTTCTAGTTTATATGCCAAAAGAATCCTAATTATCCAAAAATAAGGGGATTATATGTCACGTATCCCGTTAAATAAAAACAATTAGAAATTCAGTATAATATGTTTTCAAGCTGTTGTTTAAGTAAAGAGCTTTTCCAAGTTTCACAAGAACTCAATTAGAACGTGGGTCATACTTCCGTTCCACCCATATTCATAAAATAAAGAGCGAAAACAATTATTGAAATATAAATCAAAACATGGATTAAAGTAGAAATATCAAACGAATCAATCCATACAAATAGACAGAGCTCCTAACCTTAACAATGGAGGATTAGCTGCTCATGGTTCAAAGAGAAAATAACGATTGTCAAAATGTACCGTGTTCCAATCTGATGGCATCTAAATTCCTATTTATAACTAATCCTAATAAATTTAAAATCTAATTATCTAAAATTAAAAATAATATCTTTTCCTAAAAGATAAGATTTGAATTTAAATTAGAATTAATTAACAAGTCTTCAGTTGATGGGTGGAGACCACTTGTTATGTCCATTCTGCAGCTTCTAATCTGTGTTTTCTGGGTTGAAAACTGAGTTAAAACAGCCCAGAAATTGCCCCCAGCATTTTTCTACATTTTCTGCACGTGGCGCATGTCACGCGTACGCGTCGATGGTCTTTTCTGCGAGTCACGCGGACGCGTCGCTGAACAAATCTTCAATTCATGCGTGCCCGTCGGTCACGCGCACGCGTCGCCATGGATACCTCCAATTCACGCGCACGCGTCAGGCACGCGTGCGCGCCGCTCCTCGCATCCATCTCCTTTGATTCTTGTGCTGCAGAAACTCCATCAAATTTCTCCGAATGCTACCTAAAATAAACAGTATTGCACAAAACTCAAAATAGCATCTATAGTGGCTAAAACATAATCAATTCTTAATTAAACTCAACAAATTAGATGCAAATTCACTAGGAAAAGATAGAAAAGATACTCACGCATCAGTGAACTGGTGTTTGATCTTCATACTGGCTACTAGATTTCTAAATGTAGAGTCGATAATCGGTGATAATGGAGTGGGGAACTCCAAACCTTGCAATGATATTTCTATGGAACCTCCGACTCCTTTGAGCTGTAATAGTTGCCAAGGGTTCTGCCTCGATCCACTTCCTGAAATAGTCCACTCCTACTATGAGGTATTTTACCTGCCCAATGGCCTAGGGAAAAGGCCTGAGTAGGTTCAGTCCCCATTTTGCAAAAGGCCATGGGAAATTAATACTAATAAGTTCTTCCGGGGGAGCGACATGGAAATTTGCATGCATTTGGCATGGCTGACACTTCTTCATGAAGTCGATGGCATCTTTTTGTAAGGTCGGCCAAAAGAACCCATTTCGGATAACTTTTCTG
Organism: Arachis stenosperma; assembly: GCF_014773155.1. NCBI lineage: Eukaryota > Viridiplantae > Streptophyta > Magnoliopsida > Fabales > Fabaceae > Arachis > Arachis stenosperma. The sequence goes on along the minus strand of NC_080380.1, from coordinate 9,082,621 downwards.
GCTAAAAACCTTGCTTCGAGGTGATTTCCGCAGATGCCACTGTGTACTTCATCTAGGACTTCTTCTGTCTTAGAAGTCGGGGCGCACTTTAGCAATGGTGTCGATATTCTCCTTATATAGAGGATATTTTTCACCAAAATATAATTTTGTGCTTCCCTGCGGATCTTTTTGGCCTCTTTTTTCTCCTTAGGTAGGATGTCGAATTTTAGGTATTTGACCAGAGGAGTCATCCATCCGAGGTCTAAGCCGGAGATTTCTAAGACGTCTTGTCTGATCTCATTCTTTACAACTGAAGGTTCTTAGAGAGTTTCTTGAATTAGACTTTTGTTGTTACCTCCTGACTTGGTACTTGCTAACTTGGAAAGGGCGTCTAATCTGCTATTCAACTCCCGAGTTATATGTCAGACCTCATTTTCTAGAAACCGCGTAAGATGTTCCATAGTTTTTTCTAAGTACATTTTCATATTTGAATCTTTGGCCTGTTATTCTCCATTGATTTGAGAATTCACTACTTGAGAGTCACTGAAGACTGCTACTTTGGTCGTGCTGACTTCTTCAACTAGCTTCAGCCCGGCAATCAAGGTTTCGTATTCTACCTGATTGTTGGAGGTCGAAAACTCAAAACTTTAGTGAGACATCTATTTGAGTTCCTTCCTGATTGGTCAATATGATGCCCGCACCACTTCCGACTTTATTGGATGAGTCATCCACATACAACTCCCAATGTGTCGATGCTTCCTCTTGTCTCCCACGTATTCTGCCGCGAAGTCGGTGAGACATTGAGCTTTAATCGCTGTTCGAGTCCCATATTTCAGATCGAACTCAGACAGCTCTATAGCCTATTGAACCATTCTTCTTGCAATATCTGTTTTCTGAAGGATTTGCTTCATGGGTTGGTTCATTCGTACTTTTATGGCATGATCTTGGAAATAAGGCCGAAGCCTTCTGGATGCCACTATTAATGCATACGCAAACTTCTCGAGTTTTTGATACCTTAACTCGGGGACCTGTAAAACCTTGCTGGTAAAGTAAACAGGATACTGTCCGACCTTATCTTCTCGTATTAGTGCTGACGCCACAGCCTTCTCGGTGACAGCCAAATAGAAGATGAGTTCTTCTCCGACTTTGGGTCGGGTAAAAATGGGAGGTTGGTTTGAAAACCTTTTGAATTCCTAAAAAACTTCTTTGCATTCAGGAGTCCATTCGAACTGGCATCCTTTCCTTAGTAGAGAAAAAAGTGGAAGGGATCTCAACGCTGATCCCGCTAGGAATCTAAACAAAGCTGCAAGTCATCCATTCAGTTGCTGGACTTCCTTTAAACAAGTCGAGCTTTTCATTTCTAGGATTGTGCTACACTTATCGGGGTTAGCCTCTATCCCCCTTTGTGTTAGCATGAAACCCATAAATTTTCCAGCCTCTACTGCAAATGTGCATTTTACGGGATTCAGTCTCATCCTATGCGCCCTTATAGTGCTGAAGACTTATGAAAGGTCAGTCAGGAGATTTGCCTCACCCTTGGTTTTTATTAGTATGTCGTCCACATATACTTCCATTAAACTTCCGAGGTGAGGTGCAAACACTTTGTTCATCAACCTTTGGTACGTGGCTCCTGCATTTTTTAACCCGAAGGGCATGACCACATAACAATCATTTGCCCTAGGTGTGATGAAAGATGTCTTCTCCTGATCTGGTTTGTTCGTCGAGATTTGATTATATCCCGAGTACACGTCCATGAACGACAGGTATTGATACCCAAGCTAGAATCTACTAGGGCGTCAATATTTGGAAGAGGATATGGATCTTTTGGGCATGCTTTGTTAAGATCGGTGTAATCAACGCACATCCTCCACTTGCCGTTTTGTTTCTTGACCAGCACCATATTCGATAGTCAGGCCAGATACTTGACTTCTCTGATGAAACCTGCCTCTAGCAGAGCTTGTACTTGCTCTTCGACCACTTGAGCCTGCTCGGGATCGAACTTTCGTCTTCTTTGTTGGACAGGTCGGGACCCTGGGTACACAGCAAATTTATGCGATATGAGTTCGGGGTCTATCCCAGACATGTCGGAAGCTTTCTAGGTGAAGAGGTCAGAATTTTCTTGTAGGAATTTAGCTAGCTTCTACTTCATTTCTTTGGTTAAACTAGCTCCAATGTTGGTGTTTTTTCTGACTTCTTGCCCGATTTGTACTTCTTCGGTCTTTCCTCCGGGTTGTGGTCATAGTTTTTCTTTAGCTCGGATTCCTCCGAGCCTAATAATGTTGACTTCTTTGCCTTTACCTCTCAAGTTCAGGCTTTCGTTGTAAAACTTTCTCGCCAGCTTCTGATCTCCTCTGATGGTGGCAATCTCCTTTGGCGTTGGGAACTTCATACAAAGATGGGGGGTAGAAACCACTGCTCTAAGCCGATTTAAGATTGTCCTGCCTATCAGGGCATTATAGGCGGAGCCCACATTGACGACAATAAAGTCGATGCTTAGAGCCTTAGATCTTCCTCCCCTTCCAAAAGTTGTATGTAGGGGAATGAAGCCTAGTGGTTTAATTGGAGTATCCCCCAATCCGAAGAGAGTATTCGGGTAAGCCCTTAACTCCTTCTCGTCTAATCCCAGCTTATCAAATGCTGGTTTAAATAGGATATCTGCCGAGCTCCCTTGGTCCACCAGAGTTCTATGTAGATGAGCGTTGGCGAGAATCATTGTGATTACTACTGGGTCGTCATGCCCAAATGCAATACCTACTCCATCTTCCTTGGTGAATGAAATAGTGAGTAGGTCGGGCCCTTCACTTCCGACTTGGTAAACTTTCTTCAAATGCCTTTTCCGAGATGACTTGGTCACTCCTCCTCCCGTGAAGCCACCCGATATCATATGAATATGTCGTCAGGGGTTTGTGGGAGTGGACTTCTTCGTCAATGACTTTCATCATCTCTTTTTCTTTTTCCATGATTGTCCGACCTTTCCATGAGATATCTGTCCAACCGACCTTCCCGGGACAGCGTTTCTATCACATTTTTAGGTCGTAGCAATCATTGGTAGAGTGACCATACAACTTATGGTACTCACAGTATTCGCTACGACTTCCTCCCTTTTTGTTCTTTATGGATCAAGGGGGAGGTAGCTTTTTGGTGTGACAAATTTCTCGGTATATGTCGACTAGAGAAATTCAAAAAGGAGTATAAGAATTATATCTCCTGGGCCTTTCAAGCCTGACTTCTTCTTTTTTCTTGGGCTCCCCTTCCTTCTCCTTTGATGGATGAGAGTGCCTAGATCGCCAGTTTGGTTCCCGCAGTCTAGCGTTTTCCTCCATGTTGATGTACTTTTCAGCCCTTTCTTGTACATCGCTCAAAGAAGTCGGGTGTCTCTTAGGCTGCGTTTGTTTTTGAGAACAGGACAAGACAAGACACTGAGAACAGGACAGGACAAGATATTGATAGATAGAGACATAAAATTTTGTGTTCTTGTATTCTGTTTGGTGATAAACTAGAACAAATTATGAAAATCTAATTTATTTTTATTTTTTTCATTCAAAAAATTTGAGATGAAAAATATAATAATAAAAAATATAATTATGAAAAATTAACAAAAATAATGAAAAAAAAGAATGAAAAATAAGTTGTGTCCCTTGTTAGCGTCACTGTGTCCTTCCTGTTAGGATGGACACAAAATACACTAATTCAGTGTCTCTGGACACACTGTCTCTGTCCATGTCTCCTTTGGCAAACATGGTTTTGTGTCTCTGTGTCCATGTCTCAGTGTCTTGTCTTTGTAAACAAACACAACCTTAGAGATGGACTGAAAGAAAGGTCCCTCTCGAAGTCCATTAACGAGAACCATTATTACTGCCTCAGTAGGTAGGTCCTGAATTTCTAGGCATGTCTTATTAAACCTTTCCATGTAGTCTCTCAGGGGTTCTTCGACCTCTTGTTTTACTCCCAATAGGCTAGGCGCGTGCTTGATTTTGTCCTTCTGGATTGAAAATCGCATAAGGAACTTACACAAGAGGTCTTCGAAGTTGGTGACCGACCTGGGGGGGAGGCTGTCGAACCACTTCATCGCCGCTTTTGTCAAAGTCGTTGGGAAGGCTTTGCAGCGGGTGGCATCAGAGACGTCGGCTAAATACATCCGACTTTTGAAATTGCTGAAGTGGTGCTAAGGGTCAATAGTCCCGTCGTATCGATCCATATCAGGAATTTTAAAGTTTCTGGGTACTTTAGCCTTCATGATATCTTCGCTAAATGGATCTTCTCCCCCTAATGGGTGTCTTATCGGTCCGCGCGAGAGCCCCTATCTCTGAATGTGGATTCCAGTCTCAAGAGCTTTTCTTCAATCTCTTTTCGTCGCTCGGCTTCCCTTATAAGATTCCTCTCTACCTCGCGTTGTCGTTCTAACTCCTATTCTAGTTGCTCTAGTCGCCCTTGGTGGCCATGCAGCAATCCCATTAGGTCTGCGGAGGGGGTTGTCCATCTTTTCCAGGTTGGTGAACTTCAGAGGATATCCTTTTTTATCCCTGGGTGTTCAAGGGACCTTCAGCATGCTGTCCTCCCGTTCCTTGTAGGGATATTATTGCCCTGTCATTGTTGACTGCGTCTTGATGCTCTTGCTCAGACTCCGATGTGGTGTGTCCATCTTCAGAATGGTCGTCTGCCATATGTGTTGATCTTTCAGGTCTCCGGTAACGACGCCAATGTTCCGGGGCTTACCTAGAACCTGATGGTTGGGCTTGAATGAGAGGCCCAAACGCTAGAGGAAGGTGGTCTCCGACCTGCTTTATGTCTGGGAACCGCCGTCCGAGTTATGTATGTGAAAGAATGGGGTAGTACTTGCAAAGACACTCTGATGCCTAAGTCAGCAAGGGGTTAAGCAGGTTTAATGTATTAGAACTTAGAGATATTTGAGGGGTGTTAGTGTATTTATAGGTGATGTGCCAATAGCTACCGTTGGAGTGGTTCCACTATTAGTAGTGGATAACTATCCCTTTATCTTAGGGTTGTTGAGATCTCTTTCCTAGAAGTGGGTGAGAGATTTGGGGAGGTAGTTACTCATTTAGATAAGTATGAGTTGTATGTTTCAGTCGGCTCCAACCTCTTAGAGGAGGTTGAATGAGTGGATAAGGCTACTCTTTTTAATTGGGCCTTTTAACTTTATTGGGTTTGGTCGTTATATTGGATCAGAGTAGGAAGAATGTGCATATATGTAAATCATGTATTTTATAAAATACGAATTAAATAATTAAGAAGATATTTAACATTATTAAGAGGATATGTTAGTTATAGGAAGTCACCTTACTACTTATTATAAAGATTATTATAAAATATGAATTGAATAATTAAGAGGACATTTAACATTAATAAGAGGAGAATCTAGTTGAAATGACCACTTTGTTAATTATTGTGGGAACCATTACAAGATTAACGTTAAAATGAGAGATATGCTTAATTTTATAATAAAATGACATCTATAATAATATGTTAACATGACAAAATTATAAGTAATTTATGTGTTATTACTTGAACATAGAACAATTTTTATATCAACTTTTATATAATATAAACTAGATTTAGACCTGTATACTGTGCAAAAAATTAACGTTCTAAACTTTTTGTACAAATCTTTTAAATAACTAAAATGATAATAGAGAATTTTTATAGTTAATTATAAAACAAATTACATAACTTTTAAAATAAATATAATAAATTTTATTGTATAATACAATAATAATAATATAATGAAAATTAATTCAATCAATCTATTATATATTGAAGTATTTGTTTGTGTAGTATTTTTTACTCTTAAAATAAAAAATTATATCATAATAAATTTTGTTGTAAATAAAATATAATTTTTTCAATCTATAGTGGATATATATTAAAGTATTTGTTTAAGTAGAATTTTTTAATAAAGGATAAGAAAAAACAGTCCATTTTTTTAATTTGATTTTGATAAATTCAAGTATTTTCGTAGCCATTCTTTTTAGTATCGTTGAATATCAATTAATTTCACAACTTATAATTTTATCTTAAAAATTTAAAAGTTTATAAAAAATATAATATATAAATTATTTAGTCTATAATATAAATATATAAGAATAGAGTAATATTTTAATAAATAAAATTAATGACAAATAAATAATATGATATTTTTTAAAATAACATGCTAATGATATTAAATCTATTTATCTATCTATCTATTTAATATACTAAAATTGGATTTTTTTTAACTAATAAAAGTGAGGTATCAATTTCTCGTGAATTCATTTTCTCTCTAAAATGAAAGTACTATTCTCTCTTCTAAATTTATTTTAGAAAATATCTTTATTATAATTATATTACAATTAGCATTTAATGAATAATACATAATTATACTAATTTAGGAAAATATATTTTTTTATAATTATATAAAATTAATATTTAATGCATTATCAACTAATAAAAATGAGGTGTCAATTTTTTATGAATTCATTTTCCCTCCAAAATAAAAGTAATATTCTCTCTTCTAAATTTATTTTTGAAAAATATCTTTATTATAATATTACAATTATATTACAATTAGTATTTAATGAATAATACATGATTATACTAATTTAGAAAAATATTTTTATTATAATTATATAAAATTAATATTTAATACATTATTAAACTAATTATCAATCAAAAATATTTTTAATCATTTTAATCATATTGATACAATTCTAATTCTTATTTATCATGCAATAATTTTATTAGTGTAAAATAGTTACGTTAATAGTGACCTATTTATATTGATATGAATTGATAATAATAATAATAATAATAATAATAATAATAATAATAATAATAATAATAATAATAATAATAATAATAATAATAATAATAATAATAATAATAATAATAATAATAATAATAATACATTTTAATAATTAAACACTACAATAATTGTCAACTGGTCTACCTAGCTTGAATTAGTTAACAAATTTAATTTTAGTTGCTATGTTTTATTTTCTACATAATTACATTAATTGTCAATTATTATACATTAAATTAACATTTAATATATAATTATATTAATTGTCAATAAATTTTTTATAATTATACATCAAATTAGCATTTAATACATAATTATGTTAATTGTCAATAATTTTAATTTTCAATCATTGTAATATAATTTTAAACTAATCGTAATTTCTGGCAAGTTGATATTGATATCTATCTTAAAAAATTAAAACAAAAATCTATGATTTTAATTATGATAAAAATGTATATGATATGATAATGACTTATTCAATCACGGCAAATATATGATGTATAACGTAAATAATAAAAAATAATTTAATAATAACTAATTTATATAATTATTTTTGTAATTTAATAATTATTTTTGTTCGGAGACAAACTCTATCAAAAGTTAGAATATACCTTTCAAGGTCAATTTTCACCTATGGTCAATTATATGTTGCGTTATCAGGAGTAAATAGTAAAGAGAGACTGTGAATGCTGTTGCAAGATCACGGACACTTGAAAGATAACTTCACGATGAATGTGGTATATAGAGAAGTTTTTAAAAGCTATAATGAAAAGGTAATTTCTAATTCTCTTAATCAAATTTATTACTATCAATTAATAAAATTGACAAATTCTAGGTGCTAATGGATAATACATTTTTATTCTACATTTATAACTTGAGAATATTAACATTATCATAAAAATCTGTATTATTTTATTCTCTTGATAAACTACTTTAAAATTATGTTAATCATATAATTTTGTATACTAACATTGATATAATATAGTTTCAGGTATATATTTTGCAGGTATATATCAAAAGAGAGTGTTGAGTTATTTTTTAGTTGATTTAAATTGTTTATTGTTTATTGAAAAATTTTGTGCATTAGAATTCTCTAATAATTTACTGCTCATCTTGAGCTGATTTTGATATGTCCTTACTTGACAGTAAACTAACATATAAAAATTTGTTAGTAAATTTAAGTATTACTAAGTTATTTATGGTGACATTGAGTATATATGTCTGATTTATTGAACAAAGTAGATTATTAAAACCGATTAATAAATATTCTAGAGTTGATACACTTAACACTAGATTAAAAAAAACAATGCATAACATATTATTTTTTATTGATCAAATTATTATAATTCAAATTAATTTTAATAAAATAACTTAAAATTATAATTTCAATCTTATCACGTGCATCATACGAATTATTATACTTGTTTATTATTAACTAAGAGATAATGCTAATAAAATTCGTTAGATGAGGTATAATTATCAAATTTTAAATTCTATAAAAATTATAATTTAACAAAAAAGTTTATGTGTGAATAAAATAAGATAAAAGAAATATTATTTTTTGGACAATTTATCTAAATAAAATGAATGGAAGAAATCTTTACTCAAATGCAACAATTGAGATTTCTTTACTTGCGGGTCCTGTTATTATTTTCTGTAATTCGTGGTAACATACCACGTTTTAGAGGATTACACATAAACCGTGGCAAGTTACCACGGTTTATGAAGAAAGTTGTTTGATTATAAACCATTGTAACTTATAGCGGTTTACGAAAAAAGGTTTTTGAACATAAACCATTGTAACTAGGCACGATTTATGAAGAGATATTTGTATGCATAAAACTTTGTTACTTGCTATGGTTTATGAGGAAGAAAACTCTATATACATACGGTGAAAATTTATGTAATATTTTTACAATATTTTTTTTAGTTCCAATTAATAAGCATTTAAAAAATTATCTTTGAATCCTAAGCCATGTAATTTAAAGATCATTGTATTCATATTTTCTAAAATTTTTAAAAAATAATTTTTTTTGTATTATTATAATTAGTTAAACGGAGAAATAATAACAATGATATCGTAATTTTAATTAATAAAATAAAATAATTTATTAATTTATATTAAATTATTAATTTTAGTTAAACTTAAAAGTGAATAACACTTTAAAAATAACTAAAAAAATTAAAAATCTTATGTGAATCAACATGTACATAAAATATTATGTGAAAATAAGTATAGATATCAGGATAGTCAATAAATAATTATCGAAGAATAAAAAAGAGCAAAAAATAATTGTAAATTCTAAGAGTTGAAATAATAAAAAGAATGAGAAAGAAAAAATTAGATATATATTAATTAAATAATATTATAAATTAAAATTTTAATTTATTATTTTAGAATATCATTTTTTGCAATGATCTTTGAATTATATGGTTTATGATTTAAAAATAATTTTTTAAATGCTTATTGATTAAAACTAAAAAAAAATATTGTAAAAATATTATATAAATTTTCACCGTGTGTATATAGAATTTTCTTCCTCATAAACCGTGGCAAGTAACAACAGTTTATGCATATAAATACCTCTTCATAAACTGTACCTAGTTACAATGATTTATATTCAAAAACCTTTATTTATAAACTGCTGTAAGTTACAATGGTTTATGATCAAATAACTCTCTAAAACGTAGTATGTTACCACCAATTATATAAAATAATAACAAGACACGTAAATAAAAAAATCTCAATTGTTACATTTGAGTAAAGATTTTTTTCGTCCATTTTATTTAGGTAAATTGCCCTTATTTTTTTGTTACAAAAAAAATATGAGTATGAACTAAAACAAATAAATAGATAGATGGTATCATAATTGCAAAAGCATGTGTAGTCACCATGGTGTGTATTTAAGATGCTGTTGTAACAACTAGTCTTCCATCACGGTAGATTATTAGTGTTATAATATAAGACATAAGATATAGGGTCACTGTGGACCATTTATCCAGCTACTTGTTTCCATCACTATTCCAAGCCCCATTCAAGGATGAAAAAAACTAGTTGGAAGCTATTAAATACCATTCACTGTAATCCTCAATCCTCATATTCAAATCTCAAATTTAAAATTTTTGGCCCCCCACTTTACAAAATTGTTATAATTGATGTGTCGGTTGCCTTATGAAGAATGTTCTTATAGAAAAAAAAATAGTAATATGTAAGTTTTTAATGTATTTATTAAAATAAAAATAGAATAAATTACTGTTTTAGTTCTTAATATTTAAATTAAGTTTTAATTTTAGTTTCAATACTAAAAATGTCTTATTTTTGTCCAAACGTTTTATTTCATCTTATTTTAATAATTTAATTAAAATTATTTTTTTTCATAAATATTAAATACTCATTTTTTCCTTTGTTACTGTTTTTTTTTCTTATTATCTTATCACTTTTATTTTCAAATAATTACGGCCATCGTTATGACAATTACAATTATGAAGATATATTTTTAGTCACTACTATTTTAATATAATTGTATTTTACCTTTGTCAATGAGTTATAGTTTAAATGCTATAGTTTTTCCATACTCATCTAAGAAGTTCGCGAGTTTGAATCTCCTTATCTTTGGTAACAAAAAAAAACTGTATTTTACCTTTTGATATAGCAACTAAAAAAGATGTAAATATTATCCAAAAGCGTGAAAATATTTATTGTTTTTTCTTATATAGCTTAATGTAACATGTATCAAGCTATGAGGGAAGAACATCAGAATCATAAACCAAATTTTTAACTTATTCACAAGATGAGCTTCTTTTGGTTTCTATTCCTCTCTGCACATTTTGCAATAGCAACTTCTCTTGTGCAACTTGAAGGCAAGTAATCACAATTGAATATCTAGTTCCCTTTTTTGTTTTAATTTTTCTAATCATCAAATAGAGAATGCAATCTTTATAGAATGATTCTGAAATCATGCCAAGCAATAATTGACTATGATATTATCTTGTTAACTTTCTCCATTTTGCAGATAATGATTTGAGGCACAAGCTAAGTGGCATGCACCTAAGTTTGTACCATGTTACAAGCCTTGATCCTTCTCTAACATCAAATTCAAAATCACCAATTTCATACTCTGACATATTCAACAAAGATCAGGACCGTGTCAGGTACATTCAATCAAAACTAGCCAATAAGGTGGATGTGAAAAGTTCTGACAGAACTTTGGGACCAAAACTTGTTAGCACACCATTGAAATCAGGTTTGTCAATTGGTTCAGGAAACTACTATGTCAAAGTTGGATTTGGAACCCCTCCAAAATTCTCCAGCATGATTGTAGATACTGGAAGCTCTCTTTCATGGCTTCAATGCAAGCCTTGTGCTGTTTCTTGCCACCCACAAGTTGACCCCATTTTTGATCCTTCAACATCAAAGTCCTACAAAACCTTGCCATGTTCTTCAACTCAGTGTTCTTCTCTTAAGGCTTCAACACTCAATGATCCAGGTTGTTCAGCTTCCACTAAAGTTTGTGTTTACAAAGCAAGCTATGGTGATTCATCTTTCTCAATTGGTTACCTGAGTCAAGATGTTTTTACTTTTGCTCCATCATACACAATACCAGGTTTTGTTTTTGGTTGTGGACAAGATAATCAAGGCTTGTTTGGAAGGGCTGCTGGTATATTAGGCCTAGCCAATGATAAACTCTCATTGATTGGTCAATTATCAAACAAAAATGGCTATGGATTCTCCTATTGCCTACCCACATCTTTTTCTTCACCAAATTCCTCAAAGGAAGGTTTTTTATCCATTGGAACCTCATCATTCCCACCATCTTCATCATTCAAGTTCACTCCTTTGATCAAGAATCCAAAGATTCACAGCTTGTATTTCGTCGACTTATCGGTTATAACTGTGGCCGGAAAGCCATTAGGAGTGGCTGCATCAAGTTACAAGGTTCCTACCATCATTGATTCTGGCACAGTCATCACAAGATTGCCTATGTCAGTTTACACAGCACTTTCAAATTCTTTTGTGAAGATCTTGTCCAACAAGTATCCACAAGTTCCGGGGTTTTCGATATTGGATACTTGTTTCAAGGGGAGTTTGAAGGATCTTTCTTCAGCAGTGCCTGAGATTCAGATTGTGTTTCAAGGGGGTGCTAACTTAGCACTCAAGCCAGAGAATACCCTTTTGGAGATTGAGGATGGAACTACTTGTTTGGCCATTGCTGGTAGCCCTGAGGATAACCCTATTGCTATTATTGGGAATTTTCAGCAGCAGACAATTACTGTTGCATATGATGTTGCAAATTCCAAGGTTGGATTTGCACCTGCTGGCTGCCAGTGATCATAGGTTATGTAAAAATAAAAAGATTTGTGGCATGCTCCAAAAACATTTATAACCACTCAGTTTAATTTGTGAAGTTAAAAGATTATATAAGAATAAAATGAGTGGTTGTAAATGTCTCTGGAGTATGTAATTTATGTATTTTAAGAACATGCAAGTATTTTTTCGCTCGGTAATTGTGGCATGATCCAATCAGTTGCAACTCAAAAAGCTGGTGCTGATCCTGCTGGATACAATTGAATCATAAATGTTTATGATATATAGTTCTTATAATTAAAGATTAAACATTGTCATTAAGAGGCATGTTATGTCTCTTTTCCTTTTATTGTATTCACATCTTAACCGTGCATATAAGAAAGAAAAAAGACAGTTAAATGCTCATGTGAAACTTGCAGTTGCATTAAGGGATATTTTACTCTGAGTTTATAATTGTAAAACATAAGGGTGATATAATAAGGCAAATGTTCTGAAATACCTCATAAATAATAGGGTAAATTGTCTTTTGTTGTATAGGTCTAATAGATACATATTTAATATATGAAATAATCATATTTTTAATTAATCTAACCCGTCCCAAGAATCCTAAAGCCCATCGTCAATTATTAAATTGAGAATAGAATAAGATAAGATACTAAAAATAAAATATAAAAAATAAAAATAAAAAATTAATATTTTGTATTTTGTTTGATAATAAATTAAAATAAATTTTAAAAATTTAATTTATTTTTATTTTTTTATGTAAAAATCTTGAAAAAAAACATAATAAAAAAGTATAATTAAAAAATAATAAAAAGTTAAAAAATAAATTATTTTTATTAATATTTCTATATTTTTTATATACTAATTCAATATTTGTAAAAATAATATTTTTATTCGTAGCTCACGAATATCTTTATATCTCTTTGAGTGTTTTGTGCCTAAAAATAAAAGCAGTCAAATTTATTGATGTAATTGACAAGATCACAAGAACATGAATAACCCAGTCCAATGATAATTAATATTTTATGTTCACCTGATCAAGTAAAATATTAAGCTTCATAAAATCCATGTCCCATCTAAATGTGAAGGCTTAGGCGGCCGCATAGAACAAACATTAATTAATCAATGTGTTTGTCTTTTTCTTTTTAAATATAATTTTTTGTGTAGAAAAAATGAGAGAAAAGATAGATGACTCAAAATAGGACTCTTAAATCATAAATTATAATTAAAATCTATAAAATTTATAAGTGAAATTCTTAGGTGTCCTGAGAATAACTTACTATTCTTTCTCTTATTTCATGTCAGTATTATAATTTTAATACTATTTTTTAATTAAAATTTAAAATATTAATAAAATAAAAAATTAACCTTAAATTGGCTCACAACTATGATGAAATAAAATAACTTGTGTAGAAAAAAAAAAGCATTTATTTATTTTCGGAACACACAGATTCTGTCTTACATAGTCTATAACAAAGGATGATTATTAACACTATGGTTTTTGGCCTAATAGAAAGTGTTTCGAAACACATTGAAATTTGCAGAAAAAAGATTTTAAGGGCGAAAAAAAATAATAATAATTGTCCTTTTCATTTTTCTGCCTTTGAATTTGGTTTGCCATAGTTTAAGAATGTGTAACATAACAAATCCAGCATATCACATTACAAGCATCAATTAATATGCAAGCCATGTATGAACTGGAGTTTAGTTTAGTAGTATTTAATATTTTCAGGGCCTTTTGAGGGTCCCATTTTCTGTTGTCAAAATTCAATTTTTCCATCGGTGTGCATTTGACATTGGAACAAAAAAGCTTATGATACATAATTATTTAATTATTAGGATTTTGCTATCCTGTGTGCTAAGATATAAGTTAAACATACCATAAAAAAATATTTTAATATTATTTATTAAAAAATATATATTTTTTTATGTTTTCAATACATAAACTGATAAAAGTAATAAATAACATTAAAACATTTTTTTTATAATATGTTTTATCTATACCTTTAAAACGCACTATAACAAAATCTTTAGTTTTAGTTACAATGACGTGTTTAAGATGGTTAATAATTAAGTTAACAGTTTTCCTAATGTGACTGATATATATAATTGAGCAATGCTAGGGGTCAGTAATTTTTATAATTGGTAGTCATTAAATAGTCATCAATGATGATTTAATGATTTGAGATTGGTATGAGATTTTATCCAATACCTCACCTTTCTCTGCTGATTACATGCTAGCCAAAATTGAATAAAATTACTGGCCCTCAAGACTTTTCCTATATAATTAGATGTTTATATAAGATTGTTTACAATAATATTTTTTAACATTTATCAATTGACTTCATTTTAACATTTACTTTTAAATTCTTATTTAATATATATTTTAGGTACATTCATATATAATTTCAAAGTTTGAATTCTTAAAACAATAATGCGGCTGCCCTTATATTTGATTATCAAATGTGATTCCTCTTGCGCCTTCACATGTTGACCAAAAATCCGAAGTCTTCAACAAAATGCACACAGAAGAAGCAAGAATCATCAGAACAGGAACTGAACGATGATCAGAAAGTGATTCATCTAATTCCAGCAAGCCAGGTAAGTTGATATAGAACATGGAAACATTTAGTTATGCCCTTTTTTAATGATCCCAAAACCATGCCCACATGGTGTTTGCTGAAAAGTTTCTTGCATTTTTATTAATCTATTTTGAGATTTTTTATAGGGATTAACATAAAATCATATTTTTGCACAAAACCCGGGTAGATAAATGTATTGTTTATGCAGCTATATCATTGAGCATTGTGCACTGTAACATATGTTAATATATACAGAGCAAAAAAGCAGAGGTAGATTGAACTAGAAGCACTTTTTAGACCTTAACTAAACAATGGTCAAAATCACAACCAATTCCACTTGTTATTCCAAATTCCCAAACAACTCCTACACAGAACAAAGATTAACAATTTGGAATCTGGCTCCACTTGTTTAGTGTAAATATTATATGTAGGAAACATAGTTCCAACACAACACTGTAGTTTGATGATCAAGAATCAATGTTTTATGACGACTTGACGAGTAAAATATCAGTTCATAAAGATGTCTTAAAACCGACATGCCGGATTTTGCTTTCACCTTAAGAGTTTGTTGTTTCAGGTCCATCATACCTTTGCACATCTGTGATCTCAGTTTCCATATTCTGCAATAGAGTTGGTAAGGAATTTTTTCACTCTGTCCTTCAGACTCCATTTTGCTTATCTTACATACCTACATTCTTTAGGTAAATATGTGCAACTATGTTAACTAAGAAGGAATTCTCCATAGAGATTTAGTTCCAATGTATGAATTCTGGTTTTCTTAATCAGCATCATTTAATTGGTCTGATAAGTGATTGGCGTATGAATTTAGGTGTGAACTACTTACCATGGGGTGCATTTCCTCAAAAATCCTAGCCAGATCAATCAGTGTCCATGAGGAGAGAAAACAAGGTTCAAGGCGAATGGCTAATGGTATTCCATTGCTCGAGGACTTAATTATCTCGGCCAATGGCAATGATCAGTACCTCGCTCTTGTCTGCGCAGCCAATACAGTATCCAACAAATTGCATTCCAGAAGTTTGCATTCAAACATGTTCCCTGAACCGGCTACTGAGCCTGTCACCTCTGAAACTATCGACAAATTGGATATATCACCAAGGCTAAGCCAAGGAGGAGGGAAACAAATCGAGGGAGACAAAAGTTGGCACTCGTTTCCTGAGCAGATTGTTTCATCTATTGATCAGGGGAATTTATCAGATTTTGAAGGCAAACATAACTTGGATTCCAAGGATGTCACAGGTAGCAGGAGTTTTCACACATTAGAGGAATATGATAATCTTGTAAATGAAATAAGCTTCTCTGACTCTCCCAAAGTTCAGAAAAATGAGTTTAGCGATGAAGAAGCCGATTCAAGAACCATCGAGGAACTTAAGGTATCTGCATTAGCTAATACAATTCACAATATCAAGGACAATGATTCTGCGGCCAAGAAAATGCTACCACCTTGCTCGCACGACAATTCATCAGAAGATAGTAAACTAGTCAAGGATATCAGTATCAAAAGCATTACACTAGAAAGCTCAACTCCAAGTCCTAATAACCACTCCACAAATCAAAGAATTGAAAATGAAGTTGTAAATCCAAATGAGAAAACAAATATGCCTGGGATTGCCGCTCAAGGGGTAAACACCAGTGAGAAAGTGAATAAGAGAAAAGCTATAGCAAAGAGGCTAGAATCCCTTAGAATCCCATCTAATGTTGAATTGCCAGCCATTGCTAGCCTTAGAGAATGGATTCCTGGTAGTGGAATATACTCTTCTGCATCCTACGTTACCCCGAAATTTGGCAGCTTTTCTTGTCAGATGGACCCTAGGAATGAAAATGAATCCATTGACGATTCTGTGTTCAGTCCAGAATTGGTATCTGCCTTCGAAATGAGCATGCAAATACTTGAAGCAGAGGAAGAAACCATTCTGAAACAAATTATAGAGAATGTGGAGGAAGAAAGTGAATGCAGCCCCAAGGAAGAACTCCACCAAAGGCACAAGGCTAAATCCATAGTTTCAGGTGAATTTAGTTAAACAACAAATACATCTCAGACAAAACTGTAATTTGTACCTCCCACACTCTATTTCCTTTTTCATATCTTTCTAGACTTCATGCATGTGAATCTCTGCTTCACTTTTTTTGTTTATCTGTTTTAACTCATTTTATTTTGAGAAGAGGCGCCAATTACATGGCAGTGAATGTGAATCTGGGTTCAAACATATCATGAGGAAAAGATTTGTGTTGGAAAGAAATAATATGGCTTAGTTTTGATGTGATACTGATGTTTCCAGGTAGAAGCAAATTGGTTTTCATGACTATTTCTCCTCAAACTCAGAATATGAAGTGAAATGAAATGTCTAAGTTCAAGGTTGAAGCTCACTTCCTCTAAGAAAAAGAACTACCCAACTGTCTTGTCATGATTTCATAAATCCACATAGTCTATAATTTAATTGTAACCGTTCAATTGAATTAGTGATTTGTCATAGCTTGGGAATAAGATTGAAATTGAATAAGCCAACTCTTGAAAGTACCAACATTTAAAATGTCATAAATCAAGCTAAGTTGTTTCGTTATTACTTATATATTCGATTACTATATATGGAAATGGATAGTCACTCTTTTCCTCATAAATCCATGCAAACATACATAAAAAAATCATCTGTAATCATGTGTGGTGTATTATTATTAAAAATAAGAGTAGCAATATCAGTTTCCTATATATAACCCTTTTTTTTTCTTGAGTAAAGTGACAATTAGGTCTATGAAAATTTTAACTTCAGACTAATTATTCCCTAAAAAAAAAAAGTACCAATTTAGTCCTCAACGATAGCGAACGGTGGACACATGATGTCTTTCTATCATTTCATCACATAGAACTTAACGGTGTTGCTGCTTATATGTACTGTTACCTATTATGACGTGTTTATTTATAACTTTTGGAATAAAACTTCACCTATTTTGATAAAATTTGTGATAAATAGAGAATAGTTTAATAAAGGCTCAAAAGATAATAAATGTTTCATTTTCCAGAACCATCATTTCCATACTCGTGTGGCAACAACGGAACACACACCACTGAAGATGAACAATTTCGTCTCTTTCGCACTATCCATTAATGAAAGGACATATATATCCACCGTCTGTTATCGTAAAAGATCTAATTGGTACTTCTTTTTCAAAGACTAATTAGTACAAAATCAAAATCTTCGAAAATCTAATTGTCACTTTACTCTCTTCTTTTTTAACAAAGATAGTTAACTTCATTATTTATAAAAAGTAGCGAGATATCTAACCCACAACTAAATGTAATTCATTCAGTACAGATTAGCTGTTCTAAAGTGCAATTCAAATCATTGATCATTGATGAGAAAATCAATAATCACGGAAAATGCTAATTTGATAGATACAAGTGACAACTAACAATCATAGGCTTAAAAAGGTTATAATTGTTCACATAATTGAATCTTGAGGGATAATGGTGAGCATAATTTTGACCCTTTTCCCCTAATTGTTATAGACTGTAGGGGTTGCCACAAGCTGTTAAAATGTGGTGGTTAATTTTCCAACCAAAAAAGAAAAAGAAAAGATAATTAACAAGGACAACATACAAAAGCTCCTTGTTATCTTTGTTTCACTTCTCCAAAACAAGAGAGATGCAAACTACATATGACTAACAATAACTGCACTCTAAGTCCCAACACTGCAGAAGACTAAGAAGAGATATATATTTAGCAGCACTCAGTACCCATAGGACACAGCACAAGACACCAAATGCAGTGGAACATGATGATGAGGGTGCAAACAATGCAAGTACGGTTTGCTGTACAAACTTCCTATCATTATTAGGCAAGATTAAGAAGGGGAGAGGGAGAGAGAGATTGCAAGTCAATGTGTTATTTAACATGATGTTGTACAACAAACAACTATAACATCCTCAGGCCATGTTGTGATGAGGCAATCCACTGGTATTTTTTCTCTTTTGTTCAGATGGTGCCGCAACACTGCGATTCCAAGGCAAAAGGACACGAGCTCTAAGGGTCTTACAAGGTGTAAGGTTACAAATTTACAAGCAGTCAAGATACGAGTAGTTTCTGTGTCGGTTGTACTGAAGAAGGCTTCCGTAGGTGCGGTCCCAGACACCAATAAAGAGTGATTCTGTATCCGGACTGAAAGATACACCAGAGATCTCCCCAAAAAAATCAATTTCCTGTTCCTTCTCAAATCCACGCTTTGCGTCAAAGACATGCACAAAGTCAGCTGGCTCAGCCATTGCCATGAACTGCCCATCAGATGTGAAACGTATTGAACGTATAGCTCCAAGGTTGCCCTTCAGAACAGCAACAGACTTCGACAAATTTCGAACATCCCAGACACGGCAAGTTTTGTCTTGGTTCCCGGTAGCAAAAATACGGCCATCAGGATGCCATGCAGATGCAAATGAGTAATCCAAGTGTCCACATAACTGCGTGATTGTCTACAAAGTCACCAAAAATAAAATTTAGAAATCCATAGCACATACACACTAGGAAAATCCACTACCATACTACTCTCATTTTAAAATTTCCCTCAAGAAACATAAAAGCAGGAATTTGTGACATGGAAAAACAGAGCATGCCAACCTTTCCAGTTTGAGAATCCACCAGCAGCCCTTCTGGATTGTCTCCAACAATTGCAAGAAGTTTACTATCAGGGCTCAATGAAGTATGCTGCAGATAAAAGAAACCGATTCATATTGTCATTTATTATTCTATTCCAATACTAGCTGTAGGATTCTTACTGCAGGATCAAAGAAAAACAAAGACATTTTTATCCACATGCATTCTCAATCTTATCTACTGATATAAAATTCAACTAGAAGTGGCAACTCTTGTCATCTTTTTTATTTTTATTTTTTTTTTCCAAACATAGAAAATCAGCTAGAAGAACTTACATTTACAGGCCAGGGGAAGCAGAAATGCTTGGAAAGCTGAAATTTCTCCATATCAAAGTCTCTGACTCCACAGTCATTATTTGAAGCCATGAAATGAACCGCTCCACTGGCAGATTAATTGATAGTTACTTGTTAGCAAGCAAACAACCATGTATGAAGGTTGTACATAGTAATTGCTCACAGCACAAATCAACAGATTAAGGACCCAAAATAAAGAGAGAGAAAAAAGAGTAATAAGAAAGAAAAGAATGAAGACCTGGGATGCTCATAAATCTCGACAGCATTTGTGATCGCATTGTCCTCATAAGTAGTTCTGGAACAAAAGCTAACCCCAGGTCGATCTAAGTACTGTAAGACATTTGACAGGAAAAATGATTGAATGCATGAATTAACAATAGTGGTGTTTATAATACCAATCATGTCAGATAAGAAAATTATTAGCATAGAAAATGAAGTACCTTGCAAATAAGTTCTCCTTGAAAGCCTCCAGCAATCAACAAGTTGTCTCGCACTGCCAGTGTACTAATTTGTGTTTGAGTAAACCCTTCCAAGAGGCTTCCAGGATGTTTCTGTTAGCAACACACATTTAAAACCTTAGATTCTGTTTTCAAGCCATGAGATCAACAACAGACGGGAGACAAAACGTTTACCTCACACGGAGCCACATGCCCTTGTACATTCAGGATTTCGGATCTCTTGGAGTGCAACGAAGACCAGTGAACAATTGAGTAATGTGAAACAAGATATACATCATGCTTCGATGTTGACCAAACCAAGTTTCGTAGCTACAAATAACAAATTAAAACTTCTCAGTTAACATACAGGTTTCTAAAATAATAATAATACATGAGATATAGACCAAACAAATGTTTTCACATCCACACCTAAAAAATGCAAATAATTTCCATATAAACATACTTGGAAATGAAGTATCGTTGACTTCACAGATCTAGTGTTCTGCCAGAAATCATAAAATCTTCCTCCTTTATCTGTTGGCCTGCATTCCTGTAGACAAGAACCGGGGGCATAAGGACAAAAGATCTCTGCAATGTTAATCAAATGTTATAAAACTTTAAGCAAAACCCTGTACCTTCTCCGAAAGTTCCCCTGATTGTGGTATATTTTCATAATTCTTGTACTGCTCTAGTCTAGTTTGTCTATACTTTTCACGACTAATACTCAGTCTATCCCATGGTATACCTTGGATATCCTTTCCCTTCCTAGCTTCTGCGGCAGTGGTATCTGTTATACGATTTTCCTGCTATTGAGAACCCAAATTACCCCCACACAAGAAAAAGTGCAAGCAGACAGAAAAGATTAGGTCAACGGTCGTATTCTACTAAAATTCAGTCATGCAAAGTTAAGTCATCCTATAGGTATGAAAAGAAACCGAATGCAGCAACAATACAATAATAAGATATATATACACATAAGAGACACAAATTATTGAAAAAATACTTCATAGTGACTAGTAATGAATAAACATTCAAGACAATAGAAATTAAAATTGCTTATGACTCGAAACAAACCAAAGGATCGTATTCATCATCATCATCCGAATCTGATTCACCAAATGCTCTGCCTCGGAAATACACATCATCTTCTACCTCTGCCATTTCATTATCATCTGCAACGTACTCCATTTCGTCCCTGTTGTAATGAGACATGTTTGCCAACGCTGTTGAAAATTGATACCTAGTCCATAAATGGGAGTGGGATAAAATGACTAAACTAAATTCAATAATTGAAAGGGAGAAACAAAAAAAATCAGAATCAGATTTTTTGCCTAGCAGTAAGCTGCACTAAAGTTAAACGCCATACCCTAAAACTAAATACATCCTTTAATTTTGTAATAAAAACAAAAGCATCTTCCTTCTAAACCTAAACCGACAACGAATAGAAAAAATAATTAAGAAAACCTGAGAAATAAATATCATTAATCTGAACAAATTCCAACCATCCTATGAAATTAATTCCAACATCAACATACATGGAACCAAAATTTCCCCAACTTCGTTTAATTCCGAACACAACAAGATGGTTTCACAGAGAAACCCCAAAAACCAGAAACCGAGAAAAGTAAATCAAATAAAACACCTAAAAGGATACCTACCCAGGAACCAAATTGCAGCATCTACACACGCGAATTTGTAAAAATGAAAACTTTAATAGATAAAAGGAAAATTAAATTAAGAAAATAAAAAGGGGTTGAAGCAATTGCGATTTATCGCAGGAAACGACGAGAAAGAGTTTAACTGGTTCAGAAAAATTCAGACCTGTGTAAAAATTGGAGGGGTTCGTGAATCCAAGCCCTTGTTTTGTGGTTGAAGCGTTTGTTGGATCTCGATGATAAGGACCTGAATTAGATCTCCGTATGCGAATGAACCACCTTTGCAGAAAAATAATATATAATATAATTTATATATTTATATTTATAAATAAATAGATAGATAGATAGATAGATACTTAGATAGACAGATAGAAGATAGATCAGATATCTCGATTCCTCTTTGCGTTGCAAACCCTGAATCCAATTGACATAATATCACTGATTAGTGCGTAACACTCAATAAACTAACATTATTTATAGGTTTGTTAAAAGATTTGATTTAGGTTTGATTTATTTAATAATATTTTTAAGAATTTTAAATTTAAATTAATATTATCTAATTTAATAAGATTAAATTTTATTTAGATTAAGTTATTTTATTTGTTAAGATATTTAAATATTAGAGATTTATTTAAATATTTTTTGTAAAATAATTTATATAATTTTTTATGAATAGATTTTATATATATTTTTTATTTATTTATTTTATTTGTTGTACGAAAAAAATTGTAAGATCTAATTTAAGATAATTTTGTATATTAGTTCTTTCAATTTTTACTTTTTAAAAATTTTACAGGAAAATATTTCTAGTGATTTAAATTATTAAAAATAGAATTTTAGAGGTTTATTGAAAAAAATTCTCTGTCAAAAGTTTATTTTCTAATTGCGAGTAACATGACTAATTTGATATTTATTAAAAAAATAGAATTAATTTAATTAAGTTATTAAAATAGATAATTGGTGATACTTTTTTAGATATTTTTTAATTTATCCTTATAAGATTTTTTACTTTTTATTTATTAATAACTAGTGATTCAACAGGCACTGTCATACTTGTTCAGCCGCTTTTTTATTGAGTTAAAAGAATATTTTTATATTTTTATTTTTAAAATTATAAATTTATTATCAATAACTAAAAATTAAATTATGAAAAAATAAAATATTTTAAATTATTTAATATATATAAAAAGTATAAAATAAATAAATTTAAATTAAAAAATAAAAAAAAATTGTTGTTATCATGTGTAACGAAATCAAGATAAAGAGTTACTAATATTATTTACAAATTAGTTATTTATATATTAAATTTATTTATTTTGTCAATCCTATTTAATTTGAAGTAAATTTAAAAATTTATATTCAGAATACTCTTTTTTATACATAATTTTAATAGATAAAAATTATTTCTTTAATCTTATATTAAATATCTTTAATTATTTTTAATTTTATTATTATTTTAAAATGATTAATTTTTACTTTGATTATATCATCTTATCATATTAATTTTATTATACAACTTATCATTTTTTCTTGTAATTATGTTGCCTTATTTCATTCTCCTTTCTTGTTTTCTTCTTTTATTAACCCCAATTACGATCAATTACCACAGTATTATTATCGCAGTTCACATTTTTGTTTATCACGTTGATCTATACATATTCATTGTGTTAACTTTTGAGTTGTTAAAGATTTATTAAAAGAATTATTTTCTTATTTAATTTAGATATCTAAATGTATAAGTATAACTATTATATAGATACTTATTTTTCATACTTGCTTGTTAAGTCATACTTTATCATTTTAAAAAAAAATTTAAGATATCAAGCATTTAAAAATTTTGTATAGAATAATTAAATATAAAATTTATGTTATTTAATTTTTTAATATATAGAATAATTAAATTTAAATTAATTTAGGTATAATACTAAAATTATTATATTGTTACTATGTGTAACAATGAAAATAAAAATTTATACATATTTGTAAATTTATTTATTTCTCAATTATATTTAATTTAAAGCAGATATAAAAATTTATATTTAAATCACTATTTTTCTCGCATAATTTTAATAGTTAACAAAAATTTATTTCTTATAATTTTATATTCAATATTTTAAATTATTTTTAGTTTTATTATTCTTTTATGATTTTTAATTTTTATTTTTATTATTCTTTTTTCTTACAATTATCTATCTATGTATGCCTCACCACTACTCTTATGTTGGCTTGTTTTCTCTTCCTTCCTCGGTTTTTTATTTTTTTCTATCTTCTCTCCGATCACAATTAGTTACTACCGTGCATGTATTAGTTCATAATTATTACACTCAAAAGTAAATACTACTTTAAAAATTTAAAAAAAAGTCTCATAACTCTTGTATGAATCATTTACATTCCTGTAAATGTAACGAAAGAGTAAATTAAACTTTTTTCTATTTTGAGTTTTTTTTATTATCTAATGCATACAAAATCACATATTTTTATTTATGATAAAAGTTAAAAATTAAAATTAAATGACATTAACACTTTTTTGTTTAATAAAATTAAAATAAAGCATAAAAATAATATAAGCATAAAAACTAAAAAAATAGATGGCTCTAGAAAAGGATAATGTTTAATTTTATGTCATTATGTATGAGAACAGTGATTTATTTTATTATGGAAAATTTACTATATTAAATAATATGGAATCCATATGTTACCTAGATTATTTCTTTATTAATAATAGGCTTACCATTGTAATTATTTTTTCAATGAATGTATATAAAGAGTACAAAGTATATAAGGTGTAATAACTCAACAAACATTTTCTAAGAAGAATTTTCATTCTCTTCAACAATGAGAAGAACTTATTTTTCTCCCTCTCTTAATCCCTTCTGGTTTAATAACATCACAGCTTGAGCAGTTTAGGGTATGAGATTTTCTTCATGGTGCGGTGAGCGTGGAGAGCAACCAAGCTGTGAATTGAGATCCAATCCAATTTTGCCATTTTTTTCTATCCCTAATTTTTCTTTTGACATTTTCTTTCCCCATTCTTACCTCTTCTTTCAAACTCATCCAATAGAGTTTGATGAGAGGCTATTTCGCAAGATTCTTTCTTGGTGAACATAGTTGTTTCGATCAATGAGTTGGAAGGAAGAAGATCTGAATCCTTATTATTCTGTGATTTATTGATTTCTCAAAATGGCGAACATGGTAAACAGATCCTCCAAATTGTAGAGGTCATGGAGCTACATTGGCTTGCTCTCATTGTAACAAGTAAGGCCACACAGAAGATGTATGCTATAAGAAGCATGGGTACTCCTCCCATTTCTATCAACGGTAACAACTTAACACCACCATCAATCACGTGATCACTGAGGGGCGTGATGATATACTCAATGACAAACAATCTCAGCTCAATTGTCTTCAAGAGAACACTGTTCACTCCAGAGCAAAGATTTGCCTTGTTATAGTTGATCGAAGACAAAAGTGTGCAGCAAATAATGCAAATCAAATTTTGACTAATGCCATTCAGACTTCCACTCCAGGTAAAACCAGTGCATTACATTTTAATGCGAGAATTATGAGTATTATCACTCCAAAATCTGCACTATGGGTCATTGATTCCGGTGCAACAGATCATGTGACTTTTGACTTAAAAGATTTTGCAAGTTTTCAAAATATCACTCCAATCAATGTGATATTGTCAAATGGGACCAAAACTGTTAGCACTATCATTGGCACAATCACATTCTCTAAAAAAATTTTTCTCAAAAATGTTTTATACTTTCTTTCTTTTGATTTTAAACTGATCTCTGTGTCAAAGTTAACATCAAACTTACATTGTCAACTGTTAATCAATGATAAGTGTTGTAAGATACAGATCCACATCAAAGATGATTGGCATTGCTGAGTGTATAGAAGGGTTATATACAATGAGTAGAGAACCAGAATTCTCTCACTTTTCCCCTCTTCCAACAAAGCAAGCTTCATAGGAAGCAACTACGACTACTACTCATCCCACCATACCTTCACACAATGAGTACAACAACATTTGGCATCTTAGATTAGAACACATACCCATGCATAAATTGATTTTTCTGAAGAAGTATTATCCTTTTATAGATTGTATTGCTTCAAAACTTCCTTGTGATTCATGTCATTTTGCAAAACAAAAGAAATTATCTTTTAATCTTAGTATAACTGAAATAAAAGATTGTTTTGACTTAGTTCATATGGATATCTGTGGTCCTATTTCTGTCCCTTTCAATGAAGGACATAGATATTTTTTTATTGTGGTGGATGGCAAGAGCAGATTCACTTGAATTTTTTTTATGAAAACCAAATCTGAAGCATCACAATTAGTTATTAATTTTGTGAATTTTGTCAGAGTACAATTTGAAAAATAAGTTAAGAGTATAAGGACTGACAATGGGCTAGAGTTCACTCTAAAATCCTTTTTTGCATCAACTGGAATTTTACACCAAACTTCTTGTGTAGAAACACCAGAGCAAAACGGAATTGTAGAGAGAAAACACTAGCATATTTTAGGTGTTGCTAGAGCATTACTATTTCAATCAGGAATTTCACATTATTTTTGACAATACGCAGTTGTTCACGCCATTCACCTAATTAATAGACTACCCAGCACTAACCTGGATAATGCTAGTCTTTACAAGCTTTTGTATGGTAACTTACCTGACCTTTCACATTTAAGAGTATTTGGTTATCTTGCATATGCCTCTACATTAACAAATTCAAGAACAAAATTAGACCCAAGAGCTAGAAAATAGCTTTTCTCGGTTTTAAATTAGGAACAAAGGGTTTTCGACTTATTGATTTAAAATCAAAGGAAATTTTCATATCCAGAAATATAACTTTTTATGAAACTCATTTTCCATTTTTATATTCAACTAGCACTGACATTTTTGTGGTACCCACTCATACTCCACAATGCATTGATCTTTTTCAATATGATACACCATCCATACATCATTTGCAATCACCCACACATACCACATTCACATATTCAAATGAATATTTCTCAAGCTCTATGCATTCACCAATTTTCTCACACACCATTGCACCCATTACCACACCACACACTAACAATGCACCTGCATCACAACACTCTGACATCACACATGACTGCATTACTAGAAAATATGAAATAGTCAAGAAATCGCCTGCTTATTTGAAGGACTATCATTGTATGACAACTCAGACAGATCACTCTAGCAACTTTGCCAACTCTAACTCTTTATACCCTATCTCACAACACTTTTTATATGATAAACTAACCCCAAAATATAAGTCACTTTCTCTAGCCATCACCTCAAATCAAGAACCTAGCACTTATGAGGAAGCGGCTGCACATGAATGTTGGAGAAAGGCAATACAAGATAAATTGACAGCTCTAGATCAGAACAGAACTTGGTGTCTCACTGAACTCCCAAAAGACAAGAAGGTTGTGGGTTGCAAATGGGTTTTTCGGATAAAATTCAATCCCGATAGCACCATAAAGAGGCACAAAGCGAGGCTAGTTGCAAAAGGATTCACTCAAGTGCAAGGAGTAGATTATGGTGATACTTTTAGTCCAGTTGTCAAAATGACTACCCTACGAGTAATCTTAGCATTAGCCGCGGCAAAGAAATGACATTTGAAATAGCTGGATGTCAACACTGCCTTCCTTTATGAAGATTTGGACAAGAAAGTTTATATGAAGATACCACCCGGTTTGGATGTGTCACAACCAGATTTGGTTTGTAAATTGCAAAAATCTCTATATGTGCGTAAGCAAGCAAGCAGGCAATGGAACATTAAGCTCACTCAGACTCTTGTGGATGCTGGTTATAAGCAGTTTTTTTTATGATCATTCACTCTTCATCAAGAAACAATCTGAAAGCTTCACTGCCATTCTAGTATATGTTGATGACTTGGTTTTAACCGAGATTGACATTAGCGAAATCAATTCCATCAAGTAAAATTTGGATGACAAATTCAAAATAAAGGATCTTGGTGATCTCAAATACTTCTTGGGAATGGAAGTAGCACGCTCTAACTCTGGAATTCACATTTATCAGCGGAAGTACACCATGGACCTTCTCAGAGATTTTGGTTATCTAGATTGCAAGCCTCTCTCTATCCCCATTTGATTATAGTCAAAAACTCTCAAAGGAATCAAGTACTATTTTAACAGACAACACTGTTTACAGACAGCTCATCGGCCGACTCCTTTACCTCACAAATACAATACCCGATATCTCTTATGTTGTGGGACGTTTGAACCAATTTTTGAACTGTGCAACCACTTCTCAAGCTGTTTTTTGCATACTCTGATATTTAAAAGGTCGACCTGCAACTGGTCTTTTCTTCTCCTCTACTTCTAATATGTATCTCATTGGATTTGCCAATGCTGACTGGGCTACCTGTGCCGATACTCGTCACTCCGTTTCTGGTTATTGCTTCATGCTTGGGAATTCTCTCATTAGCTGGAAGAGTAAGAAGCAAACCACAGTTGCCAAGTCCTCTGCAGAAGCTTAATATAGGTCTCTTGCTGTTGCCACTTGTGAAGCTAGTTGGTTATCTTTCTTAATGGATTTTATTGGTTTGTCGCTTCAAAAGTCTATCACTCTTTTCTGTGACAACCAGTCAGCCATTCATATTGCTAATAATCCCATCTTTCATGAAAGAACCAAACACATTGAAGTGGACTGGCACATTGTTCGTGAAAAGCATTTGTTTGGTCTCATTCATCTTATGCCAGTCCGTTCCAAAGATCAACTTGCTGATTTTCTTACCA
Organism: Arachis stenosperma; assembly: GCF_014773155.1. Classification (NCBI taxonomy): domain Eukaryota; kingdom Viridiplantae; phylum Streptophyta; class Magnoliopsida; order Fabales; family Fabaceae; genus Arachis; species Arachis stenosperma. The sequence continues at coordinate 9,054,129 of NC_080380.1, read as the reverse complement.
AAGCTCTACACCGGGTCCTTTTCTTGCTAATGTTTTCAAGCTAGGATTATTAGATTTACATAATTCTAGCTTGCGGGAGGGTGTTACCTAGATTATTTCTTTATCAATAATAGGCTTACCATTGTAATTATTTTTTCAGTGAATGTACATAAATAGTACATAGTATATAAGGTGTAATAACTCAACAAACATTTTCTAAGGGTAATTTTCATTCTCTTCAACAATGAGAAGAACTTATTTTTTTCCCTCTCTTATTCCCTTATGGTTCATCAAACCATCAACATCACAGCTTGAGCAGCTTAGGGTATGAGATTTTCTTCACCATATTTACCAGAATGCATAAAATGCAAAATTGATACCAAAATACATTTTTCTCATAATCTATGTAAACCGCGACAGGTCCACGGTTTAGAATACACGTAATCCGCTATAGGAGTGTCTCGATTTACGTGCTACGAGAAATAAGCATAAACTGCGACAGGGGTATCGCGGTTTATGTGCGGACATAAAATGTGCATAAACCACGAGAAGAGTGTAGCGGTTTATGCGTTAGTATAAATACGCTGAAGGGGTTTTGCGGATTACATTTGTGCTAGAGAAAAGGTTTTCTAGCGAGAGAAGTAGAGGTTTTCTAGAGAGAGGAAAAGAGAGAAAAGTGTGGTTGAGTTGAGTTGAGATCAGAGCTGGGACCATGGCAGAGGCATGCAGTCTATACAGGCTCAACGACGTTGCGCACGTTTCTGGGAGCATAAACGAAGAGGTTAGTTTGGTTATTTTTAGTTAATTTATTTTGTATAATATTTTTCGTATTTTTTGTATTTTTGGTTATTTTTAGTTTTGTTATTGTTAGTTAATGTATTTAAATTTAGATTTAAATTATTATTTTAAATCATAAAATGTAGTATTTAATTAATTTAGATTAAGGTCTTGAATTGTTTATGTCTTTCATTGAATTTTATGATTAGAAAATAGGAACTGTATGTTACATGTTTAAACTTTAAAATTGTAGTGTCTGTGATAGATGACTATAAATTTGTGTTGCGTTTTTTATATGTTTGGTTTCTTCTGTCACATGCTCCAGCCTGTTCAGAGGCAGCAAAACATGCCTCTGCATGACAGGATCGTACCATATCTGGAGAGGGCCGGTTTGTACCACCTGGCGAGGCTCAACGTCAGGTGGTTCTAGTTGGACGAGCCCTTAGTCAGTGCTTTCATTGAGAGGTGGCATCTTGAGATGCATATCTTTCATATGCCCTTTGGAGAGTATACTATCACACTGCAGGATGTAGCATACCAGTTGGGGCTGCCCGTGGATGGTTTACCTGTATCCGGGTGTCTTACTGATTTTGAGAAGTTTATGGAAGAAGGCAAACTGGCATGGGAGTGGTTTGAGGAACTGTTTAGCGAGCTTCCACCACAGAATAAGGTGAAGCAGTATACAGTCCACTTCACCTGGTTTCATGAGAGGTTCAGGGTGCTGCCAGATGATGCTACGGAGGAGACCGTACGCATATACGGACGGGCTTATATTATGATGCTGCTTTTCACTCAGTTGTTTGGTGATAAGAGTGGAAACCGGGTTCATATACGGTGGTTGCCCTTTTTGGCGAGACATGATGATATGGGCAGTTATAGTTGAGGGTCGGCAGCATTGGCCTAGCTATATCGTTGCATGTGTCGAGTGGCCAACAGAAATGTAACAAACTTGGCAGGCCCCTGCAGCTACTACAGTCATGGATTTTCTGGCGATTTTTTAGCCTTAGGCCGCGGGGATTCGACACATATCCCTTCCCATTGGCTTCCAGGTATACATATTTGTACAGTTAGTCTTGAACTGTAACTTTTTTTATTAGGGTTCTACCTGTAAACTTTGTATAATATTGTATTTCATTCATGTGGGCCACCTACTTGCCTTCATTCGACCGCAAGGAGGAGAGAGCCGTCCAGTGTCGCCTAACGTTGGACCGATTAGGCGATCGAGATGTAAGTTTATTCATTTTGATTCAATTTTTATGTAGTACTTAACTATATATTTGTTAGTTAATAGACTAATTAACGTATTCTATCAACATCTGTAGATTGTTTAGGAGCCTTATGCTTTGCTCGACATGATGGCTGTCGTTCATCCAGAGATTTTCATAGAGGAGCACAGTCGGTTATGGCGTGCATGTACTTCCTTGATATACTTCACCGTCATTGAGTGGCACCAGGTGGATAGGGTGCTGCCACAGCTGGGTGGCGTTCAGCACGAGCCTGAGTAGGCCTCAAACATTGATTGGCTCCATGCCAAAGATCGGAGGGGTGGGGAAATATGGTTCCCGAGCTACTACCAGGTATGGCACCTTAGTTGGTAGAACAGGGTCGATGCTGTCCTGAGTATCCCCCGGGTGCCTGATCCCGGGCCGTCCGCAGACTTTTTGCGATGGTGGTACAGAGTGGCCCATAGGTTTCTGTTGCCGGATTTCTTGATTGCCGATCCTAGGACCGAGGAGATCTCACAGGATGTTGTTCAGAGAAGGTCGTCACAGGCTCCTTCTAGAGTATCCATGCCAGACGTGCCAGATAACATGCGCGTTGAGCGGCGACAACGCGTTGGTACCCGGGCTACAAATCGGGAGAGGCGATGGCTGGATAACATAATTTAGGATGACAGATCTGGTGACGACGGAGTCGGACATGCCGATCACCGTGTCCGGCGTGGCCGTCCTCAGCGTCGGAGTGGTTCATCAAGGGGCACATCTGCTGGTCCTGATGATAGACCTGTTGAGCATGTAGGGGCGAAGACCCAGGAGGTTCCTCTTACACATGTTTCGAGCTCCCAGATATACCATGACATCCATGGCCAGATGTATGATGACCTGACGGGTCCGACTTTCACGATGGATATGGACCATGAGGTTGAAAGTTCACAGTTCTATTCCGACTTTGCAGATCTCATCCGGGATGACGACCCTCCACATTTTCAGAAGCAGACCCCACAGGATCAGGTAACTAAGACCAAACCCCAAATGGACATTGCGCAAGGGTACCACCCAGATATGGATGATATGCAGCGGTACCAGGCGCAGATGTCTGACCCTCATAGATTCCAGTCCCACCTACATGTAGACCTGAATGAGCCTGCTGGCAGTCCGTATGATAATTGGTTGGGCATGGGAGGGACGCCTGCATCTGCATATGGCATGGGCATGCCCGTTGATCTTCCAACACAACAGCGCCAGAGGCCCGCCAGAGTGAGACGGGCCGCTCGATGTGGTACAGGGTCGCATTTCCTAGGCGCATTTGGACATGACTCTGACGACGAGGATGAGGACAGGAGCCGTAGCTTACTATTTTATGTTTTCATTGACAATACCTATGTATGTCGGACTTACCATGTACTTTTGTATTATATGTGTTTGTACTTAATATATTTCCATTGAATTAGGTGTGTGTAATGTATATTTTTGTTAACCATACACTATGTTTTATGTTTATATAAATTGTATACTAACGCATAAACCGCTACACCCCTCTCGCGGTTTATGCACATTTTACGTCCACACGTAAACCGCGACACCCGTATAGCGGATTACGTGTATTCGTAAACTGCGGGACCCCTATCGCGGTTTACATAGATTATGGAAAAAATGCATTTTGGTATCCATTTTACATTTTATGCATTCTGGTAAATATGGATCTCATATTATTTAATATAGTAAATTGCCCTTTTATTATATTTATTTTTATACCAAATAACAAAAGTTAAATTTTATGTCCGGTTTTTATTAATTATATTACTTATTTATAGTTGTTTAAATTAGACTTTATATTTATTAAGTCATGTTTCTTTCCAAGAAAAAAAAAATAGTTATGAAGTTATTTTATTTTTTTTATAAGAGTACATTTATTATATCATAATTTTAATAATTAATGTAAAATTTAAAAAATTAAATAAATATATATTTATTTTCATTACATTCAAGAGTGAATTATATGTATTTTTATAGTCAAGAAATATACTTCTTCTATAATTACTAGTTTTTCAATCATCTAATTTTTAGAAGAATAAATTATATGTAAAATGAATCTCGATATATTGGTACAAAAATTATTCTGCGTAATTTTAAAAAAAAATATTGTCTTGTTAAGTTATTTTACTTTTATTCTTTTAAAAGTATATCCAAAATTTAAAAAAAATCACATGAGTAATTTACATCCAATAAAAAACTCTTAATAAAGTTGCTAGGAAAAATATGTGAAAGTTTTTTTATTCAACGATGGATGTATGGAAAAAATTATTTTAATAATAAACTTCTCTCACTAAGAGTAATATTGGAACTTAAATTTAAACGCCAATTGACATTATATATTGTGTAGGTACCTATAGTATATTAAAATAATATGATAACAATTTGAAGAGAAAAATTATTTTGTGTAAATTTATTTTTAAAAAAATAGACCCTGTTGAACTATTTTACTTTTATTCGTTAAAAATATATCCAAATAAAAAAAACTGCAATAATAATTTATATCTAATAAGAAAATCTTAATGAGATTACGGTGAAAAAATAGGTAAACATTTTTTTATTTAACGTAATTGATGGAAGAATTTTTAATAATAAACCTTTCTTAAAGAATAATATTAGAACTTAAATTTAGACACCAATTATTATTATATATTGTGTAAATTAGTAAATACCAAGAGTACATTAAAATAATATGATAATAATAATAATAATTAAAAAAAATTATTTTTTGTATATTTATTTAAAAAATTTATCCTATTTATTGCAGGAGAATTCATTTTAATAATAAATCTCTATCTCTACGAATAATATTGAAATTTAAATTTAGATACCAAAATTTTTGGTATTGTCATTATATATTGTTATAAACAATGACGGACCCAAGTTAAATGAAGAGGGGGCACTTGCCCCCACTAAGTTATAAGAAAATAATAATATTAAATAAATTAATATATTTATTTCAATGTAATTATATTTTTGTTTTCATAAAAATTTATAAAATTTTATTTTGAGATTTATATTAAAAATTTTCTTTTATTAAATTTAACATGTAATAATATTTATTTTATTAAATTTGATTTAATATTAAAATTAAAAATAAGTAAATAAATTAACTCAATAAAAAATTAATGAATGATAATATAACTTTTAAAACTAATCAACTAATTAATTATTAAACTAAATCTCATGTCTCTAAATGTAAATAAAATTATTAGAGTCTTATTTTGTCTTTAAAAATTAGTTATAATAAATAAAAAGAATATCTATATATTAATTAATATTTTTTATTTTATTTTTTAAATAATTTTATTTGTAACAACTATTTTAAATTAAAAATATTTTAAATCATAAATATTACAACAAATAAATTTTTTAATTGAATGAGATGTAATTAATATTTGAAAATTATAATGAATAGTAGAACAATTGTTTAAAAATATAGAAATTGATTTTGATATGTTAAAATATGTATATCTTTTTAGATAATTATTTACGTGGTGAATGTAAAATGTAATTTTTTAATTACAATATATAATTAAATAGATGTATAAAATCTTTAATATAATAGTATATTAAAATTAAATTAAAATATTTTAAGAATGGAAGTGTTACTAACTTTTTTAAACTTTTATATCTCTGTTATATTTTTAGTATAATTGATAATATTAAAAAATCATTTATCTTAGGATATATATTTTGTCCCCACTCCTAAAATTTTTTGGGTCCATCATTGATTATAAATCTAAAGTATATTAACATAATATAATAATTATAATAATATTATTTAGGACAATAATTAAAGATTTATTGAATCAAAATTTAAAAAATATATATTATTAAATTAAATAAATATACAGAATTCTTACCTATATTATCATTATTCGGTCTGTTATTTGAACACAGTTCCGCTGTTATTATGAATATTTGACGATGGAAATATAAATTATATTAGTTTTACGTTATATTTAAGTGAAATGAGAAAGATGTAAGAAAAGAAAAAAATTTTTCTATTATGCAGTAACAGTAATCTTGAGATGAGAGATAATAAAGGAAGAAAAAGATAATTATAGAAGTTCTGTGAATATGAATGAATGAGATAAAAGAGAATGTAAATGTATGTGATAAAAGAGGAGGTGAGGTAGTGAAAATTTTTTAACGTAAAATAACTGACATATAGTGAAATACATGACTAGAAAAGATAAAATTGAAAAAGAATATTAGACACTAAAACAAGTTTTGTCATTATATATTATTATAGATTATAGATGTTATAGATATAAATTGTTATAGAAGATATTTTCAACGACAAGTAATTAATCATTATGCATTTGTTAAGGTGTTTTGTATTTTTTTTTATGATAGAATAATTAATTATAAAAAATGATTAAATTTTACACAATATGATAATCAACTTTTTTATAATAGAATAATCAAATTCTTTTATAAGTGAATAATAAATTTTTTCATAAATATAAAAATAGTAACTACTGTATTTTTTTGTTATGAATAATTTTATTAATTGTATTATAAATATAAATTTAATTTAATTATATTATTTATAAAATTCAATTACAAATGTAAACATAGTGCTCCATATTTTTACACCCATGAATTATTTTTATTGTTAGTAGAGAAAAAAGGACACTAATTAATGTGCTTAACGAATAAAGTTTTTATTTAAATACAAAATAATTGATATTTTCAATATATTTAAGTATTTATTAAGATAAATAATAAAAATGTTAACAAGTGATAATTTTAATGTAAGGATATAGACATGGAACATGACATGATATGAGACACATAAGAATACAAATTTAAAATTGTTCCTTGCAATTCTGTGTCACCGCCGCCGTTGCTGTATCGCAATCCCGGTGCCCCGCAGTTATTGTCTCATTACTTGTTTTTTATCAATTAAGTTGGATGTTCATTTTACTAAACATGCGGATGGTTCTTTTCATTATAAAGTGGATATTTATTTGGGTATACCATTAGTATTTTACTTGATTTACTTGATTCTGTATGCACACGATTCGCAGGATGTTTATTTTACTATGTATGTAGATGGTTCTTTTCACGAAGATGTGAATATTTATTATTAAACACCACTAAAAAAACCCCAATTTCTTCTCCCTCAAATATATGGTTTGAAAAAAGAAACAAGTACGAACACAATAAAAACACAAGAGACTTACGGGGGGAGGGTGGTGGCGCATTGACAGACAGGATTGGGATATACGGTTTCGCTACACATATAAATATTTTTGTCAACCACGTCTAACTAAGTTGGTCCAAACCCAACAAAAATTACTCACACAACATACGCGTAAATTACACACGTCTTGTTCTTTTTCGCCTTCCTTTACGTCATTCTTTTATTAGTATTGTTGTTGCTACATTTTTTAATTTTCCTCTCCCTCTTCTTTCTCCTGGTGGTTATTGCAGCATTTTTGTTGTTCTCTTTTTTTTTTGATTTTTTCTTTTTCTTGTTTTTATTCTGGTTAAGAAGGTAAAACAATAAGAATTTTGAAAATGTAACAGAAGAAGAAGAAGAAGAAGAAAAGAAGGAGGAGGAGGACAATTTTTAAATTGTGCATAAGTTATCAGAAAAATAACACCAATTTTTTTAATCGTGGTATGAAAAAATTCTTAATTTTGACACCAAACTTTCTTAATCATGACATTGGTTCTTGTTAAAAGGGTGAAACAAGAAGAATTATGAGAATGAGAAGCGGAGGAGGAGGAGGAAGAGTTTTGAATTATATAGAATTTATTAAAAAAATAGGCCAAAATTTTTTAAATGTATCACAGGAAGTACAAAAATATAGAATTTAAAAGAAAAATAACTACAATCAAATCATAATAGATCACCAGTAGTTTTACAGGAACTAAAAACTTGAATCAAATCCTAATAGCATCTAAATTTTAAAAAAATACAAGAGAGTTACAAATCAAGAAATTACAAAGCATAAAATTTATTCTTATTTAATTTTCTTAAAACAAAAAAAGAGATAAAAGAAAACAGTAGAAAATACACAGAACTGAAGGGCTCAAGCAGATGAAAAATTGGAGCAGAAGTAGAAATACAATGGTGACTAAAATACCCAACAGATGTAAAAGAACGATGATGACGAGATTGGCGAAGAACAAAGGCGAGGTAGAAAAGAACCACGATGAAGGTATGAACGTAACTATCGAGGACAAAAAGAACAGCGCCATCGCTGATCCAAGAAAAGAGGAGTGCCGCTGAGAAAGAAAAGAGAAGAGAAAACGTCGAGGTGGTGAGGAAGAGAAGACAGATCTGAGACAGGATGGCGACAAGATGTGAGATGGGAGATGAACGGAGGTGATTGTCACTGATGAGTAGATTAGAGAATGAGACTTGAGATGTTTGGGTCTGAGAAGCGAGAAGAGGGAGAAGGGAGAGGGAAGAGAGAGAGATGTGTGGCGCTGAATGAATGTTTAGGGTTAGGGTATTTGATTTCTAAACCTAACTATTTATATTATTTATTTATTAAATGTGCGGAACTGCGGATCGGATATGGGGATATTGGTGCGATATCTGCGATCCGATCATTTTAGAGTGCGGATCGGATAAGATCCGATCCAATGACTGTACAAATTGGATAATATTGTAATTTGTGGATCGGATACGAATAAATACCGCAAATCTGCGGATATTATCCGATTCATGTACAACCCTAAAAATGATTGTGCTTTAAAAATTTATGCTCTTGAATATTTATATCGATTGCATTGTGAATTTATATTTGTGTAATATGATAAATTGATGATTTAAATTTTGATGTTTATTATAGATTTTATATTAAATTATAATTTGACTAATTTTTAATCTTGTAAATAAAGTATAGTTTTACAGTATATAAAACTCTAGGTAAAACAAAAAAAAATCATATAAAAGGATCTTGTACATTTATTGTAAAAAAAGAGTGGAGAGAATCAAATTTTAACAGTTCGAATATACGATGTCATTTCTAATAAAAGTAAAGGAAGAAATAACTATTTTAACTCTTAATCCTTTTGTTATAATTCGATCTTAACTAATAAGCTATATCTCAACCTTTTACCTCAGACAAAATCACCTCGTCAGGGCTACTCATAATTCACTATATAATTGACCATTTAAAATAGGTTTAATTATTTTACAGGTTTCTATAATTTTACCGAATTTTCAATTAGGTTTCTATATTTTTTTTCTTTTCAATTAAATTCCTGTACCTTTTTTTTAATTAAGTCCCTACTGTCAGTGTAACGTTTGAGATAACAGAATATTCTTGATTAAAAAAGAATATTCTTGACAATTAGCTGTAGAGGCTTGGTGAACTAATATAAAATTTTCCCTAATACCCAAATAACCCCTCGCATTTCATTCCTAAAAAAAAAGAAACCTTAAGTTTCTCTCATCTCCTCCTTCTCCTGCCTCCGTCGACGGCATGTGTGTCTGCCATCGACTGCAACGGACGGTTGCTGGTGTGGCAGTTAATGAATTTTAGAGGGTAAAAATCAATTTTCAGTTTATAAGCCACAAAAATTCTAATTACCCAAAAATAAGGGGATTATATGTCACGTATCCCATTAAATCCAAATAATTAAAATTTAGGATAATATGTTTCCAAGCTGTTGTTCAAGTAAAGAGCTTTTCCAAGTTTTACAAGAACTCAATTAGAACATGGGTCATACTTCCGTTCCACCCATATTCATAAAATAAAGAGCGAAAACAATTATTGAAATATGAATAAAAGCATGGAATAAATTAGAAAGATCAAACGAATTAATCCATTACAAATAGACAGAGCTCCTAACCTTAACAATGAAGGATTAGTTGCTCATGGTTCAGAGAAGAAAAATAAGGGTTCTGGTAAAAAAAATGGTCCTGCCTAAATGTACGGAGTTTTTATTTATTACTAATCCTAATAGGTTTAAAATCAAAAATTAAAAATAATATCTTTTCCTAAAAGATAAGATTTGAATTTAAATTCGAATTAATTAACAGATCTTCAGTTGATGGTTGGGGACCACTTGATTTGTCCATTCTGCAGCTTCTAATCTGTGTTTTCTGGGCTGAAAAGTGGGTCAAAATAGCCCAAAATTCGTAACCAGCGTCATTTGTATTTTTGCAGATCGCGCATGTGACGCGTCCACGTCGTCCACGCGTTCGCGTCATTTGTACAGATTCCAGTCCACACGTTCGCGTCAAGCACACGATCGCGTCATTGCGATTTCTCCATTTCGTGCGGTCGCGTGAGCCATGCGTCTGCGTCGGTCTTCGCTGGTCATCTTTTTGGTTTCTTCTTTTTCTCTGCAGAAATTTCATCAAATCCCTCCGAATGCTACCTAAAATAAATAAAATTGCACAAAACTCAAAATAGCATCCATATTGGCTAAAATATAATTAATTCTAAATTAAACTCAACAATTTAGATGCAAATTCACTAGGAAAAGATAGATAAGATGCTCACGCATCAGTGTACCCTCCGTTGTCTTCACTCTGCGCTGGGTCCTTGTGCGTTGTTGTTGTCAGAGGTCTTCTCCACGGTTTGTCCGGCCAAGGCGTCTTCGTTCCCTCGCGGTGAAGGCCCTCGCCTGGAGTCACCGTGCCGCACCTTGCCGAGCCTCCGACCACGCCTTTGCTCCATCTCCTTGCAGTCAAAGTTTCCGCAAGTAAGTGACAAGGAAAAAAGCCTCCTTTTTTCAGTATTAAAAGTTGATATTTATGTTATTTTTTTTCAAAAAAAATATGGCATTGTTTGACTGTTGTTGCTGTGATGGTGGCGCTTTAAATGGATTCTACTTCTATTTTTATTAAATAGATTTTGCTTTCAATAAGGGATTTGTGAAAGTGTGAGTATGCTGATGGTTTCAAATTATGAAAGTCTGAACCTTTTTTTCAAATTATGTAATTGAATGGAGCTACTATGGCATTAGATGATGAATTTTGTTTATTCTTGAATGTTGATTGTTGTGGCTGTGATGATGTTGCTTTAAATGGATTATGCTTCTATTTTTAATACCTGTAGTGATGGAGGACTCGGATTTTACCATAGACATACACCATGGTGGCAAGTTTCATGATTTAGGGAACGGGCTAGAATATTTGGGGGGAAAAGTGTAACACCCCAATTACCCTAAACCTTACCTCTAGCCATAAAGCAAAGGTTAATCAGAGGTTACGACAATCCTAAGGCTTATACATATTTATATATATAGAAGGAAATAATATAATCTAGAAGCCTGATGAAGGAGTAAGCTCAAAAACAGAATTACAAAAGCGTGATACGTCCACACGAAGCTAACGCATAAGATACAAGATATAGGTACAAGAGAATAGAACAAATTTATAGATATAGTGATATAAACATAGGAAACTAGCCGCAGCTTGCGGAGTTTAAGCTGACTAATTACAAATAGAGTTATACAGAGTTTTAGAATTAAAACAACTTATACATCCTATCTATCAAGTAAGCCTCTAAGGCCATAAAGATAAATATACAAAAGGTGAGAGAATACTATGATGAAAGTAAAAACAGAAATAAACAAGGAATAACCATGCTCCGCTCTGTCACCATATACACAATCTCACCGAAGTAGATTACGACCTGCATCTGAAAAACAACAACAAAGTATGAAATGAGAACCGAAGGTTCTCAGTATGGTAACAGTGCCCAATGATGTAAGATGTAAGGCCCCGGAACGCCGAAGGCAATCCTAGAACTTCACATCGCGTACGGGTATTCAAGCTTAACAATATAAATAAATAAAGATATTTAAACCATAAACTGGGTTATCTGACCTAGGGAAATTCTAACTAATGCTACTAATACCGCTGTATCCCACATCCATTACCAACCTAACCTCCGTGCGATCCCATCGCCACCGCCTACCTAACCTCCTAAGCACCAGTCAATCACAATTAATGCAAACAAGTAAAACACATATAATATTCATATATAACAAGTAGTTCAAGAAGCAAATATGGATGTTATACAATTAGACAAACTCATGTAAACAAAGCAAGCAAGCATATAGAAGATGCACATAATGAATGTCTGCCCTATTGGCTGTGATATCACATGTTGGTTATTGTGCCAAACCCGACGGCAAATCCAGTCGACAACTCCCGGATTAGTCTCTCTATTGCGCATAAGAAGGAAAATTTCGAGGGAAAGTGCCCTACCACCTTCTCCTTTCAGAGAGAAATATTCCAAGGGAACGTGCCCTACCACCTTCCTCTGGTTGTCGCATGATTCCGTGGGTTAGTGCCCTACCACCTTGCAATCAGAGAGAAGTCGCATTTTCAGGAGGGATAATTCCGAGGGATAAGTGCCCTACCACCTTCTCCTTTTAGAGGGAAATATTCAGAGGGAACGTGCCCTACCACCTTCCTCTAGTTGCGAAAAGCAAGAGTGAGAAGCCCAGCTTCAACTCTCACATCCGAACGTAGGCGGGATTCTGCCATAGCCCCTACGATGGAGAACAATGCATAGTATAATTACATATTCAATCTCAAAGGCCACTCCTCATAACACACTCCCACTCATGCTCATTCCATCAACCTTAGTCATTCACCAAGTTCACTACTCTTTCTTCTCTCTCAACCAGACTCAACATCAATACAACAGAAACCTAAACCTCCGTTCTCTAACTTTCCAAAATAATCATCAACTAAAACCCTTAGCCTATTTCCCTTATTCCCATACTCAAATCTAAGCCCAAAAACCTTAAAATGGTGTTACAGAAGCTTTCAACCTTGTTGGGAAGGTGAAACAGTTGAAAACAAAGTTTAAAATTATGAAACAGGGCGCGTGCATCTGCACAAGGGTGTGCGTGCGCATGCCCAGGAAGATTTTCAAAGTGTGCGTACGTACAAGGGTGTGCGTACGCACATGTACCAACATTTATAAGGTCTGTGCGCTCGCACAAGGTATGCTAGCGCTCCCAACAGACTGGCCTTCCCAACGTGTGCGTACGCACAGGTCTGTGCGTACGCACAGGTTGCAATTTCCCATTGGTGTGCGCGCGTACAAGCTGTGCCAGCGCTGCAAGCAGATTGCCTGCCTCTGCGTGTGTGGACGCACAGGTCTATGTGTGCGCACAGGTCACAATTTGCGCAGAGTGTGCGTGCGCACATACCAGAAAACTCATAATTCTGTAACTTTGCAGAATTTCAAGTTTTCAACACTAACTTTAAATGATCATAACTCCCTCTACAAAAATCCATTTTCCCCAAACTTTATATCATTTTAAAGCTCTTAAAATCATCTTTAATTTAAAACAAATTCCAATCAATTTTAAAAACCGAAGCAAAAGTTATGATCAGACAAAGCTCACCAAAAATCTATTTTTATCCAAAACCTCAAACTCCACAATTTTCCAATTTTCACAACAAAAACAAACCAAAATCATACTCAAATATCATAAAACTCTACTGCACACTACACTCTAACATTCCATTACACTTCCATCACCTCCACACCTAATTCACTTAACATTCTCTCCATAAACCAACACAAAACCATAATCCTCAATCAAAATTCTCAATCATGAACAATTTACACAATTCCTACATCAAGAACCCATATATCACTACCAAATCATAATTGCCAATCCAATCATGAACCTACACTCAAAATCACCACCAACCCTCAACAACCTCAACAACCAAAACGTTTTCTCTCATCTACAACAATAATTCGCATATTCATCATCAACGTTCATAACCATTAAATACCAATAATCACCAACAACATAGATCATCACACATCATACTCATCAATATTAACCCATATAAATAATCACCATGACTACTCATCAATACTAATAATCTCCAACAATCATCATCAACCATACTAATCCAATACAACCAAGAATTAGCACCAATTCATATATAATCATTCATACACCAACAACATTCAATCCTATCTTAGGTCAACTAGCCTAAGTGTCCATGAACATTACATGTTACATAAAATAAACCGAAATCATACCTTGACCGATTCCTAAAATATTCCCAACATCAAAATAAAGCCACCACCAAGCTTACTCCAAAACCTCAATCAACTCCAACAAACACCAAAACTCAATCTAATATCACATATACATACCAACATCAAAACTTAAGATACACAAAATAACTAAACACAAGAGTTTAGTGAAACCTTACCTTATCCAACGTGATTAGGGATAAAATCCATCAATTATCCGCTACTAGAGATCACCTAAACAAGCAAAACCACAAAATCTACTCAAAAACCAAACACAAAAATGCACAGAACTTAGGGCTGGAAACTGGGAAGTAGAACGCGATTCCTTACCATATTTCTGTGTCGGTTGTACTGAAGAAGGCTTCCGTAGGTGCGGTCCCAGACACCAATAAAGAGTGATTCTGTATCCGGACTGAAAGATACACCAGAGATCTCCCCAAAAAAATCAATTTCCTGTTCCTTCTCAAATCCACGCTTTGCGTCAAAGACATGCACAAAGTCAGCTGGCTCAGCCATTGCCATGAACTGCCCATCAGATGTGAAACGTATTGAACGTATAGCTCCAAGGTTGCCCTTCAGAACAGCAACAGACTTCGACAAATTTCGAACATCCCAGACACGGCAAGTTTTGTCTTGGTTCCCGGTAGCAAAAATACGGCCATCAGGATGCCATGCAGATGCAAATGAGTAATCCAAGTGTCCACATAACTGCGTGATTGTCTACAAAGTCACCAAAAATAAAATTTAGAAATCCATAGCACATACACACTAGGAAAATCCACTACCATACTACTCTCATTTTAAAATTTCCCTCAAGAAACATAAAAGCAGGAATTTGTGACATGGAAAAACAGAGCATGCCAACCTTTCCAGTTTGAGAATCCACCAGCAGCCCTTCTGGATTGTCTCCAACAATTGCAAGAAGTTTACTATCAGGGCTCAATGAAGTATGCTGCAGATAAAAGAAACCGATTCATATTGTCATTTATTATTCTATTCCAATACTAGCTGTAGGATTCTTACTGCAGGATCAAAGAAAAACAAAGACATTTTTATCCACATGCATTCTCAATCTTATCTACTGATATAAAATTCAACTAGAAGTGGCAACTCTTGTCATCTTTTTTATTTTTATTTTTTTTTTCCAAACATAGAAAATCAGCTAGAAGAACTTACATTTACAGGCCAGGGGAAGCAGAAATGCTTGGAAAGCTGAAATTTCTCCATATCAAAGTCTCTGACTCCACAGTCATTATTTGAAGCCATGAAATGAACCGCTCCACTGGCAGATTAATTGATAGTTACTTGTTAGCAAGCAAACAACCATGTATGAAGGTTGTACATAGTAATTGCTCACAGCACAAATCAACAGATTAAGGACCCAAAATAAAGAGAGAGAAAAAAGAGTAATAAGAAAGAAAAGAATGAAGACCTGGGATGCTCATAATCTCGACAGCATTTGTGATCGCATTGTCCTCATAAGTAGTTCTGGAACAAAAGCTAACCCCAGGTCGATCTAAGTACTGTAAGACATTTGACAGGAAAAATGGTTGAATGCATGAATTAACAATAGTGGTGTTTATAATACCAATCATGTCAGATAAGAAAATTATTAGCATAGAAAATGAAGTACCTTGCAAATAAGTTCTCCTTGAAAGCCTCCAGCAATCAACAAGTTGTCTCGCACTGCCAGTGTACTAATTTGTGTTTGAGTAAACCCTTCCAAGAGGCTTCCAGGATGTTTCTGTTAGCAACACACATTTAAAACCTTAGATTCTGTTTTCAAGCCATGAGATCAACAACAGACGGGAGACAAAACGTTTACCTCACACGGAGCCACATGCCCTTGTACATTCAGGATTTCGGATCTCTTGGAGTGCAACGAAGACCAGTGAACAATTGAGTAATGTGAAACAAGATATACATCATGCTTCGATGTTGACCAAACCAAGTTTCGTAGCTACAAATAACAAATTAAAACTTCTCAGTTAACATACAGGTTTCTAAAATAATAATAATACATGAGATATAGACCAAACAAATGTTTTCACATCCACACCTAAAAAATGCAAATAATTTCCATATAACATACTTGGAAATGAAGTATCGTTGACTTCACAGATCTAGTGTTCTGCCAGAAATCATAAAATCTTCCTCCTTTATCTGTTGGCCTGCATTCCTGTAGACAAGAACCGGGGGCATAAGGACAAAAGATCTCTGCAATGTTAATCAAATGTTATAAAACTTTAAGCAAAACCCTGTACCTTCTCCGAAAGTTCCCCTGATTGTGGTATATTTTCATAATTCTTGTACTGCTCTAGTCTAGTTTGTCTATACTTTTCACGACTAATACTCAGTCTATCCCATGGTATACCTTGGATATCCTTTCCCTTCCTAGCTTCTGCGGCAGTGGTATCTGTTATACGATTTTCCTGCTATTGAGAACCCAAATTACCCCCACACAAGAAAAAGTGCAAGCAGACAGAAAAGATTAGGTCAACGGTCGTATTCTACTAAAATTCAGTCATGCAAAGTTAAGTCATCCTATAGGTATGAAAAGAAACCGAATGCAGCAACAATACAATAATAAGATATATATACACATAAGAGACACAAATTATTGAAAAAATACTTCATAGTGACTAGTAATGAATAAACATTCAAGACAATAGAAATTAAAATTGCTTATGACTCGAAACAAACCAAAGGATCGTATTCATCATCATCATCCGAATCTGATTCACCAATGCTCTGCCTCGGAAATACACATCATCTTCTACCTCTGCCATTTCATTATCATCTGCAACGTACTCCATTTCGTCCCTGTTGTAATGAGACATGTTTGCCAACGCTGTTGAAAATTGATACCTAGTCCATAAATGGGAGTGGGATAAAATGACTAAACTAAATTCAATAATTGAAAGGGAGAAACAAAAAAAATCAGAATCAGATTTTTTGCCTAGCAGTAAGCTGCACTAAAGTTAAACGCCATACCCTAAAACTAAATACATCCTTTAATTTTGTAATAAAAACAAAAGCATCTTCCTTCTAAACCTAAACCGACAACGAATAGAAAAAATAATTAAGAAAACCTGAGAAATAAATATCATTAATCTGAACAAATTCCAACCATCCTATGAAATTAATTCCAACATCAACATACATGGAACCAAAATTTCCCCAACTTCGTTTAATTCCGAACACAACAAGATGGTTTCACAGAGAAACCCCAAAAACCAGAAACCGAGAAAAGTAAATCAAATAAAACACCTAAAAGGATACCTACCCAGGAACCAAATTGCAGCATCTACACACGCGAATTTGTAAAAATGAAAACTTTAATAGATAAAAGGAAAATTAAATTAAGAAAATAAAAAGGGGTTGAAGCAATTGCGATTTATCGCAGGAAACGACGAGAAAGAGTTTAACTGGTTCAGAAAAATTCAGACCTGTGTAAAAATTGGAGGGGTTCGTGAATCCAAGCCCTTGTTTTGTGGTTGAAGCGTTTGTTGGATCTCGATGATAAGGACCTGAATTAGATCTCCGTATGCGAATGAACCACCTTTGCAGAAAAATAATATATAATATAATTTATATATTTATATTTATAAATAAATAGATAGATAGATAGATAGATACTTAGATAGACAGATAGAAGATAGATCAGATATCTCGATTCCTCTTTGCGTTGCAAACCCTGAATCCAATTGACATAATATCACTGATTAGTGCGTAACACTCAATAAACTAACATTATTTATAGGTTTGTTAAAAGATTTGATTTAGGTTTGATTTATTTAATAATATTTTTAAGAATTTTAAATTTAAATTAATATTATCTAATTTAATAAGATTAAATTTTATTTAGATTAAGTTATTTTATTTGTTAAGATATTTAAATATTAGAGATTTATTTAAATATTTTTTGTAAAATAATTTATAATTTTTTATGAATAGATTTTATATATATTTTTTATTTATTTATTTTATTTGTTGTACGAAAAAAATTGTAAGATCTAATTTAAGATAATTTTGTATATTAGTTCTTTCAATTTTTACTTTTTAAAAATTTTACAGGAAAATATTTCTAGTGATTTAAATTATTAAAAATAGAATTTTAGAGGTTTATTGAAAAAAATTCTCTGTCAAAAGTTTATTTTCTAATTGCGAGTAACATGACTAATTTGATATTTATTAAAAAAATAGAATTAATTTAATTAAGTTATTAAAATAGATAATTGGTGATACTTTTTTAGATATTTTTTAATTTATCCTTATAAGATTTTTACTTTCTATTTATTAATAACTAGTGATTCAACAGGCACTGTCATACTTGTTCAGCCGCTTTTTTATTGAGTTAAAAGAATATTTTATATTTTTATTTTTAAAATTATAAATTTATTATCAATAACTAAAAATTAAATTATGAAAAATAAAATATTTAAATTATTTAATATATATAAAAGTATAAAATAAAAATTTAAATTAAAAATAAAAAAAAATTGTTGTTATCATGTGTAACGAAATCAAGATAAAGAGTTACTAATATTATTTACAAATTAGTTATTTATATATAAATTTATTTATTTTGTCAATCCTATTTAATTTGAAGTAAATTTAAAATTTATATTCAGAATACTCTTTTTATACATAATTTTAATAGATAAAAATTATTTCTTTAATCTTATATTAAATATCTTTAATTATTTTTAATTTTATTATTATTTTAAAAATGATTAATTTTACTTTGATTATATCATCTTATCATATTAATTTTATTATACAACTTATCATTTTTTCTTGTAATTATGTTGCCATAATTTTAATAGATAAAAATATTCTTAATCTTATATTAATATCTTTAATTATTTTTAATTTTATTATTATTTTAAAATGATTAATTTTTACTTTGATTATATCATCTTATCATATTAATTTATTATACAACTTATCATTTTTTCTTGTAATTATGTTGCCTTATTTCATTCTCCTTCCTTGTTTTCTTCTTTTATTAACCCCAATTACGATCAATTACCACAGTATTATTATCGCAGTTCACATTTTTGTTTATCACGTGATCTATACATATTCATTGTGTTAACTTTTGAGTTGTTAAAGATTTATTAAAGAATTATTTTCTTATTTAATTTAGATATCTAAATGTATAAGTAACTATTATAGATACTTATTTTTCATACTTGCTTGTTAAGTCATACTTTATCATTTTAAAAAAAAATTTAAGATATCAAGCATTTAAAAATTTTGTATAGAATAATTAAATATAAAATTTATGTTATTTAATTTTTTAATATATAGAATAATTAAATTAAATTAATTTAGGTATAATACTAAAATTATTATATTGTTACTATGTGTAACAATGAAAATAAAAATTTATACATATTTGTAAATTTATTATTTCTCAATTATATTTAATTTAAAGCAGATATAAAAATTTATATTTAAATCACTATTTTTCTCGCATAATTTTAATAGTTAACAAAAATTTATTTCTTATAATTTTATATTCAATATTTTAATTATTTTAGTTTATTATTTTTTTATGATTTTTAATTTTTATTTTTATTATTCTTTTTTCTTACAATTATCTATCTATGTATGCCTCACCACTACTCTTATGTTGGCTGTTTTCTCTTCCTTCCTCGGTTTTTTATTTTTTCTATCTTCTCTCGATCACAATTAGTTACTATCGTGCATGTATTAGTTCATAATTATTACACTCAAAAGTAAATACTACTTTAAAAATTTAAAAAAAAGTCTCATAACTCTTGTATGAATCATTTACATTCCTGTAAATTAAACTTTTTTCTATTTTGAGTTTTTTTATTATCTAATGCATACAAAATCACATTTTATTTATGATAAAAGTTAAAATTAAAATTAAATGACATTAACACTTTTTGTTTAATAAAATTAAAATAAAGCAAAATAATATAAGCATAAAAACTAAAAAAATAGATGGCTCTAGAAAAGGATAATGTTTAATTTTATGTCATTATGTATGAACAGTGATTTATTTTATTATGGAAATTTACTATATTAATAATATGGATCCATATGTTACCTAGATTATTTCTTTTATAATAGCTTACCATTGTAATTATTTTTTCAATGAATGTATATAAAGAGTACAAAGTATATAAGGTGTAATAACTCAACAAATATTTTCTAAGAAGAATTTTCATTCTCTTCAACAATGAGAAGAACTTATTTTTCTCCCTCTCTTAATCCCTTCTGGTTTAATAACATCACAGCTTGAGCAGTTTAGGGTATGAGATTTTCTTCATGGTGCGGTGAGCGTGGAGAGCAACCAAGCTGTGAATTGAGATCCAATCCAATTTGCCATTTTTTTCTATCCCTAATTTTTCTTTTGACATTTTCTTTCCCATTCTTACCTCTTCTTTCAAACTCATCCAATAGAGTTTGATGAGAGGCTATTTCGCAAGATTCTTTCTTGGTGAACATAGTTGTTTCGATCAATGAGTTGGAAGGAAGAAGATCTGAATCCTTATTATTCTGTGATTTATTGATTTCTCAAAATGGCGAACATGGTAAACAGATCTTCCAAATTGTAGAGGCCATGGAGCTACATTGGCTTGCTCTCATTGTAACAAGTAAGGCCACACAGAAGATGTATGCTATAAGAAGCATGGGTACTCCTCCCATTTCTATCAACGGTAACAACTTAACACCACCATCAATCACGTGATCACTGAGGGGCGTGATGATATACTCAATGACAAACAATCTCAGCTCAATTGTCTTCAAGAGAACACTGTTCACTCCAGAGCAAAGATTTGCCTTGTTATAGTTGATCGAAGACAAAAGTGTGCAGCAAATAATGCAAATCAAATTTTGACTAATGCCATTCAGATTTCCACTCCAGGTAAAACCAGTGCATTACATTTTAATGCGAGAATTATGAGTATTATTACTCCAAAATCTGCACTATGGGTCATTGATTCCGGTGCAACAGATCATGTGACTTTTGACTTAAAAGATTTTGCAAGTTTTCAAAATATCACTCCAATCAATGTGATATTGTCAAATGGGACCAAAACTGTTAGCACTATCATTGGCACAATCACATTCTCTAAAAAAACTTTTCTCAAAAATGTTTTATACTTTCTTTCTTTTGATTTTAAACTGATCTCTGTGTCAAAGTTAACATCAAACTTACATTGTCAACTGTTAATCAATGATAAGTGTTGTAAGATACAGATCCACATCAAAGATGATTGGCATTGCTGAGTGTATAGAAGGGTTATATACAATGAGTAGAGAACCAGAATTCTCTCACTTTTCCCCTCTTCCAACAAAGCAAGCTTCATAGGAAGCAACTACGACTACTACTCATCCCACCATACCTTCACACAATGAGTACAACAACATTTGGCATCTTAGATTAGGACACATACCCATGCATAATTGATTTTTCTGAGAAGTATTATCCTTTTATAGATTGTATTGCTTCAAAACTTCCTTGTGATTCATGTCATTTTGCAAAACAAAAGAAATTATCTTTTAATCTTAGTATAACTGAAATAAAAGATTGTTTTGACTTAGTTCATATGGATATCTGTGGTCCTATTCTGTCCCTTTCAATGAAGGACATAGATATTTTTTATTGTGGTGGATGGCAAGAGCAGATTCACTTGAATTTTTTTATGAAAACCAAATCTGAAGCATCACAATTAGTTATTAATTTTGTGAATTTTGTCAGAGTACAATTTGAAAATAAGTTAAGAGTATAAGGACTGACAATGGGCTAGAGTTCACTCTAAAATCCTTTTTGCATCAACTGGAATTTTACACCAAACTTCTTGTGTAGAAACACCAGAGCAAAACGGAATTGTAGAGAGAAAACACTAGCATATTTTAGGTGTTGCTAGAGCATTACTATTTCAATCAGGAATTTCACATTATTTTTGACAATACGCAGTTGTTCACGCCATTCACCTAATTAATAGACTACCCAGCACTAACCTGGATAATGCTAGTCTTTACAAGCTTTTGTATGGTAACTTACCTGACCTTTCACATTTAAGAGTATTTGGTTATCTTGCATATGCCTCTACATTAACAAATTCAAGAACAAAATTAGACCCAAGAGCTAGAAAATAGCTTTTCTCGGTTTTAAATTAGGAACAAAGGGTTTTCGACTTATTGATTTAAAATCAAAGGAAATTTTCTTATCCAGAAATGTAACTTTTTATGAAACTCATTTTCCATTTTTACATTCAACTAGCACTGACATTTTTGTGGTACCCACTCATACTCCACAATGCATTGATCTTTTTCAATATGATACACCATCCATACATCATTTGCAATCACCCACACATACCACATTCACATATTCAAATGAATATTTCTCAAGCTCCATGCATTCACCAATTTTCTCACACACCATTGCACCCATTACCACACCACACACTAACAATGCACCTGCATCACAACACTCTGACATCACACATGACTGCATTACTAGAAAATATGAAATAGTCAAATCGCCTGCTTATTTGAAGGACTATCATTGTATGACAATTCAGACAGATCACTCTAGCAACTTTGCCAACTCTAACTCTTTATACCCTATCTACAACACTTTTATATGATAAACTAACCCCAAAATAAGTCACTTTCTCTAGCCATCACCTCAAATCAAGAACCTAGCACTTATGAGGAAGCGGCTGCACATGAATGTTGGAGAAAGGCAATACAAGATAAATTGACAGCTCTAGATCAGAACAGAACTTGGTGTCTCACTGAACTCCCAAAAGACAAGAAGGTTGTGGGTTGCAAATGGGTTTTTCGGATAAAATTCAATCCCGATAGCACATAAAGAGGCACAAAGCGAGGCTAGTTGCAAAAGGATTCACTCAAGTGCAAGGAGTAGATTATGGTGATACTTTTAGTCCAGTTGTCAAAATGACTACCCTACGAGTAATCTTAGCATTAGCCGCGGCAAAGAAATGACATTTGAAATAGCTGGATGTCAACACTGCCTTCCTTTATGAAGATTTGGACAAGAAAGTTTATATGAAGATACCACCCGGTTTGGATGTGTCACAACCAGATTTGGTTTGTAAATTGCAAAAATCTCTATATGTGCGTAAGCAAGCAAGCAGGCAATGGAACATTAAGCTCACTCAGACTCTTGTGGATGCTGGTTATAAGCAGTTTTTTTTATGATCATTCACTCTTCATCAAGAAACAATCTGAAAGCTTCACTGCCATTCTAGTATATGTTGATGACTTGGTTTTAACCGAGATTGACATTAGCGAAATCAATTCCATCAAGTAAAATTTGGATGACAAATTCAAAATAAAGGATCTTGGTGATCTCAAATACTTCTTGGGAATGGAAGTAGCACGCTCTAACTCTGGAATTCACATTTATCAGCGGAAGTACACCATGGACCTTCTCAGAGATTTTGGTTATCTAGATTGCAAGCCTCTCTCTATCCCCATTTGATTATAGTCAAAAACTCTCAAAGGAATCAAGTACTATTTTAACAGACAACACTGTTTACAGACAGCTCATCGGCCGACTCCTTTACCTCACAAATACTATACCCGATATCTCTTATGCTGTGGGACGTTTGAGCCAATTTTTGAACTGTGCAACCACTTCTCAAGCTGTTTTTTGCATACTCTGATATTTAAAAGGTCGACCTGCAACTGGTCTTTTCTTCTCCTCTACTTCTAATATGTATCTCATTGGATTTGCCAATGCTGACTGGGCTACCTGTGCCGATACTCGTCGCTCCGTTTCTGGTTATTGCTTCATGCTTGGGAATTCTCTCATTAGCTAGAAGAGTAAGAAGCAAACCACAGTTGCCAAGTCCTCTGCAGAAGCTTAATATAGGTCTCTTGCTGTTGCCACTTGTGAAGCTAGTTGGTTATCTTTCTTAATGGATTTTATTGGTTTGTCGCTTCAAAAGTCTATCACTCTTTTCTGTGACAACCAGTCAGCCATTCATATTGCTAATAATCCCATCTTTCATGAAAGAACCAAACACATTGAGGTGGACTGGCACATTGTTCGTGAAAAGCATTTGTTTGGTCTCATTCATCTTATGCCAGTCCGTTCCAAAGATCAACTTGCTGATTTTCTTACCAAAGCTCTACACCGGGTCCTTTTCTTGCTAATGTTTTCAAGCTAGGATTATTAGATTTACATAATTCTAGCTTGCGGGAGGGTGTTACCTAGATTATTTCTTTATCAATAATAGGCTTACCATTGTAATTATTTTTTCAGTGAATGTACATAAATAGTACATAGTATATAAGGTGTAATAACTCAACAAACATTTTCTAAGGGTAATTTTCATTCTCTTCAACAATGAGAAGAACTTATTTTTTTTCCCTCTCTTAATCCCTTCTGGTTCATCAAACCATCAACATCACAGCTTGAGCAGCTTAGGGTATGAGATTTTCTTCACCATATTTACCAGAATGCATAAAATGCAAAATTGATACCAAAATACATTTTTCTCATAATCTATGTAAACCGCGACAGGTCCACGGTTTAGAATACACGTAATCCGCTATAGGAGTGTCTCGATTTACGTGCTACGAGAAATAAGCATAAACTGCGACAGGGGTATCGCGGTTTATGTGCGGACATAAAATGTGCATAAACCACGAGAAGAGTGTAGCGGTTTATGCGTTAGTATAAATACGCTGAAGGGGTTTTGCGGATTACATTTGTGCTAGAGAAAAGGTTTTCTAGCGAGAGAAGTAGAGGTTTTCTAGAGAGAGGAAAAGAGAGAAAAGTGTGGTTGAGTTGAGTTGAGATCAGAGCTGGGACCATGGCAGAGGCATGCAGTCTATACAGGCTCAACGACGTTGCGCACGTTTCTGGGAGCATAAACGAAGAGGTTAGTTTGGTTATTTTTAGTTAATTTATTTTGTATAATATTTTTCGTATTTTTTGTATTTTTGGTTATTTTTAGTTTTGTTATTGTTAGTTAATGTATTTAAATTTAGATTTAAATTATTATTTTAAATCATAAAATGTAGTATTTAATTAATTTAGATTAAGGTCTTGAATTGTTTATGTCTTTCATTGAATTTTGTGATTAGAAAATAGGAACTGTATGTTACATGTTTAAACTTTAAAATTGTAGTGTCTGTGATAGATGACTATAAATTTGTGTTGCGTTTTTTATATGTTTGGTTTCTTCTGTCACATGCTCCAGCCGAGAAGGTGTATATATTGTGTTCAGAGGCAGCAAAACATGCCTCTGCATGACAGGATCGTACCATATCTGGAGAGGGCCGGTTTGTACCACCTGGCGAGGCTCAACGTCAGGTGGTTCTAGTTGGACGAGCCCTTAGTCAGTGCTTTCATTGAGAGGTGGCATCTTGAGATGCATATCTTTCATATGCCCTTTGGAGAGTATACTATCACGCTGCAGGATGTAGCATACCAGTTGGGGCTGCCCGTGGATGGTTTACCTGTATCCGGGTGTCTTACTGATTTTGAGAAGTTTATGGAAGAAGGCAAACTGGCATGGGAGTGGTTTGAGGAACTGTTTAGCGAGCTTCCACCACAGAATAAGGTGAAGCAGTATACAGTCCACTTCACCTGGTTTCATGAGAGGTTCAGGGTGCTGCCAAATGATGCTACGGAGGAGACCGTACGCATATACGGACGGGCTTATATTATGATGCTGCTTTTCACTCAGTTGTTTGGTGATAAGAGTGGAAACCGGTTCATATACGTGGTTGCCCTTTTTGGCGAGACATGATGATATGGGCAGTTATAGTTGAGGGTCGGCAGCATTGGCCTAGCTATATCGTTGCATGTGTCGAGTGGCCAACAGAAATGTAACAAACTTGGCAGGCCCCTGCAGCTACTACAGTCATGGATTTTCTGGCGATTTTTTAGCCTTAGGCCGCGGGGATTCGACACATATCCCTTCCATTGGCTTCCAGGTATACATATTTGTACAGTTAGTCTTGAACTGTAACTTTTTTTATTAGGGTTCTACCTGTAAACTTTGTATAATATTGTATTTCATTCATGTGGGCCACCTACTTGCCTTCATTCGACCGCAAGGAGGAGAGAGCCGTCCAGTGTCGCCTAACGTTGGACCGATTAGGCGATCGAGATGTAAGTTTATTCATTTTGATTCAATTTTTATGTAGTACTTAACTATATATTGTTAGTTAATAGACTAATTAACGTATTCTATCAACATCTGTAGATTGTTTAGGAGCCTTATGCTTTGCTCGACATGATGGCTGTCGTTCATCCAGAGATTTTCATAGAGGAGCACAGTCGGTTATGGCGTGCATGTACTTCCTTGATATACTTCACCGTCATTGAGTGGCACCAGGTGGATAGGGTGCTGCCACAGCTGGGTGGCGTTCAGCACGAGCCTGAGTAGGCCTCAAACATTGATTGGCTCCATGCCAAAGATCGGAGGGGTGGGGAAATATGGTTCCCGAGCTACTACCAGGTATGGCACCTTAGTTGGCAGAACAGGGTCGATGCTGTCCTGAGTATCCCCTGGGTGCCTGATCCCGGGCCGTCCGCAGACTTTTTGCGATGGTGGTACAGAGTGGCCCATAGGTTTCTGTTGCCGGATTTCTTGATTGCCGATCCTAGGACCGAGGAGATCTCACAGGATGTTGTTCAGAGAAGGTCGTCACAGGCTCCTTCTAGAGTATCCATGCCAGACGTGCCAGATAACATGCGCGTTGAGCGGCGACAACGCGTTGGTACCCGGGCTACAAATCGGGAGAGGCGATGGCTGGATAACATAATTTAGGATGACAGATCTGGTGACGACGGAGTCGGACATGCCGATCACCGTGTCCGGCGTGGCCGTCCTCAGCGTCGGAGTGGTTCATCAAGGGGCACATCTGCTGGTCCTGATGATAGACCTGTTGAGCATGTAGGGGCGAAGACCCAGGAGGTTCCTCTTACACATGTTTCGAGCTCCCAGATATACCATGACATCCATGGCCAGATGTATGATGACCTGACGGGTCCGACTTTCACGATGGATATGGACCATGAGGTTGAAAGTTCACAGTTCTATTCCGACTTTGCAGATCTCATCCGGGATGACGACCCTCCACATTTTCAGAAGCAGACCCCACAGGATCAGGTAACTAAGACCAAACCCCAAATGGACATTGCGCAAGGGTACCACCCAGATATGGATGATATGCAGCGGTACCAGGCGCAGATGTCTAACCCTCATAGATTCCAGTCCCACCTACATGTAGACTTGAATGAGCCTGCTGGCAGTCCGTATGATAATTGGTTGGGCATGGGAGGGACGCCTGCATCTGCATATGGCATGGGCATGCCCGTTGATCTTCCAACACAACAGCGCCAGAGGCCCGCCAGAGTGAGACGGGCCGCTCGATGTGGTACAGGGTCGCATTTCCTAGGCGCATTTGGACATGACTCTGACGACGAGGATGAGGACAGGAGCCGTAGCTTACTATTTTATGTTTTCATTGACAATACCTATGTATGTCGGACTTACCATGTACTTTTGTATTATATGTGTTTGTACTTAATATATTTCCATTGAATTAGGTGTGTGTAATGTATATTTTTGTTAACCATACACTATGTTTTATGTTTATATAAATTGTATACTAACGCATAAACCGCTACACCCCTCTCGCGGTTTATGCACATTTTACGTCCACACGTAAACCGCGACACCCGTATAGCGGATTACGTGTATTCGTAAACTGCGGGACCCCTATCGCGGTTTACATAGATTATGGAAAAAATGCATTTTGGTATCCATTTTACATTTTATGCATTCTGGTAAATATGGATCTCATATTATTTAATATAGTAAATTGCCCTTTTATTATATTTATTTTTATACCAAACAACAAAAGTTAAATTTTATGTCCGGTTTTTATTAATTATATTACTTATTTATAGTTGTTTAAATTAGACTTTATATTTATTAAGTCATGTTTCTTTCCAAGAAAAAAAAATAGTTATGAAGTTATTTTATTTTTTTTATAAGAGTACATTTATTATATCATAATTTTAATAATTAATGTAATATTTAAAAAATTAAATAAATATATATTTATTTTCATTACATTCAAGAGTGAATTATATGTATTTTTATAGTCAAGAAATATACTTCTTCTATAATTACTAGTTTTTCAATCATCTAATTTTTAGAAGAATAAATTATATGTAAAATGAATCTCGATATATTGGTACAAAAATTATTCTGCGTAATTTTAAAAAAAAATATTGTCTTGTTAAGTTATTTTACTTTTATTCTTTTAAAAGTATATCCAAAATTTAAAAAAAATCACATGAGTAATTTACATCCATAAAAACTCTTAATAAAGTTGCTAGGAAAAATATGTGAAAGTTTTTTTATTCAACGACGGATGTATGGAAAAAATTATTTTAATAATAAACTTCTCTCACTAAGAGTAATATTGGAACTTAAATTTAAACGCCAATTGACATTATATATTGTGTAGGTACCTATAGTATATTAAAATAATATGATAACAATTTGAAGAGAAAAATTATTTTGTGTAAATTTATTTTTAAAAAAATAGACCCTGTTGAACTATTTTACTTTTATTCGTTAAAAATATATCCAAATAAAAAAAACTGCAATAATAATTTATATCTAATAAGAAAATCTTAATGAGATTACGGTGAAAAATAGGTAAACATTTTTTATTTAACGTAATTGATGGAAGAATTTTTAATAATAAACCTTTCTTAAAGAATAATATTAGAACTTAAATTTAGACACCAATTATTATTTATATTGTGTAAATTAGTAAATACCAAGAGTACATTAAAATAATATGATAATAATAATAATAATAATTAAAAAAATTTTTTTGTATATTTATTTAAAAAATTTATCCTATTTATTGCAGGAGAATTCATTTTAATAATAAATCTCTATCTCTACGAATAATATTGAAATTTAAATTTAGATACCAAAATTTTTGGTATTGTCATTATATATTGTTATAAACAATGACGGACCCAAGTTAAATGAAGAGGGGGCACTTGCCCCCACTAAGTTATAAGAAATAATAATATTAAATAAATTAATATATTTATTTCAATGTAATATATTTTTGTTTTCATAAAAATTTATAAAATTTTATTTTGAGATTTATATTAAAAATTTTCTTTTATTAAATTTAACATGTAATAATATTTATTTTATTAAATTTGATTTAATATTAAAATTAAAAATAAGTAAATAAATTAACTCAATAAAAAATTAATGAATGATAATATAACTTTTAAAACTAATCAACTAATTAATTATTAAACTAAATCTCAGGTCTCTAAATGTAAATAAAATTATTAGAGTCTTATTTTGTCTTTAAAAATTAGTTATAATAAATAAAAGAATATCTATATATTAATTAATATTTTTTATTTTATTTTTTAAATAATTTTATTTGTAACAACTATTTTAAATTAAAAATATTTTAAATCATAAATATTACAACAAATAAATTTTTTAATTGAATGAGATGTAATTAATATTTGAAAATTATAATGAATAGTAGAACAATTGTTTAAAAATATAGAAATTGATTTGATATGTTAAAATATGTATATCTTTTTAGATAATTATTTACGTGGTGAATGTAAAATGTAATTTTTTAATTACAATATATAATTAAATAGATGTATAAAATCTTTAATATAATAGTATATTAAAATTAAATTAAAATATTTTAAGAATGGAAGTGTTACTAACTTTTTTAAACTTTTATATCTCTGTTATATTTTTAGTATAATTGATAATATTAAAAAATCATTTATCTTAGGATATATATTTTGTCCCCACTCCTAAAATTTTTTGGGTCCATCATTGATTATAAATCTAAAGTATATTAACATATAATAATTATAATAATATTATTTAGGACAATAATTAAAGATTTATTGAATCAAAATTTAAAAAATATATATTATTAAATTAAATAAATATACAGAATTCTTACCTATATTATCATTATTCGGTCTGTTATTTGAACACAGTTCCGCTGTTATTATGAATATTTGACGATGGAAATATAAATTATATTAGTTTTACGTTATATTTAAGTGAAATGAGAAAGATGTAAGAAAAGAAAAAAATTTTTCTATTATGCAGTAACAGTAATCTTGAGATGAGAGATAATAAAGGAAGAAAAAGATAATTATAGAAGTTCTGTGAATATGAATGATAAAAAGAATGTAAATGTATGTGATAAAGAGGAGGTGAGGTAGTGAAAATTTTTTAACGTAAAATAACTGACATATAGTGAAATACATGACTAGAAAAGATAAAATTGAAAAAGAATATTAGACACTAAAACAAGTTTTGCCATTATATATTATTATAGATTATAGATGTTATAGATATAAATTGTTATAGAAGATATTTTCAACGACAAGTAATTAATCATTATGCATTTGTTAAGGTGTTTTGTATTTTTTTTTTATGATAGAATAATTAATTATAAAAAATGATTAAATTTTACACAATATGATAATCAACTTTTTTATAATAGAATAATCAAATTCTTTTATAAGTGAATAATAAATTTTTTCATAAATATAAAAATAGTAACTACTGTATTTTTTTGTTATGAATAATTTTATTAATTGTATTATAAATATAAATTTAATTTAATTATATTATTTATAAAATTCAATTACAAATGTAAACATAGTGCTCCATATTTTTACACCCATGAATTATTTTTATTGTTAGTAGAGAAAAAAGGACACTAATTAATGTGCTTAACGAATAAAGTTTTTATTTAAATACAAAATAATTGATATTTTCAATATATTTAAGTATTTATTAAGATAAATAATAAAAATGTTAACAAGTGATAATTTTAATGTAAGGACATTAATATAGACATGGAACATGACATGATATGAGACACATAAGAATACAAATTTAAAATTGTTCCTTGCAATTCTGTGTCACCGCCGCCGTTGCTGTATTGCAATCCCGGTGCCCCGCAGTTATTGTCTCATTACTTGTTTTTTATCAATTAAGTTGGATGTTCATTTTACTAAACATGCGGATGGTTCTTTTCATTATAAAGTGGATATTTATTTGGGTATACCATTAGTATTTTACTTGATTTACTTGATTCTATATGCACACGATTCGCAGGATGTTTATTTTACTATGTATGTAGATGGTTCTTTTCACGAAGATGTGAATATTTATTATTAAACACCACTAAAAAAACCCCAATTTCTTCTCCCTCAAATATATGGTTTGAAAAAAGAAACAAGTACGAACACAATAAAAACACAAGAGACTTACGGGGGGAGGGTGGTGGCGCATTGACAGACAGGATTGGGATATACGGTTTCGCTACACATATAAATATTTTTGTCAACCACGTCTAACTAAGTTGGTCCAAACCCAACAAAAATTACTCACACAACATACGCGTAAATTACACACGTCTTGTTCTTTTTCGCCTTCCTTTACGTCATTCTTTTATTAGTATTGTTGTTGCTACATTTTTTAATTTTCCTCTCCCTCTTCTTTCTCCTGGTGGTTATTGCAGCATTTTTGTTGTTCTCTTTTTTTTTGATTTTTTCTTTTTCTTGTTTTTATTCTGGTTAAGAAGGTAAAACAATAAGAATTTTGAAAATGTAACAGAAGAAGAAGAAGAAGAAGAAAAGAAGGAGGAGGAGGACAATTTTTAAATTGTGCATAAGTTATCAGAAAAATAACACCAATTTTTTTAATCGTGGTATGAAAAAATTCTTAATTTTGACACCAAACTTTCTTAATCATGACATTGGTTCTTGTTAAAAGGGTGAAACAAGAAGAATTATGAGAATGAGAAGCGGAGGAGGAGGAGGAAGAGTTTTGAATTATATAGAATTTATTAAAAAAATAGGCCAAAATTTTTTAAATGTATCACAAGAAGTACAAAAATATAGAATTTAAAAGAAAAATAACTACAATCAAATCATAATAGATCACCAGTAGTTTTACAGGAACTAAAAACTTGAATCAAATCCTAATAGCATCTAAATTTAAAAAAAATACAAGAGAGTTACAAATCAAGAAATTACAAAGCATAAAATTTATTCTTATTTAATTTTCTTAAAACAAAAAAAGAGATAAAAGAAAACAGTAGAAAATACACAGAACTGAAGGGCTCAAGCAGATGAAAAATTGGAGCAGAAGTAGAAACACAATGGTGACTAAAATACCCAACAGATGTAAAAGAACGATGATGACGAGATTGGCGAAGAACAAAGGCGAGGTAGAAAAGAACCACGATGAAGGTATGAACGTAACTATCGAGGACAAAAAGAACAGCGCCATCGCTGATCCAAGAAAAGAGGAGTACCGCTGAGAAAGAAAAGAGAAGAGAAAACGTCGAGGTGGTGAGGAAGAGAAGACAGATCTGAGACAGGATGGCGACAAGATGTGAGATGGGAGATGAACGGAGGTGATTGTCACTGATGAGTAGATTAGAGAATGAGACTTGAGATGTTTAGGTCTGAGAAGCGAGAAGAGGGAGAAGGGAGAGGGAAGAGAGAGAGATGTGTGGCGCTGAATGAATGTTTAGGGTTAGGGTATTTGATTTCTAAACCTAACTATTTATATTATTTATTTATTAAATGTGCGGAACTGCGGATCGGATATGGGGATATTGGTGCGATATCTGCGATCCGATCATTTTAGAGTGCGGATCGGATAAGATCCGATCCAATGACTGTACAAATTGGATAATATTGTAATTTGTGGATCGGATACGAATAAATACCGCAAATCTGCGGATATTATCCGATTCATGTACAACCCTAAAAATGATTGTGCTTTAAAAATTTATGCTCTTGAATATTTATATCGATTGCATTGTGAATTTATATTTGTGTAATATGATAAATTGATGATTTAAATTTTGATGTTTATTATAGATTTTATATTAAATTATAATTTGACTAATTTTTAATCTTGTAAATAAAGTATAGTTTTACAGTATATAAAACTCTAGGTAAAACAAAAAAAAAAATCATATAAAAGGATCTTGTACATTTATTGGAAAAAAAGAGTGGAGAGAATCAAATTTTAACAGTTCGAATATACGATGTCATTTCTAATAAAAGTAAAGGAAGAAATAACTATTTTAACTCTTAATCCTTTTGTTATAATTCGATCTTAACTAATAAGCTATATCTCAACCTTTTACCTCAGACAAAATCACCTCGTCAGGGCTACTCATAATTCACTATATAATTGACCATTTAAAATAGGTTTAATTATTTTACAGGTTTCTATAATTTTACCGAATTTTTAATTAGGTTTCTATATTTTTTTTCTTTTCAATTAAATTCCTGTACCTTTTTTTTAATTAAGTCCCTACTGTCAGTGTAACGTTTGAGATAACAGAATATTCTTGATTAAAAAAGAATATTCTTGACAATTAGCTGTAGAGGCTTGGTGAACTAATATAAAATTTTCCCTAATACCCAAATAACCCCTCGCATTTCATTCCTAAAAAAAAAGAAACCTTAAGTTTCTCTCATCTCCTCCTTCTCCTACCTCCGTCGACGGCATGTGTGTCTGCCATCGACTGCAACGGACGGTTGCTGGTGTGGCAGTTAATGAATTTTAGAGGGTAAAAATCAATTTTCAGTTTATAAGCCACAAAAATTCTAATTACCCAAAATTAAGGGGATTATATGTCACGTATCCCATTAAATCCAAATAATTAAAATTTAGGATAATATGTTTCCAAGCTGTTGTTCAAGTAAAGAGCTTTTCCAAGTTTTACAAGAACTCAATTAGAACATGGGTCATACTTCCGTTCCACCCATATTCATAAAATAAAGAGCGAAAACAATTATTGAAATATGAATAAAAGCATGGAATAAATTAGAAAGATCAAACGAATTAATCCATTACAAATAGACAGAGCTCCTAACCTTAACAATGAAGAATTAGTTGCTCATGGTTCAGAGAAGAAAAATAAGGGTTCTGGTAAAAAAATGGTCCTGCCTAAATGTACAGAGTTTTTATTTATTACTAATCCTAATAGGTTTAAAATCAAAAATTAAAAATAATATCTTTTTCTAAAAGATAAGATTTGAATTTAAATTCGAATTAATTAACAGATCTTCAGTTGATGGTTGGGGACCACTTGATTTGTCCATTCTGCAGCTTCTAATCTGTGTTTTCTGGGCTGAAAAGTGGGTCAAAATAGCCCAAAATTCGTAACCAGCGTCATTTGTATTTTTGCAGATCGCGCATGTGACGCGTCCACGTCGTCCACGCGTTCGCGTCATTTGTACAGATTCCAGTCCACACGTTCGCGTCAAGCACACGATCGCGTCATTGCGATTTCTCCATTTTGCGCGGTCGCGTGAGCCATGCGTCTGCGTCGGTCTTCGCTGGTCATCTTTTTGGTTTCTTCTTTTTCTCTGCAGAAACTTCATCAAATCCCTCCGAATGCTACCTAAAATAAATAAAATTGCACAAAACTCAAAATAGCATCCATATTGGCTAAAATATAATTAATTCTAAATTAAACTCAACAATTTAGATGCAAATTCACTAGGAAAAGATAGATAAGATGCTCACGCATCAGTGTGCCCTCCGTTGTCTTCACTCTGTGCTGGGTCCTTGTGCGTTGTTGTTGTCAGAGGTCTTCTCCACGGTTTGTCCGGCCAAGGCGTCTTCGTTCCCTCGCGGTGAAGGCCCTCGCCTGGAGTCACCGTGCCGCACCTTGCCGAGCCTCCGACCACGCCTTTGCTCCATCTCCTTGCAGTCAAAGTTTCCGCAAGTAAGTGACAAGGAAAAAAGCCTCCTTTTTTCAGTATTAAAAGTTGATATTTATGTTATTTTTTTTCAAAAAAAATATGGCATTGTTTGACTGTTGTTGCTGTGATGGTGGTGCTTTAAATGGATTCTACTTCTATTTTTATTAAATAGATTTTGCTTTCAATGAGGGATTTGTGAAAGTGTGAGTATGCTGATGGTTTCAAATTATGAAAGTCTGAACCTTTTTTTCAAATTATGTGATTGAATGGAGCTACTATGGCATTAGATGATGAATTTTGTTTATTCTTGAATGTTGATTGTTGTGGCTGTGATGATGTTGCTTTAAATGGATTATGCTTCTGTTTTTAATACCTGTAGTGATGGGGGACTCGGATTTTACCATAGACATACACCATGGTGGCAAGTTTCATGATTTAGGGAACGGGCTAGAATATTTGGGGGGAAAAGTGTAACACCCCAATTACCCTAAACCTTACCTCTAGCCATAAAGCAAAGGTTAATCAGAGGTTACGACAATCCTAAGGCTTATACATATTTATATATATAGAAGGAAATAATATAATCTAGAAGCCTGATGAAGGAGTAAGCTCAAAAACAGAATTACAAAAGCGTGATACGTCCACACGAAGCTAACGCATAAGATACAAGATATAGGTACAAGAGAATAGAACAAATTTATAGATATAGTGATATAAACATAGGAAACTAGCCGCAGCTTGCGGAGTTTAAGCTGACTAATTACAAATAGAGTTATACAGAGTTTTAGAATTAAAACAACTTATACATCCTATCTATCAAGTAAGCCTCTAAGGCCATAAAGATAAATATACAAAAGGTGAGAGAATACTATGATGAAAGTAAAACAGAAATAAACAAGGAATAACCATGCTCCGCTCTGTCACCATATACACAATCTCACCGAAGTAGATTACGACCTGCATCTGAAAAACAACAACAAAGTATGAAATGAGAACCGAAGGTTCTCAGTATGGTAACAGTGCCCAATGATGTAAGATGTAAGGCCCCGGGACGCCGAAGGCAATCCTAGAACTTCACATCGCGTACGGGTATTCAAGCTTAACAATATAAATAAATAAAGATATTTAAACCATAAACTGGGTTATCTGACCTAGGAAAATTCTAACTAATGCTACTAATACCGCTGTATCTCACATCCATTACCAACCTAACCTCCGTGCGATCCCATCGCCACCGCCTACCTAACCTCCTAAGCACCAGTCAATCACAATTAATGCAAACAAGTAAAACACATATAATATTCATATATAACAAGTAGTTCAAGAAGCAAATATGGATGTTATACAATTAGACAAACTCATGTAAACAAAGCAAGCAAGCATATAGAAGATGCACATGATGAATGTCTGCCCTATTGGCTGTGATATCACATGTCGGTTATTGTGCCAAACCCGACGGCAAATCCAGTCGACAACTCCCGGATTAGTCTCTCTATTGCGCATAAGAAGGAAAATTTCGAGGGAAAGTGCCCTACCACCTTCTCCTTTCAGAGAGAAATATTCCAAGGGAACGTGCCCTACCACCTTCCTCTGGTTGTCGCATGATTCCGTGGGTTAGTGCCCTACCACCTTGCAATCAGAGAGAAGTCGCATTTTCAGGAGGGATAATTCCGAGGGATAAGTGCCCTACCACCTTCTCCTTTCAAAGGGAAATATTCCGAGGGAACGTGCCCTACCACCTTCCTCTAGTTGCGAAAAGCAAGAGTGAGAAGCCCAGCTTCAACTCTCACATCCGAACGTAGGCGGGATTCTGCCATAGCCCCTACGATGGAGAACAATGCATAGTATAATTACATATTCAATCTCAAAGGCCACTCCTCATAACACACTCCCACTCATGCTCATTCCATCAACCTTAGTCATTCACCAAGTTCACTACTCTTTCTTCTCTCTCAACCAGACTCAACATCAATACAACAGAAACCTAAACCTCCGTTCTCTAACTTTCCAAAATAATCATCAACTAAAACCCTTAGCCTATTTCCCTTATTCCCATACTCAAATCTAAGCCCAAAAATCTTAAAATGGTGTTACAGAAGCTTTCAACCTTGTTGGGAAGGTGAAACAGTTGAAAACAAAGTTTAAAATTATGAAACAGGGCGCGTGCGTCTGCACAAGGGTGTGCGTGCGCATGCCCAGGAAGATTTTCAAAGTGTGCGTACGTACAAGGGTGTGCGTACGTACAAGGGTGTGCGTACGCACATGTACCAACATTTATAAGGTCTGTGCGCTCACACAAGGTATGCTAGCGCTCCCAACAGACTGGCCTTCCCAACGTGTGCGTACGCACAGGTCTGTGCGTACGCACAGGTTGCAATTTCCCATTGGTGTGCGCGCGTACAAGCTGTGCCAGCGCTGCAAGCAGATTGCCTGCCTCTGCGTGTGTGGACGCACAGGTCTATGTGTGCGCACAGGTCACAATTTGCGCAGAGTGTGCGTGCGCACATACCAGAAAACTCATAATTCTGTAACTTTGCAGAATTTCAAGTTTTCAACACCAACTTTAAATGATCATAACTCCCTCTACAAAAATCCATTTTCCCCAAACTTTATATCATTTTAAAGCTCTTAAAATCATCTTTAATTTAAAACAAATTCCAATCAATTTTGAAAACCGAGGCAAAAGTTATGATCAGACAAAGCTCACCAAAAATCTATTTTTATCCAAAACCTCAAACTCTACAATTTTCCAATTTTCACAACAAAAACAAACCAAAATCATACTCAAATATCATAAAACTCTACTGCACACTACACTCTAACATTCCATTACACTTCCATCACCTCCACACCTAATTCACTTAACATTCTCTCCATAAACCAACACAAAACCATAATCCTCAATCAAAATTCTCAATCATGAACAATTTACACAATTCCTACATCAAGAACCCATATATCACTACCAAATCATAATTGCCAATCCAATCATGAACCTACACTCAAAATCACCACCAACCCTCAACAACCTCAACAACCAAAACATTTTCTCTCATCTACAATAATAATTCGCATATTCATCATCAACGTTCATAACCATTAAATACCAATAATCACCAACAACATATATCATCACACATCATACTCATCAATATTAACCCATATAAATAATCACCATGAATACTCATCAATACTAATAATCTCCAACAATCATCATCAACCATACTAATCCAATACAACCAAGAATTAGCACCAATTCATATATAATCATTCATACACCAACAACATTCAATCCTATCTTAGGTCAACTAGCCTAAGTGTCCATGAACATTACATGTTACATAAAATAAACCGAAATTATACCTTGACCGATTCCTAAAATATTCCCAACATCAAAATAAAGCCACCACCAAGCTTACTCCAAAACCTCAATCAACTCCAACAAACACCAAAACTCAATCTAATATCACATATACATACCAACATCAAAACTTAAGATACACAAAATAACTAAACACAAGAGTTTAGTGAAACCTTACCTTATCCAACATGATTAGGGATAAAATCCATCAATTATCCGCTACTAGAGATCACCTAAACAAGCAAAACCACAAAATCTACTCAAAAACCAAACACAAAAATGCGCAGAACTTAGGGCTGGAAACTGGGAAGTAGAACACGATTCCTTACCATATTTCTTTAAATAGAAAAGAAGAGCTCATCAAGAGCTTCGCGTGGTCGCAAACGGCTCATCAATCGGAGGTCCGTAGCTCAAGTTACAAGCAAAAGAAGGTGAGGGTGAATAGTGACATTCCCCTCTTCTCCTCTCATCTCCAATCTGCGCCCTCTCTCTCAAGTTAAGTCAAAATAAGCTGAATGCTCATTAATTGGTCTTATATATGTTGGACCTTGGGCCCGGTCCAACTCGTTAGCGTTTTTGGTCCGTTTGGCCCACTTTGGGCCAAAACCTTTAAGATTAGTGCCCGGTTTTCAATTCAAAAATTATTTTTGTCCTTTTAAAACAATAAACCAATTTTACAAAATCTTACTCTTCTAAAAATACAGCACCGGACAGACTTAAACCGGTTTGACCGATTCAGCTGCTAGTTCGTGACTTTTCTCGGTTTTTCTCAGAAAATACATTTTCTGACTCAGAAAAATTCACTGAAACCAAATTTTACATTTTTATTTTTAAATTAAAACTTCTAAATTTTGAATCTATTCTAGGCACTAAAATTATTTTATTAAAACGGTTTTACGTGAAAATGCGGTTCTTATAGAAAGGTGTTGGAAGATATGCATTATGAGCTCGATGAATGGAGTTTGCAAGAAATAGTTAGTGAGTTGCAAAAGTTAGGGTACAAAGGGTATGCCAAGATCTGGTACTGTGAACCAGGCTGTTAATTGAGTTCGGGTCTTAGAGAGTTGATGAGTGATGGAGATGTCATGAGAATGGGTAGGTTATTAGTGTCGCAAACTGTTAAGCATTGCTCGGTGTATGTTGTTGATGGCTGTAGGGAAGGTAACGGTGTTGAGATATGTTCGAATGATAAGGACTATGTGCCAACTGAAGCTGAGTACAAATGAGAATGGTTTCGTAGAAGTAGAGGTTGAATGTGAATCAGAAGCGTCTAGTGAGGAGGATAGATTTGATGACAGTGCAGACGATGGAGACCACGAGGATCATTTTGGGTTTGACGTTAAAGATGGAAATGATGATGGAGTTGGAAATGCTTTTGGGGGGTTTGATGGCCCTTTAAATGAACATAACGATGCTTAAACTGCTGGTGTTGATGCTGCTGTGAATGACGCCGCCGTTAGGGATGATGTTGAAGTTGGAAAGATTTCCGAGGGTTATGAATGTGAAGATATTGATAGCTACAAGGGAGATTCGGATGATATGATTAAGAATAGAAGATATCCTAAATACAATGAGGCTGAGATGAGTAGGGAATATGTGTTTAAGGTGGGATTGGAGTTCAAGTAACTTGGTCAGTTTAAGGATGCTATTAGGGAGCATGCTCTGTTGAATGGAAGGGATGTTAGGTATATCAAGAATGATAAGGTTAGATGTAGAGTGGGCTGTAGAGGAAAGAAAGGGAAGTGTAGGTGAATGGCGTTTGCATCCAAAGTTGGTGGTTCCGATTGCTTTCGGCTGAAGACCCTTAACGGAAAGCACACTTGTGGACGAGATTACAACGGTAGGCTTGCATCAAGTAGTTGAGTGTCTCAGAAGATTGTTACCAATATTAGTAGGGGGAGGAGATGAAGATTGCAACAGTAATTCAGACCATTCAGGATAAATACATGGCTAATATTTCAGTCACAAAGGCTTATTGGGCAAGGAGAAAGGCGAGGGAAGAAGTACATGGCAGGGCTATTCTACAATATGGCAAGCTCAGAGATTACTGTATAGAGATTATAAGGACAAATCCCGGGTCTACTACTCAGATTTTGGTTGATAGGCCTTCAATTACACACCAGCCAAGGTTTATGAGGATGTACATGTGTCTAAATTCTGTCAAGCAAGGCTTTTTGGCTGGTTGCAGGCCTATCATAGGAGTAGATGGCTGCCACTTGAAGGGTGATCATGGTCAACAACTGTTGGTAGCTGTTGGAAGAGATCCAAATGATAACTATTTTCCAATTGGTGTTACTGCTGTAGAGGCTAAGACTAGAGACAGTTGGGGTTGGTTTATAAACCTGTTATTGGATGATATTGGAGATGTCAGTAGAAGAAAGTGGATATTCATGTCCGACCAACAAAAGGTTAGCATTTGCTGTTTAAATCTGTATGAACCTGCTGTGTAAATGGTTGAGCAATCCATTAGAACTTCAGGAGCTCATAAACCAAGTAATTTAGTAAATATGTAGCACTTATCTTGTAAAATTGAACTTTTACTATGGC
The DNA here is from genome assembly GCF_014773155.1 of Arachis stenosperma. Classification (NCBI taxonomy): domain Eukaryota; kingdom Viridiplantae; phylum Streptophyta; class Magnoliopsida; order Fabales; family Fabaceae; genus Arachis; species Arachis stenosperma. The sequence goes on along the minus strand of NC_080380.1, from coordinate 9,013,395 downwards.
AATCTCTCCAACCACATCCACCGGTGCAGTGGCTAGGGGTGGAAACAGGCCAGGCCAGGCCAGGCTTTGCTCTTAACAGGCCTGGCCTGTTATACAGTTGATTGGCCTGAGTCTGGCTTGCAGCCTGTTATAGGCTCTTTATAAAGTATTATGCCTGGCCTGTTATTCAGCCTGGCCTGGTCTGAAGCCTGTTAAAAGGCCTGATAATTTTTTTTTACAAAAATAAAAATATTATTTAAAAAATTAATGTTTAATAAAAATAGTTATATGTAATATGTTATATATTTAATATTTATAAAAAATTTTAAACTTTTAACATATTTAAAATATACAAAAATATTTATAATAAAATATAATAAATTTAAAATATTTCATAATTTTATTAATAACAAATAATTATTTATATATTTAATTATATTTTAACAGGCCCAGGCAGGCCTGACAGGCCTATAAGGCTAATTTGTAACACCCTACCATACAGAGATTTATGCTTAAGTCATAAATCAGAGATGGCAAGGTATTACGACCTCTAAAATAAAAATTTAGTACGTATAGTAGTATGAATGATTGATTATAACTAGGAGCCTTTGTAGAAAAAGGGGTAAACAAAAACCGCAACTCAAAAGCGCATCACTCCGATCGATAACGTAACGAACAAGGATAAACCAACGCGAGATTATATATATACAAAGGAGTGTCAAAAACAGGAATATCAAGACTCAAAATCCGGCTGCGAAGATAACCGGTCCGAGCATAGCAATATATACATATGATAAAATAAGGAAAACCCCAAAGGAAACCCAAAGGGACACAAATACATAAAACCTATTCTCCAAAATCTCCCATAAGAGGAGTCATCACAGTTTGTATTATTTAATGGAGATAAAAGTATCTAAGCAAAACATATAAACCAAAAACACAGTCCCCAAGAACAAGGAATCTTCGCAAATCTAGAAGTCTCCAGCATGCCTCAGCGGGAAACCTCACGTCCTGCATCTGAAAACCACAAAATCCGCATGGGTGAGAACCAGAGGTCCCCAGCATGGTAACAGCTTCCACATATATAATACATAATAAATAGAGGAAAGCCAAAGGCAATCCTATAACTTCCTCCAGATAATATCAAAGCTTATAAACAAGCTAAACCATATAAGGGCATCTGACTAAAGATTCTTCAGTCTAACTAATACTTCCCTTTCCAATTCCTTCAAACCTCCCAATCACCAGCAGGAGTATATTATAGCAAACACAGTTATATCAGACAAAGAATATACAAATAGGAGCAGTTAAGACATTTAGACAATTAGCAAGTAATATGCAGTCAAATAGGCAATCTCAAACAATTCACATAGTATGCATATGATGAATGCCTGTCCCTAGTGGCCGATGATATCATCTTGTCGGTTATAGAGCCAACCCGACAAGTCCTGGTCGCTAACCATTGGACTGTCCCTCTGTCATGCATCCCCAAACTCGAGTTATACTCGTTATAAACTTGATCATAAACATGATCCATATCCATCACCCTCACTGGTGAATATTTATGGGGGATCGAGCTCATCCGGGTCTTTCACAGTGCCCGGCCACACTTACGACATAGGGTCAACAGAGTCTCAAGCCTCCACCTGGAGCACGTGGTGGCTAGCCACTGCTACTACCCAGGGAAACTCGTATCTCTAATAGTGGAAGTGCAAATCACAATTATCAATAATCCAGCATAAACATGCATGAATTCTCATCCATGGATCAACATCCATATCAGCCATCCGGCTCACGGTTCAGTCCAGAACCAGCCAATATTCATAGCTTACACAACTATTCCGGCTCACGGTTAAATCCATAACCAGCCAATATTCATAGCATACACAGCTATTCCGGCTCACGGTTAAATCCATAACCAGCCATTTCATTAACAATTACAGCCTTTCGGCCCATGGCATAACAAGCACTTCCACCACCATCCTCCGCATCTCACATAATCATCTTGATCCTCATTGATCATTCATATATCCCTTGCTTCACTCGCAAGTTACCTCATTCACTAGCCCCTTTTTAATAGCTAGGCATGTCATAATGATTTAAGACATAAATGGTGAGATCGGAGGCGTAGAAGTATGAGATTTGGCTTTTAAAACTCAAAAATCAACTTTGGGATGAAAACAGGGCCGCGCGTACGCGCACTCCACGCGCACGCGTGGATGGCCTCGAAAACTCATCGACGCGCAAGCGTCATGCACGCTAACGCGTGGATTCAAAACTTGCCAATCGACGCGCACGCGTCAACCACGCGTACGCGCGGGTGTTCTCGTGCCCCAGGCACAACACTGGCACAGTTCTGGCATAACTCTCTGTAAAATGGCTGGGCATTGGGTGCAGCACAATCGGCGCGCCCGCGCACATCACGCGCACGCGTGGATGGCGTTTTCTGGAAGATCGGCGCGTACGCGCCAGGTGCGCCCACGCGCAAGGGGTCATTCTGCTAAAAATTTTCTAAGTTAAAAACTGCAGAATTCACAGATTTAAACCCCAATCTTCCAACGGACATAACTTCCTCATTTTAAATCGTTTTTCACCCGTTCTTCGAACGGCATGGACATCCCGGATCAAATTTCATTTCTAAACAGATTTGGTACAAAACGGAGATCCGTAGTCCAAGTTATGTCCCGTCAAAGTATGCCCATAAACCATATTTTCATACAAAACCACAATATGCCATTTTCAAAACAAACCATTTTCAACTCTTTCCAAAATCAATCAAAACATGCCAATTTCATCCCTTTTCTTTGAAATCAATTCAAATTGTATAAAATTCAACTTCAAGCCTCCTCAACTCACACATTGACACATAACCACAAATTACCAAAATCACTATCTCATCATTTTATCCCACTTCACCCAAGTGGCTCAAACTCAAACACATTGACATATCATATACTATTCCTCATGCCAATTCTCAACAACACCAATTCCAATAAATCATTATTGTACACCATCACATCATACTCACCATCAACATGGTTCAACCCACAATTCAACCATAACCAATCATCAAGCATATATCACAACATGCATATTTCTCATACATCATACCACTAAGGCATCAATAATCATCATCACATATATGACCACATCATATATCTCAATCATTCAACAACATCAACAATTCAATGCCTATCTTAGGGCCTCTAGCCTAAGTATTTCCTACCACATTACACATTAGATACGGGAAACCGAAACCATACCTTAGCCGAATTTCCCAAGCTCCACCGGAGCACTTCTAAACCACTTATCCACAAGCTCTCAAGGCCTCAACACCTCCAAGAACAGATTTTTCACCACCAAACCCTTTCCAAGCTTTTCAAAGTCACCAATCAAGCTCCAATATTCACATATACACAACCTAAGCCACAACCATCATACCCATACACAACATCTCAAAACCCAAACATCATAAAACAACAAAATACACTAGGGTTGAGAATCTTACCACCTCCAAGGTCCAAGGAGACAAGATTAACCTTCTCCTTCAAGAGAGTTGGGTCTTATAACATCAAAGAACCCAAAATCTCAACATTTAACCCATGAAACTCGAAAATAAGGGCTGAGATTTCGAACAGCAACACGTGGCTTACCTCAAGATTGGTTGTATGGGTTTTGTAGAGCTCTCCGCGGTGAACGCGTGGCCGCAAACGGAGCGGCAATCGGAGCTCTAGATCAAAAGTTATGGTGGTTTGAAGATCAAGTGAGAGAAAGAACTTGAGAGAGTGTTCTTCCTCCCCTCTCTTCAATTCAGCGTGAATGTGTAACAAATGAGGAGAGAGAGTGCTGAAAACTAGGGTTTTGGTTAAGTTATGTTGGGCCAAGGGCTCACTTTGGGTCCAATTGGCCCGGTTTGGCCCGTTCGGTCCAATCTTGGTCCGAATTCTATAAAATTGGTACCAAAATTCTCGTCTCAGTCTCCTCTATCACATTTAGCCATAAAAATCACATTTTAGGCTTTCTAGAATAAATTCTCATTTATGGGTTAATTAGCCGTTAATTAACCAGGTTTTACATTCAACCCACCTAATTGGGAATTTTGCCCACAAAATTCAAATGCAATTACCTGAGAATAAATGCGGGTAATCCGTTCGCATCTCCGACTCAAGTTCCCAAGTGTGTTCCTCAACGCCGCCTCGACTCCATGCCACTTTGACTAATGAAACCTCTTTTCCACGCAACCGTTTAATACTAGTATCATCAATTCTGACTGGAGCCACTGGAAGCGTCAAATCTTCCCTTAACTGAACCGATTCGGGTTCCAACACATGGCTAGCATCAGGAGTGTACTTCCGAAGCTGCGACACGTGAAACACGTCGTGCAGGTTCGAAAGATGAGGTGGTAGAGCCATCCGATACGCCACCGGTCCAATCCTCTCCAGGATTTGAAATGGACCAATGTATCGAGGATTCAACTTCTTTGCCTTAATCGCCCTACCTACTCCCGTAGTCGGAGTAACCTTAAGGAAAACATGGTCTCCTTCCTCAAATTCTAAGGGCTTTCGCCTCTGATCGGCGTAACTCTTTTGACGACTCTGCGCCGTGAGCATCCTATCTCGGATTTTCTTGACTTGTTCGGTGGTCTCAGCTATCATTTCCGGCCCCAATAAGCTTTTCTCCCCAGCCTCATACCAACATAGCGGAGATTGACATTTCCTCCCATACAAGGCCTCATACGGAGCCATTCCGATGCTCGCATGATAACTATTATTGTATGCAAACTCCACCAATGGCATATACCGATCCCAACTCGCCGATTGGTCCAAAAACACAAGCTCTCAACATATCCTCTAGTGTTTGGATCGTCCTCTCAGATTGACCATCTGTTTGAGGATGGTAAGCCGTGCTCAAGCTTAATCGGGTTCCAAAAGCTTTCTGAAATGCACCCCAAAACCTCGAAGTGAAACGAGGATCTCTATCAGAGATTATAGTAGCAGGTACACCATGAAGTCTCACAATCTCCTTTATGTATAACCGTGCTAGCTCCTCAAGGGTGTAAGTCATCTGAATGGGCAAAAAGTGAGCTGACTTCGTCAGTCGGTCCACAATCACCCAAATAGCATCAAAACCAGCCCTAGTCCTTGGCAATCCCGACACAAAGTCCATTGCAATACTTTCCCACTTCCATTGTGGAATCTCTAAAGGATGCAACATCCCAGAAGGTCTTTGATGTTCAATCTTTACCTTTTGACAAGTCAAGCACTTTGAAACATATTCCGCCACATCATTCTTCATACCCGGCCACCAAAACATCACCTTTAAATCATGGTACATCTTAGTACTTCCCGGGTGAATGGAGAATCCGCTTTTGTGTGCCTCCTTTAAAATATCTTGCCTCAAAGTGCCAACATTCGGCACAATGATTCTACCCTTGAACCTCCATAACCCATCTTTTTCTTCCGACACTCTCCACCGTTTTCCTTGCTCAATGGCCGGTAGCACTTTCCATAACGCTTCATCATTTTGATGAGCCTTTAGGAGTTCGGACTTAAAGTCACTTGAGATTTCTAATCGGCTCAAACACAAGGTTCCGGATACTTCTCGAGCACCGATTTTTAGACTCTCAAATCCCTTGAGCAACTTCTCCTCTTGAAGCATCATCCAAGCCGCATATAACGACTTTCGACTTAACGCATCCGCCACTACGTTCGCCTTTCCCGGATGGTAATGCAACTCAAAGTCGTAGTCTTTCAACAATTCCATCCACCTTCTCTGCCTCATATTGAGCTCTTTCTGATCAAAGAGGTACTTCAAGCTCTTATGATCAGAGAAAACTTGGAACTTAACCCCATAGAGATAATGTCTCCACACCTTCAAGGCAAACACAACCGCAGCGAGTTCCAAATCGTGCGTAGGGTAACTAACTTCATGAGGTCTCAACTGTCGTGAGGCATACGCCACCACATTATGGTGCTGCATCAGCACGCACCCTAAACCCTTCAATGAGGCATCACAATACACCTCAAATGGCTCATTCGGCTCGGGTAACACTAACACAGGTGCAGTGGTCAACTTTCTCTTCAATGTCTGAAAGCTCTCCTCGCACTCAGGAGTCCAAACAAATGGAGTGTCTTTGCAGATTAACTTTGTCATTGGCAAAGCTATCTGTGAAAAGCCCTTGATAAATCTTCGGTAATAGCCAGCTAAACCCAGAAAACTCCTTATCTCTGTTATGGTGGTTGGTTGTTTCCAATCCATCACCACCTCCACCTTAGTTGGGTCTACGGCTATTCCCTTCTTACTCACCACATGGCCCAAAAACTTTACCTCACTCTTCCAAAACTCACACTTAGACAGTTTTGCATAAAGTTTCTTCTCCTTTAGAATCTGCAACACGGTCCTCAAGTGTTCCGCATGCTCTTCCTCAGTCTTGGAATAAATCAGTATGTCATCAATGAAGACAACAACGAATTTATCCAGAAACGGACGGAAGACTCTATTCATGTAATCCATGAATACCGCAGGAGCGTTCGTCAACCCAAAGGACATCACAGTGTACTCGTAATGACCATAACGAGTCCTGAAAGCGGTCTTAGGGATATCCTCACCCCTCACCCTTATCTGGTGATAACCGGATCGCAAATCAATCTTGGAGAAAACTCCAGCTCCTTGTAACTGATCCATGAGATCATCCATTCTCGGCAATGGGTACTTATTCTTTATTGTAACCTTGTTCAACTGCCTGTAATCCACACAGAGCCGCATACTCCCATCTTTCTTCTTCACCAGTAACACTGGAGCACCCCACGGAGAAACACTTGGTCTTATAAAATTCTTTCCCAACAAATCCTCTAACTGAGACTTTAGCTCGCTCATCTCTAACGGTGACATCCTATAAGGAGCACTTGAGATTGGTCCCGCCCCGGGCACCAACTCAATAGCAAACTCAACCTCTCGGTTAGGTGGAAACTCATCAATATCATCGGGAAACACTTCCGGAAACTCACACACAACCGGAATCTGTTCCAACCTTTGATCATCTCCCGAAACGCCCGCGGTTAACAACATGATACCCTGACATTCGGTTCCGGAACAGTTCACCATCATCGAATTCAAGTAATAATTATTCACTACGACCGGCCCTTCTGTATCTTCCGGCATAAAGTACACTGACTTTGTAGAACAATCAAGCAGGACATGGTTCTTAGATAACCAATCCAATCCCAAGATAAGATCAAGACCGATCATCGGCAAGCAGACTAAATTATGAACAAAATCACGCTGCTTGAGCCTAAAGGAAACTTCCGGGCATCCTAGCCTAGTTACCGTGGCTTCATGGGTAGCATTGTACACTCTTAGATCATAACCTAAGGTTACAATCTTCAAGCCTAACTCATGAGCTTTCTCAAATGCAATGAATGAATGTGATGCTCCCGAATCGAATAAAGCATTTAAAGTTTGACCAGCTATTTCACAGTTACCTCGAATGAGTGTCTCAGATCCCTCAGCTCCTACAGCTGAAGTGGTGAATACCCGACCAGTCTGTTGTGCTTTTCCAGCACCTTGTTTCTGCTTCTCAGGACAATTTACGGCTTTATGCCCCGCCTTTCCACAAGTGTAGCACAAACCGCATCCGGCCTTGCATGGTGCTCCCGGATGGTGACTTCCACACCTAGTACAAGCTTGATCATTCTGAGGCTGCTTCCCAAACTTCCTCCCTTGGGAGTTGTTGTTGTTGTTGGGCCTCCTAAAAGAGCTTCCTCTCTTGAAAGACGAACCTCTAGGTGCAAAGCTCTTCCCTCGGTTCTGTGGGAATGATCCCCTTTGACTCCCTTTCTCAGCGGTTGCCCTCTTCACACACTCTTCAGCAACCCTACACTTGTTTACCAACTCGGAGAAAGTCCTAATCTCCATTGGTCCCACTGAACTGAAAATATCACTCCGGAATCCTCCTTCATACTTAACACACTTCCATTCCTCATAGTCCACCGGAGTCCCTTGACAAATACGAGAGAACCTGAACAGCTCCTCAAACTTGTCAGTATACTCTGATATGGACATAGTACCCTGCTTCAGCTGTAACAATTCAAGTTCCTTAGCCGTCCTAGCAGAAGTCGGAAAGTACTTCTTATAGAACTCTTCTTGAAAGACATTCCAAGTGATATAGTCATCACCCTGCTGCAGAAGACGTCGGATACCTTGCCACCAATGCGACGCTTCACCGACAAGCATATAGGTAGCAAACTCGACACGCTGTCCTTCAGGCACCACTTGCGCTTGCAACGCTCGCTCTATAGCCTGAAACCATGTATCAGCCTCAGTCGGGCTAGTAGTCCCCTTGAACTTAGGCGGATTAACCTTCAAAAAGTTTGCCAAGGTCATCGGGCCCTGAACTCCACCTCCATCATTACCATGGTTGTTCATCTGTTGACCAAGAGCCTCAGCAGTGGCTTGCATAGCAGCAGCCATGTTTTCCAACGCAGCCATAAAGTTCACCGGGTCATTAGGGTTACCCTCCGGTGCACGAGCATTCGTACGGCCTCTCGCACTACCTCTACCGCGTCCACGAGGCGCCATCTGGTTCCTATACATACCAAACAATCGATATTAAGTTGATCAGTCTCAATATCGGAAGTCTAGTACTTCAAAGTCCCAAATGCATGCTCATGAACGTTTATGCCAATTATATCAAGCAGATATACTAATAGCACATAACACACACACAGAGAATGCACAGAAGCATAATCAGTCCATCCCTCAGGCTCTAAAGGAACGAACTGCTCTGATACCATAATGTAACACCCTACCATACAGAGATTTATGCTTAAGTCATAAATCAGAGATGGCAAGGTATTACGACCTCTAAAATAAAAATTTAGTACGTATAGTAGTATGAATGATTGATTATAACTAGGAGCCTTTGTAGAAAAAGGGGTAAACAAAAACCGCAACTCAAAAGCGCATCACTCTCGATCGATAACGTAACGAACAAGGATAAACCAACGCGAGATTAATATATACAAAGGAGTGTCAAAACAGGAATATCAAGACTCAAATCCGGCTGCGAATAACCGGTCCGAGCATAGCAATATATACATATGATAAAATAAGGAAAACCCCAAAGGAAACCCAAAGGACACAAATACATAAAACCTATTCTCCAAAATCTCCCATAAGAGGAGTCATCACATTTGTATTATTTAATGGAGATAAAGTATCTAAGCAAAACATATAAACCAAAAACACAGTCCCCAAGAACAAGGAATCTTCGCAAATCTAGAAGTCTCCAGCATGCCTCAGCGGGAAACCTCACGTCCTGCATCTGAAAACCACAAAATCCGCATGGGTGAGAACCAGAGGTCCCCAGCATGGTAACAGCTTCCACATATATAATACATAATAAATAGAGGAAAGCCAAAGGCAATCCTATAACTTCCTCTAGATAATATCAAAGCTTATAAATAAGCTAAACCATATAAGGGCATCTGACTAAAGATTCTTCAGTCTAACTAATACTTCCCTTTCCAATTCCTTCAAACCTCCCAATCACCAGCAGGAGTATATTATAGCAAACACAGTTATATCAGACAAAGAATATACAAAGGAGCAGTTAAGACATTTAGACAATTAGCAAGTAATATGCAGTCAAATAGGCAATCTCAAACAATTCACATAGTATGCATATGATGAATGCCTGTCCTAGTGGCCGATGATATCATCTTGTCGGTTATAGAGCCAACCCGACAAGTCCTGGTCGCTAACCATTGGACTGTCCCTCTGTCATGCATCCCCAAACTCGAGTTATACTCGTTATAAACTTGATCATAAACATGATCCATATCCATCACCCTCACTGGTGAATATTTATGGGGGATCGAGCTCATCCGGGTCTTTCACAGTGCCCGGCCACACTTACGACATAGGGTCAACAGAGTCTCAAGCCTCCACCTGGAGCACGTGGTGGCTAGCCACTGCTACTACCCAGGGAAACTCGTATCTCTAATAGTGGAAGTGCAAATCACAATTATCATAATCAGCATAAACATGCATGAATTCTCATCCATGGATCAACATCCATATCAGCCATCCGGCTCACGGTTCAGTCCAGAACCAGCCAATATTCATAGCTTACACAACTATTCCGGCTCACGGTTAAATCCATAACCAGCCAATATTCATAGCATACACAGCTATTCCGGCTCACGGTTAAATCCATAACCAGCCATTTCATTAACAATTACAGCCTTTCGGCCCATGGCATAACAAGCTTCCACCACCATCCTCCGCATCTCACATAATCATCTTGATCCTCATTGATCATTCATATATCCCTTGCTTCACTCGCAAGTTACCTCATTCACTAGCCCCTTTTTAATAGCTAGGCATGTCATAATGATTTAAGACATAAATGGTGAGATCGAGGCGTAGAAGTATGAGATTTGGCTTTTAAACTCAAAATCAACTTTGGGATGAAAACAGGGCCGCGGTACGCGCACAAAACTTGCCAATCGACGCGCACGCGTCAACCACGCGTACGCGCGGGTGTTCTCGTGCCCCAGGCACAACACTGGCACAGTTCTGGCATAACTCTCTGTAAAATGGCTGGGCATTGGGTGCAGCACAATCGGCGCGCCCGCGCACATCACGCGCACGCGTGGATGGCGTTTTCTGGAAGATCGGCGCGTACGCGCCAGGTGCGCCCACGCGCAAGGGGTCATTCTGCTAAAAACGCGTACGCGCGGGTGTTCTCGTGCCCCAGGCACAACACTGGCACATTTCTGGCATAACTCTCTGTAAAATGGCTGCATTGGGTGCAGCACAATCGGCGCGCCCGCGCACATCACGCGCACGCGTGGATGGCGTTTTCTGGAAGATCGGCGCGTACGCGCCAGGTGCGCCCACACGCGCAAGGGGTCATTCTGCTAAAAATTTTCTAAGTTAAAACTGCAGAATTCACAGATTTAAACCCCAATCTTCCAACGGACATAACTTCCTCATTTTAAATCGTTTTTCACCCGTTCTTCGAACGGCATGGACATCCCGGATCAAATTTCATTTCTAAACAGATTTGGTACAAAACGGAGATCCGTAGTCCAAGTTATGTCCCGTCAAAGTATGCCCATAAACCATATTTTCATACAAAACCACAATATGCCATTTTCAAAACAAACCATTTTCAACTCTTTCCAAAATCAATCAAAACATGCCAATTTCATCCCTTTTCTTTGAAATCAATTCAAATTGTATAAAATTCAACTTCAAGCCTCCTTAACTCACACATTGACACATAACCACAAATTACCAAAATCACTATCTCATCATTTTATCCCACTTCACCCAAGTGGCTCAAACTCAAACACATTGACATATCATATACTATTCCTCATGCCAATTCTCAACAACACCAATTCCAATAAATCATTATTGTACACCATCACATCATACTCACCATCAACATGGTTCAACCCACAATTCAACCATAACCATCATCAAGCATATATCACAACATGCTATTTCTCATACATCATACACTAAGGCATCAATAATCATCATCACATATATGACCACATCATATATCTCAATCATTCAACAACATCAACAATTCAATGCCTATCTTAGGGCCTCTAGCCTAAGTATTTCCTACCACATTACACATTAGATACGGGAAACTGAAACCATACCTTAGCCGAATTTCCCAAGCTCCACCGGAGCACTTCCAAACCACTTATCCACAAGCTCTCAAGGCCTCAACACCTCCAAGAACAGATTTTTCACCACCAAACCCTTTCCAAGCTTTTCAAGTCACCAATCAAGCTCCAATATTCACATATACCAACCTAAGCCACAACCATCATACCCATACACACATCTCAAAACCCAAACATCATAAAACAACAAAATACACTAGGGTTGAGAATCTTACCACCTCCAAGGTCCAAGGAGACAAGATTAACCTTCTCCTTCAAGAGAGTTGGGTCCTATAACATCAAAGAACCCAAAATCTCAACATTTAACCCATGAAACTCGAAAATAAGGGCTGAGATTTCGAACAGCAACACGTGGCTTACCTCAAGATTGGTTGTATGGGTTTTGTAGAGCTCTCCGCGGTGAACGCGTGGCCGCAAACGGAGCGGCAATCGGAGCTCTAGATCAAAAGTTATGGTGGTTTGAAGATCAAGTGAGAGAAAGAACTTGAGAGAGTGTTCTTCCTCCCCTCTCTTCAATTCAGCGTGAATGTGTAACAAATGAGGAGAGAGAGTGCTGAAAACTAGGGTTTTGGTTAAGTTATGTTGGGCCAAGGGCCCACTTTGGGTCCAATTGGCCCGGTTTGGCCCGTTCGGTCCAATCTTGGTCCGAATTCTATAAAATTGGTACCAAAATTCTCGTCTCAGTCTCCTCTATCACATTTAGCCATAAAAATCACATTTTAGGCTTTCTAGAATAAATTCTTATTTATGGGTTAATTAGCCGTTAATTAACCAGGTTTTACATAATTAGTAAGCCTGGGCCTGACCTATTAATGTATTAAGGCTTTTAAAAGAGCCTGGGCTTGTACCTATTTTATAACAGGTCAGGCCAGGCTGCAGGCCCCTGGCAGGCCGCCTGACCTTTTTCCACCCCTAGCAGTGGCTCCAACCACAGCCACCTCACACCAAGCCTTACCTCTTGAAGGGCCAGCCTCCCAGCCTCTCCTAGCTGTGGCAAGTGCAAAATCTCACCAAGCACCTAGAGCATCTTCTCAACCTTTACCAAAGACAAAGGTGTTTGGTGTGAGGAGAAGTAGGCGGCTAAAGTTAGGAGTGATGAAGCAAAAAGGGACACCTAGTCTACATAAGTACATATAGACCTAAGTGATGACTGAAGTCTCTTTATATTTATAGTTAGGGTTGTTGGGGTTGCTGTTAAATAGTATATCTTGTGATGAATTGTGTCTATGTGGCCACTGTTTATTATGTGGATAGGACCACTATTTTGATATTTTGTAATCAGGTTAGACCACTTTTAATTGTTGCACTTCTTGGATCTTTATTTTGGATTAGCTATATGTGGCATATTATATGACCACTTATGTTATGATATTTTGTGTAAGTATGGTTTACAGGAACACTTACTTAATGAAAATATATGTAGCATATTTTCTGGCCACTTCTTACTGCAAGTTGTTGTCAATTGTGAAAATTTAAATATTCACATTGATAAAGTTGCTTCCCAACTATCATTTGTTATACACACAAAATACATCAAAGTGCAAAATTGATTCAAACTAAACATAATTAACTTTAATTGGATTGAAGCCATATAATCTCTTACATTACAACTTTATAGCACAGATAACTCTAAACTCTTGCAAACCACATTCCAATTATTAAGACTAGCAAAAACATAAATAGCATATATTGCATTTTACATTGAATTTTTATATTGTCATCTAACCTCCCAACTTGTTCTTAGAGAATATTCAACTCATCACATAATCTACCCACACAAGCATCTATTTCTCTGGCTTCAATAATTAATCTCTCCATCTCCCCTTTTAGCCTCTCTATCTTTCTTTCTTGTCCATCCAATTTCCACATTTCAGCTTCCAACTTAGCAGAATTTTGTGTTCCAACAACTCCAATAGCAGCAGCAGACACGTTACTTCTTGCACCAACTTCATCAACCCACTCAAAAAATTTGCATCTTCTGTTAGGGTAAGAAATGAATCTTCTATTAGGATTCTTTGTTGTTCCTGAAATTTGAAGACTCAGAGTGTTACCACAAAAACAATGAACCCGCCTTTCCTTTTCCTTTGGCCACCCATTCTTTGCACCGTCATCAACTTCAATCCAATCAAAATCATCAATCCACTCAAAAAGTTGTATTTTGGTATCTTCCCACAAGTAAAATACCTCCTACCATGGTCAGAAACGGCTGAGGAATGGCGGATGGTTACTGCCTCTCCACAGAAATAGGTGTCTTCTTTCCTTCGATTACGAGCTCCTGGAAACACAGCTTCCGGAAGAGAGAATGAATGATGTTCCTTGACTATGAGCCATAAATTTGGAGAATATGAAAACTGAAAATGGAAAAGGGAGAAGAAGAGAAACCTCAGATACTTTAACGAGAGTGTTTATAGGGAGAAGACAGGGGTAAATAAGTCATTCCACAGCTCACTAACATTTTTTTTAACGTTAAACGTTAACAGGGACTTAATTGAAAAAAAATAAGGTACAGGGACCCAATTGAAAAGAAAAAAATATAGGGACCTAATTAAAAATTCGGTGAAACTATAGGGACCTGCAGAGTAATTAAACCTTTAAAATAATTATCTTGAATAAGTAAGTCACTTATAAAGGAAGCTTTTGACATTACAAGGAGGTAAGTTGAAATTGAATAGAATACTATAATCACTAACATCTAAAAAATTGAATGTTAAAATATCTTTTACAGGTATTCACATTTCATATTTTACATCACGAGATATATCTCTTTCATCAAAAAAGGATTGTTTAAATCTCGTGTAGACGAATTATACATCTGTTATTTGAATCATATAGGAACAACTCTAAAAGATTACGATTTTAACAAAACTTTCAAATGATAAAAAGAAAACCGTAAAATATATACTCCATTTAAAAAATAACTAAACATTTATAAAATTACTAATTAACCCTTATCATCTCAATTTTTACCATCTTTCTTCTATTTTCACCATTCATTTTTTTCATTCATCAACTTCATGCTTTATTTTGTTAAACAAAACATATTTTTGGAGGATATTTTGTTATTTATATCTTTTAGAGTTTTCATTTCAACATTCAACCTGATTTTTTTCTCAAAAATGTAAAGTATTAAACAATTATTTTAATCAACTTAGGTTAGTCTAATGGTTAGTTCATTAGTCCATTTAAACAAGTGTCAGGGGTTCAAATCCTATCTTGTACATACAAAAATCTATTGGCCAATAACAAACCTTTAAATGGAGTTTAGATCTGTGATGGATTAATCCTTAACCTATCAAAATGGAGGATACCATAAAAAAATTGCTTTAAAAAAATTTACAATTAGGTGGCTACAAAATTATCAAAGTCCTAATTTCTCTTTAATTAGTAAATACCAAATCCAGTCTTTATCCATTTTTAAAACAAGATAAGGCGATTCCCGTCGAAAAAAATAAACTCGTCCCAGTCCCTGTCCATGTCTACTGTGAGTCATAGCGGCCTCTTTGTCATCTTTTCTCACCAAACTTCACAGAAAAGACCTACGTGACACTTATGGTTGCTAATGTGGACGCCAAGTCTCCGTTAAGTGACATATTGGTGAATGGACAATGGTCATGGGTCGATTTTTCTCCTTATAGACAATGGTTAAGAGTCATTTTTTAGCATACACTAACCCTAACCATTTTTAGCATGCACTAACCCTAATTTGAGTTAGAATTTTTCATTCAACTTGCTTGAATAAAGATTGTGGAACATAGATTAGAGCTCACACTCAACCAAGTGAGATTTGAGCCTTTAATGTGTTGTTGTTTTATTTTAACTACTATTTCATTCTTATGTGTGTTATTCTCTCTATAATTACAATCTTTGACTTATTTGATTCTTGATGTCCGGTACTTTGTGTATATAAGTATTTATATGATTGTGGCCGTTGTTTTCATATAAGCTCACTTATCTAAATAGCCTTACTTTTTAATATATCATTGTTAGCCAATTCAAAGCCTTATTAATCCTCTCTATCCTTAATTTTTACATATACTAACCCTGAGCAAAAAATTTTAATTGTCCTAATTTGATTTTTGATTAACTTAGACTAGCAGTGGTGATTGCATCATGAAGGGATGAAAAAGGAGAATTTAAAAACTTTGGTAAAAAAGGTGTTTTGAGTTTATTGAATTATTTTTTAGAATTGGGTGCACAGCTGCACATATATATATAGTACTTGAACCATATGTTATTTACTTATTTTGAAAAAAAAATGAATAAAAGAATGAAAAAAGAAAGATATAATGTATATATTAGAAAAAAAGAGAAATAAAAAGGGGATAAATATTTCTCCAAATGAAATTTTAGAAATAAATGCATATGTAATCTGAATTTATTGAGAATGCATGCATGTGTGTGAAAAGTAAAGTATGAGAAAAAAAAGTCAATGGACAATAGGACTTTGTATTGTAGTGGAATAGGTTGTTGTAGATTAAGTGGAAGTCTTAGTTAATCAAAGGTTTAAATTTTTAGCCCACTTAATTAAATACATCTTCACCTTGTCCTTAATCCCATTATAACCCTCCAAAATTCTCTTGATATTTGCACGCATGATTTAAATATTTATTAACTGTTAGAAGGAGAACACGTCTTAAAAAATAAGGTTAGAAGAGAATTGAGAGTTAAACCCTAAACACTAGAACAGTAAGAGAGTAAACACATCCAATAAGGAGTTCGATTGCTTGATTCTATATTCCACTTATCATAAAATATTATCTTGCAAGTTTGTTATATTTTTAGAACTCAATTTTATAAATGGGATGGAATTGATTGATATTTTGCTTTTGGCCCTATATCCTTATATCTATTTTTGGAAATTGATTTATTCTTAATCAAGTAGATCATAATATGTAGAATTAGGTAGAATAGTTGAATGAGTGTTGGTACCCCTTACTTCCTCCTTTATTAATGTATAGTACGAGGACATGTTTTGTCTAAGTGTGAGAGAGTTATTAAATCAATATTTTATGATGATTTTTGGATTAAAAAGAGTGAGATTTATCAACTGAACGTGCACTTATTCCTTATGATTGCATGCTTTTGTGGAATTTCTCATATTTGATATTAATTGATTAAACATACTTTTTATGCTATAAAAACTGTCAAATTAATCCACTTTCATTCTATTCGATGTCTTGATATATTTGTTCAAGTTGTTTAAGGTTTATGAGACAAAATGACTTGGAATAATGAATGAAAAGTATGTAAAAGTGAAAATTTTGTATGTGTGTGCATGCACGCACGAGTCTGGTTGCGTACCTCATTTAAAATAGCAAGTGACTCGCGATTTTAGTCCTTTTTGGCCCATTTTAGATCACTAGAAGCCATATTGGAAGCCATTCATGAAGGAAACTCACACACAACATACCATACACTCATTTTTATATTTTTTCTTAGGTTTTTAGTGGAATTCTAGAGAGAGAGAGAAGCTCTCCAACTTCTCTCTAGAATCCTTGGAATTTTACTTAAGTTTCTCTTTAGTTTTAGATTTTGATATTGTTTAGTTGTAATTTTGATATTATTTTATTGTTTTTTTCTACACTACTTTAATTAGATGAAAAAGTATGAGGAAATAATAATCTTATTGTACGATGTATACAATGGAGTTTAATTATAATTAAAATTAAATTATAGGTAATTATTTAATTTTAAATTCTTTCTAATTTAAAATTTGAATTAAATAGCTACTTATTTTGAATTCAAATATTAGGGTCAGTTTTTCTTTTTTAACATTAACCCTAATTCTAATTCTCTTTCAGCGCCATTCTTCTTCTTCTTTCCTCTCAGCGTCGGCGTTCCTTCTTCCTTCCTCGCGTTGCCACCCTCTACCGCACCGAGCCCCCCTCTCGCGTTGCCCTCCTCAATCGCGCCTCAGCGGGCGCGTCCTCCCTCATGTCACCCTCCACCATACTGCCGCGACACCAGCCATCGTAGGCGCGGTCGTTGAAGCTCGCCACTAGGAAGCTGTGCGAAGGCCTCTTCCCTGCTCGCCACCGGAATTGTTGCGATCTTGCTCTCCCCGACTGACGCCCACCAACACAGTAATATCCTCTTTGCAGTGCTATTTCAATTTTTATGTTCTTCGTGTCAATAATTTTCTAGGTTTGAATAAAATTGTGTTGGATATTTTGTATTTTTTTTAAATGTGTTGGAGTTTCTTTTTCATGAGGTTAGATGTTTAATTTACTCATGCTGAATTTTTTTTCATGGATGAGACTTAGAGAAACTATTATTCTGTGGCTTTCAGAAGACCAAAGCTTTTGGGATGTTATTGAAGAAGAGTCAAGGTCTTTGGGTCCTATTTGGGTCCTCTTGTTCTACTCTATAGAGTATGTTTGTGTGACACCTAGGATTTAGATGTTCTTTTATTTTGAAAACTGAGCACCATGGAAACTGAACTCAGCACTGCAAGAAGGGATTTTGCAGCAGGAAGTTTTGACTCTTCTGCTAAGCCTAGATCAATCAGGGCTCAAGCTTCTTCTGGTATATTGCTGATTCATGCCTTTGATTTGTTTGGTTTATTAGATATATTCTGAGATTTTTATACAGTTCATCAATGATATGTGAACTAACTGGTGGTTGATTTTGATTTGCATATACACATGTATATTGGATATACGTGATTTTCATTTTCATACCTAGACTGCTAGCTTAATATCTGATTTTGTTGTTAAATTCCAGCAAAGATTTATATTACAATACAAAAGATGATTTGTTGGATAAATGGGCAAGTTTGACAACATAGAAATAGAAATTAATGCATCGTAATCATGGATCAATCTATGGCTTTGATTTTGATTCATTATATTTATATAGTTTTTCACTATTTGAAGTTGCTATGTTGTCATAGACAGTAGGTTGTCTAACATCTTTAAATTAAGACACAATTCTGCATTTTATTGTGTTGCTTTTGTTGAGTATTTATATTCTACGTTGCAGGATGAAATATGTAAATTCATTTCTAAAATACGTGGTATTGATGCGATACTCAGATGTATAGAGGACAATGGTGAGCAAGGCAATAAAGTTGTGGCCAAAGTGTGTTGCTCATTACTTTTGAAGGTATAAGTCGAAACCATTTCTCCTCAAAGGCACCTGGAGGGGAAAAAAAGAGAAAAAGAAGAGAGAGGGGTGTTTCTATAAAAAATAACAATTTTCCTACTGCCTATAGTTCTTTTGAGCCAAAGTTTATTTTGGTATTTATATTTTTATTTGTTAAAAGGAAGCTATACCACTTGGAGCTGAGTCTGTTATAACCATAATGTCCTTGCATATGTTACATGATTGCCATTGTCCACACTACACCCAACTTTAAAGATATTGTCAACTTTAGCAAAACATCTTTCTAAAGTTGAAAGCAACATCATTCTTTTTTAGTGTTGAAAGACTCACTTTGTATCTTAAATGTTTAATTAATCAGTTGGCAGGAAGTGATACAAATAACAGTGAAATTGTTGAAAAAGGTGGGATGGATAAGCTAATTGAACTTTCGGCCAGGTTTAATGATGATCCTTCTGTTTTGCAATAGGTACAAACCTGCAATTTCTGTTGAGAGCTTATGTAAAATTGTTCAAACTATTAATGACACTATTTTATAGAGATTTAGTGAATATTTTCTGGTTTAATGTAAATTGTGCTGCTCCAAATGGTTTTACTTATTTATTATGCTTAATTGTATGATTATGCTTCCGTAGCTTTATTAATCCAAACTCCAAAGGATGTGAATTAACTGATTCTACTGTTGCTTTTGAAATGTGGAAGGAAATATTGAAATTCAGATTTATTATGAAAATTCCTGTCTTCTGATAGATTTGATCCTTATGATTGCCAATATTTATAAGATCTAGTGCATGTCCTGCAGAGACTCTTACAAAAAAGGTTTCCTGATATATTTGGATTTGTACCATATCTTGCATCTCAAAGCTTAATGAAAGTGGCGGAGAGGACAGAAGCTACCAATGGAAATGCAATCGTTTCTTCTTCAAGTCCAAGAGTTTTGAGAATTGGGGTGCTGTTTCCTTTGAATTCCGTCATTGGAAGATTAGTAAAAGCTACAGCCACCTATTGAGAATCCTTTTTTGGAGACCCTTAAGAGAACAAGGTCTGGAAATACTGTAGGATCAATGAGGGTGTTGAATGATGTGGGCGAGCTCAATAACAAATTGCATAGGGATTGAGATACATCATATACTATACTTTAAGCCGTTTAAACGAAGACGGATGTTTATTTTACTATAATTACAGATGGTTCTATCCATTCTAAAGTGGGTGGTTATTTTGGATATACTATTTGTAGTACATTTTATTACCCTGTTGTGTTAATGTAAACAAAAAAATTAAAAAAAAAAACTGAAATAGGTTGGATGTTCATTGTACTAGATAGGTTGATGGTTGTTTTCATTCTAATTTGGATATTTATTTTATTTGCATTGAATTTAACATAATTTTGTCTGGTTAGAAGACTTTGTTAAAAATATTGTGAGTATGGAGTCTATTATAAACTGAAATTTTACTAACACACTTAATTTTGGTTTAGTTAGTCATTTTCTTAAAATTTAAATTAAAAAATTCTTAACTATATGTCATTATTAGATTAAGTGTAATAAATGAACAAATTAATCGGTGTATCTAATAGCAAGAATTCTTATTGTAATTGATTAATACAATAAGAATTCTTGCTGTTTATATTTCTCTTATTCATTGATTTTTCTTTTTCGCATCAATGATTGAGATAAATCATGTACTATACTGTAAACTATTTAAACTAAGGCGGATGTTCATTTTACTATGATTGCGGATAGTTCTTTTCATTTTAAAGTGGATGATTATTTTGGGTATACCATTTGTAGTATAATTTATGACCCTATTATGTTGATGTAAGCAAAAAATTAAAAGAGAAACTAAAATAGGCTAGATGTTCATTTTACTAAGTAGGCTGATGGTTATTTTCATTGTAATTTGGATGTTCTATTTATTATTATGTTTCTTTTAGAAGAAAAAATAAATTAATAAAGAAGATATAATTGTATTCATAAACGCGTGATTAAGGGCAAATTAGGATTAGTGGTCACTGAACATAGCACGTAACTTCCTATTTGAGATCCTATAGGCAAATTGACTCTGCTCTTTAATTTCTTTAGCTATTTTTGGAACGCTGTGAATAGTTACTCACGCAATAGGTCCTCTGAAATCGAACGAAAGATTCTTTTCATTTTATAACCAACTAAGGAAAATTATAATGACATGAGCAAAAAATATTGTAATCATTCCAGCTAATAATGCAAAAAATTATAAAACTCATGCAGAGAAATGATGTCTTCAGCAAGAATTTAAGTGCTTTGAGAGACCGATTCGACCAATCATAAACACAACAATCAGAAAGGTAAATCAAAATCACACAACGCACCAATATGGCACACCCACACATCAAAGTCATTAGTGAAATTCAACCATCCAAATATTTATTAAAATAACCATCTGTTCCATGTCAATCCAGAAATGAATATTCGAGTTCGGAGTCCGCTCTAAGGACCATATATACATTTTCTTACTAAAATACAAGACAATCCTCAAACATCACCGTATTCAAACAATATATGAATGATGATCATATGTGATCTAAGCTTCAAACATTTATCAATATAAGACATCCTACTAACATGAAAAGTTCTTCAGCGCCGTTAAAAAGAAAAATAATTGGGTGGCTGGGAGCCCAATCAGAGTCCACAATTAATCTTGTAATTTCTATCATTGATGCTGAAAAGGAGAAAATTAGATCAAGATTTATTATTCTCAAATGTAATATTTCAGATTCAATGAACACTTCAAGTATAATCATTACCCACCAACACATGAACCACAATCACTTGCACCAGGAGAAGCAAGGGGGCTATCAAAATGTCCATTCACTAAAATTGATGGATCAATATCTCTCGAATCTACAGATGAAATCCTGTAGTAAGATAGAAATGAAATCCATGTCAACCTTCCTTAAACAAAGACAGATATAGTAGTACTTTGTTTTGATCACATGCAATCCAAAAAATATGTACAATAATTAATGCTATGCTAATGATTCACTAGAGTTTTTCAAAAATTATATGTTCTCTGTTAAATGATTAAACTAAAATTTTCACTTTCAAAAACCCTAAGATTTCATATCATTGTTATCATTCTTCTAATAAACATCTTATGATGCCTCAATACATCTTCTAGTTTGTATCACGAATGACAGGTTAGCTTCCATCCTATCTCGGGTTCCATTATGAAGTACAGAAAATGGTTCATGTTCCGACTAAACAATCATGAAATCAGAAATCGAGCCACTAACTGCATAACGTCGATGATGTTAGGTGTGATCGGACAAGCACACTAACGAGACCGTGAACCATCCAATGGTCACGAAGGAGGGAGGACCCAGGCAGCCGGCTGACGCAGGATGGCGAGCGCAAATGAGGTTGGATGATGCAGGGCAGGTCGGCGCAGGTGGGGGTTCAAATCACGCGGGGAAGGAGTGGCTGGGTGTTCAGCCGCGATGTTGTGAAGCGGTTGCTTCCAACGCAGATGGTCGCGCGCGACAGAGGCTCTGTGTCAAGCGGCGATTTGGACAGGGATGCTTAGCCATGAAAGTGCGCAGCGGTTGCTGCTAGCAAGGGAGAACGGCCGCGATGGAGGCACTGACGGCTGCGAGAACGGGATGTTCAGCTGCGACAGTGGGGGTTTGGGTGTTGGTGTGACCTTCCATTCAAAAAAGGTGAATTGGGAAAAAATTAAAATTAGGGTTAAATCAAAATTGAACAGCCATTAGTAAAATAGGATAAAAGGGATTAATTCTCATTTTTAACTTATATTGGGCTTAATAAACAGCCAATTGTAGCTATTATATACATATCCCGTTGTCTCCCTAGCAGGACTCTAATTAGATTTCTTGTTAAGTTGACTTTGTTTATGTTACTTCAATGAACTATATGAACTCTTTTGATTTCCTATGAATGAATTTCATGTTTTATGTTTTATTTATATTTGTTTGAGTTGTTAGTATTGAATTCTTGCATTGGCTAGTTGTAGTTTTTGTT
Source organism: Arachis stenosperma (assembly GCF_014773155.1). Taxonomy (NCBI): domain Eukaryota; kingdom Viridiplantae; phylum Streptophyta; class Magnoliopsida; order Fabales; family Fabaceae; genus Arachis; species Arachis stenosperma. The sequence goes on along the minus strand of NC_080380.1, from coordinate 8,990,591 downwards.
AATTCTAGTAATTTATGATGTTTTTCTTTTATGCAGATCAAGTGTTTGACAAAATATTTACTTTCGTCGTAGAGTAGATTTTCTTTTTCTTAGTTTAGGATTGAGAAATTAGGTGACCTTGAGTTATTGATACCCAATATTGATTGGTAATTTAAGATCGTTAATTAATCTTGTTTCTATTGACGCTAATCTTTTACTAATTCAATTAGTAAGTTGGTTAGGACTTATGGATTAAGATTAATTATGCCTATTTAAATTTTCTCAATGTGTAGAGGTTGATGAAGTGAGATTAATTCTTCATAATTGTCATGCTTATGGTCAATAATAAGGATGGTGATCCTTGACTCATCAACCTTAGCGAAGGCTTTTTTGCACTTGAATTTGATTCCTTTTACTTGTCAATTGCTTTAATGGTTTTTAGTTTAATTGCATTTGATATTTAGGTATTGTTTGCTTCTTCAATTTTTTGTCATTTAGATTCTTTTTTATTATGATCAAACTCCTGATCTCTCAGCAAATGATTGAGCACCTGATTACAATTTCTAAGGAGAATGACTTGGGATTAAACTCTTGGTTATTGATTTAAAATTTTGTGACATTTTTAATTAAATTTTGATAGAGTTAATTATCGGTTTAGGACTATAACTACGACGAATCTTATGCATTAACTTGTGAAAAATTTTAAACTGGTCTCTAGGGGTCGTTAATAATAGAATATCATTGCAATTTTTTATATGACTAGATATTCAACTTCAAAAAAAGCATAGATGTTCATGTATTATATTCATAAGGATAATAAAAAAGCAATCTATTTTTGACAAATTAACCACTAATGATAGTATAATATGGGCAACAATACAATCTTAAGACCAGAAATAAGAACATTTGTCCTTACACAAAATGCATTGTATCACTAAGAGGTTTTAAACAAATAAAATAAGTAGTGAAAATAACAAAATATATGTCTTTAAGTCCTATAGCTAATGTCTATACTAGCAAAGTCTAACCGCTAGCTTAGATTGGTTTTTTTGAGTGAATAAGGTATTTTTCTTAGAAAATAAAGTACTTTTATTCATTTTAAAATCTATTTCGATACTCTTTTAAAAAAGTATTTTTATTTAAAAAATTAAAAACAAGACATTTATTAATATTTGAAAATTCTTTTTAAAAATCCTATCCAAATGTGAAATAATTTTTGTCTGTTAAAAAAGATCTTTTTTAAAAAGATGAAAAAAATTAGTTATTTTCAAAAACCAATTTAAATTGACCCTAAGTTGTCCAACATTAATTCTTCTTAAGTGGCCTAAGTCCTGAAGGCCTTAGAGCTAAAGTTGGCACAAATTTGAGAAGCCTTGATGTAATCTCTAAATTTACAGTGATTATTGTCTTTGTTAAAATTACACCATCTTTTGTCATTGACTTGTTGTAGTAATTGTTGTCTATTTGATGAGTTTGGTGAATCATAAGGTCTCAATTGTTTGATTTAGAAAAAGAGTGAGAGATCTAATCTGAGATGAATTACCTTCAAATAATATAAATTTTGGTTTAGTATAACATATAAAATGATGGTGAATCATAAGGTCTCAATTGTTTGATTTAGAAAAAGAGTGAGAGATCTAATCTGAGATGAATTACCTTCAAATAACATAAATTTTGGTTTAGTATAACATATAAAATGATATCATTTTTAGTAGATAAAAAAAGGATAAATTCACCACCATTATCCATAAGAAGACAAATTAAAATTTGACCATTATTTTTTTTGATGAGGAAAAGGGGTCAAGGATCCCAAAATACAAAAAAACACAATACATCGCAGAACCTCTAAATCTGTAAGTACCAGCACAATAAAAAAATTTTGGCAAATAGAGCTCAGGAATAGGATGATCAACAGATGTAATCCAACACTAAGTTGTTGACCCTTTTTGTCCATAATATCCTCACAAACATTAGCTTTCCGGAGGATGTAGTCCAAACTCACATGAGGGATTCGACGAACCAGAACAGTAATATCCTGTATAAGGGAGTAGCACGGGTGCGATAGAGGGCATCATTCCCGGGCAAGTTTAATGGCCATTTGTGAATCCGATTCCACAATCACATGAGTCAATTCATTCGTTACTGCAATTTGGAGTCCCTTAATAATAGCCTACAACTCAACATGCATAATCGAGGCTGTCCCCAAATTACAAGCGAAGCTCATGATGCAAGATCCCATTGAATTTCTGAAGATACCCCACACGCAGAATTATTAATATGAGATAAAATCGAACCATTCACATTTAATTTAATAGCACCTTCATAGGGACAGAACCATTTGGTACAGGTCTCAAAGTCAGTATTAATAGATCTTGGAATGACTTTCCTTCTACACCATTTGGAAATCTCTTTGGTCCAAACCTTAATAGAAGCAGCGACATCTTTTGGCATAGTAAAAGAGCCTTCAAACACAAACTTGTTATGAAGATACCAAAAGGAGGAAACTCCTACACCAAAAAGTAGTAGATCAGGGGCTTTACCTTCCAGGTTTGAGCGTATCATCTCGAATATTGATGCGTGAGCATCTTGTCTATCTTTTCCTAATGAATTTGTACTTAAATTGTTGAGTTTAATTAAGAATTAATTATATTTTAGCCACTATGGATGCTATTTTGAGTTTTATGCAATTTTATTTATTTTAGGTAGCATTCGGAGGGATTTGATGAAGTTTCTGCAGAGAAAAAGAAGAAACCAAAGAGATGACCAGCGAAGACCGACGCGGAGCATGGCTCACACGACCGCGCGGAATGGAGAAATTGCAATGACGCGATCGCGTGCCTAACGCGAACGCGTGGACTGGAATCTGCACAAATGACGCGAACGCGTGGACGACGCAGACGCGTCACATGCAGGATCTGCAATAATTCAGAAAATGCTGGTTACGAATTTTGGGCTATTTTGACCCACTTTCCAACCCAGAAAACACATATTAGAAGCTGCAGAATGGACAAATCAAGTGGTCCCCAACCATCAACTGAAGATCTGTTAATTAATTCGAATTTAAATTCAAATCTTATCTTTTAGGAAAAGATATTATTTTTAATTTTTTATTTTAAACCTATTAGGATTAGTAATAAATAGAAACTCTGTACATTTAGACAAGAATATTGTTACCAGAACCCTTATTTTTCTTCTCGGAATCATGAGCAACTAATCCTTCATTGTTAAGGTTAGGAGCTCTGTCTATTTGTATGGATTTATTCGTTTGATCTTTCTAATTTAATTCATGTTTTGATTTATATTTCAATAATTGTTTTCGCTCTTAATTTAATGAATATTGGGTGGAACGGAAGTATGACCCATTTTCTAATTGAGTTCTTGTAAAACTTGGAAAAGCTCTTTACTTGAACAACAGCTTGAAAACATATTATACTGAATTTCTAATTGTTTGTATTTAACGAGATACGTGACATATAATCCCTTTATTTTTGGATAATTAGAATTCTTTTGGCATATAAACTAGAGATTGATCATCACCCTCTAATTGGAATTAATTAACCAAAGAATTGGCAATTAATGAATTTTAGAGGAGACTAGGAAGGTCTAAGGAATTAGAGCCTAGTCACATATAGTTTGCCATGAAATTATATCTTGCATGATTAAATTAGTTAGTGATAAAAATAAATCTGGAAAATAGATAACTCTGAAACCTTAACTGCTTTCTCAACATTTTATTCCCAACTCATTTATTTGTCTATCCTTTTGATATTCTAAGTTCGAATTTAAATCTTTTGAACATCTCAAAACCAAGTTTTGCTTGCCTAACTAACCCAATCAATCAATTATTGTTGCTTGATCCATCAATTCTTGTGGGATCGACCCCTTACTCACGTAAGGTATTACTTGGTACGACCTGGTGCACTTGCCGGTTAGTAAGTGTGGGTTATAAAATTCCGCACCAGATATCCAAGTTGAAGAACTTTTGGTCACCATGAACGGGTAGGAGCATTTGCCAAACCAGCCTTGCCACAAGGCAGTCCCTGAGCGCATGAAGAGCAGTTTCCTCAGTGGTGTTGCATCTCGGACACCCTGCTTCATTGGACCGTGTTTTCGTCTCCGGTTGTGATTTGTAAGAAGAGTATCATTTGTCAGTAACCAAAGAAAAGTTCGAATCCTCTCCGGCCCATTCCAATCCCAAATATGCCAAAACACATGATCATTCGCAGAGGAGCCCATATCAAGAGAATGGTAGGCCGATTTCACACTAAAGGTCCCATCCGCACTCAGCTCCCTGGCAACTTGATCTGCTTCTTTTCAAGGAGACAAAGGAGCCATCGCAGCAATCTTGTTAACCCATGTCTCTGGGAGCCAATCTCAATTTCTCAAAATCCCAATCACCTGAAACAAGAAGGAAATCATTCAACATCCATTTGTAATTAGGGGGTTAATTACCTGTTTTATATATTGATCCAAATGCCAGCTTTCGTCATCCAATTATGGTTCCAAAAGTTAATGCTTGTACCATCTCCTATATGCCAAGATGTGTTCCTTTCCACGCCCTTCCAAGCTGAACAAACTCCCTTCCATAGTTTTGAATCCATCGGTCTCGTCTTTATGTCCGGAATGATGTCATTACCACATTTATATTTAGGTCTCAGCACCTTCACCCAAAAGCTATCTCTTTTTTCAACCAAACCCCAACCAACCTTCATCCAACCCTTCTTGCCTTTCCTCTTTTGCATAGAGTTAATGACTTCCTAGGTAATAATGATATTATCTGAGGTATGCCTCTCTGGAACAAAGCTACTTTGAGTCGGCTTCACCACTTTTTTCATGATTTTCCTCAACCTCGTTGATAAAACTTTAGTAATAACTTTATAGGAGACATTGCAGAGAGAAATAGGATGCATTTACTTTAACATAACTGTAGGCTCAACCTTTGGAATAAGGGTAATTAGGGTCTCATTAATATCCCGGACGTCCAAGGGCCTATTAAAAACTCTTTCAACCATATTACAAAGGTCGGTTCCCACCCTGTCCCACTTATTCTAATAGAAAATTGCCTGAATCCCATCTTTTCCTGGAGCCTTGAGACTTCCCATAGAGAGTAGAGCGTCCTTTATTTCCATACGAGAGATGTTACTGCCAGTACTCAGAAGATCATCTCTATCTAGAAGAGGGAAATTATTTCTCAAGACAAAGGGGTATCTGGAACATCATCGGTATACAACTGGCTATAGAATTTGGTCGCCATTCTCTCCAGGGCTGTGCGGTCATGCACCCAGCACCCATTATCATCCTTCAAAGCTTTTATCTGATACCTCCTCTTGCAGGCCATGAGCCATGGAAAAAATTTGGTGTTATGGTTTCCGAACTCCAACCAATTACAACAAGATTTTTGGAACCAGAGCAGTTTCTCTTGGGCCAAGATCTACTCATATTCCACCCAAAGCTTCCTCTGCAATTTCTCCAGATAAAGATTCGAGTTCATAATGAGACTATTCTTAATGCCTTGAAGCCTCTTCAAAATTTTTTATTTTCTGTGATGGATATTGCCAAAGACATTATGATTCTAAAGCTTTAACTCTTGCTTAAAATCTTCCATGCAAGTATTCCAAGAGTCCTGAAGATTCCATCCCCTGTTAATAATATTATCGAAATTAGGGTGATCCAACCAAGCAGCTAAAAATCTGAAAGGTCTCCTTCCCTTATTTGGTGCACCCTGAGAAGTAAGACGCAAAAGGAGAGGAGAGTGGTCAAACTTCAGACTCGGTAAATGTTGGATAACTACCCCTGGGAAGGTGATTTGCCAGACAAGGTTAGAAATTCTCCTATCAAGCCTTTCCACCAGAGAACATCTTTTCCAAGTATACGGACATCCCGAGTACCCCATGTCCATAAGGCCGTAGTAAGATAAACAGGCATTAAAATTAGGGCAGGCCCTTCCATACCACAATAGAGACTCCCCACTTTGTTCATGATCATTCAAAATAGCGTTAAAATTTCCAATGGCGCACCATGGCAAATTGGCATCCCTACCAATACTGCGAAGATGCTCCTAGAGAGATTTCCTGAAACCCCTATTAGGACTCCCATACACGCCTGGTAGAAACCACTGCACCGAATTCCTATCTTCAATCTTCATGTGAACAAATTAGGAGTTATGATTTAGCACATTCACTTTCCAGAAATTCGAATTCCTCATACACTAAATCCCTCCCGATTGCCCTCTAGCCTCCACCACAAAACTACCATCTAACCCAAATCTGTTTCTAACCCTTTCTCCCCGAACACCACTTATATGGGTCTCCAGCAGGATGACGAAATTCACATCAAACTCATTTCTAAGATTTCTAATAAAAGCAAAAAAATTTTACCCTCAACTTCTCTACAGTTCCAAACTACAATATTCATTAGATACTCAAACAGAGAAGACGACCTTTAAAGACCCAAGAAAAACTTCAAACAAAAGACTGGTTGTTACTCCCTATAGCCCAGAGGCTTCCGCATAGACCGTAGGTTCCGTTCCTTTGCCTGACACCTTATGTCCATCTTTGGGTATATCTGGTGCCTTGTTTGAAATTCCGGTGCCGTCTTCGACCTCCAGACCAATCAGAGGAGTTCCACCATGCTGAGGTACTTGGTTGAAGAAGGAATTATGGCTCACATGGGCCTCAAGAACTTCCTTGGAGCTCTTCCCAACTTGATAGTCTTCCCATTGTTGTTTTGTGGCTTCCCTCATTCTATCCATGATTTTCCTTTTCCACGATCCCCCAAGTAAAATTATTAGAAGAGGAGGATGGCACATTTTTCCTACCTTTTAATGAGATCGCTAAGGAGATAGAACCTTTTTCCACCATTTTTTGTTTGGGCTTGAAGCCTTTTTTTGTTAGTATAGGCCCAATTTTTAGGGCGGCAACTTTTTTGGTTTCCTGCGTGTAAGAACCTACTTCAGGTTTTCTTATTATCACATTTGATCCCTCTAAGTTTGTTGGGCGCGTTTAGACTTGGTCAGAAGGCCTAATGGTGCTCCCATCATTCTTTCGAGGACTTATAACTGGAGCTCAGTCAGAGGCCTGATCTTTGGGCCCAGCATACTCTGGCCCTTTCTTTAACAGACTTCTCATAGAGGGCTGATCTAGAACGATACTCTGGAGTCCAATATGCATGGCCCCACTTGGTTGAGAACTTTCCTGCATCTCATCATCCCTTTCCTCATATAGCACATTAAACCGAGAATCTCCCCTACTGAACGTGTTCTTTGTAATGTCTTTACTTTCCTTATTAGGAATGGCATTAAAGGTCTGATTCCCTTTTATCTTTTTCATCAGGATTTTCTCTTGTTTCCTTTTAGGATACCTCTTCACCATCATCCAGGCGCCAAATTAAGGAGGATCATGATTTGTCCGTCGCACGATATGCTCATCATTGTGTTCCTGATTTTCTGGAGTTTCCTAATTTACCTTTCATGTGATGGCCGCATCCCTTTTCCTTACCATCGTTAATCTTTCCTTTTCTATGGCCACCTCTACCACTGGTTGATTAGCCTTATGCTCGTCATCTTTACTACATTGTTCAAACTTATGACTAGCGATGGCAATTTTTTTGGCGAGGTGGGTATCCGCGGGGATTTACCCCCCGGGGGGACAAGTTTGAGGGGTCATTTTCTCCCTCCGGGGGCGGGGGGAGGGTATCTGTTTAATAAACAGGGCGGGGCAGGGAGAGAGGTACCCGGCCCGTGATACCCGCAAAATATTCGTGTAGCTGAAATTACATAAATGTCCTTTTATATATATATATATATATATATATATATTATGATGGAAACAGAAAACCTAATCCTCAATTTCTCATGCCGCCTCTGCCTTACTCCCTCACACTCTCATCAATTCTCACTCTCACACCCCAACCTAAATCGTGTCTCAAGTATCACCCTCTCTGTCTTTCTTCCTCCTCTTTCCTCCTTTGCCACCGCTCACCTACTTTCTCTTACTGAGTCGCCGGTGTCACTCCGTGCTTGCGTCTCACAGCGTTGGCACCGCTTGCACCTGCATCGCCGCCTGCACTCTGTGAAGATAAAGCTGCTCCAGCCATGTCTCTACCATTACCAGCATATTCAGATCTGTCATCATCAAATATGCTTCTGCGTCCATCTTCTTCAGGTCTGCCAATCTACCATCATCAATAGCTAATAAGGTGTTTGCATTCTTTTAATTATATAATATTAAAAAAGTTTTGATTTTTTATCCAATAATCATGATCATCATCTATGATATATATGTCAATATTATTCTGATTTATACATATTATTAATGTTTGATATATATATATATATATATATATATATATATATATATATATATATATATATATATATATATATCTTTTCTGTAGCTTTTATGAATATAATATATGAAGATGTTTGATTTTATTATATTGTAAATTGTATTTTGTTAGAAGATAATTTCGAATGGATGAAAATTAGAAACTAATCTGGTTTAATTATGATATAATTTAAATTATTTGATTGTTTTACATAATTGTATTATTTCTATTTATAAATTGAAATTGGATTAAAATTTTTACCAAAAATCTATGGATAATCTATGGAGACCCCGATTTCGGACGGATACGAAATTCCCATCACCCATCGTGAAGACGAGGCAGGAACAGGAACGGATTATGAATGGCGAAGACAGAAACATGTCCCCGCCTCCATAAAAATCCGTTGCTATTTCTATTTATGATCATATTTTTCACAGAAAAAACATGCCAGACCTTCATACTCGATATTAAAAGTGCTTCCCAAGAGAGATTCTAAAAACTAATTTCTTAAACAAATCAATTATCGACACAAATTCTCGCAAATTTCTCTTTTGAATGTATAAAAATAACTCGATCAATTTTCAACATATTTCCAATGACAGACCCAACCTTCCACAAGAAACGGGATTTCAATCAAAAGGTTGGGAATGCGGCTCCATACTACAATCCTTTTCACATAGTTCTCCACCGCTAGAAAAAAACAGTTTCCATCTTGAAACAATTAAATAATGTCCTGCGATCATCTATGATCCTTTCACAAGCGTAAGAAAGTAATCTCTATCCATATCAATGACACTAATCCTCTCTTTATGTGCCCACTCTCAGTGAAGAGGCTGTTCGATGAAGTCAAGGGCTACTCTCTTTCCTAGCATTCCTTTTATTCAGGAACCGCCTTGCCCTTGTCCTATTTTAAAATGATCAAGATCGGGTCGGTGTTTCCACTTTATTTAACCCCAATTGGTTCAAGAGAGTAAGAAACTAAGAACCAAGAAAGAAGCCATGAACGGGGGACTCGCTATCTCTGACATGCATACCCCTTCCACCATCCGCTTTCTTTCACCATCTTCTTCCCCTTCTCACTCCCTTTTTCCCCTTTACCTTCCCAATAACCACCACCCACGATTTCGCGCCAAATCCTCCCTCGTAATTGAGAAGCAGGACCCACCCACCCTCTCCGTCGTTCAAGCTCCCGCACTGTCCTTGCCGGAACCGGTCTCTCGCCGTCTCATCCTCCTTCGCCATGCCAGGAGTTCCCGTGAAAATCGCTCACTCCGTGGTAACCACACCATTCATGCACCACAGCCTCCGAAATACAAAGAAAAATTAAAAATTAAAAGATTCGAACAAGTCCCAAAATTCACTCTTTTTTTGAAACGTTTTTCCTTTGATTAGCTCAAAGTTTTAAGCTTTGCATGTTTTCGTGAAGTGGGGGAAGTTCCCATTTAAGAACTGGTCTGGAGATGGAAGAAGATTTGTACTAATTCTAGGTTGTAAGAAACGGTGGGGTTCACTGCTTTGTTCAATTTTCAAGCTTTCTTGTAGTTTAAAGTTTCAAACTTTATGGTTTTGCAAAGAGGTGTGGGACATTCCCACTTAAGAATTTGCATCGAAGTGGCAAAAATTGGGGTTGATTATAGATGGAAGAAATGGTGGGTTTTCTATAATTTGTGCATTTTCAGGTTCCACACTTTTTAGTACCCATGTGAATGATGTATTGTTATGTGATACTTTGTTATGTGAACATGTTCTAAGTGTGAAGATGGTTTTTCTGCAGATCATGACCGGCCTCTGAGTAAATCTGGCCGTGTGGATGCTGTCAAAGTTTCTCTAAAGCTCCAAGAGTTGGGATGGATTCCTGAACTTATCTTGTGTAGGTTAGGATTGATTTCGTGGCACATTGTTCTTACGAATTGAATTGATTTGACTGTTTAAGAGGTGAGGTATGTGATATGAGCATACCTATTAGATATCGATTGGCAGTTCCTTAGATACTAGTTATAAAGGCTCATACTTTTTTCTTTTCAAATCTATATTATGATTTCAGTTTCTTATCTATATAACCTTAGCATGTCTAAGACGGTGTCTAAAGATGATGTATAAAATTCATTTCCCTTTTAAGGACCTTATTGCGTTAAAACAGCTTTATGTTAGCAAGGATTTTTGAGGTTTTGTATTGATTTTTGATTTTGTACTGTGGCAGTGATGCGGCACGGACTAAGGAGACACTCAAAATAATGCAGGAGCAAGTGCAGGAACTGGTGGAAGCCGAGATTCATTTTTTTCCTAGTTTCTATTCGATTGCAGCCATGGATGGACAGACAGCAGAGCACCTTCAAAAGATTATTTGTAGATATTCAAAGGATGAGATTCTTACTGTCATGTGAGTATCGGCAAATTTCAGCCTTTTCAGGGTGATATCTATAACCTATTCGTGCCTTATTGTCAAGGTAGAGGCTGATGATTCTGTCCTCATCAGAATTATGCCTCTCATCTCTTTGTTGCTTGTACACGAACAATTTACAGACACAAACAACGCTGATATAGCTATTACAGTATCAATGTTTCAGATGATGTTATACTAAATGCATTTACTATAATTGAGAAAACACATTTTGGCCCCAAACATGGATAGCCAGTGGGATCCACATTTCAATTTTTACACTTTCTAAACTTTTTATGTTGAGAGTTTCCAACTTTTCATGCTGTGGATTGAAATGCATGTTGTTTCACTCAAGATGACGATCGAGTTTTGTCTGAAATTCTCCATTTGCATGTGGTGGTTTCCAAGAATTGTCTAGGAGCCCTTATTCGTGCTAATATCTTTTCATTCGCATTTTGAGAAACTAAGTTTGATAGTTGGAAAGTACTCTTCACAGGATCTGATTGATATTTAATCATTTGCTGGTATTCAGGTGCATGGGACATAATAGGGGGTGGGAAGAGGCGGCCTCGATGTTTTCTGGGGCCTCGATAGAATTGAAAACATGCAATGCTGCACTGCTGGAAGCTTCTGGAAAATCTTGGGAAGAGGTTAGCTTTTGTTACCTTGCACAATTGACTACTGTATATTTTCCTTCAAGGCTATTGGCTTTCTCTATATGTTTATTATGTGTTATATATCGTGAAGTTTAGATGTTCTACTGACATATTTCATGGATCTAGTGCAACAACTAATTTTAAAATGTTCTTGTAGGAGTTTATGTTTGGTAGGTGATTATGAATTCTTTTTCCAATGTTAAATGTCTCACGTTGAATACTTGATTGGTGAATTGGCAATATTTTTCTGCCACTTTGAATTTTTGTTGCTAAATGGCCATCACTCCCTGAAAGTTTGTTAACCCTTTGTTTCTCCTCAAGGCTACTTTTGTTGTATAATTTATCAATGGTGTTGTAGCATATTAGTATGATTCATGCATGTGTCATGTGTGAATAGAGAATGAGTTCAAATCTTAATAGTGTTTTATTTGGCCTTTTGGATTTTAACTACTCGATCGAATTAAGACTTTTGTTTAATATTAATTATTCAGTTTATCCTGACATAATATCTTACAGGCATTTGCTGCAGCGGGATTTGGCGGGTGGAAGCTTCATGGCATAGTAAAGCCAAGTAGCTAGCTAGTTAAGCATTTCCATAGAGAGTTAACGCCAAAAAAGAAAAATATATGCACAGAAGTGGAAGTTCGAAGCATCATGAGTTCTTTCTGAAACCGAAAAGCTCAGTTTCAGCAGTGCAAAGAATTGATTATGACTTTAGAAATCATGCTGGAAGGAAAATGGAAAATGAGGGAAAAATTTTCAGTTGCAAATGAGTTGCTTCCAAGATGAGTCAAAGATATAAGCATGGCTGAGGATACAGAACACAGAATGTCAGTCCCCTCAAATGCTGCTGCTTAATGTATATAGCATAAAGTTCATTGAAGTGAACTCATGCTGCTTACTGGTTGATTCAAGTTGAACACAACATCAAATAAGAATTGTTATGTAAATTATGTGCTGTGAAAAATATACATACCTGCCATCATATTATACCTCTTCCCCCTTAGTCTTCATTTTTTAATTAAAGTGAAAATTTGTTTGATCAAGCCTCAGTTTGAATTCAGTATAAGTCCTTGAAATTAATTGCTTGTGCAGATTTCCCCTTGCATTATAACTTTGATTGTAATACTACCGACTAAACAAGAGTTTAGTGGTATGGTGTTTCATAAAAAAAATGTGTACAGCATCAAAAGTCAATTTTGATAAGCTATACAGTGTTACAACGTTTAGAAAATCCACTTTCAAAAGTCAATTTTGATAAGCTATTTTCGAAAGATAAAATCTTTACCAAACCAAATCGTTATATAACAAGATGGTCATCTGTATTTGGTTTAAGTGAATTAAATAACTTAAATATTTGTGCAAGTATTTTCTTAAGTGAAGACTAAAGAGAATTCTGTGTATTTTATCCAAATTGAATTTGAATATTGGATATTGAACCAAAAAAGTTGGAAAAAGAGTATCCTTTTCAGCCATGAAACATAAGTGTGGATACAAATTTGCAAACTTTTGTCTCAACCAATGACACAAAGAAGAAACAGAATGTCAGAATCTCGGGAGTGGATCCTCTCCAGTGAGAAAAAAACTGGATGGTATCCAGTGTTCAATCTAACCATTCGTTGGGCTCTCTCTCTTATTTATTTCTGGTCCCACTCATAGAATCAAAGGTGATAGCTGAATTCTATCAATTGTTAAAAAAACTGGAGAGGATCTTTTTCCCAGAATCTCAATGAGAACCCAATCAAATTTCAATTTTGTTACGTCTATATCCTTTATAATACATAATTTTTTTATTTGTTAATTAAAAACAATTTAAATATATAATTAATTAATAATAATGGTATTTTTATACACATATCAGGAATGTTTAGTATAGGAATAAGATTTTTTTAAAAAATATTTGAAAAAATTTTGACAAAAAATAAATAAACATTACTTGCAAGAACAGAGAGAGAGAGAGAAGAGTCCAAACATTCTCTTCATCCGTCTTTCGTCTTCTCTAAGTTTATCAATCTTGTACGATTTCTTCTACTCAACACCAACAACAACAACACACTTAGGGTTCTTCCATGGCGTCGTTAGCAACCCCGCTTTCCCAATTTCAATCCCTTTCTTGCACCAAACCCTGCGTCCGGCTCCCCTCACCTGCTCTCCCTCTTCAATTCCGACGGAGATCATCGCCGGCGCTCCGGGGCATGCCGATGAAGGCGGTTGTTGTTGTGTCTGCAACGACGGCGGCGGAGACGTCCAACAAGAAGCGGTACCCTGGGGAGTCGAAGGGGTTTGTGGAGGAGATGAGGTTTGTGGCGATGAAGCTGCACACGAGGGATCAGGCTAAGGAGGGCGAGAAGCCCGTCACGGAGCCCGAGGAAAAGCCCGTCGCTAAGTGGGAACCAACCGTTGATGGCTACCTTAGGTTCCTTGTTGATAGCAAGTTGGTTTACGACACTCTCGAGAAGATCATCGATGAAGCTCCTTATCCTTCATGTTAGTAACTAACTAACTAACTAACTGAATCTGTTATGCTTACCTAACTTAAGCATCGTTTTGCGTGCGTGGGTTGTTACAATTACACCCATTATCCATACGCATATCTATGAGTAGTTTTCAATGCTCTTGGAGCACGAATTAAATGTGCTCCTGAAACCAACTTGAGTTTGTCGAGTAGTTAGCTTATTCGTCAGCTTAAGCAAATGTGGGGTTCGAATCCCACCTTTGCATGCAGCAGCCTATTGGCCATTGCCAAATTCTTAGATAGAACCCCAATCCGAGACGGATTAGTCCTTGGCCTGGACTGGGGGATACTATGAGGAAAAAAAAAAAAAAAGGTGCTCCGGAAGCATGGAATAATTGAGCTTAGGTAAACTTGAATCATATGAATTGGTGACTTTACCATGAAAATGAGTAAACTTGAGAGATTAATAACCGGGGTGTTTTGTTTGGAGTATCAACAACTAAGGTTTTGGTGTTTCTTGGCATGTATGTAATAATGGCAGTAATAACATATCTCATTCTTAACCTGTAGATGCTGAATTCAGAAATACAGGACTCGAAAGGTCTGCGAGTTTGGCGAAAGATTTGGAGTGGTTTAAGGAGCAAGGCTATACCATTCCTGAACCTTCCTCACCTGGCCGTAGTTATGCCGAATATCTTATTGAGTTGTCGCAGAAGGATCCACAGGCTTTCATTTGCCACTTTTACAATATCTACTTTGCCCATACAGCTGGTGGTCGAATGATTGGGAGAAAGGTACCACTCTCAAAGTCTTGTGTGCAAAAATAGGTTAAATCAGATTGTTTGTTAATTGTTAGAGTGCCTGATGATGCATATGTAGCTATCCCAGCTTCAGTTTCTGTCATGGTACATTTTGTCAAGTTGTGTTCTGTTAGTAATCTCTGTTAGCAGCAGTTAAAAGTTACTGAAGTGCAGCCTATATATATTCATGTGTATCTTGTAGGCCACAGAAGCCTGATATTCATTTGTTCAGATGCAGATATATTTCGGCGTATATGGGTCTAGCCTATGCTTGATACTAGCTATATAGAGTAGTGGGTGCCCTCCGATATGCCACTACTATGTGTCATAAAATATTTTAGCATGTTATTTCAGTCAAAATTCTATGGAGAATCATTAGAAAGCTATAAAATGCGTCCTGAGATATTTGGCTACAACTTTTGCTCATGGTTTACATCAATAAAAGGATGCTTTTCTCAATTTATGGGGGTTTGGTGATGTCAATTGGACTGTCGATCTTAATGATATGCACTTCATGTGTCTTGTTTTACCCCAAATTATATAGAGGCAGAATTATAGGAGTCTGGCTTCTGTTTCTGTCTTTTGGCTCGCTCAGTAACACCTATCTTCTGTTACAGTTAGTTAACTGCTGTTATTGTTAGTAGCTTTTAAAGGCAAGTATACAAGACAGCTTATATTATTGATCTGTGATCTACTGAACTTATGAGATTCATATTACTTTGCAAATCCGTATACTTTGGAAAAATTTAGTCAAGTCCCTGGTCATCATCCTTTTCCATAATCATTCTCTTACCGCATTTTAATTTTGACAGGTTGCTGAAATGTTGTTAAACAAAAAGGAGCTGGAGTTTTATAAATGGGATGGTGACCTTTCCCAGTTGTTGCAGAATGTGAGGGACAAGTTGAATAAAGTTGCGGAAGTATGTTTCTAGGTTTCCCGAACTTTTAACTTGTCATTTGCTTTAGAATCTCTGAGGAATAAGCAATATCTTGATTTCTTTTGTGGCTTTATTTCTAAGGAACAAGTGATATATGTTATAGCTTTAAGATTTTGTGAGATAGCATGATGAATATACTATTCTTTGTTGTTTCACCAGGAATGGACTCGGGAAGAGAAGAACCACTGTCTTGAAGAAACAGAAAAATCGTTCAAGTTCTCAGGAGAGATTCTCCGTTTAATTCTTTCATGATCATGATAATACATGCTCTATTATATGGTTTATTTACAAGCATTAAAGTGCATGGCGCAAGTCAAGAATATTGCAACATGTGTATATATGTTTTACTTTTAAGTTCAAGATGCAATAGACTGAATGTTGATTCCCAGATATAAAAAAGGTTAACTTCCTAAACATTTCTTCGGTTCTGAATTTGGATTATTTTGCCAAGGGCAGTGTTCAAGGGGATCAAACCTGTTGGCTAGTTTCTGAGTTACTAAGATATATTTGAAGGTTATTGAATCTCTGGTGAGAACGGATAGTGTTGCTTCCATTTTATTTCTATTGAGTTTTACATGAATATGATAACCAATAATATAAAAAGTCATTAATACAAAGTGACATTATCAAAAATAGGAGTAATAATATCCACTCTCCTCAACGATTGGCACAAATAGAAACAAGTACCATTATCAAGAGAAAGAAAAAAGAGTTCTAAGTGGCGAAAAGAACACTAGAGTGACTGAAATTCTGGTTTCTTTTCTTGTATGTTTTCTAATGTAGTGTCCTGAGTGTATGACATAGAAGTTCACCTGAAGTTCATGATATTAGTTGCTTGCAAATTTCCCCTTGCAAGTAAACCTGTAAAAGCTTGATTGTAGTTCTAGTGACATGAGCATAGTGGTATGTTGTTTGACTATTTCATACAAGAAATGTTTTTTGCGCGGGGGTAAATTAAATATAGTATATAATAAATATTAAAAATTGTTATGTTTTGTATAATTAAATTAAATGTGTAAACTAAAGTTAAATTTAAAATGTATTTTATTTAAAATAATTTGTAGTATAAAAGATTTGGATATTAGAGTTGTATGTATAAAATGACATTTTTATTTGGTAGTTTGATTTTTACATTTGTTTTAGTTGATGAACTTAATATTCTTATGTGGCGCTCGTCGTCCTCCTTTTTGTTATTTAGAGTTGTTACTTTCTTCTTTTTGTATAGGTTCTTGTGAAGACATGTTCTTTATGAATTGTTGAGTTATATGCACTTTCTATTGTGTTGTTTGATCCATCTTTGTAAGAATGTTCTTCTTCTGAAGATGTGTCTTGAATTTGTATGGTTTTCTTTCTTCTTAATCTCTTGATGGGTATGTGATCTTCGTCTCATGATATTAGTGTTGGTGAAATTAGTTCCTATAATCAATGAATAATTTAAATTAGAAATAAAAATGATGTCTAAAGTAACTCAAATAAGTGATTTTTTTTAGTATTATCTATTTTATTTGTTGCAATGGGTGTTAAGGTTTAGTGTTTTTGGTTGAAACAAATGTCTTGGTAATAGTGTATTGTTAAAAACTTTCTTTAAGATTAAAATCATTTACATTGACTTCAAATATAAGTGAGGTTGCACAATTTTTTCAATTGGGGTGGTGCTTCAATGTCATTACTTTTCTGGAGTGCCATTAGATTTGAAGCAGTTGTATCCAATAATTTTTTTGCTTAGCCATTAAATAGTACAAAAGTTGTTGTACCACTTTGATCTGAAACCTTTAATTGAATTTTGAACCTAAAATAAGTATTGCATTAGTAACTAATAATTTGATAGATGAGATTATGAAAAGTATATAGAATTACCTTATTGTTGGATATTGTGGTGTTTGATTACATGAGTCACAAATATAATTATCTCCTTTTTCATATGCTTTCTTCTTACACTTTTTACATTCAACATAGTTATCTCTATTGAGTAAGTTTGAGATGTTGTGTAGTTTGAAAATAAATTTTTTGTGCTAAATTTGATATAATTTGAAAGAATAGTGATAAAAGACTTATATAAGAAATTCAAATAGTATAGAATTTGAATATTTGTAACGTAAAATTTATTATGATTAATAATATTATTATGACATTTGTAATATGGATGTTTATTACATTGAATGAGTTATTTATAAAAATTAATAAATTAATTATTGGAGTTATAAATTAATTGTATTGTTTACATGGTAAGATATAATAAATATAGGAATATGAATGTAATGTCTTTGTAAATTACAAATTTGGTTAGACACTATTAATTTTTAATTATTGTCGTTGGTAATTATTGTATCGTTTTTTGTTTTTTTTTTGCTGATTTTGAAATAATAGATGATTTGATAAAAATTGAATGGTTGATTCTAAAATTTTGCCAAGTAAGCAATATTTTTGACATGGCATTAATTAAAAAAAAAAATTTAAAAATAATATGAATAAATTTATCTATCTATTTTTAAAGACGATTGATAAGAGATAAAATATTCTATTTTATGTATATTATTCAAGTCTTTAATCACTTGTTTTTAGTCACAATGCCGAAATTTTCAATTATTTTTGCATAATGGCTCATAGATGGAAAATTTCGCGTTTAGAGCAACCAAAACAAAAGAATTATTTTCATGGCTAACTGTAACTTTTGGTTTAATTTAAAGGCTATTCATGTGTTGGATTTGAACTGTGATAGCGAAATGCTTCTAAAATAACAACTTATAAATAATAAATATCAGCTTGAATTACTATTTTAGTATATAAAAATAAAAGTTTAATTTTAATACATTAACAATGTAAAACGTTTTTATATAATAGTGAATTACATTTTTTTTACATGTGTAAAATTGTTTCACAATGAGTGCACTAAAATTAAATTCTCGAAAATAATGTTGTCACATTTTGTTTTCACGAAAAATATCATCTCATAAGTTACAATGTCCAAAAAATAAATTATTTCTCTAAATGTCAAATAATGAAAAATGGTCATTTTATATTATTACACACCAATTTATTACATTTGCCACTACCATTTGTTCTTGCAACATAAAATGCTTGTTATAATCAATTTAGATTGGTCGAGTGGTCAACTCACTCGTTCGCTTAAGTAAGTGTTGAGTGTTCGAATTCCGTCTTATGCATGCAGCAACCCATTGGCCAGCGACAGACTCTTAAATGAAACTCAATCCGCGACAGATTAATTATTGACCTGTCGGGTTAAAGGATACTCTGGGAAAATCAAAATAAAATAAAATATGTGTTATGAAAATTTATCATTAACTGTTAGTCCACGGACGTTGAAGTTTGCAATATAGAACTTAGAGATTTGTGTAAAAAACCTACCCTAACTAACTAAAAGGTATGTACTGTGTACATCTTATCCCAAATTGAATTTTAGATAATGTACAAAAAAATATTGAAAGAAAAGAATATTAGAATGATCACGCAACTTGTGCATGTGCCTCCTATGAACCTTTCTAAATTAAAGAGAAACATAGGGTTGATAAAACATAAAAGAAATAATTCCCATGCAATTTTGTAAACTTTTTTCAACCAATGACACAAAGATACAGAATCTCACCGTGAATCTAATTTAAAATTATATTTAAAAATTCCCAAAATTAAAAAAAAAAATTAACTACTTGTAAAAACAGAAAGAATGAGGAGACGACAAATTTTAAGGTTTAAAAAAAAATTAAAATCCAGCTGGCTGATTCAGCTGTTGTCTCTGCCCAAACGTTCTCTTCCTCTGTCTTTCATCTCTTTTTCCTTCATTTTCTCATCGTTTTTCAATCTCCTATGATTTCTCTTACTCTGTGAAAATTCAAAGGGACAAAACAAGAACAACACAAAAGCAACAACAAAGGCTCTTGCTTGAAAATTCCATTTGAATTTGGCTTTGTTTAATTTCTTCAAACGCAGCATTGTATTTTGATTCTGCGTCAGGGGAGGGTCCTACATTATCATCATAGATACCCTCTTTTTCATTCTGGTAAAGTTGTTTCCTTTTTCATGTTATCTTTCCATTCCCCAAGTTCCTTGTTCCATTTGTTGCAAAAATGTGATTCATTTGCCATGTGCATTGTTCAAATGTGGCATTTTTATTGTTATCAAAGAAACAAGGTGGGTGGATTTTGAATGTGGGATCTGAATTGGGATGTTAATGCCCAAATTATTGCTTTGTGTGATTTAACCGTTTATTACTGTATTTATTTGTTTGCTTTAAAAATTGTTTCTCATTTAGGAATTGTTTAACGGAATTCAAGTGTGAAAGGTTTTGACTTCTGAATAAAGTAACTTCATGTTAAGAATTGCAAATTGCTAGCTTAACGGATTTGAAAGGGACAACTTTTTTGCTTAGATTGAAAATTGCTAGCTTATTGCTCCCTTTCTATGGTTTATCTAGATGAAGCCTTTGTAAAGTTTTTGTGCCATTTATTTATTTATTTTACAGGAACTGAACATTTCATGGGTTGTGTTGGAAAAAGGTGTCCTTAATTAATATTTTGCAGCCAAATTTTATGAGCATGTTCTTTCTATCCTGGGAGGATTTTGAGGCTAAGGGGAAGAATGAATGACCTTCTCAGAGACTCCGCTCTACTTGTAATCCCGTGAAGCGGAGCTTCTCTGAGTTACATGCTGAAACAAGATGATTGACCAATTCATCAATTTCGTTATTCGTCCTCCCAGGTATATAGCCTCTTTGGGAATTAGTATATTTAGATTCCAAACTTGTAAAGTATATTGGTTCTGAGTGGCACTGTGTTATGAGTGACTAATTAAGTCTTCAAGCTAAAGAGGTTTTTCTATTCATGGTGATTGAATTTAATTTGAACTGTATTGAATTCAGCTGAACATGTTTCAATCATCTTACAAGAACCACGAGACAATTTTCATCGAAGACTTCAATTATTCTGAAATTAGTCTCTTTTGTGAAACTTATGCAAATGACTAAGGGCACCATTTTTCACTGCTCAATTTTGCATTATTATTTTTCAAGACTGTCGATTATAGTTTCAGTGTATCTGCTTTGCCACATGTGCAGGGCTGAGTATGATCCAGAACAGTACCTGTGGGAAAAGGAATTCACCCTTGCCGGAAGAACATACATAAGGCAGGATTTGGAGGCAAGTATGGACATATTTTGTTGTATACTATTGTTGTCTATTCTTAGAAACTAATTAATGTATGAAACAGTAGATTGAAATCTTAGTTATCTTATATATTTATTTGTAATCTTGCAGCTAAAGAACTCAAGAGGTTATACCTTGCAGTGTAGCCATTATCTCCCTTCACCATTCCCTGAAAATGCTTCTCTTCCTTGTGTTATATATTGCCATGGAAATAGGTAATTTAATCTTTATGGACACAGACAGCTATTGCAGCTTGAAACAGGTTTTATATGGTTCTGGTTCTGAATGATACATTTGTTCCATTCTCCTTTTTGATATGTGTATTTGTGTACAAATGATGCAGTGGTTGTAGAGCAGATGCCAATGAAGCTGTCGTCGTTCTTCTTCCATCAAATATTACTGTCTTTACTCTCGACTTCTCAGGGTCAGGCTTATCTGAAGGAGATTATGTAAGCCTTGGTTGGCATGAAGTAAGTAACCTCTTAAAGAATATGTTTTATTCGTTGAATTGGTTTGAATCCATTTACATTAGCTTCTGCATATTACATACTCTATGAAACTAACAATACAACACATTTATAAAGACCCTCATGATCAATTTTGCGGTTTTAATTTCGCTTTATTTTTATTTTATTTTTTGTGTGTGTCAATTTTGATGTTTACTCTTGATCTGTTATATATGAAAAACTTGTTTTGTTTCTCTTTCCCTTTATGTAGAAAGATGATCTCAAGATGGCAGTGTCATATTTAAGAAGCAACAAGCAAATATCAGGTATAGGTCTCTGGGGACGATCGATGGGTGCCGTTACTAGGTACTACAATTTCCAATCAACTAGTTTGATTTTTGCAAGAATTTCTTGGTCAAATGATTTTAGGCTTGAATGTGCTTTTAGTCTTTATAATATAGGCCATTTCGATTTTGGTTTGTATAAAGTTTTTTGTGTTGGCTGTAATTAGTCTTTTTTATCTTTTCTTTCCATTTTTTTTCCTAATCCTTGTCACCATAAATTTTTATCATCTAAAACATTTAAAAATAAGTATTTATTTCATACTAAAAAAAAGCCTTCAATTTTTTATCTTTACAAATAACTTTTGAACTCCTTCGGGTATCTATGTTATTAATATCACAAGTACATTAATCTAGATGATAGGAACCAAAAAAATTAATGAGAGAAATCAATGGTATAATTGACTATGCACTTTACTTTGGTGTGAATTGTGATGTAGCATTCTCTATGGAGCTGAAGACCCTTATATTGCTGGAATGGTGTTGGATAGTGCCTTTTCAAACTTGTATACTCTGATGATGGAGCTGGTGGATGTTTATAAAATTCGGCTTCCAAAGTTCACTGTACATTCTCTCTCCCTCATTCTATATTCATAGGACTTAAGATGCTATCTTTCCTTTGTAGTAGCAACTAAAAATGATTAAATGAAGTAGGATCTCCATATTGTGAAGAGTAAGTGAATAAGTGATTAATGCAATACCATAAGTGAATAAGCTTTTGGCAGTAGTATGAGGTAATAAGTGAAGATGCTGTTACAAACTTACAGTTCTGGGTTATGCATTGGTTAAAATGCTTGTGGGTTTCTTATTTTCCTTCCCTCGAAATTTAGAGGATCACTTTGGTGTTTGATTGAAAGGATTGGGAAATAGGATTATTGTTAACTATCTTTGGAGTGGATAAAGTCTTTCATCTTAGAGGTTTCAATCTACTTTCTTGTCATGGTTGGTTAGTTTGAATTTTGTGTATGTTCTTTTAATTTTGCTGCATTGGTCCACAATCAGGTTAAAATGGCTGTACAATACATGCGGAGGGTTATCGAAAAGAAGGCGAAGTTTGATATCATGGACCTTAAACTTTTGCCGGTATGTATTAATTTTGAAGCCAAATTTTTGTTTCTTTCTTCTGTTTATTTGATATGTTATGGTGTATTTAGACCAGTTCAAATTTAATAGCATTTATTTTCTGGACAAACATTTTTTTTCGCCAGAGCTATCTCCTTCGTGTCTGTCTTAATTTAATGCTTTTAAAGCTTACAGGTTGCTGCGAAGACATTCATTCCTGCTTTATTTGCACATGCTAACGATGACAAATTTATTCAGCCCCACCACACTGAACTCATCTCCAAAGTTTATGCGGTATTATTTCCAACCTGAGTCAATGTGCTTGTTTAACATAGCCAAAATATCTTACATGATCTCTAAATTTGTAGGGTGATAAAAATGTCATAAGATTTAATGGCGATCACAACTCCTCTCGACCACAGTCCTTTTTTGATTCAGTTGCTGTTTTCTTCTGTAAGGTGCTCCACCCTCCTCCAATTCCTAGAACTCGAAAGGTTGATAAATATTTCAATCTGGGGAGTTTGAGACTTGGTTCTGGTTTGGATGAGGTAATATTAATAAGCATAGTGTATAGAATTCTATTTCTTGATGAAATCACTTTGCACCCAAAATGCAACTTATGAACCAGAATGATACATCACCAAGCTTCTTATGCAACTTATGTCATCAGATTTTTAGATACTAATCTGCTCTTGCTTTTATTGGTAGAGCCTGTTATATGAGATACTCTCTAGTCTGCGGTCTGCAGCATCAACTACCGATGCTGCAAGTTCATCTTCTTCTGCTCCGAACGCTTCATTTGTAGATTCAGTTGGAGGCCTTCCCTCAGAAGTTGTCCCAGTGACTACAGTAAGATCTCTCCTTCCATCTGCCTATGCTATTTTCCTTTGAAACTTTTATTCTGTTTAATCATTCGTTACCTTTAAGGCCATGATGTAGACTTCAAGGCTATTCGAATAGTTAACGGCCGCACAGTTTGCGTCCTCAGTTTGCATAAAACCTTTGTGCTGAGAAATAAGATTGACATAGTTTTCGGTACCACTGACATTTAAGTTGATCTTATGTTGTTTTCTATTTTTTATAGAAATATTTTTTTATTTCCTGTAGAAATTGTTTGCTTTCTGCTACTGATGTCTTTAGTGGTTTAAACATGTTAGTTAGCAGATTTAATCTTTCTTCGAAATGATGTTTAATGATTTTACAGGACGAGCCAGATGTCTTGAACCGAGATTCTTACTCATGTAATAGCTCAACTAGAGAAAGCTGGGGCAGATGTTCCATTATGGGAAACAGCGACGAGGAACCTACTACAGATCATGGAGCTGAGGATAATGCTTCTGAGGTCTGTCTCTATCTCTATTTCTATCTTTGATTTATTCATCAGTTAAGAGCACAAAATTGATTTGAAGATGTGCAATAGTAATGTGGCAGTTACTTGCCTGCTAAGTTATATCAAAGTGATATGGTAATCCATAAATTGACATTGGTGTTTTGTACTTCGCATGTAAATTATATCGAAATATGCAAGTTATTCTTTACTCCCATGGGAAGCATGAGAGAAATCTTGCCGGACAAGAAAGAAGACGAAAAGAGTCAAAAGGAAAAGAAGAAGAAGAAGAAACCTGATAAAGCAAAGAAGATTAAATCCGACGGGTTAGAAAAGATTGAGTCCCTTAGTCGACGCCTGCGGCGTTGTTGCATGCCAAGGGGATCTTTCCATCAAAGACACCAGTCATCTTGATTAGTCTTGGTTGCTATTGCATCTTGTAATCCATCTTATAAATTTTTCCACATCAATGTAAAAATTTTTTAACCTGTGGAATCAGCCACTGATGTAATTATCAGGTTAGGCCGCCTACATTATATCCTTTGGGTGCGGCCTTTTCCTGGACTCTGCGCTAACATGGAATGCTTATGCACCGGGCTGCCAATGTAAAATGCATTGATATTGTTAGGTAGCCCATGAAATCCAACTTTCTTTGTAGCTTGACTAGTTGGTTCTCTTTTAGGAAAATTCAAGAATGTACTACTAAATGAGCAAAAAATAATGCTTTGTATACTTGGCCCTGATAATACCAATTGTTTATTGAGGCTTTGGATGTGACTCACTTCTGTGTTGCATTCTGTAAACTTGGTGCTTCTTGTGTGATTAGATAACATTTCTGACATAAACTATAAGACACTTGAAGTAACTTGGTAACATTACCCTCTTCCCAAATTCCTAACAAACTGTAATGGAATGTGACAACTGAAATTTTGAAATGAATTCTACTTAATGTTTGCATTGACATTGCTATCAAAATACAAATGCTTTTCACCAGTGATATTACAATATCTAATTTCTATGCTTAAACATCATTTGACCTTTGGTCTATCATGTCTCACATATCAAATATTTCTTACATTTAATCTTTAGGGTAAGAACTTTTTATATTTTCTGGATAATGCTTTTTATCAATTTTTTTCGTTTATATATAATTAAAACTTGAAAAAACAAAAATGGATAACTTGTTGGGAGTAGGGATAGCAAACGGGTCAAAACTCACCGGATCGACCCATGTAACCCGCTAAAGACAGGCTAGGCTGGAAAATTGAAATAGCTAAACCTAAAAAGCCCGCCTAACTCGCACCGCCTAATCCGTGGGCTTTGGCGAAGCAGGGCAGACTTCCCCGCCGGGCCAAGCGTTTTTTTTGTCAAGGCCATTTTTTTACAAATTTTTATGATATTATTGATTTACAAGAGGATGAAGATGATAATTGAAAATGTTCTAAGTTATATTTTGAATTATGTTTGATTGATTATAAACTTGAAGTTATTTAATTATATATTTTAGACAATGTTTGTTTTGCTTTGGACAATGTTAGTTTTATTATTTTGTTTAAAAAAACTTGGTTTATAATTATGTTTATTACATATTTATAATTATAAAGACTTTAATGTTTGTGAATTTAGAGATTATAATTTTTTATATCTTTAAAAATTATAAATTTGTTGAAATGGTTATGAAATTTTATATATTATTTAATATTTAATAGATTATGGAAAAACAAAAAAAGGGATTTGGTGGGTTTAGCGGCAGTCCGCCGTCAGGCAAAGCAGAGAGAGAATTCAGGATTGCCTCACTAAGCAAAACGGAACGGACTTTTGGCAGGGTGGACTTTCTTGTTTGCCACCCCTAGAGTATGGGAGTGGGAGAGGGAAAAGTTTAAGACAACATTTTTCCCCCTTTTTTTTTCCATTAACATGAAGTTCTTTCTTTTTCCAAAACTCGCAGGATTTTGGGGGTGACCCACCATTGTAAGATATTCAAATTCAAAAGTTGCACTTGATAATTTGATTCCAACTTTGACTAGCTTAAAAGGACTCAAACACGGTTCAACATGTAACTTTTAGAATCTTGTCTTGTTTATATCAGATTTCATTAATAACATTTTTCTCGAAATAAAGCAGCATCATCTGCAAGATTTTTCCATGCAAACATCTATACATTACAAACAGCAACATATAGTTTTATTATTGGCATAAGCAAACATTAAATTATACCCCAACACAGACAGCGAAATGATGCAGAATAAATAGGTTTATGCAGCAGTTTACTAGATGCTTTCTTTAACCCCAATTCAAATCAGCTCACTAAATGAAATTAAAAGGCTTAGTATTTGGTAAGTATTGAACTGAAAACTAGACCTTAGGAATCTGTTAAGAACAGGTTCCTTCATCCACTAAGGAGTACATAATATAACACAGAAACTAAGCTTAGAAAGTTGACAGAGTCAGTCCTAGTGCACTAGCTACTACACATTACAGCCAATCAAATGTTACTGCCACTACCAACCTTCTCCAATTCCTCACTATTTCTAGCAGACATACCCAATGATGGATCAAATTGATCTTGTGTAAGGAAAACGGTGCTTGATTGCTGGTACGACGACATGCTCGACTCCAGTATCTGATGCGGGAGCACCATATCCGGTTTGGAAAATGTTGCCTCCACACTTACTTTTTGCCTCTTGGTTGATCTCTCCCCTTTGGGGCTGTCAGCAGGGGAACCAGAATCTGGCGTCAATGGTTCGTGGTGAGACGAAAAAGATTCATTTGAAAGACTCTTTGCTGGGGCACGTTCTTTGGCTGCTTTCTCCGGATCAGGAGTTGCCGGATCAGTCTTGTTATCAGGATCTGGGCAGGTATCTTCTGGAACTTGCCCAGCAATCCCAGAGCCGGGTACATCTGAAAGAACCCCACTGAGCCGTTGTTGCTCTTCAATTATCTTTTTTAAGTATTTACCCTGGGCTTCTATCCTCAATTGTAGCTGCCTCTGAACCTGTTCCATATCAAAATATGATTACAATCTCACCATTCAGCATATTCAATTGATTCTTAATTTAAAAACCAAAACTCTGAAGAAAAAAAAAATGCATGTATTTGTTTTTATAACAAAGGTAGAAATATTTTGGAATTTCACAAGTCAAAGACATCCAAGAAAGGTCATTGATTCCTCTACAATCACAAGTCTTTAAGTATATAGAACTTTCAAGAATTATAAATTGTTTACATGATCAAAATATGATGATCAATGGTGTGCTGATTCTCTCTTGCCATCACAAAACCATGCAGTATATCTTGTTAAAACAATCTTTTCAATAATTATCTTGCTTACATAGGAACTAGCTCACACTATTCCTTGAAAAAGGCCTTAAAATAAAAAAAAATTTATGTTAACATGTTACAATTAATGCCCTGTAAATGCATTCATGTAAATTTATCATCTTCCCTTAAATTAGAGTTTGGTAAATTTGTCTGCAAATGCATGTAGATTTGATAAATCAAAATCTCAACTGGTAGCAGCATTACTCATGCGAATGTGTTGATCAGTATATACACCTTGGATAATAAAACCTAGTGTATATTTTTTTATGTAATAAAAAACAATTAGTGTTGACCCGCATAAATTAGATATCAAACTCATCACTTCATCTCGCGTGATTAAATATGATACAATAAATAACCAAATATGTTAATGTAATATAAGCCATTAGATCAGTTCAATAAAATTTACCTCCAATTGTTCATGTAGGCGTTTCTGCACCTCCATTTGAAGCTTTAATGCTTCAGTAATTTGCATCCCACTGCAGACAGACAAGACCACACATAATTTCAGTCATTTATATACCACCAGAACTTTTGAGGGGAAAAAAAAGCAAGTTACTTTTTCTCCCAGCAACAGCTTCAATGCATTGAACACATAGTAAGCATAAGATATAGTTGTCTAGCTAAATGTGCATTAGTAATGGGGATATAAATAATCACGCATATACTCACGGTGAACCATCTAGATTGGAAAGCATATCCCCTGCTTCTTTCTTGTCAGTTTTCTTTCCTTCTACAAACAATTTTAGAAGTTATCACCAATCAAATCTAAGGGAGAATTCAAAGTATAATGAATATACTCATATATGTGAAATTTGAAACAGTGAAACTCAGAGACATACCATCAGACGAGGAATCAGGTAGGTACTTTGCTAGACGATATTTCTGGATGCAGCAGAATAGTAGAGTGAACAAAGAGGAAATGAATTAGAATAACAGATACTGAGAGACCCTGGAAACATGTTACCTGTAAATGACTTTTCACATGGTAGATTGTTAAGCCTTGCACACCCATAACTCTAAGGACACCTTTCGGTGTAGCGCCTGAGGGGGAAAAAAGGATAGTTTGAGAATCTAATACTCAAGCATATATGTTAGATAAATTCTTCATCCAACAAAAAGCCGGGGGGTAATACTCACGATCTGGTCCACCAAGTTGTGCCACAGCATCAACAAAGCGCTCATGTAGCTCATGTGTCCACCGTAAACGTTGCTTTGAGGCGAGATTAGGGTTGTTGGAAAGATTGTCTCCATTGCCAGGATCCATTGTGCTACTACCATGAACCAATGAATTGCTTCCGATTAAACTTGAACTAGGGACACTCTTTTGATGATACATTTGTCATTTATCTGACAGAAAACATAAAAAATAACAGAATATAATGTGGAAATTAGTACTGACATCCTGAACCTTACTGCCTATTTGAACAGGTTGTCAAAGAAATGGGGAACAATCAGAGATATGCACACAACACAATCAAGAAAGGAATTTCTTCAAGAGTAACCTCAAATATTCCTAAATGAAAATTTGAAATTAACATGTTATGATCCCACTACCTAATCTAAGATCTACTCACATTTTGTTTGATCATGGAGCGTTACATTATAGAGATCCTCCCTCAACCAACTATAGATATCATTGTTTGCAAGTCGCAACATATTTTGACCTTAACAAACACTCCCATGTATCCAAGAAGTATTGACTGCAATATGTGGATCCTTCAACACAGCAATATTTACCATGAGCACCACTGTCCATAGTGGAGAGTACACACTATCACAAACTCAAGACCAGTAGACACTTGTTCATTTTGTTCTTCATCTAAAGCGAATTTCTTCCTTCCTTCTCTCTTCAGTTGAGCTTTTAGGAGAACCTCAAACCGTCTGATACAAAACCACAATGTTCCAATGTCTAAGCAACTTAAGCCAAGTGGTCTTGAACTAGGTTAACTTTTCTTGTTCTTTTACAAAATGGCACTCGATAAAGGCATTAAATCATTATCTACATTCTACAATATACTTATACAAAATGACATTTAGCTTCCTAAGAAACTTCGGAACAATATCCTAGCACCAAATTATCCCTCTCCAATAACCATCCAACTTATCTAATCCTCCCTCTATCCCATTTTACCATGACTCTGAAAATTTGTTACATCCTTGAAATAATATATTTGGATACAATTTTTAGCTAGATACATTGATACAAGGAAGAACCAAATTTTCAGCTCAATCAGCTGTAGTAGGGAAGAATAAAAGGTGAAGCCAACACAATTTGAGGTACTTATCCCTAAATGAGGTTGATTTCTCCTTAAACTTTACTAAGTCACAAAGATATCATCATATTGTTTGCAGAGAACTAAAAAGCATCATTATTGTTGCTTAAAGCAAAGACTATTATTATATTCATTCTCATACAACATCTGATGCAACCTAGCAACATTAGAGAACAGGGTAATATCCTTCAAAGTTGACTAATTGAATTTTCATCACATTAATACCTATGAATATCAGGCCACACCCTCAAAATTGAAGAACCTCAACTCTAATAAACCAATTACTAAATTTTTACATCTCCCCAAAATTGGGGTTATGACCCGAAATTTGAATGGCCCAACACTTCAATGATCACGAAAATCTGAAAATTTTACAGCTTTAAAAAAATAAAAGTGAGAAAAGCTTCCATTCTCTAGTCGCAAAGCACGGAGCGTTGCAAAGTGTAGGGTGCAATTTTGAAAAAGTAGAAAGTCAAAGGCTTGAAATTAAAAACACAAACTTGAGGGTGATGCAATAGAGAAGAGTAGCACTGAGTTGAAGCTCAAAGGAATTAATGCCAAAAGGGTCGCCAAAAAAGTTAAGAAACAAAGGAAAGGAAATGCAGAAGCAGAAGCAGAAGCAGCTTCAGAGAGAGAGAAAAGAGATTGTGATTGAAAGGGGGAAGAAGAAGAAGAAGAAGAAGAAGAAGAAGGAATGAATACGTACCCAGATCTACGCAATCCAAACGACAACGCATAACAAAATTTCGCTCCCTTCAATTTCGGAGCTGTGTAGTTCTGTGCTGTTTCTCTCTCTTCTCTCTCTTCTCTCTCTCTCTTGCTATGCAGTGACACACACACTCATACCCCTCCAATGGCATTTCCTTTGGTCCTATGGATTTTGGATTCTATTTCTTTTTTTTTTCAGTTTTTAGTTTTTCTTTTTAGTTTTTAGTTTTAATTATATAATAAAAAGTGGGAATGGAAAATATGATTTCATTACTTTTATTTTTTTATAAAATTCTAAAAATAGGAAATATCACACACAACTACCAAGTTTTAAGAATTTTGAAGAAAAAATATTAAGAGCTTGTTTAAGTACTATTAAGTTATTAAACAAATTTTAATAAAAAAATATTTTTTATTATTTTTTGTTGTAATTAACAAAATATTAATAATAAAAATAATAAAAAAATAAAAAATATCTTTTTAAAAAAATTATAATTTACATCTGTTTTTACTTTAAAAAAAAAGATATTTTTAACATAATAAATAAAAAATATTTTTATATTATTATATTCAAATATAATTATTTGATAAAAATATATTTTATATAAAATATCTAAATATAAAATTAATTTTAGATTTTTAAAATATTTTTTAAAAAAAGTAACTTAAAAAAAATATCTTTTCATAAAAATTTATCTAAATAAATTATAAATTTATAATTAAATCTTTAATCAATATCATATACCGATCATAATATATTTATATTTTTACAACATAATTAATTATTAAAATCATTAAATTTTTGTAGTAAAATAATCAAACATTTTAAATGGAATTAAAAATGTTTTTATAAACATAAAAAATCAGTTATTTTATTCGTGTTTTGATTATAAATATGAATATAATTCTATTGTATGTTTTTTTACAAACAATTTATTAGTGATTATTTTTTATGTAAATATAGTGTATGATTGTATATTTAATATCATAGGTATAATATAAATACAAATTTCTTTTATTTTGTATCTTCTAACAATTAGATACAAAAAGATGACATAACTTTTTTTCTTTTACTTAAAAGAACAACTTCAAAAACTAACGAATTATAATTTAAATGATATAATCTCTTCATACTCACTTAAAATATTATAAATTTGAGTTTCACTACTAACTTTAAAAAAAAAAAAAAAAAAAACTTCAAAATAACAAATCCTTAGATATTACAAGTAAAATTCACTCAACATACATGCCAACCATTTTTTACTAGGGCTTCTATGTATTGGATTTTCCTTAGTACTTTGCTTTCATATATGCTCTTAAATTAATTATTAGCATATATTGATTCCTTAGCAGGGGTGCCATTGAAATATTGAATTGAACTATTTATTATTTAACCAAACCACTCTTTCTTGTCCATTCCTTGAGTCAAATATTTCAAAGTCTTCTTATTCTGGTATTTTTCCACCCAATCATTTAAGTCTTGGTCCATCGACCATTATTTGGAAGAAAATAAATTTGGATTTTAATATAATATAACATAATAATAATCTTAATATAATATAGGATTTAGCTGATATAGTTGTCAAATAAAAAAAGTTTTTATAAAAAAGAAAAAATTAATATTTAATATATTTATTAAAATAAAATATTTAAACTTTAAACCCTAAACTCATATATATATAAGTTCCATTGTTTTAGAAAGATGAACCCCACAAGTTTAGATTTCACTAATAAATCAAGGCATTTATTAACAATAGAGTATTACGATAAACAAATTAAAAGCCCCAGAGTGCAAAGATGAAAACGAAATTAATGAAAAATTAATGGTTATTCTTATTCATGAGTTAGGGTAAAATCATGAATCATGAAATCCATAAAAGCATGCATTTTAATATGAGTTAATATTTAATTTGGTTTTTAAATTTGTATAGGAGTCTTATTTTAATTTTTAAAATTATAATTATTTTTATTTAGTCTTTTATTTTATCAATGTGATTTATATTAGTTTTTGTAATAATTTTTGACATACAAACATTAATAAAATGCTTATATAAATAGTGAAATATTTAACTAAAACTTAAAAAATGATGCAGTTTTATTTTTTACACTTAAATAGTCTAAAAATAATATGTATCATTTGCTTTGGAAATTTTTTTTAAGAGTAAAGTATTGTTTTTGTCCCCAACGTTTGGGGTAAATCTCAAAATTGTCTCTAACATTTCAATCGTCCTATTTACGTCCCTAACGTTTTAAAATTGACTCAATATTGTCCTGCCGTTAGGGATCCGTTAATAAAATTAACGGCGGGACAAAATTGAGACGATTTTGAAACGTTAGGGACGTAAATAGGACTAAAACGTTGGGGACAAAAACGATACATAAAAATAAATTTTAATTTTATTATTCAATAATATCAATTTGTTACTGTACATAGTATTTAATTATTTTTAATCATATTTACACTTAATCACCTTATTTTCATTCTAAATAAATTTATTTTTTTAATTTTACACTTAAAGTAATGTATTTTTTTATAAATAAATAAATTTTACACTTTTATTCTAAATAAATAATGTAATGTGATTAGAATAAAAGTGTAAAACTATAAAAAAAATATAAGTAATGTGATTAAGTAATGAAAGTAAAATTACATTATTTATTTAGAATGAAAGTATAAAATTTATTTATTTATAAAAAAATTATATTACTTTAAGCGTAAAATTATAAAAAAAATTAATTTATTTAGAATGAAAATAAGGTGATTAAGTGTAAATATGATTAAAAATAATTGAATACTATGTATAGTAAAAAATTGATATTATTGAAGAATAAAATTAAAATTTATTTCTATGTATCGTTTTTGTCCCTAACGTTTTAGTCTTATTTACGTCCCTAACGTTTCAAAATCGTCTCAATTTTGTCCCGCCGTTAATTTTATTAACGGATCCCTAACGGCAGGACAATATTGAGTCAATTTTAAAACGTTAGGGATGTAAATAGGACGATTGAAACGTTAGGGACAATTTTGAGATTTACCTCAAACGTTGGGGACAAAAACAATACTTTACTCTTTTTTTAATAAGCATCACTTACGATATTGTTTTTGTGTTATTATTTGAATGTTAAAACTAAAACGATACTGTTTTACAAAGTCCAATGTGACATTTAGCTCCACATCAATATTTTATGAACATCTATCCATTGAAAATTATTTCAAAAACTAACAAGAATTACGTTTACAAAATTTATAAATTAAATAAAAATAAATTAAATTTTAAAAATTAAATTAAAATTCACTTACAAATTCAGAAATTAAATTAAGTATTATTTCTATTTAAACATGGTTCCCACTTTAATTATTGATAGTTCAAAATCACATGCAATAGTTTATTAAGAGCGATATAATAATAGAAAACCAATCTTAATAATGCAACAAATAAAGTTTTAAAAAAATATGCTATAATATAGAGTTTTTTTTATCAAAGATAATTAATAAAGCTAAAAAATGCTCTTAGAACCCTTAAAAGTATCCGTAGACAGAAATAGAAGTTCAACACGAAACCCTAAATTTAAATAGGCATGTCAAGCATTAAACTTGGGCTATTTTTCATTTCTTTAATTATGCAATTATTGTGGTTGATAATGAGTTTGATCTTTTAACCTATATATAAATATATATCCAAATAGTAATAGGTACGTGAATCATTCAAAGAATTTTATGAACATTCACTCTCCAAATAAACTATATATCATTGATACCTTGCCATGTGTCATCAACCACTCATAGCTTATGGTATTCATTCACAATGATTATGCATGCCAAGCTCAAATAATTATTCCAAATAATTTAAACTTATAAACAACACAATAATAAGGCTTTAAAAAAAATCTTATAAAATATTCCATTTCTAAGCGCTATACCGTTGCAAGGTCATGATTTCATAATTATCTTTCTCATGCATTATCCTCTTTTATAAAGTCCTTACTATATATAGAATTACATCAAACACAAAAAAAAGTCTTAAGTTACTAAATAACTTTAGGGTTTGAATATATATTGTCAATCTTTTATATATTTTCTATTAATAAAGTTAAATACATACTTCTATTTATATATATTAGTAAAAGTGTACATATATACACTAACAAATAGAGATTATTAACAAATTATATATGGTAAAAAAGTAAACTACTAAATATAAAAATCGCCACTTTAATTTGAATAGAACTTTCTTAATAACCATCATAATAATTTACGAATATGGTTAAAATCGACGGCCAAACAGTTCAGACTTTGCAACTACTTAAATCTAATCTCATCAATTGATTATATATAACAACCAAATTAATAAAGAATTAAAAAAAACAAAATATCTATATATAGTAGTGTTTGCTCTAATATAGCTAAAAGAGAAAGTTGGAAATGAAAAAGAGAAGATAGGGATAGAACATACCCTGTTATTGAGGCAAAGAAGAAGATCAGAAGAAGGAGGAGATAATTATAGTGTCTCTAACTTGCTTGATCATCATCAATCTCCTCAAGCATGTGAAGTTGGTGACTTTTATGTGGCCTTGAATTCTTTGTTTTAGAGTTTTGGATTTATTTACTTACTGTTTTTGTATTGATTGTGTGTGATATGTTACCTAGTATGACTATAATTCCAAGTCCCAAGTGGTGTGAATGGGTGAAAAGATAGAATTTAGTAGCTATTATTGGTTGTGAGGTGAGACAAGAAACAAACCTAAAGCATAGTAATTGGCTATGATGGAATCTTCAATGTAATATTCCCAAATGATTCTAAATATATTCAATAAATAATATTCCGGCAGTCTAGTCAATTTCCTATATATTGCTTTCTTCACAAAATAAACTTCTTCCGCCTGTGGATTTATCTATGGATTCAACAATGCAAAACCATGCATTCAAAATATCAAACTGCTTATTTTTTTTTTTAGAAATTATTTTCTATATGAATTTATATATGATTTTTTTGTTGGGGTTTAAAATTTACATATCTCGTTTACACTGTAAACGAAATACATACAAAATTATCTTGTTTATATTGTAAACGAGATAAATAAATGTGGTATAAATTGATAAATACGTTACAAATTATTTATTTTGGTAATTAAAATAATCAAATTATTTATTTAAAAAAATTCCGGATTTATATGGTATATATATATATATATATATATATATATATATATATATATATATATATGAATTTAATTTTAATAGTTTCGGTATAAACAAAATTTATACGTGTATTTTACTATTTTATTACATATTATTATATTAGTAAAAATAACTATTTTTTATCGACCATATTAATAATCATTAAAAAAACATGTAATTTGATAATTATGTAAAAAGTTAACACCACAAATATAAAATAAATAAATAAACTAACTGATTTTGAATTTTGTTAGTGAAATCGTATTAATTACATCAGAGAGTTGAAAAATTAGAGAATAATTACATTATAATTATAATTAATTAGTGTAATAATTAATTACTACCTTATATAAGGGTGTTTATTTGTTGTAATTTGTAAATCAACATTTTCTCCACTATTTAGCAAATTTCTATTGATTCTTCCTTCAAATAGTTCTCTTTATTCTTTCTATCACTATGATATTCCACCCCACGAATGACCAATCTTCTAATTCTCTACACTACAGGTGCTAAATTTTGTACATGAGGGTATGTATTATAGAATTGTCTCATATTGTTTCATTTATTTGAGAATATAGTATACATATTTTTCTTTTTTTCATTTGTCTCATATTACTGAGTGTATCTACATTTTTACACTGTCATTATACATTTCGAATATAAAAGATAGAAGACAAGTAAACATTGAGATCAAGTACTGTACACCCGAAATGTGTAAAAAAATTAACGATTTAAAGTTTTTTAAATTCAAAAATTAACAATTTTAAATTTTAAATGCATCAAAAATGTATAAAACCAACTAAGAATTTGATACATTGATATAATATTCTGGTTGTGTTTAATTTTTATTGTTCTATTTTATTTAATTTTATTCAAATAAATTAAAATTTAAAATTACAATTTTTTTAATTTAAAATTTAAATGAATATAATTTGAATTCATGTAATTCAATCCAATATAAATAACTAATTAACCATACGAGTAGAATAATATGAACACATTTATTTGCTAACTTAAATATTAGAATGAACCTTACATCTAAACCCATTCCACCTCAGTGGTCCCTCAGAACAGTATCTAAAATGTGTAATAACAGTATAAAAATATAAATATTTTACATATTTCATATTTCAGTAAATAAAGTATTTGAATAATTTAAATAAAAAAAGTCCTGTCCATATACTATCCAATATTAATCTCTTATTTTGACTTTGAAACTTTATTTATTATGACTTTGAAACTTTATTTATTATCTTTTACATTGATGAAATGAAACTCAACCTTTTTTTATGGTATTCTCGCTGAGACATGCACAAGAAGATATTCGAACTCCAACACTTACACACTTGCTTAGATGTACGAATAAACTATCCACTCAACCAATTTAAACTGGATAAATAAAGTTCAAAGTTAAAACTTGGTGCAAACTATCTAAATTCCTCTCACCACTCCAACTCTCTTTAGATACACAAATATTGAAAATAAGGTGCATATATATATATCATTGTAGCCAAAGAAAAAACTGATTCCACTATATAAGAACTAAGATGGTGGCATTAAGAAAAGATTAATATAGAGGAATCATTGATAATAAGGTTGCAAGCCATCGATGCTATCAACTACCAAAGTCCAAAGCCATTTTCCTATTAAGGCCATTTGGCTTAGGCAAATCCCAAATTAACAATTGGCCTCCATGTGTACCATATATATATATATATATATATATATATATATATATATATATATATATATATATATATATATATATATATATGTGTGTGTGTGTGTGTATTTCTTTGTCCACAGTCTTAATACTAAATTACTAATCATATTAGCATGTAAATGGTCCCCACTTGAATAATAATTCCACCACCTTGGACACATATCCAACTATGTTATACTCAGCACTTAGCATAAAATTTGTTTTCTAATGAATTTCATAAGCATAAAATAACAAACCATGATTTGAGTATAGCTGGCTTTCAACACCAACCAACTCTCTCTTCTCCATCCATTGATGTCATGATCCTCCAACTAACTACTTGTGTCATTCACACCCAATCAATGGTGGGGAATCAACAAAAATGGCAAATGTCACATCTTTGGTGTGATGAACTATGGCCTCAAATAGTGCTATTTACATCACAAGTTGGTGCTAAAGGCCAAAAGTCACCAAAATTTAGTAAAGCATCAAACAAGGTGAAAAAACATAACCTAAGAACAAGGACTTGACAATGATTCAAGATAACTGCTTAAAGAAAAGTACCTGAGCTGATTTCTACAACTTCACTTTTCCACATTATCCGCGCGAAATTGGCATGTTCGAAATAATTGTACAGTCAATGCTAGCTTTTCACAATGCTTAAAGCCATAGGGAAGTTTGAATTTACAAAATGGAATAAGGTGATTCCACATCTGTTCCCACTAATTAGAAAAGAACAGGTCAGAGTTCAAATACCTATCCTAGAGAAAGGAATGAAGGCCTGAAAAGGTATCTTTGGATTATCGCAGGATGAACCGGATGAACCATCGACTTGACCTTCCATCCCTACATGCCGGCATACCTAGTTATTCCATGAGGGTTACCTTGGGCTACATTGATGGCTTGAGTTCTCATCTTAGCTTCAGTCCAGATCAAAGGTGCTGCCATAGAGTCCATGCCTAGCAGCCTCCTTTTCCCCTCACCGGGTGATCCTTCTAAAATCAATCCCCCGGTAGTCTCATGTGAGGTTAGACAACTTTCAGTCGAACAGTCGGCCCTCTGTGGCGGGAGGCTATGAGGTAGTTCCTCTTCCGGGACATTGACTCCCGCCACTTCAGTAGATGGCATGGAGAAAAAACCAAGAGGATCAACCATGGGACCTCTTGGGGTCTTGCTCCCGACTCCTTGAAACTTTTGGTTGTCGGTGTCTATGACGGTAGCGCCAATGAATTGATCAGCTAGCATCTTACAAGCTCTTTCAAGCATGACCATGTACCTTTGCTCTGCGTCTTGGCGAATTTGCAAATGCTTCTCTGCCTTCATTAGAATAATTTTGAAAATTAGTAAGCATTATCTACAAAGTAGTTTCAAAAGAATTTCCTCATCTATTATATCAACATCTAACTCCAATTATACAGTATGAAAATTCAATCTAAATCTAAAAAACTTCATGAAGACAAGCAATAAGCACAACTTGCGCACTAAGAAGAAGATATTTACCTCTACTTGCAAATGTAGTTTACTTTGCACTTCCATTTGTGCTCTTAAGGCTTCCTTGATTTCAAAACCCCTATGCAAAAGATTAATTTTTCCTTCAATTGTTGATTATTAAGACTCCATTTGTGCTCTTAAGAATGCAAAAAGATGCTTACTCATTGGTATCGGAAGTTGGCAACTTTGGAGAAGAGTTGTCAGTACCAGGGCTTTCTAAGTATGAACCCGACAATCCTTTCATAAAATTTCAACAAAAATCAATTAAACCAAGAATAAAACAGGACTATTTAGGCGTAATCACAAATTAGAAATTCCTGCCAAACTTTCATCTGGTGATTATAGTTAAAGCTTTTTTTCCTCAACACAACACACAGTTATAATAAATGCTGAGCATGAAAAGTTTGGATGGTGGAAACATAAGTGGGAATGACAACCATACCATCTTTGCATCCCTCACCCATATCTTTCCCTGATTGCTTACCAAGTCTATATTTCTGCAAGACAGAATAGACATATTCTTTTCGTTTTCATCACAAAGACTAAAATTGGGTAGATTATAATGAGGAAAGATATATATAAATATGTAGCAAGACCTGAAGATGACTCTTCAAATGAAATAGAGTCAAACCCTTGACATTCATGGTCCGCATGATTGCTTTTGGCGTAGCTTCTGCAGATAATAGCCAGAACCTAGTCAAACAATGATATTGATGATATTGATTACAATACACATTAAAATTCTAATTGTTACTAGTTAGGACGAAGTTAAACTAGTTTTAATATCCAGGAGCTAGGTTACTGATATGACATAGGAAACATCGAAAGCTAAATTTATTTGCATCAAAATACTTTTGAACTTTCCAAACTTGGTGAATTCATGCAAAGTATCTTGCTTTGTTATTACAACAGCAAACCACTCAATCATTCATCTGTTACCATTTGATAGAATTGATCTTAATGTAAAGTAATTCATATTTGGCAATTCATAAGTGATTCTAACATACATTAAAAGAAGTTCACTTCTCTCAAAATCAATTCTAAGGCAAGAACTGATTCTAGTGGAGAAATACCAAACATGGGTAAAATCAATTGTGGGAGGGGAATCAATTCTAGAACCTCAAGTTCTTTCTCAACATGCATAAAGTGGCTTATTCAAGAATAGTAGCCACTATGGCCGCTATAGCGTCTATTGATAGCCTACTGACTACTACTGTGGCCCTCAAGCTGCAACAATGAAGCACTTAGCTAAATGTATTCCTTAAGAGGCCTACAACCATTTTGACCTGACGCTAAAGCAGTCACTCCTTGTTACAATTCACAATTATGCAGGGAAAAAAAAAGGAATAGTAACCCCACAATGTTGTAGTAACATTATACACTCAATTCTGGCTAGTTCATTGGAAAAGATTATGAATAATGATACTGTATCGAAACATTATCGAATTGATGGAGAACCCTACAAATGGCAACATATTAACCACTCAACATAATTACGCTATCGGTCTTGCTAGGAAACCAACTTTTTTTTACCCAACAATTGGCCAACAAAATAGTGAATGAACAAGGATTAAGCATTTAAGTTGTTATTGCAGAGAGGAAAATGGAAATTTAAAGGGAAAGCAAAATAGTAGTTGGCCGAATAAAAGTGAATTTGCAATCTTTTCTCATTGGAGGATATCAACATGGCAACTTCATCACCCCAATTGTGTCTATGTCAATGTACAACTACTAGTTCCACTCCATTGCCGCAGATTCAACCAAAAAAAGAAAAAACAGCATAAACCTTCCGAGTCAATTTCAGCAAACCAATGGAACGTGGACATAAGGTCAAATGTGGACTACTGGACTCTATAAAGTGCAAACCTTTCTGCAAAAGTTCTATACTTTATGATCAAACTCAAAACCCGCTTATAAATAAACCCCTTTCAAACATTAAGGATCTTAATTTAACTGCAACATTCAACATCTCTAATTAAAATGTGGGTGGGGTAAGTTTTCTGCTCATAAAAGAATTCTCCACCTAATCTCTCCCAAAAAATTCCACCTTCTCTAAAAGCACTTGCATTTCAGGGATGAACAGTTATGCTTGATAAGAAAAAACAATAAGAATCAACAAGTAGATAGATTAAAGCCAGAAAAGAATTAAAATTTCTAATTAATTAACTATACATAAGTAATTGACTCGAAAGCAAAAAAGAAAAATCCCCTTCATTTTTACTTGCCCCCCAACTAGAAAGTGGGATCATGATTTCATTTCAAAAATTCAAACAAAAATCAGAAAGGATAATAATATCCAAAGGAGCCAATACAAATTCTCAGCCATATTCTTCTTCCATGAGAAGAAAACAGAAAACAAAAAATTGCATATGTGCTATAACAAGAAAAAAAAAAGGAATTTCAAAATAAATAAATAAAAAGAAGATTGAAGTGAATGAAGGGAAAAAGGTTGAAACTTTGACTTACTACTAGCACCTCCGAGCTGAGTGACAGCATCAACAAAGCGTTCATGGAGGTCCTGAGTCCAACGAAGTCTTGGTTTTGGATCAGCAGTGAGAACAAGACATGGGTCTCCCTTGTGTGTGAGATTGGAGGCGCCACCAACTTGAACATCTTCTTGTCCAACAAGCCCTGCTTCATGTGGGTGTATCAGCCTCGGATACATGATGATGATACCTCCCTTCTTCTTCTCCAATGGTGAAAACCTGAAAGAAGGAAGAGAGAGAGAGAGAAAGAGAGAAAGTGAGAGATTGAGGAGTAGATCCAAATGAAGGGAGGGGTAGAGCTAGGTACCCATTTGAGTGAAAAGGGTAAAGGTTGAAGCTTTTTAGAGAGAGAGAGAGAGGATGACAATGAAACTGGAGAGAAAAACACCGTACCTTCTGAAACTGACGCTGGCACACTGGCACGCCTTTCGGGGATCTTGTCCCTTTCTGCCCTTTTTATTATACAAACAACAAAACCAAACTTAAAAAGACTAACCAAAAAAACCTTTTTAAATGAACTAAAGTTTGATTACTGTCAAATATGGGTGTACATTGTTTGGGTGAAATCATGTTTATTTTGATTTACATTCGACTCTAAATAATAACTGAGTTTATCTTTAAGAGTTTTACTCGATTTTAGATTCGATAAAATTTTATTACTTTCAAACTATACTAAAATCAAATCTAAATTAGTGATGTCTGGATTTTGACAAATTTTATTTCAAAAGATTATGATACATTTATTTATAAAAAAAACATATTTGTTATCAAAAAGTAGATATACTTATTTTTGAATTTAAATTTATTTATAAATTCTAATTACAATTTCATATTTTTTTATTTATTTTTTAATTCAACAAATATGATTAAAAATAAAATAATAAACTTATAATTAATATAACATAATATTAGAATTAATTTAAAACATATATACTTTTTTTAATCTCTTTAAGATGCATATAGACCGAGTGAAATAAGGTTCGTTTTAATCCAAAACCGAACCTAAATAATGACCAAATCTATTTTTTAGATCTTTACCCGACTTTATAAAATCATATCAAATTAGTTTCCAAAGTGGTCGGATCTAGACTTAACCAGACTATTACACTCCTACTATTAAATATATCAACAACAAAATTTATTATTTTCAATCAATAATTAAGAGTTAATATTTAAAAATATAAATTAAAAATACTAATTAAAAATAATAAATTTTATTAATTTTTAAATTTTTTTTCTTAAATTTATAATTATTTTAAAAATTTGATTTCAACTAGTACTGGTTAAATTTTATTTGAACTAATATTTTAAAGTGGTTATTATGTTAAATAAATTAGATTAATATTTCATCTTAATTTCTTTTAAGTTATACTTGATTAATTACTAAACAAACATTAAATTTTGTTGAAAATTTATGAATTTATACAATTTAAAAGAAAAAAGTAAAAATATTTATTTATTAATCATATAATATTTTCTTTCTCCATAATAAGACCATTAGCCAGTTTAATAAATTCTTTTAGATTGCTTATGATTCTAG
This sequence comes from Arachis stenosperma, assembly GCF_014773155.1. Taxonomy (NCBI): domain Eukaryota; kingdom Viridiplantae; phylum Streptophyta; class Magnoliopsida; order Fabales; family Fabaceae; genus Arachis; species Arachis stenosperma. The sequence continues at coordinate 8,948,023 of NC_080380.1, read as the reverse complement.
CTAAATCCTTCTTTTGTTGAACATTTACTAATTACTAAGACAAATATTAAATTTCGTTGAATATTTATTAATTTATACAATTCAATAGAAAAAGTAAAAATATTTATTTATTAATCATGTAATATTTTTTTCCATAATGATCACCTCATCAATTTTAATAAATAAGGTAAAATATATTTTTTGTCATTTACGTTTGCGATTTATTTTAAATATCTTAAACATTTAGTTTCATTCAATTTTTTTTAACATTTTTTATTTGTGTTGAAATTACCCTGAATATTAATTCTATGTAAAATTTTAGAGATAAAATTAAAAATTTTAAAGGATAGTTTTAACACAAATTGAAAATATTATAAATAAAATTGAATGAATAAAAATTTTAAGAATAAAATTGAATAAAATTAAATATTTAAAATATTTTAAAAAATATTATAAATATTAGAGACAAAAAATATACTTTACCTTAATAAATACTTTTAAATTACTTATTATGTAGCTAAATCTTTTTTTGTTTAAACATTTATAAATTTTCCTAAATTTGAAAAAAAAGGCATAAATATTTTTTATTGATCATTTAATATTTTCTCGCTCCATATTTATAGTCTTACCAATAATCTATAATAAATAATTAAAAATTAAGCAACTAAAATAATATTTAAAAAATTTTATTGTTGACAAAATTATTATCCAAAAGCACGAACAACAAAAACTTTCTAAAAATAGTTAAATTTGATAAAAATGATTATCCGTTAAGTGATCATGTTTTTGTTGTTTAAAAATGTTTAATGAAATTAGAAATTTACATGCAATTTTTTTATAAAGTTGATATTTAAAAATTATTAAATAATTTAATAAAAAAATTAAATTATTATTTAATAATTTTTAATTATTAATTTTACATAAAAATAAGTACACCTAAATTTTCAACCGGCTATCACCCAAACTCTCAGCCACCACCGCCAATGGAATGTGCAACCCTCTCACTTATCTATCCTCAATGGATTGCCAATTTCAAAGCTGCTATGCCATCTCAATTAAAGAGACTAATACCAATTGGCAACCCATGTCCAGCAACTAGGGTTACAACATGTAGGAAGTTAATAGTGGTGCGAGTTAGGGTGGTTGTAAACCTTTAATGTGCTAGCTAATTTAGCATTTGTCGTCAACAAAAACAAAATGACACAAAATCATTTGATTGACTAATTTAATCTTTTGTCTATTTTTTAGAATGATAATATAACTTTTTAAATAAAAACAATTTATTTCAATTCATATTTTCTATTTTTGTGACATAACAATACAGTATTTGTGAATATTTTTATTATTTCTAAACAAAAAATAACATGTCAAGTTAAAAAATAAAAAAAGACCTAATTATTTTTAAATTTAAATTGGTTAGAATTTATTTGTCTTTATTCATTAAATAATATCTTTTTTAAATTACTTCTAATTCATTACGTTAATATTTTTTTAATTAATTATTCAAATTTAAAAATATTATTTATTATAAAACTAAATAAATAATTTTTAAATATATAAATAATAAACATTAAAATACGATTAATACATTAATAAAAATAATAATTCCATAATATACTATTAGTTTTACGATCTAGATAATTTTTACAATAAAGTAGAAATCAATGAACTCGTTATTTGATATATAGTAAAAGAATTTTGAGTAATAACAAATTTGATTTTTTATCTCTTTAAATTAAATTAGTAATTTTATTTGATATCTTTGCACTAAAATACACTATAAATAGGCTACTAATACTAAATGAAATAAAATATATATATATATATATATATATATCATAGAGACCATTTATAAACTCAACAAATTCAAAGCATCAATAATATTATTAATCTATTAATAATACATATATTGTCATAAAGTTACATATCAATAAAGATTTATCAATATAAGAATAATGTAGATTAATTAAAATTTTATATATATTAAAATTCAATTAAATTTATATATATTTTACTCAAAATTAATTAAAATTTTACGTATATTTTGAATAAAATATATGTAATTTAATTAAATTTTAATATAAGTAAAATTTTAATTAATTTGTATTATTTTTATATGGATAAATCTTTATTGATTTGTAACTTTATGATAATATGTATTACTAATAGATTAATAATATTATTGATATTTTAAGTTTGTTAAGTTTATAAATGATTTCATAATATATATATATATATATATATATATTATGTTTTATTTCATTTAGTATTAGTAGCCTACTCATAGTGTATTTTAGTGCAAAGATATCAAATAAAATTATTAATTTAATTTAAAGAGATAAAAAAATAAATTTGTTATTATTCAAAAAAATTTATTATATATTAGTGTTCGTTAATTTTTATTTTATTATAAAAATTATCTATATCATAATACTAATAGTATATTATAGGGTTATTATTATTAATATATTAACCGTATTTTAATGTTTATTATTTATATATTTAAAAATTATATTTGAGAATTATTTATTTAGTTTCATAATAAATGATATTTTTAAATTTGAATAATTTATTAATTAGTTTGTACTTATTATACTATATATTCAATAATTTATTGAAAAAATATTAATATAATAAATAAAAAATAATTTAAAAAAGATATTATTTAAAGAAAAAGGACAAACAAATTTCTAACTAATTTGAATTTAGAGACAATTAGACTTTTGTCCATTTTTGAACTTGACACGTTAACATTTTTTGTTCAGGATTAACGGAAAAACATCCATAGAGATCGCGTTGTGTCACAGAAGTAAAAAATAGAGACCAAAATAGATCATTTTTATCTTGAGTTGTCATTCTAAAAAATAGACAAATTCACTCTTTTTTATTATCATATTTAACTATCTTTAGAAGTTTTTTGATATTTATATTTTTTTAAGATTTTTTTATGAATGATAAATTTTTTCAAATATTATTTTAGTAGTTTATTTTAATTAAAAGGTATAACATGTATAAACTAATTAACAAGTGTTTGAAATTTTAAAATGATATTCAATTAAAAAAAAACTAAAAGAAGACAATTAAGATGAATACCCTATCTTTTAAATAAAAAAAAAGTTTTTGACATTTATAACAAAATTCATATTATAAATGTAGCAAATATCTAATAATAACCTAATATAACTAAATTGATATAATAAAATTAGTTAGTAGTTCTAAACAAATTGTCATTTTTTAAATTAATTATCTTTTTTTTTTAGCTCTCACGGTATTTCCTAATCTAACAGGCTAAGAACTAATTCATCGCAAATTTGAGTTCAATTTAAGAGTTTGTCAATAGTCAATAAATTACTAATACATAATACGAAATTCAAACTCTCGACATTTATTTAAGCGGATCAGATTAATGAACTAACCATTATATTAATCCAATTTTATTTTTTTTTTTGGTAATAATTATTTTACTTTATTAATAGGGAAAAATTAAATTAAATTTTTGGGTTTCCGTTTTGTCCATGTCTATGAACATTAGTATAGTATTGATTGTCCCAGCCTCTTTCATCTCACTTTCTATTTTGTTTCTGTTTTGAGTCCAATGTCATTGTCAGTGGTCCTTTTCTTTAGGGTGTAATCCAGCAAACAGAAAAGCAAATTCGAGTCAGTGGATATGGACTGTTTCCACAAGGATGAAATTAAATTAGAGGGCAAAAAACATTATTTGTCTATTAAAATTCAGTTATTAAATATATATTTGTGTATAAATAAGTATTATATTATATATTTTTAATATATTTTTTATATAAATAATTAGTTTTAAATTAATTTTTAATATATATGTAATAATATGATAGTAAAGTGTGATCTATAAATAATTAATTTTAAATTAATTTTTTAAAAAATTACATATTCGAATTTCTTCATCTTTGGTTAAAAAAAAATGTAAATTGATGCTCCAGTTTTTAAATTCGAATTCCTTAGCTTATATAATTGCAAATATTCTACAAATGCTTGAGTATATATATAATGCCTTAATTTTGGACTAAAAAAATGAATATTTCTATAAAATATCATTTATAAATATGAAAGTATTATAAGGAATTAAAGATCAATATTGTGTGCTAAATTTAGCATTGATATGTATATGTATATTGTATAAAGAATCATCAGCTTTAAGCTTTTTGTTGGAAAATGGCAATGAATGGATTAATCATGGTTCAGTTTGCAGCAGCAATTATTTGATAAAAAAGAACTGGGAAAATGATGGAAAATTATGCCTTTTGGATGGTCAACTTACTATGATGATTGATTTTGCTCCCGTGATTACTTTATCAAATTGTGTCTTTTATTATTATTGTTTTTTTTTTTTTAATGTCTATGACTGTACCTTACTTTCTGGACCCTTTGCTTAGACTTAAATAACAAAGTTTATAAAAAATAAATAAATAAAGAGTTGATGACAATTTGCCATAGATTTATCTTAGTCTCACAAACAAATTATCTAAATATAAGAATATCATTTGATGATTTTTTATGAAAGCATATATATACAACCATAAATTTATAAAAATGACTATTTTATAGCTATAATATTTTAGGGGGTAAATATTATTACAGTGAATTAAAATTATATTACATAATAAAAATCAACCGTTAGTTTTTTAGGGGAAAAGAAAAACTTATCTCATGATAAGTTACTCTAAACATTCAAAATTGTAATGCATTATTAATGTTACAATATCAGCTAGCGTCCGAAATAAAAATTGCAGTATTATATATATTCTTTGCTGGGTTAAGTATAATTTTAATCCAAAATAAGGGTTAAATTTTTTTTTTAATCTTCTTTTACTTATAAAATTGTCCATATGATTTAACTTAATTTTAAACTCGTTCTTCGGATTAAAATATAATTTCCTTTCTTCCCAAAATCAACTAGAAGAAGAGGTAAAAGCAGAAGCAAAATTAACAATATAAAACAACAACAATCAGAAGTAGAAGAACAACAACAACAATAGATAATGGAATCACAACAACAACAAAAATAGAAGTAGAAGTAAAAGCAGAACTAAAAGCAGAAGTAAAAAACAAACAGAATCAACAACAATGAAACAATAATAATCAGAAGCAGAAGAACAACAACAATATAATGGAGAAGAACAACAACAATATAATGGATAATAGAATCACAGCAATAACAAAAACAGAAACAAAAACAAAAACATAAGCAGAAGTAGAAGCAGAAAGCAAAAACAGAAGCAACAACAATGAAATCCCAATGGATCTGCTGGCGTCTGGCGAGGAGCATCGATGACCGTCCAACCTTGCGAATCTGTTGGCGTTGATGTGACCTCACTCCAGCGGCGGCAGCGATGAGACATGGCTCGATGGCGACCAACAACGGCGGTTTGCGATGAGAATGACGGCAAGAGCGTGGCGAGCTGGACGCAGTCTTCTTCAGTGCCTCTGTTCCTTTCTTCTCTTCCTGCCCGCTTCTCTTTCTCTCTCCCTCTGCTCTCTCCTCTCTTGTCATTGGTGTGAGTGTGTGCTGAGGAAGAAGGGAAACTGCGAGATCTGGCGGTGAGATCCAACACGGCAAGGACCGAACGACAAAGAGCGGCAACGAGGAACAGCGACAGCAGATTTCCTTCTTCTCTCCTTCCCCCTCTTCTTTCCTGGAAACCCTCCAGCATGATTCCCTTCCCCCGGTTCTTCCTTTTCCATTTTTTATTATTATTTTATATTTTTTTAGTTAGGGATAATTTGATAATAAAAAAATTAATAAAAAATATGATTTTAAGACTAACTAACTAAGTTAAATTTTAGGAACAATTTTGTGAGAAAAAAAATTAAAGACGAAAAAAATTTTCAAATTTTACCTTAAGAACCAAAATCGTAGTTAACATTTTTTTTCCTTCTCTTTATCATAATCAAATATTTAATTAACGGATAAAATAAGACATACAAGTTGGCCGTTCACATAAAAGAAATTAATAGTCTATTAATGTCGTGCCCAGTTCACTAATAATGATTAAAATATCCAAAGTAGTTGGATTATACTAATTAGATAATAAGTTGGTACTAAATTTCATATGGAAAACATTGGAACCATATTTATAAACTTTAATTTCTATTTCAATCAGCATACTACTTATGCAAATGTCAAGAGTCATAACCGTACAAAATATAATATGATTTATGTAATTATATATAATGTGAACAATTTTATATTTTGGACTTGAGCAAGGAAGAAAAAATAAAAGAAAAAAATCGATTAATTGGAATTTGTTTTGATATTAAATTCTTTAATATTTTCAAACTTTATCAAAGAATTCAAGAAATTAGTTCGGCCATATTAAAAAATTAGTTGAAGATAAAACTTAAAAAATATTTCTTTTTTTTTTTAATGTAACATAAAGAAAGAAAAAGAGCATATACTCATTTTGGTCCTCAAAAAATTTCACACCATACATTTTAGTCCCCAACTAAAATTAATTATTCGATTAGTCCATAATAATGAACTCCATCAGTCACTTAGGTAGCATTTGTTTGCAGAGACTGGAACTGAGACTGAAAGACAGAAACTCAGTATTATGTTTGTTGAGCTAGAGACTGATACTTAAATTTCTGTCTCTGTCTTCAAAATTTCAGTATTTCAGTACTTCCAAAAAGTAGGGACACTGGATACAGAGAATTTTAAAGACAGGGACAGAAATTTCAATTATAATTTGTACCTAAATTACCCCATTCTAATTCAATAATTCCAAAAATAACCTTTGTAAATCAGGGCTTCTTGATCAACCCTCGTGACTCCATCTTCTCATTCTTCTTCAGAACAGCCACTGCAGCCTTTGAAGCACCATCTCAAGAACAGCCGCTGCCTCACCGCGCCGCTGGCCTCGCCATCGCTAGGTAAGTGGTTTGCCGCTTGCAAGTTCATCTTCATGGTCCTTATCTTCTCATCTCTCCTCTTTTTCCTTCACAGGAAAGTCAAAGAACGAAGCTGCCGCCTCTCCCCAATTGCTGTCGGCGTCAACCATCAACTCCTCGTCCTAACTGCTCTGACCCAGGTTAGTTATATACAAAAGTTGTTTAATTTACTGATTCCTTTCATTTTTTCCGTCATGCCCTAATCCGTAGATTTGTTCCTTTCATCTTTTCCGTCATGCCTTAATTTGTGAAAGTTTCTTTGATGAGAACGAAAGCCAAGCTAACTAACCCATTTATTTCAGCTTTATAATAACACGACTTTATGATGTTTACCTCCTTTTTTTTTGTCTCATAAGAATTAATTACTCAACAATCTGGGATCAGTTGTTAAGTTTGGTCAGTTTGATACTAGGGTCAGTGATTAAGTTTGGCCATTTTAATAAGTTTCAATGTCTTTGTTTGGTTTGTAATACTTGGATTAGTGCAACTTCAAACCTCAATAGGTGCAGCTTTATAACAGCATTTTGGTTTATATATTAGAACTATTGTTAGGTAGGCTACAATTATTAACATATCTATTTGAGGGGAAGAATGTTTGTTCTCTAAACTGGTAAGTGAAATTGTTGAATGTACATGATATCGTATAAATATGCTTGATACGGCTTAGGTGATAATGACAGCACAGTTACTTGTGTCAAGTGTGAGCCACTTCACATTTTAATTATCAAATCTTCTTTTTTGCCTTTTGAAAGACTTTGATTTGCTTAAAGTACCTGAAAAAAAGTCACTTTCAGTTTATGAAATGAGAAAGGAAAATCGATATTATCTTTTTTGTTGTGTTTATATTGACTTTCCTGTTTTGATTTCCAACTAAAACTTAATTAAAATTGAGAAGTAAATAGGGTTAATTATCTTTTTATTCCAGTTTTTTATTCTTGTTTCTGGTTCTAAGAAGATAAAGCAGATTTTGCATGAAGAAGTGTTAGATTAATTTGAATGTTTATGCGTTTTTTAATGTAATGACTTTGCTAGGAAGAAATGGAGCGGTCGGAAATTATTAAGCGATGCGTGTATTTTTATGAAGAGATGAGATCCAAGCATGAAGATTTGATGTTGTTCTTTGTGCTTACACTATTTGTTTACTTTAGGGATAGAACTAGTGGCCAACTGTAGTTAGGCAGAAGAATGAATAGTAGAATTAGACGTGAGGCTTTAGAGCGTATTGTTGGTGAGGGTGATAGGAATTATATTTGGGAGTTGAGAATGAACACAAATACCTTTGCTAATTTGTGTGAGTTGCTCGAAGTTCAAGGAGGACTTAAAGAGGATGGTCATGTAAGCCTGCCGGAGCAGGTTGCGACTTTCTTAATTATCTTAGCGCATCACAAAAAAAATCGTAGTTTGTAGGTTAGATTTTGTAGATCCGGCGAGACAGTTAGTAAGTATTTTAATAAAGTTTTGAAGGTTGTAATACATATTCAAAGCATTTTGTTTGCGAAGGCTACACCAGTTGAAGAGGATTGTCTTGACCCCACATGAAGAAGGTTTAAGGTAGAGCTTATTCGATTCGATGTTGTGTATGATTCATATTTGCCTGAAGGATTCTATATCTGAGTATCATAACTTTCTATGAATGATAGGGTTGCTTGGGAGCATTAGATAGCACTTATATAGAGGTGATAGTCTCCGAGTCTGAGAAGGCAAGATACCGAACAAGAAAGGGTAAAATCTGCATCAACGTTTTAGGAGTGTATAACCGGAAGATGGGTTTTGTTTATGTACTTAGTGGATGGGAGGGATGGGCATCTGATTCGTGGGTACTTCGAAATGCAATAACTCGTCGTAATAGTCTTAAGATACCCCAAGGTAATTATGCCATCTTTAGATATAAGCCTATACATATAGCTTGAGTTCACGATAGTTAAGCTTATGTTGTCTGCATTACTTCTCTATAGGTAATTACTATTTAGTTGATGCTGGTTACACAAATGGTCCAGGTTTTCTAGCACCATATAGAGGCACTTGATATCATGTTAGAGAGTGGGCCCAAGGAGCACGAGTACCGCGCAATTACCAAGAATATTTTAATAGGGTTCATTTTTTCACCAGAAATATCATTGAGCGATGCTTTGGTTTGCTGAAGAAGAGGTGGTCCATCTTAAGAAGCCCTAACTTTTACCCTCTAAGGACACAATCTCAAATAATTATCGCTTGTTGTTTGCTTCAAAATTTCATTCGAAAGAGTATGGGTATAGATCCGGAGGAGGAAGGTAGCATATTGGATGAATTTATGCCTGATGGAGATGAAGCACATGATGGAATGATTAATGTGGTTGAAAACACCAACGAGTGGATTCACTAGCATGACAACATAGCAACTGAGATGTATGAAGAGTAGCGTACAAGTCGTATGGAGTAGTGTTGTAAGAGCAGCGTAATGAACATTGTAATCAATTGAGTATTGTTGTAATGGCTGAATTTTAATTTGTATCACTTGTTGAGACAAAAAACATTGTAATAACACCTCTTAATTTGTAATGGCAACTAATTATTTGTGGTTCAATTTTACATATTTGTACTTGCTTATGGCGTGAATTGTAGGCTGCGGATTAATTGTAGTTATTTCTGTTGTTGTTTGCTGTTTTATTATTTTTTTGTTACATTATGTTAATTGATTTTAATTTAGTTAATTCATGTATACAGAAATGAATTTTGCACAAAGTTGATTATCTTAATTTTGGTAGATAAAAATGGAGAACAAACGCATGTGGAGTGATGAAAAGACTAATGCTTTTGTTGGCTTCATGGAGTAGTTTGTGGTAGACGGTCAGAGGGCTGACTGTGGGCAGTTCAAACCCGGAACATTCAAGAAACTGGCTCTGAAGATGCTGGAGGCCTTCCCCGGTTGTACCCTGACTGTGAAACACTGCAAGAATAAGCACAAGCGGTTGAAGGAGAAGTATCAGTACGCTGCTGACATGCTTGGATGCAGTGGATAGAGCCACGAGAGCAGCAGCAGTTAGTGGCTTCGATGCGGAGGAACATGTTAACAAAGAGACGAAAGACACTGCAATTGGATTTGAAGACTCTGAGATGTTTCCACAACCAGAATTAGACGGAGGGCCAGCAATGCAAGGACAAGCATCACATTCTGAAGCTGGTGCGAGTGCAGGAAGCACAAGGCGATATGGGAGGAAGAGAAAGCAAGCTGACGTTTTGGAGAGAATGGTTGACCATATTCAGCAATCTTTGGCTGACCGAAGGAAGAATACTCAACTAATTGCTGATGCCATTGTTGGTGTGAACGAGAAGTTTAAGGTTGGTCAGAAGCTCACACAGCTTGGGTTCGGTGATGACGAGGTGGTGAGAGCGATTTTGGAGTTTGCTGAGAGTTCTAATGTGTATGCACACTTCTGGGGTTTGATAGATTCACAGATGATTGGCCTTGTACGTTCCATTATATAAAATTGATTGTTGGCTAAGGGTATTAAGTTTTGCTTAAGGTATTAAGTTTTTTACTATAGGGTTTTACTATTTTGTGAGATGGTTATATTTAAGATGGTTTAACGTACAAACTTATGTTTAGTATACATTTGGATAGATATTTTGGTAATGCCTTTATTTTGGTATGTATTGAATAGGTGTAGGTTCTTCGTACAATCTTTTTGGTATTGTGGTATGGCCTTTGCTTTGGTCGCTTGAGCAGGAATTGTTGGTTAAGTACAATATTTATGATCATGATCATGTTAATGAAAATTCTGATAATTTTTTGTCATCAACTGTCCCTTTCTTAATAAAGATTATTTTTCTGCATTAGCCGAAAGCAGTAGATTTATGTTTATGAGTGTTATCAAAATTTTGGTGAAATGATACCGTGTATACTGGTTTTATTGAAGTATATACATGAAGAAGTGGGAAAAGATGCACATAGTTGCTAAATTCAGATCTCAAATTACACAAGCATTCATAGCTGTCTTGATATTCCTTTTGAGCAATAGTGACCTTACATTGTTGTACATCAAACACTTTTGTAACAATCCTCACTACAACATAAGACATCATATATATATGCTTGCACACATGAGGGGAAATAACAATAAACAAGTAGTTTATTTCATATCTTTACAACTAGAACTGACGAAGTAGCCGTCATATTTAGGGTGTATACTGTTAAATTGTGATCTATTTTGATGATAGACTTTTAATTTTGGTTGAATTTCTTGATAGCTGCACCCAAATCAAAACTAGGATAGAATAATTTCCCGCATAAATTGATCAGGTGCTGCACAAATAAAACAAAAAGCAGCAATGAGATACACATCATAAACTATATAACATAGAATACTAAGAATCAGATGTTGCAATTGAGAATTGGGCTTCAAATATATTTTTTCTACTTGTGAAAACCATTGTTAACAAGGCTGCTATACATTTAACAGTAAGCAAAAATCATTTACCAAATTATCAAGAAATAGTAACACAACGCAAGAATAAATCAACTAGTCCAACTAAAATTATTTACTGAAGCCAATCAAAAAATTTTTTTCATTCAAGATATTTCAATCATATGTTTTAAGCAAAGCATGGCAAAGAATAAAGAGAGAACCTACAACATCCATGGTTATGCCTGATTAGAGATATCTTTTCTCTGCTTTATGATGGTGACTTACCAACGAGCAATACCAAATACAATGGCACCAATAACAAACAAACCAAACAACCAAGCAAACTGTGAGCATTATTTTAAATTGGCTGAGTACATGACAAAGTAGTTACAAAGTTTTGGATATCACGGGCAGTGAGGTAATGAAGAGAAATTGAAAAATAATGCAACATTTTTGTAAACAATATAACCTTTTCTTGAAAACAAACAAAGAATAGAAAGAAAGCAAAAAGCCAGAACACTTTGCTCATACATTCATATGCTTGACTGCATGTGAAGGTGAAAAAAAAAGTGCTGTATGCAGGTAATGTACACAAACAAGTGAATTTTCCTTTCCCAATTTTTACAACTACCTGATGAGGCCGTTTGTACAGAAGAAGAACACAAATTATTTACAACAATGTAGTCCAATATCAACTTAAGCAGTGTGTGTTAAGCATGGTGATCGATTGAGCCTCTCAAGAATTCCAAATCAGCAATTAACAAGCACAAGTAAGGTAAAAAAATTTATGTAATACGCAAACCATGAAATCAATACTCAGCAATCACAAATTTCCAAATCTTAAAAAAATATGACACAAAAATCAGAAATATAAAGCAAATGAGGGCAAATAAGATCTTCACAAAATTAAGAAACAAATCAGGTAAGTTGAAAGAAGATACCAAGTCCGTTGACAGAGAAACCGCGGAGACCAGAGGCACAACTCCAAGACCGTGGCGACGCAAACCCAGGGGCCCGCAGACGACAGCAACATCACAAACCTAGGAGAGCAACTGGCTCCACGAAGATGAACTGGTGGAGAATTGGAGAGGCGGCGTCGTCGTTCAGACCCTTGGAAGTGCTACCGGCGGCGGGTCAGACTCCAGGATTCATTCACGGGAAAGGAAATGAGAGAGGGTAGAGGAGAGGAGAAAGGGGGTTAGGGTTGCATGCTGAGTAAAATGAAATTGGATTTAGGGGTGGGGTTGTTAATTAAAATTAAGGGTATTTTTGTAATTTTTAATATTTAGTCTCTACTTTTATTTTAAACCAAACAGGATACTGAGATATAATTCAGTCCTGTACATTTCCACACCAAGCACAATATTAGTACTTATTTCTATCTCTGTCTCTTGGTCTCTGTCTCTCTGTATCTGTCTCTTGGTCTCTGTCTCGCAAACAAATGCTACCTTAGGTCTTTTACTCCGTCAACTCTAATGGAGGACAAAATAGTCCTTGACAACTCTAACAGGGGAAAAAATGGTTCCTGATCTCTTCTATTCAGAAACGACACTATTCTCTCCCAATTTCCATCATATCTCGCATAACACTAACAGTCAAACACTGTAACTTCAAGTTACACAATGCACACTCTATAACTTTAATGTTGATAAGAAAAAAAATCCTCAACTTGTTTTCAACCAATTCATACTCAGGAAACTAATGACTATGTCTCTCAACTACTTATCGTCTTCGATGGATCCTATAAATCTAGACAGCAAGTCTGATTTGTTAAGACTTGTTGTCGTCGTTGTCATCTCCCTTCTCCTTTACCCTATCATCTCCATGACACCACATTATCCACCACTCTGATCGCTTTCTTCAACTTCTTCTCCAAACCAATGTTCAATAATCGCTTCAGTTTTCATATGAGCGGCAACGGTGACATTGCTCGTTGTACTGATAGCTTGGATGCGAGGTCGAAGCTGTCTGCCAACTTGGACTCCAGGGAAGAAGGAATGAAGCACTCGGTGTCTATTTTAAATGAGAATTTGCATATGATGTCGAAAGAGAATCTTCTCATGATGTCCTAATATTCAACAATCTATATTGCTTGCCGAAAAGTGGAGAAAGGCGTGCCCTTGAGGTAGTTGTGGAATTCGGTTTTGAGGATGTCGTGGACGTTGTTGGGGTTGGAGGTGATATTATCTAAGACGTGGAAGTGGGTGCTTCTGGTGGGTGAAGTACAGAGGAGGTGGATGTACCAGTCACAAAGATTTAGGAAGTGTGTAGTCCATGACATGTTGAGGTAGGTGCGACACATGTGGCAATTACACCATGGCTTAATCTTGGAGCTAAAGAGGAGGAAGAAAAAGATGGAAAAGAAGACTGTGAAGGTGAATAAGGAGAGTATGAATATTAGGGTTATGCGAGATATGATAAAAATTGGGGAAGAACAATGTCGTTTTTGAATAAAGGGGTCAGGGATCATTTTGTTCTTTGTTAGAGTTGTCAGGGATCATTTTGTCCCGTGTTAGAGTTGTTAGGGATTATTTTGTTTTCCGTTAGTGTTGACGGATGCAAAGACCTAAGTGACTGATGGAATTAATTGTTAGGGACCAATCGAGTAATTAATTTTAGTTGGAAACTAAAGTGTCTGGTTTAAAATTCTTTAAGGACCAAAATGGGTATATACTAAAAAAAAATGAATGGTATACTTGTCATTTTTTCATGTATGTACGATAATTAGAGTTTTAGAAGGATGAAAGTTGATGATGCATCAGTCAACTAATCACTTTTTTTCTGTGTGAAATTGGTGAGTTTGATTTAGTCATATACTCAATCTTAAAATAAAAAGTAATTCATTAAATCGGTCTTTAAAATTTTTTAAAATAGACATTTTAATTTTTTTTGAAAAATTAATACACAAACTAATTTTTTAGATTTTTTTTGTCAAACATTATAGATTTTAATTTATTTTTTGGCATGACTTATTAACAGAAAATGTTGAGTTGACATGTAAACTCATACACGTAACAGTTAAGTGTTCATATGTGCAAGTAGGACAAAACAACCTCTGATATGTAATCACAAAATAATGTTGTATGGTGAAGGGTATAAAACGCTTCGTTTAGAAAATACCTCTTGACTACTTCAATATCAACAAAACTAAATCTAAAAAAGACACCAAACCCCACCAATCACTCTCGTTTTTACATAGAAACCCTATACCACTGCAAGTCTACAACTCATCTTCCATCTCATCTTTTACATCACCATTGTCACTATCAACGTTAAGACTCCGTTCATCATCGTGACGCCTGTCATTCACTGCCGTTATCTTCAAGTTGCTTGAAGCACTGAGGTTGATGCAATAACAACAACAAAGTTTTCATTGAATTTTCTCACAATTAGCATATTAGTACCTTATTTTCGCCAAGCTAAATGGGTTTATAATAGGTTACATTACTTGATTAATCAATTTATTTTACTGGATAGTTAGAGTTTACTGATGGTTGCAACTTGTGACTTGCAAGTTGTTATATGTGTTTGGGTTTTAAAGTAGTTAGAAGAACATAACATGTCCAGTAGCTGTAAGCAAAAAAATCGTGGTTTATTTGTGTTTGTTGGTTTCGGTTTTGTTGATTATAGTTTATTTTGAAGAAGACGAATTTTTCTTGGTTGGCGTCATTGGAACTAAACCTGAACGTTTCGATTCCTGCAAATGAAGAACTAGCATACATGGATACTTAATTGATACGTGTGCGCGTTTACGTGCCAACTTAGCATTCTTCGTAGGGATGTCAATGGGGCAGGGCGGGGGCGTGGGATGCCTCCCTGCTCCCCATCCCCACCCCCAGATTTACTCCCCGTCTCCGCCCCCGTTCTCTGCCTTGGGGAAATATTGCTCCCCATCCCCATTCTCCACAGGGCCCCATTCCCCGCGGGGACCCCATTCCCCATCTATCTGATAGATCTAACTAATTATTAATTTCCATATGAATAGATGTGTAAGTATCCATTCTATAAAAAAATAACAAGATTTTATACAAGAAGTCTAAACAACAAGATGGTGACTTCTTTCGAAATGACGTAATGGGGATGCAACGGCAAGCCAGAGGATAGAGAAGTGGACAAGTTGGGAGACGCGGTAACAGAGAGGAGAATGGACATGACGACAAAGTTACGGAAAGGAACACCGCAAATAGAGAGCACGATGCGGTGAGGATCATGGCACGGTGAGGTGTGACGATGCGGTGAGAAGGGAGAGCGGCGAGAGGGTGGCTGCAGAGAGGTTGGATGGAGTATAGACAACGTTAGAGATTTCTGAATTGAAGAAGAGTTATGCAAATGAGAATTAGGAGTTTTGGGTTTCTATATATATATATGTGTGTGTGTGTGTGTGTGTGTGTGTGTGAAATGACTAAAAAACATATATGAGAAATAAACTATTAAGAACAATTCAGTAAATTTATAAATTTCGGGGATTAGCGGGGATAGGGCGGGGATCCCCGCTCGGGTCCCCGCGTCTGCCTCGGGAGAATTTTGTCCCCCGTCCCCATCCCCACGGAGAAAATTCTCCACAATCGGATTCCCATTTGGGGCAGTCCCCGTAGGGATCCCCGCGTCTCGAGGAGTTTTGCCATCCCTAATTCTTCGTTAGTGAGTCATGTCGAAAAATAGACCGAGAATTGTTATGTCTGTTGGAGTAAATTTCTGAAAATTGATCCGTGTATTAATTTTTACTGGGGCCAAAATATCTGTTTTTAAAATCTCTAGAGACTGATTTGAGTAATTACTCTAAATAAATGTCGTTTTGATTTTTTTTATACATTATAAAATTAACTTTCTAGATATATTTTGCATCTA
Organism: Arachis stenosperma; assembly: GCF_014773155.1. Lineage (NCBI taxonomy): Eukaryota > Viridiplantae > Streptophyta > Magnoliopsida > Fabales > Fabaceae > Arachis > Arachis stenosperma. The sequence goes on along the minus strand of NC_080380.1, from coordinate 8,931,887 downwards.
AATACATTAATTTTTAATAGGTTGATATATTAAACTCACCTTTGAAAAATAACATGGTCTACTAATTATAACTATAAATACGTCAATCAATTATTTTATGACATGTGATATTAATCTATCATGTCATCATGTCACGTGACACTTAATGTGACACATTATTATTTAATAAACAGAAGGACCAATTTTAGACCAACAAATTTTAATATGAATTTTAGAAGTGTTCTTTACCTGAAAATGGAGATTTTTGGTGTATATACAGATGGGTGGATGTTGCAAGCAGGTAACAAGTTAACACGCAACCAACGTGTTGGACACGTGGCACAATCGCACACAACACGCAGGTAACGTGTTACTACGTGGCGCACATCCGTTTAACACGCAGGTAACGTGTTATCAAGTAGCGCAAATCCATTCAACACAGAGGTAAGGTGTTGCAACACGCAGGTAACGTGTTGTAACATGTAAGTAACGTGTTGGTCTACTTTTTTGATACCTCCACAACTCTGTAAAACATCCTAAACACCTATATTTAAACAAAATATTTTTTTTTTCATATCTAAAATAATTTCTATCAATTTTAACTTACAATTTTTTAGGATTAATATTACTAACAAAATTTTTAAAAAACTAATTTAAAAAATACGTTATTTTTAGGAATAAATTTGATTATTAATTATTTTTTTATACATAAAAATACCAAAACGACAATTATTTTAAAATAAAATGAGTGAACCATAAAGAAAATGTAAATATAGCCCGCATAATAGAAAGATATTTTGTGAAAATTAATTATTGTTAGGAGGGTAGATTGGACAGCTACTAATCTCGTATATTACAATACCACAAAACACACACATTCCAATACGAGGGTTTTCAATTCTCATCCACTATTAGTTTTAGCCAATTTTTGAAATTGGGTGCATCTATTGTAAAACAAAGATTATAACCACTAGACTAAGATTTTATTTGCGTGTTGTAGCTTAATTAGCTTAGCGCCATTGCAATTAACAAATAATAAAATAAAAATTTAATTTTAATATATATATATATATTAAATTACAGAATATCACGAAAAAAATAAGTATTTTTTATATTAACTACATAAATAATTATTTAAAAGAATAAATAATAATGTATTGAAATTAAATTTAAAAAAAATTATAAACAATTTCTGATAATTATCTTAAAAGACAACGAAATTTTTAATAAAAAAATATTATTTTTAATTTTTAATTTTTATTTTTATGAAATTGATTAGTTCTTTGGTCAATATTTTTTCTCTGTATTAATGGAATAAGTTTACATAACATGTTAAACTGTTAATTTATCTATTAAAAATCAACTAGGATTAACAAAATCGTTTTTGTTAAGAATCTCGTTATCTTTTAATAATAATTATTAAGACCGTTTAGTTTTTATTTTTATTTTTTATTATTTTTTTTAATATATTAACTAAATTTATTGTATAAAATTAAAAAAATTTGTAATTTTTAAATTATTTTTACTTATAAAAATTGGATATCCACCCAATTCTAAAATAAAATGATCTTATTATCTTAATCTTTTTCCAGGGACCGAGGGTAGGGAAAGGGGTTTTGGGAACAAATTACAGATATGAGTACCTTTTTGTCCTTCACATATTTCTTAGGGGCAGCCTTTCATAGTTTGTAAGCATGGGCTTAATTGTTTTTGGGCTTAAAATATCTGTTATGTTTATAGTATTTTAACTTTTATTTTTGTACATAAAGTTTGATTAATGAAAATATTTTTTCACCCCCAAGAAAATCATGTTTTTGTGTTTACAAAAAGAAAAATCTTGTGATAATTAGCCGCTATTAACAGAGCTAACAGTGTTAGATTTTGAAGGAGGTAATTAAGTGCGATGTCCCTAAATTAATTAAGGAAGGTAACTATTACTATATCGTAAACTAAAGGGTACAAAATATAGTTGTAAAAAAAAAAAAACGGACTAATAGTTAAATTCGTCTTAAAAGATTACTCATTTTTTAAATTGATCTTTAAATAATTTTTTTAAACATATTAGTCTTTAAAAAATAAAATATAAATCAAATTAGTCCTTCTATGAGTCAAATAATAATACGTCATATTAAGTATCACGTGACATAATGATGTAGTAGGTTAATACAACAAGGTCAGTAACACTGATATGTCACATATCATTTGACATATCATAAATTTTTGGGAATCAAATTAGTCCCTAATAAAAGTACATACATAAGCCATTTTCATTCTTAAAATTTAAAAATTGATTAAATTAGTCTTTATATAATTTTTTTTAATTTTTTTATAATTTTAAATTTTTAATATTTTTTAATCCTATCCATTTTAATCTTTTTTTACACCTTAATAAACATTTTTTTTTCAAATAAAATAATCAAATTATTATAAAGGTATTTTCTCATTTATATTTTTAGATTTTTTATTTTCAAATTCTAGCTTTTTTTGTAGTGAAATTTTTTTATATAAATAATTTTATTAAATTATTATTAATTATATATTAAAAGTTTTAATCTTTTAGATCTCACTAAATAAATATAGTAGTTATTTTAAACATTTTAATCGTTTGGATCTCACTAAATAAATATAATAGTTATTTTAAAAAGAATTATATTAAAATATTAAGATTCAACGAGTAATTTCATAAAGTCAGTTTTTCAATTATTGAGTTCTATTATATAAATTAAACAATAACAAAAATTATAATTTTAAAATATAAAAAATTTAAATTTTAAAACAACCAATATATTATTTAGGAAGACTCAAAATATTAAATTTTTGAATATATAACCAATAATAATTTGATAAACTCATTTAAATAAAAAAAGTTCACTACAAAAAAAATACAACTTGAAAATATAAAATTTTAAAATATAAATGAAAAAATAATTTTATAATAATTAATTATATTTATTATTTTATGTAAAGAGAATTTTGTTTATTAAGGTCTAAAAAATAATATTAAAATTAATAGCATAAAAAATATTTAAAATTTAATATTAGGATAAAGTATATTTTTGTCTCTAAAGTTTGTAAAAAATTTTAAAAATATCTCTAAGCTTATTTTTCAATTTTATCCTAAGGTTTTCAATTTGCATTAAATATACTATTGACAACTAAATTTTCAAAAAATTTAGAACTAATCTAAAAATAATGCATGATAAATATTTTAATTTGCTTATATTAAAGGTTGTTCCTGTGAAATTATTTCTGAATTGGTCATATTTTTTTTAAAAAATTAGTCATTAGGATAAAGAGAATTTGTTTATTAAGGTCTAAAAATAATATTAAAATTAATAGCATAAAAAATATTTAAAATTTAATATTAGGATAAAGTATATTTTTGTCCTTAAAGTTTATCAAAAATTTTAAAAATATCTCTAAGCTTATTTTTCAATTTTATCCTAAAGCTTTCAATTTGCATTAAATATACTATTGACAACTAAATTTTCAAAAAAATTAGAACTATTCTAACAATAATGCATGATAAATATGTTTGATTTGCTTATATTAAAGGTTGTTCCTGTGAAATTATTCCCGAATTGGTTTTTTTTTTTTTTGAAAAATTAGTCATTAGGGATAAATTTAATGCAAATTGAAAATTTTTAGAACAAAATTAAAATAAAATAAAACATAAGGATATTTTTGAAATCTTTAGCAAACTTTAAGGATAAAAAGATACTTTACCTTTAAAATTATGAAGAAAAAATATAAAACATTTATACAAAAACTAATTTGATCAAGTTTTAAAATTTTAGAAATGAACATGACTTATGTGTATATTTCCAGGGATTATTTTAGTTAATAAATAAATTTATTACATGTCAAATAATAGGTGACATGCCAGTGTCACTGATTTGACACATGAATTAATCATCTAGTGACATGTGATATTAATATATCATCTCATCTTGCCACATGACACTTAACGTGATATGTCATTATCTAACTAATTAATTTGACTTCGTTTTACTTTTCAAAGATTAATGTGACTAAAAAAATTATTTGAGTATCAATTTAAAGAATAAGTGATCTTAAAGGACGAATTTGACTATTAACTCCAAAAAAAATTTGAGAATAATAAATGGAATTTGCCCATTTCAATAATTATGTAAGACCTCAAATTATATTCTAAATTAAGAAGCAATGAAATTAAAAATGGCAAGAACAAAAAATAGTCTTAAAAAATAGTCTTAAGAAACTAATTTATATTGGTCAAATAATTAGTTTATTCAATTGTTTAAATAAGTGTCAGAAATTCAAATTCCACCTTATATATGCATTAACATATTGGTCGACAACAATCTCTTACATTGAACTCAAATTTACAACAAATTAGTCTATAGAAAAAAGTATAACCTTAAAAAAATAAGAAGGCACAAATATAACCAATTTTAATTTAGAACTGCCTAAATTTTTTTTATTTTTATTTTTTGCTTTATTCACCTAAAAAGCACCTAATCACCATTCCCTTTAATAACTGTTCCCTTAAGTTAGATCAGGCTAGTTAATAATTAGCTAAACTTCTTCTCAAAAGCAAATAATTCTTTGATTTTTTCCCCCTTAGTGATCAAACAAAGAAACAATCTTCTGTATTTTTTCCCCTCAATTCTATAATATGATTACAGGCCTAACTAAAAATTGATGAAGATGGCCAAGAAACATTAAATACACTAATAGCCTCACATCACATGAATGCAAATTGGTATTACAAACCAAAAAAGAAAGTAGCAAATATTTCAAAGTCTATAACCATGCAAGTGTTTGGCCCATCTTCTTGCCATATAAGGATCATGAAAATCCCAGCTTTCGACATTGCTACTCCGACCACCACTGCCGCCACCACCTTCTCTAACATCATCTTCACCCTTATGCTCTCCAACACCTACAACTGTTTCCCCAGTTCTTCTAACACACTCATCAATCTCACCTTCAATGTAGCTATATTCCACATACACATGTGTGCAATCACCAAGGTCTAATAGTATTCTCCTCTCTTCTCCACCTCTTATCTCTCCAATTCTTATGACTCTTCCACTTCCAACTTCCTCCCCGGCCCCGCATATCCGAAGTTGGATCTCCCGGACAATGCCACCCAACATCTTAGCCAGGAACTCCTCGAATTCTTGTATGACAAAGCCACTTGAAGTGCCAAAGCCAAATCCAACATGGAATCTATGAATGGGAGTGGATGGAAGTTCCATGCTTATTGCATGGTATGGTCTTGTGGGATTATCAGACAAGTGAAGGATGCAAGACTCAGGGTTCTTGTGCATCCGGTCCTCGAGTATCTTGATTCCTTTCTTCAACCCTTCGACCGGATCGGCTTGGCCCATGTAGAATAACCGGTCAATAACTTGGAGGGCTGTGCGCTTTCCATAGGATGTCATGCGCCTTAGGGGGAAGACACGAGCTGCGGCTGAGGAGTATGTAACAATGGCTAAGCGGTCAATGTGTCTGAGGGAAAAAACCACAAGAGCCATTGCTTGTTTGAGAAGCCTTAAGTGTGGTCCATTGGGGCTAGCAACTAAGACCAAGTCGGTTGCGCGTTCATGAGTCAGTTTAACTGAAAGGCAAGCTCTGTTGGAGGAGGGACACATCATAGGTGGAGATTGTAGCAATGATGAGGAGCCACATGTTAAAGGATGCAGTGATAGGTGGCAAGGGCATGAAGCATGCTTAGTGACTTGTAAAGCAGGATGGAAACTAGCTGGAGCATTCGGCGGTATAGGTACAAGATTGAAACACAGCTTGGGGCTATCCGGTGTGTCATCAAGCTCAACAGGATCGTCGTCATCATACCGTGCCGTGCGAAGTAGAGAACGACGATGAACACGGAAGTTAGCAATAGAATCATCAAGGATTCTAAGGATAGGATCACTCTGAGTACTTGATGCCAGAGAGCCAGAGAGGTTGTTGTTTAGGTTGCGAGGGAGCTGAGTCCAATGAGCACGGCAAATGGGGCAAGTGACACTACCGTGGCGAACATTGGAAGAGATGCAGGCGAAATGGAACGCGTGAGAGCACTGAGCAGTGAATATAGCTTGGCCGGGACTGCTACCCTTGCTGTGGTAACTCAGAGGATCTAAACATATTGCACATAGATTCTGCAAAAAATATATATCACTTCAACTCAAAATCAATTCTACAAAAGCAAAATCAAGCACAAGCTTGTGGTATTTATTCCAACACTGACACAAAATTGCATGATTTAACCAAACTCATCTCACTTTTTACCATTTGATTGAAGTAGGGACAGAAACAACGAAACTTTTTCGGACCCGAAAAAAGAAAAAAGATTCTACAGGCACTCAAGATAAAATAGATTGTATATGCATAATAAAAGTTTCACATTTCTTCCTTAGGAAGCTATTGAACACACACACATTACTTTACTGTATACAAATTTCCAGAGGGGCATTTGGCAATAATAGAAGGAAAAGCATGATCATGCATGTTATGTGGCAGGTGAAACTTCCCAAAGTGGGGTCTGCATTCATAATGAAATTGATTCTTGGCTTCACCCATGCGCCAACCATGTGCTTAGGGGCACTCACATGCCACAATCCTCCATTCAATACCTTTGCTCTTCTAGTTTCAATTTCAGTACCAAAATTAATGCTTTAACACTATGCTCCCAGTTACCAATTCACATTTTATGATCTTGCTAACAAGAACGCCTTAAGAAGAAAATTCTTATTAAAAATGCATTAAATATGCTAAAAAAATGGAAATATTTATTGTAAAATAGGTCAAGGGATCATAGCAGAAGGTGAAACTCTGAGGGGCATTGGATACCAAATTGCCAAAATGTGAAAACGGTTCAGAAACACTTTTAATAGCAAGTGCTGTGGCTTTTATTTAAGTGGAAGACTTTCTTTAATCATAAACTTCAGAAGGACAAAGAGCAAAAAAACAAATATGAATTATGATGTTAATAATTACTGATTACTAATAATTTTTTAGGTGGTTTAAGAAGGTACAAGTGAAGTAGATTAATTAATTTACCTTACTATGAAGGTCATTGTTGTTGATGTTAACAGTGATGGTGGAATCTGTTTCTTGTGTAATCTCCCCTGAGCAATTCTTTGTTGATGTTGACACAAATGAGGAATTTGAGATCTGCAAAGCATTCCACATTAGCAGAAAATTAGTACTTTCAAGCTTCAACTCCTCATACTTCAAGTTTCACCAGAATTTTTTTTACAAAAAAAGGAAGAAAAAATAATAATGATATGCCATTTATATCCACAATAAATTTATAGCCGCTTCAAGTAATCACTAAAAAAAGAGAAAGAAAGAAAAAAAAAACATAGTATGGATTAAGGAGCATTGTGAGTTCCAAAGAGAAGCAAGCATTGGGACATGGAAGAAGACCTAATTAGGCAAAAATGGGAACAAAGTTTGAATCTTTTGGGAAAATGGTAAGCACCCAGAGAAGAAAGGAATGAAATTTTTCATGGGAAATTTAAATGTGTGATACTTACAGAAGCAGATAAGGCATCAATGGGAACTGGATCCACCATAGATTTCCTCCTTGAGAATGAACCACATGCATATGCTGCTGCCATTGCAACCTTCCTTGCTGCTTCTCTAAGCTTTGATGATGCTCCTCTTCTTCCTTCTCCCATTGTTAATGACTCTCTTTCTCTCTGTGAAGTTTGGAGCCACAAGAAAAGAAGGGACAGAAGAGAGAGAGGAGGAGACAAAGGGGTCTGAAAAATTCAGCTTGTGTTGAGTGTTTTAAAGTGAGTGTTATTATTGTGTGTATGTTCTTTCTTGTTTACTTGTTTGTTTATAATCTTTTTTGTTCATCACTCTCTTCAGAGAAACACACTTCACACTCTTATATATAACATTCATAACTACTATTTCATCAATCTCACAATATTTGGATTTTTTTTATTTTTATAAATTAAATAAATATAATAATTATCAAAATAAATCATTTAAAAAATATTTACCGAAATAAATACTTCTCTCTTATTTTGTTTACAGTGTAAAGGAGATAAGATAGGTAAACGCAACACATAAACGAGATACATGTATCTTTAAATTTTTTTTAAAATAATAAAAAATATTAATAATATCAATAATCCAAACTTTTGATATGCACTTAATAAATGAAAAGGTTGATAGAAATCTTTAAAATAGATATCACTCAATCAAATTGGTCATATTGATTAAATTATAATATATGGCAAAATAATTATATCATGTGTTATCATCTAATCGATATTCTGTGTTATTTGTAATCTAATTTGATAAATATATTAGGAATGATTTTATGATTTAGATTCGTAATTTAAAAATTATATATAATCAATTTAATTATTTTTTCAAGATTTTTCTTTAATCTATTGTATAATATAGTTTTAAAAAATTAAAAATATTGTTTAAATAATTAATTTGATCATTATGCTAAACATAAGATAAATTTATATTTTAAATTTCTTATGTAAAGTATATAATATATTTGCCACCTTATATATGCATACACTCATAATATAAAACAAATTAATTAATGATTTAAAAAATTGTAAATAAAATTGAGGGACTTATTGCTTTATTTTGATTGTGAATAATTGTAAAGTGGTGAAATTTATTTACCATGAGACAACATTTACTACTAAAAGTACTAAAAATTATTGAGAGAAGTACTTTTCACAATGAAAGAGGAGAATCAATTGGTTTTGATACTTTACCTATAGTTTAAAAAATCTCTTTTTTATTTTCTCTCATCATGCTTCATAGGTCAAAACTCAAGTCTCCTCATTGTAAATAGGGGTGGAAACAGGTTAGGTCAAGCTTTGCTTTTAATAGACTTGATCTGTTTTGTAGTTATTTGGTTTGAGTTTGGTCTACAGTTTATTATAAGCTCTTCATAAAGTACTAGATTTAATCTGTTATTCAGTCTGATATGGTCTAAAACCGGTTAAAAGGTCTGATAATTTTTTTTTTATAAAATAAAAATATTATTTAAAAATTATTTTTTAATAAAAATATTTATATGTAATATGTCATAGTTAATATTTACAATAATTTTTAATATTTTAAAGTATTTAAAATATACAAAAATATTTATAATAAAATATAATAAGTTTAAAACATCTGATAATTTTACTAATAATAAAAAATTATTTATATATTTAATTATATTTTAATAGATTCAGACAGACCAATAAAACTAATTAATGAATTTGGGTCTGGTCCATTGATATATTAAGGCTATTAAAAAAGTTTGAACCTATGTCTCTTTTATAATAAACTAAGTCAGACTAGGCCAAATACAACTATACAAGTCAAACGGCAAGTTGCCTGATCTTTTTCCACTCCTAATTGTAAATCATAAATCCTTCAAACAAACCAAAAATGTTGTTTACATGTAAAATGATTCATCATATTTTTGCATTAGGGAAACAATGTAATTATGTAAGGAAAAAAAATGTTGAAATTGATGGAAGAGAATTAAATTATGAGGAGGAAAATCACCAAAAAAAAAAATTATGAGGAGGAAGGAGAAGGAGAAGCAACATTTGGAACAATGTGGCACTTTCCAAAGAGAATGATATCATGGGACCAACCCACTAAGCCTAATTGATCAAAAATAAGTTGTTTACAGCATGCAATAGTGAGATCCATCCACCAATTTTCATCCATTTTTCTCTCCCATAATAAACAACTATTATTTTGAAATATCTTATCTATACATCTAATGTTGATATACACATACACTTTATGTTGTTTTTTTAATATAAAAGAAACATTTTGATGAGCCCTAAATCTAGATGGTATGCATGAGCACTTGTGTGTAGCATAATGACAATTTTAGAGATGAGTTCAATGATGAAGAGTTTTCATTAGATTTTAAGCATTCCAAGCCCCACCTTCTACACACGGGTTTGGTCCAACATAATAACATTTGATGCATTTTATTTATTTTGTATATTTAAAATTAAATTTAATTTACGTGCACGGTCAATATAAAAGAATTTTATACAAACAACTAAACGTGTATTGTTATATTAATAAAACTTAAAAAATATTTAAATATGTGATTTTCATTAAATAATTATATAAAATTTTTTACATGTTAATTAAAAGTAAATTCTTTGAAACCACATAAAATAAGCTTCCCATCTTATGATAACATACATACTTTTTTTTTTTCTTATGTGGATAAGACACATGGTTCAAATCATTTTGGTACTAACAAAGCCAAAGAATGAAGGAAAATGAGGAAAAAAAAGAAAAAAAAAGAAGAATCGGGATTGGAAAAAGGAAAAAGGAAAAGAAAAGGGTAGAAAGAAGTTTCTTCTAAGAAGTGGGGGAAATGACCGTTTTGTTTTGAATTTCAAAGGTTCAACAATCAACTTATGATAACTTCCAAACTTTGCCTTCTTTTTTTTTATGTTTTTATTTTTGAAATATATATATATATATATATATATATATATATATATATATATATAAATTTTGATGTACTGTCAGTGTAAAATAGTTTTACACGCGCATTCAATTATGTAACGCTATATCAGCAAAACTACATATCTTTCACATTGACCGTGTAAATAGTCATACAAAAAAACAGATGTGATTGTATAATTGTGTAAATTTACACTGTTAGTACATCAAAATTAAATATATATATATATATATATATATATATATATAATATATATTAAATTCATCCCTATTAAATTCATCCCTTTTAGCTTGCTGATAGAAATAAACAGGCATGTTAATTAATTTATTTGCAATGCAAAGGTGGCCAAAGCAAAGAGAATGCTTTTCCTTGCCCTGGTTGTATTCCACTAGTGTCTTCATAAACACAAGTCTTATATACATAACATAGGTTCCCTTATGATTTATGACTCACTTTTTCTTTAATTTAATTTTGTCCCTTTATAGCTTATACTTATAGCCTTATACAGGTACTCAGTTATTTAGCTTTTTAGGGTTGATATCAAGTGCATTCTTATTTGTGGAAAGTTTTGGATTAAATTCACATTGATACTTTTTTATTTTTTATTTTTTTCTATGCTACATTAGTATTTAGTTTGATCATATGAGTAATTTGGCTCCGAACTTAAAGTTGGTTGCATCTTTAGACTTGTACAGTTGTACTACTTAGCGTATTTATTAATTTAGTATATTAATAGGCATTAATGTATTTACTAATGCATATTTTTATAAATTTAAGATAATAATAATAATAATAACATTAATTAAGATGATAAACACTTTATTTTTTAATAAAGGAATCTTGGGTTTGATTTTTAAAAATAAAAATTTATATAATATATAATAATAATAATAAAAGATATTGAAAAAAATTATGCATTAAATTCTCTTATATTCCTATTATATATTTATGGTAGATTTATGCAATTTTTTGAGTATCAAATGTTTAACTTTTTAGGCAATGCCACCATCATTTTGGTGTACTAGGGCACCAAGACAATCAATGATATAGATGTTAGGCATATTTTTGTGTTAACAATTTTGTTTAATATTCATACTATTAAATTATCTTATGAAATCAAGTACTAAATCTAACCAAATGAATTTAGGTCTTCTTGTATCATGTTTATTTGTTTGTTTGCTTTTTCTCTCTGTCGAAAATATAGATGTTTGTTAATCAATTTAAACGGTCAAAAAAAATGGATTGAAGATGCATTGAACAAATACTTTCTAAATACACCAATAAAACAAACATAATATTTTACTTAGCTATTTAGACATTAGTAATAACTAAACCATGAAAATTCAATAAAAAATTTTAACCAGAAACAAGTAAGATAAGCTATTGAACTCAGTGTTATAATGATTGTGGTAATTTTGAAGAACTTTTCTATAATTTAAATTTCATTATAGAAAGAGGGATGAACAAAAATTCACATACATTATCACATACATAAAAAGATAAGTTATGAGTAAAAATTGGAAGAGACCTCAAAAAAAAGTTATTCTATAGTAATAGCTGCATCTATGTCCTATGCTTTATGTCCATTCATTCACTTTCATCTGAAAAAAAAAGAAAAGAAAAAAAAAAAGAATGAGTTGTCCCATTGATGGTTGATAAATAGGCAGTGTTTGGATACTCATATTCTATGTAACTATCTAATGTCCTTTGTACTTTTTATCTTCTATAATTTTCTTTAAAATCTTCCAAATATCATAAAGAGAAGAGGGCCCGTATATTGGCTAATTTTTGTTAGAAATGAAAAAGAAAAAATTGGGTGTAATTTTGATTAATTGGTGTATTTTTTTATATAGATTTAATTTTTTTTTACTTTAAATAACAAATCAGATCCTTAAATTTTTTATGGGAAGGTCAGATTTCATAGTGCATAAATTGAAGGTCCGATTTGTAGTAAAATAATTTTTTTTGCTATGAAATAAATTAGAGGGTCCAATTAGTATATTTAAAAAATTTTTCAACACTAAAATAAAAATCTAAAAGTCAGATTTGTATATTTAAAAAATAAAAAAAATCAAATTTTTATATTTGCATATTAAAAAAAAACTATAAATCTGATTCTCAAATTTGTAGTATCCACACAAAAAAATACCAAATTTTACATTATTAAAAAACACCACTGGAACTACAACAATAAAAATAAAAAGAGTAAGATATTTCCTACCTATAGGTTTAGACTTTTAGTTTTAGGAGAGTAATTTTGCGACTCTTTAATTAGTAATGTTGCTTTTTTTAATCATATTTTTAATTATCCTTAATAAAAAAATTTTGAAAATTAAAAGATCATTTACTCAACTTGAACAAATCAATAAACTAGTATACTCAAATTCAGTTGCAACAGTTTGAGAAATTGTAACAATTAGGTACATGCATCACAGCAACTAAAGATAAAATCTAACCAGATGGAGCCATTTAGGAATGCTTGGACTTTTGAATAAACTATAGCCATGATATTGATTCAGTTAACCACTACACTTGGTTGCAATTTAAGCATATAATTAAGAAATCAAATCAATACAAAAAAGGAAAAAAATAAAAAATAAAATTAAAAAATCAAACATGTAGAAATGATTGTGATAACTGATAAGCATGTGTACATATTCTATGAACATTGCAACTGTTAAGTCCATGTTAAAAACACTATACTTTCTTTTATGTCCCTAAGTTATTTGGATTATTTAGATAGAGATTCTTCCTATGACATACACAACAAATAGACAAATTATAAAGAGTCAATTTTTATCTTATCTCCAATTTAATATCTACAATCTAAAATATATGTAATTGTCATGGTTTATCCACCACCAACCTTTGATTAAACTAATTTAATTCAGATTCATGTTAATTTTCTAAATATGGGCAAGGGGGGATTTATTCAAATTTTTTTTAATTTTATAAAAAGAATTATCTACAAAACAAGTACCTAGTAGACCAAGAAAATGATAGATGAACTAAAGGAGAGTTTGTGGAATCTCTCCTTTTATGAATGACATATCTGAAAGCTATTGTTGATTCTATTCACATGAAAAGAAGGTAAAGGGGGAAAGAAAAGCTGGCTTGTGTCTTCAAAAACTTGCTTCTTGCTAGCCTACAAAGAAATGTGTCTAAATTGCATGTTCAAATTGGTTGAATGATTTGACTTGGTCAAAACTCCAAGTTTAATTAATAGACTGGTTTAGAATTAGATTATATGCATTATAAGCTTAATCTTTTTTATAATCTTAATTCCAATATGTTGCTTTCACAAATCACAATCCATATCTTCTTTCTTAATCATTGAATAAACTTTCCTTAATACAAGCGCCTGATTTTCTGGTGGTTAGTTGTACATAGGTCAAGACTCAAGAGGTAAAGCTTTTGGCATTTTCTAATTGTTTTTCACACACTCACTTTTCATAGTCATGTTAATCATAATGTAGTTAGATTTCATGGTCACTTCTGAATCCTTTTCGTTCATATTTGGACCACCCCATAAAGTAAAAGGGGTCATCATGTCATATATATTTATTCAGCTTTTAGAAAAATCTCATGATTTGAAAAGAAGGGTAAATCATTTATTACTTGTTTGAATTTGAGTTTGGTCTTTGGGAACTGAACGGTAAGAAGCAACATTTTTTACTTTTACCCTTTTCAGTACCTCTTCTTCCATGCTTGTGTACTTATTCACAAGCAAGAACACAGAAGTCTTCTAAGAACCTCATAAAGTAACTCTTGTAACTTAGTGTTTATTAGCAAAACTAATCTTTGAACTTCAAACTAGGCACTCATGGTAATTGGCAAACCAACAAGGCAAGGCATAATAAAGTACACAAATTATAATGACTACTCCATGCAGTTGAACTCGTCTTAATGCTTTCCATGTTAATATATAAACTTGGTTAGTCTTTAGTTGATTGGAAAAATGGAAACTAATCTGTTAGCAATGACTCTGGTGTATAACCCATTTCCCTCATCAAAGGTTGAAGATTATGTTGCAACATTCCATAAATTTCCTCAACCTTGGGATTAAATCTATCCCCAACAAAAAATACATGGTTTTTTCCATTTACCAGTATTTGACTATACCCTGGAATTTTCTTCACATTCCTTTCCCTCATTCTTTTCCTTACCTTTGCAAACTCATCCCATTTCCCTTCTGCAGCATATGTATTGGCCAGAAGTACATACCCTCCTGAACTATATGACTCAAGTTCTAAAAGCTTCTCGCCAATATAATTTGCTATTGTAACATCCCCATGAAGCTTGCATGCACCAAGCAATGCAACAAGAACAGCTTCATCTTTTTTGGAAGGAGGGATAGTAGATACTACATTCATTGCCTCATCGATAAGTCCGGCTCGGCCTAGAATGTCAACAAGGCACGAATAATGCTCTGCCTTAGGAGTTAACTCATAAGTTCCTATGATTGAGTTAAATATTCTTCTACCTTGGTTGACAAGACCAGCATGACTACAAGCTGATAGGAGTCCTATAAATGTTACCTCATCTGGCTTGATTCCGGAAATTAGCATGCGTGCGAAAACCTGTAATGCATGGTAACCATGTCCATGATAGGAGTAGGCTACTATCATTGCAGTCCATGAAACTACATCCTTTGACTTTAATGTTTCAAAAACAAGCCTAGCAGAACTAAGATCTCCATTCTTGGAATACAAATTAATGAGAGAATTTGTAAGCCAGGTGTCATGCTCAAACCCGAGACGTATGATCATCGAATGAGCTTGCATGAGCTCAGCCACACCATCGCAGGAAGTAACCACGCTAGTCATGGTGATTTCGTTGGGTCTAAAGCAAGATCTTAGCATCAACATGAAGATTCTCAAGGCACCCCCTTCATCACCAATCCTTGCATAACCATCAATCATCATGTTCCAAGTCACAACATTCTTCTCTGGCATCAAGTTGAAAAGCTCACTAGCCTCATCCATGAGCTTCTCATCAACATATGCAGTGATCATTGCAGTCCATGCGGGGACATCTTTATAAGGCATTAGATCAAAGTACTTCCTTGCAGTGTCAATCATCTTGTTTTGTGCCAAACCAGAAACCATAGCTGTCCACGAAACATGAGTCCGATCCGGCATCAATTGAAACAACTCAATAGCCTTATCCATTCTCTTGGCTCCAAAGCAACCCGAAATCATGATGTTCCAAGAACGAACATTTCTCTCTGGCATCTCAAGGAAGAGCTCATATGCCTTGTCAAAGCAGCCATTGTCAAGATATGACTTGACCATAGCTGTCCAAGTAATGACATTCTTTTCAGGCATGATATCAAAGAACTTGCGAGCTTGATCCACCAACCCATTTCGAGCCAAACCTGAAACCACTGTAGTCCATGAAACCACATTTTTCTCAGGCATTTGACTAAACAACTGCATACCCTCCTCGGGTCTTCCACACCCAAAATACCCAGAAAGCATACTGGTCCAGGAGAACACGTTTCTCGCAGGCATTTCATCGAACACCTTGCGAGCATCATCCAAACGACCAGCTTTGGCGTACCCATCAATCATTGCTGACTCAGCAACAATGTTCCTATGGGGAATTGCCTTGAACAAGGATTCAGCTCTGGGTAGGTCCTTATACTTCAAGTAAACCGCAATCATGCAGTTATAGGAAACTTCATCTCTGTGGGGCATTTCGTCGAACAATTTCCTTGCTTCTTTGACTTTGCCATGGCGACCTAAAACCGCTATATCCGCGTTAAGCTTGTTGAGTGCTGCATCATGTGATGAAATTGGGATCAGTATCTTGGGGGCTAAGGTTCTTCGGGTGTCTGAAATCGGAGTCCAATTGTGTTTATGGAGCAAATGCTTATCTGGGTCGGTAAAAAATGAAGCCTTGAAATGGCTGAAGGAACGAACGGTGGGGTAAGAATGTGACAGCATTCGACGGTGGTGACAGACACGTATCATCTCCCCAACTGGCCAATGATTAATCCACAGCAAATTTAAGTTCTATTGATACATAAATTGCTACATGCATGCATAATTTGAAACCACTAGATTAGGTCAATTGGTTCTTTCTATTAATCATTTGAAAAGTGATAGAAGAGAGAACGTGCTTGAAAGAAAAAATTTCTTGTATTTACTTTGTATTTAAATTAATACTAACTAATTCTTACTTTTACTTTCCAAAAAATATTGACCCTTCACATTCTCTTGTCTAATACCATCTCATCAATGAAGTTTGCAACTTCTGGATAGCTCCTTATGATTTCCCCATAGCTTTTTGATACCATCTCAATGGCAATTCTTTTCATGTTTTCAAGCAATCTCATCAAAGCTTCATCCAAATTATTTACATTGACAAATACCATGTATCATACTGCTAGTATAGCTAACAACAGAAGGTGCACATTCTTTCTGCTCCATGTATCAGCAAAGCCGTTACTGTACTAGAGCAGATACAACAAAGCATAACAAGTTGCATAGAGAATAATCCATATATTTCATCAATTGTTTGTCATTTCTTCCAAAATTCCCTATATATAAATTTTATTTTGATGCATAATTTTACACGTGCATCCACGTAACATCGATAGAAATAATTATCTTTCACATCGACTGTGTGAATGATTATAAAAAAAAACAGATATAATTACAAGATTATATAAAATACTTTTACACTATCAGTGCATCAAAATTAAAATTGATGAGTTTGGAAAACTCTAAATTAATATTAGTAATGACTAAACATTATTAGTTTGATTAATTGCAAAATTATCAATTTGATTCATATATGTTAACGAAAATAATTTTGCTGTGCAGGTTTTGATTGGGCCGAACAGAAAAAAAATGTTGCAAGCCCAATTATATTAAAAAATACATTCAGCATTGATACAAAATTATTTTGATCCTTGTGACTGAGTTGTTATGTTATTTGGGTCAGAATTTGTGATACAAGCCCAATTGAAATTCTTGCAGACCACTAAAGTTGGTCCGAAACCAATATTGAGAGAAAGCAAACGTTTTGCTTCATGTTTCCAACGGATCCCATTTTTAATTTGAGATGGATTTCAATTCAATTAACTTGCATTGGAAACATGAGAGAGATTTAGCACTTGATTTGATGGACATCATCAATGCTACACGCTACCTAAAGTAAGGAAAGTGGAAAACTTAATTCACTTTATCACATTCATTAATTATTGTTCAAGTTTCTCTTTCTTCACTCTCATCTCTCTTCTCCTACTTCGGTTACTTCACAGAGAGAAAGCATGGAAGCTATGGCTAGCTATCGAAAGTAAGGAGAAACAAGCAACAAAATCATCACAATGATGGCAAGAAAAAGAAAACAAAAAGTATGTTGTGGCTGAGATCTTCACCAAGAAATGTAAGATTTGGTGAAGTAAGCTCAAGCTCTCCATACCAAAAATGGAAGAGAAGATTTCGGTTAGAGGAAGAAGATCTTTAGAGGGATGTCTTGTCTCTGATTTTGCTCAACTACCACAGGAGGTAGCTATAGTAACTACGTGATGGAGAAGGCAGAAGTTGGAGCAGATGAAGCTGTCATCATCAAGAATGCATCAAGGGCTAGGAATCCTTCTTGGAGTACAAGACAAGATGGAAGGCTCGGATTGATGATTATTGGTGACCAAGGAAGAACCAGAGGTAATTGCATGTTGGTTAAAGCGTTCGGTCTCCTCTCCTCTCTCTCTGGCCGAACCGGTTTTGCATGAAGAAGAAGAAGTTTAGCTTGGTTTTTAGTTTCAACCGTGGAGGCTTTCCCTTTTATAAATAAAGGAGAACAGTCAGGGTTTGAAGCAAAGAAAAGAGTGAAAGCACAGTGTTCACATAGCTACCTAAGCTAACATAAGTTCTTCTCCTTCAATGTTCTTTATTTTATAATTTTCTGTTTAATTTTGTCTGTCTTGAGTCTCATAAAACAAGGCAAACAGTGAGGTTTGTAAGAAAAAATCATAGAGCGAAAAAAGGCAAAGTGCACAAAATTAAAAGAAAAAAGCTATAGATGTCCTTAGAGGTCCTTTGTACATCTGTGTTGTGTTTCATGATTCTGTGGGAATCCCCTTGCAAGTTGGGTTAGCACTTACCAGTTGAAAGCTTGGCAGTGACCAAGTCAAGTTCAGTTTTGGATTTAGATTCTGGACTTGTCCCGGATTGGAAGGGTAGTTCCTAGAGAGAATTGGTGTATGTAATCAAAGATGATTATAGTGAAATTCCATCACTGTTGTGATGGAGACTGAATGTAGGTTGCATTGCACTTAGCAACTGAACCAGGATATATCTTGGTGTGATTTTCTCTCTCTTCTACTCCATTTCTATTTCTGCTGCATAGGAGACAAAACTGAAAAATATCTCCTGGCTGGTCACGAGACAAAACGAAAAAGTCTCCTGACTAGACACAAGACAAAAACAAGAAATATCTTCTCAAGTATTCTAAAGGACAACAAGAGTTACTAAGCGAAAAAGGGGGGCTAAGATTCAACCCTCCATTCTCTTAGCCATTGATAAACCATAAAAAATATATATGAGATAATATCCAAAATAGTCCCTGAAATTCCAACTCGTCTAAGATAAGTTTTTCACTTTTTAAAATGACCAAATAAGTCTCCCACTCTCAGAATCATAAATCTCTGTTAGTCCAAAAGTAACCAGACGTTTTAATGTTGTTGGCACTTAACTGCATGCTTATGTGGACACATAATGAGTTCAACTCAAATTAGTATCCCAACTTTGGTTAAAACACCCAAAATGATTATTT
Source organism: Arachis stenosperma (assembly GCF_014773155.1). Lineage (NCBI taxonomy): Eukaryota > Viridiplantae > Streptophyta > Magnoliopsida > Fabales > Fabaceae > Arachis > Arachis stenosperma. The sequence continues at coordinate 8,912,659 of NC_080380.1, read as the reverse complement.
CACACTTATAAAATCCTAACCACCAAATGTTTATCTTTGTCATATAATATTTTTCTCCACTCCTCTTCGTTGCTGTGGTTGATAGTATCCTCTTGTAAAATTCTGAAAATCATTATTTTGGGTGAGAAATGATGGGCAGCAGTAATAGAAATCAAGAAAACTCAAGCAAGAACAACTCTAGTGAGAGAAATTACAGTAACAAGAGAATTCAAACCAGGTGTAAGAACACTGTATTATGCAATTATGGGTTGCGTATGATGATTAAATACTCAATGACACCAAAGAATTCAGGAAGATTTTTTTATGGATGTCCCAACTATGAGCTAAAATTCTCTATTTGATCCAATTATTAAGTTGATACGAGTTTAAAGGGATGATTTGGTGATTGTTAATTCAAAGTTTGTTTTTTCATTATTGTAGTTTGTAATTCATTGTAATTTCTTTCGTTTGACTGATGGATATGAAAAACGAGGTGTGATTTAGGTTGCACAAGAAGTTTTTAATGGATTCAATTGGAGAAGAATGAAAAATTTAGAGTAGTATCAGCATACTAAAGATGCTGACGCTGCTGCTGTTGTGTGTTGTATTGCTTTTGGTGTTTGGTTGTTTTGGTTTTTAGTTAAAAAATAACTAGAGTGTGAGTGTCTTCATGATCATTATGTAATGATTTATGATTATAAATGAAGTTAAGTTTTCTTCAACTTTGTATCTCACTAACTTGGATGAAAGATAATCTAATGACAAAATAAAGCTTACAAATATACACTTTTAAATAAAACAACCTCTAATATAGCATTATAAGGGTGAATACTCAAATTCGTCCCTGAAAGATCAGGCGATTTTTATTTTTGTCCTCAAATGATTTTTTTAATCAAATTAGTCCCTGAAAGAATTATTTTAAATCACGTTCGTCCTTCCATTAACCAAGTGACATCACCGTTAGAAATCTGCTTACATGAAATGTGAGCTGGCAGCCCACCCAACCAAACAACGTCGTTTGGCAACTTGAGAGTCTTGCAGTGAAACGCCATCGTTTTTGAGGGTAGAGTGTAACGTTTTACACTTTGTCTTTGATGTCTAACCTCACTTGTTCTTCTTCATTCTCACCATGACTCTCTGTTTCTCTGACCCGTAAGCAACCATCACGAAGACGAAGAAGACCTCCCCATTGTCCGCAACCATTAGAGTAGTCGTGGAGCATTGTTCGTGCGTCTGCTCTAGAGCTTGGTGGGAAACCTGAAGGCAAGAACACAACATTATTTATGCGTTCGAAGTGAGAGGTAAAGTTTTTTGTATCTTGTGAAAAAAATTGGTAACACTATGTAAACCCCTAGTTTCCACATTATATGATTGAGTCATCATTAAGAATCTGTTAGTGCTTTGTTTTTGTGGCTTAGAAAAATGATAACTATTTTTTGTGTTAATGGAGTAATGTTTACTAGTTTAGTTGCTATGTTGGTGATGATTTAGTGTTTTTCATGTTCTGTTTTAAATTTTTTATAGGGTTTGGAGGCCTTGCAAGTCTTAGATGGAGGGTCCTCCAATGACATTCATATTTCATCATGGTGAAAATTTTAAAAATGATTAGAAAGGAAGTAGAATCTACGAACCAGATAATACAGAAGTCTTGATGGGGGTTGATGGGGATACGCTTGATGTGTTTTTTGTTAAAAGATACGATAAGAAACTGGGATATGCTGGGGGGACATATGTTGGTGGAAGGTTCCTTGGCTGTCGCTTGAGAGTGGGCTGAGAAAGTTGGAGACTGATAAAGATCTGCTCAAAATGTGTAAGACTTGTAGAATGAATCACAATGTCATGAGCATATTATTCTTTGAACAGGAGTTTCAAAGCCACACGTGGTGGAATGCATGAGTGAGGAAGATGAAGTAATTCTGCCAACCAATGCATCTTTGTTGAAGCTACCCAGCACACAGCCTGCAAGGCAAGCAACGAAAATTGCATCCCAGCCCACAAAGAGCCATTCACAGCCATTGACAACTAACCCTCTACATCCCACTTCCAAAAATAAAGCCAAAGCCACTCCCAAATCTGCTGGACCCAATCCTCATCCCAAGAAAATGGACTATGTTAAGCCCAAAATAAGGTCTTCCCAGCCCACTGAGAAGCCCAATTCTCAGTCCAGCAGAAAGTGTAGTTCTCAGCCCACTCAAAAGCCCAAACCCCAGGCTAAGTTCCAACCAAAAAGTTTTTCCCAACCTGTAAATCCCAGCACTGCTGTTAAACCAAGAAGTAGCCACCAACCTCCAAAGAAGTCACATGCTCAAAATAAGAACAAAGAATCTCAGCATTGCACAAGATCTGGTCGAGCTGTTAAGCCAACCCCAATTCAGGATAATAGTGACTCTCATGACTCATATGAGAGTGCTGAGGACAGTTTCTATAAACCCACTAAAGGCTTGGGAGATCTCAATGACACTGACAGTGGAAGTGATGAATTTGAAAGTAAAGGGACAAGAAAGACTGATTTTAGAGAGAAGCACAGACCAGCTTCTTCTAGAAGGGATGAGAAGGTTATTGACACCGATGACTCTAGCTACGAAGATATTAAAGAGGACGAGCCATCTGATTCTAGTAAGTCATGATTGGTATTTCCACCAATGTTACTGATGTTATTTTTTATCACACATGTTGATTTGATAACTGAAATTTGTTGTGCTTGGATTGACAGACTCGGGAGAGAAAACTGAAATTAACGGTGAATCCAACTGTGACTCCTGGCACTCGGAAGATATGGATAAGGTCTTGGACTCTGATGAAGAGGAGGCTAATGTGTATCCACCATACAATGAAAAGGCAAAATTTGGAAATCTGAAGCTTGAGGTTAGCATGATCTTTAAGTCGAAGCATCACTTTATGAATGCAACTAGGGATTACACCATAAAATGGGGGGTAGAAATATAATTTTTACTAAAAATGATAAGTGAGAATAAGGGCTGTATGCAAAACAGAGGGATGTCCCTGGGTTGTTTATTGTGCATGTAATAAGCAAAATGGGATATGGCAGATTAAGACACTAGTTGATGAACACACATGTGCTAGAAAGAGAAAGAACAGGGCTGCAACACAAGAGTGGACCTTGGGTAAGCTGGTTCCTAAGCTTAGAAAGCACCCAACTATGAAGCATAGAGAGGTATATGACTGGTTTGTGAGGAAGTGCAACGTTAAGCTTAATAGGACCTGCATTACTAAGGCCTTAAAGGCAGCACGGAAAGTAATGGAAGAAGATGAAGTTGAACAGTATGCACTTATCTAGGATTATGCTAACCAACTGTGGACCACCAACCCAGGTTGAACAGTCCAAGTTGGTGTCATTCCCATGCCTGAGAGTCCTCCATAATTTCAAAGGTTTTATGTATGTCTGGATGCGTGTAAGAAAGGATTCAAGGCGGGGGTGTAGACCGTTGATTGGCCTAGACGGAGCCTTTCTGAAGAGCTTGCATGGAGGGCAGCTGCTGACTGCTTATGGCCAGGATGCCAACAATCACGTATTCATGATTGCTTATGCATTTGTGGATGCCGAGAACAGAGAAAACTAGCAATGGTTTCTTGAGATGCTGCACAATAACCTTGGCGACTACAGGGAAAATGGATGGGCCTTCATTTTAGATATGCAAAAGGTAAAGACGTATTTGCTTCTCGAAAAGATTTTTAAGGACCAAATTGATTTAATGAAATATCTATTCGGACTTATTTGATTTAATGAAAAATCATTTGAGGACTGATTCAATGCGAAATCTTGTTGATGTAAAATGTTTTTGTAGGGATTAATCCCAGCCATGCAGGAAGTGATGCCAAGAGTTTACCATCGATTTTGCATCTGGCATCTCTGGAGGAATTTTTTGAAACAGTGGGAGAGTATACAACTGAAGGAGCTGGTGTAGGAATGTGCTAGATCAAGGACTATTAGTGACTTTGAAAGAAACATGAAGAGGGTCAAGGTGATAAATGAACGAGCATGTACTTATCTGGATAGGTGGCCGAAGGAATCATGGACTAAATCTCATTTTTGTGAAGGGCCAAAAATGGACACTATTTGCTTGTGAGTCGTTTAATGCAAGGACCAAGCATAATAGGGCTAAGCCTATCCTTACATTGGCAGAGGAAGTTAGGAGGATCATAATGAAGACCATGATCGACAATAGGTAGAAACTGGCAAACTACCAGGGTATTCTGCCTCCAGTGCAACAGAGCAGGCTTGAGGCAATGACAAAGCTTTCTCAGCATTGGTCCCCACAATGGAGTGGTTATACGAGGTTCACGGCTGGCCAACTACAATGGTTGTTGACTTAGGAAAACGAACTTGCACATGCAGATTCTGGCAATTGACAGGTATATTTTCTCAATCTTTATGCAGATTCTGGCAAATGTACTGTATGAACAATGCAATTTGGTCTGAAATATTAACTGCATGCACAAGTATGCCTTGTATGCATGCCATATTATGTATACAAGATAAGAATGATAAGAAGGCTGAGGAATACTGTCACGAGTGGTTAACCATGGAATCATACCGAAAAACGTATGCTTTCCATGTTAACCTAGTCAAGGGCCAAGACTTATGGAAAAAAATAGGTCGTCCTGCACCAATTCCCCCTCCAATTAAGCCCAAACCAGGTAGACCCACAAAGAACAGAAGAAAAGACAAAGATGAAGGAGGATCTGGTTCTAAGACAAGAATGAAGAGAAAATATAACCCCATCCGATGCATGTTCTGTGGTGAGGTTGGACACAACAAGAGAACATGCAAATTGAAGAAACAAGCTGATGCTAAAGAAAAAGCACGTTTAATGCAACTACAACTGACATTAACGAAACCTAACACAGATGCACCAAATGAGCTCCCAACTGATGCTACTCATGCTACTCTAGATAATCCTGTCCTATTGTCTGTTTTCCCACCACCACAGCTATCGAATGCAACCAAACATATAGTCCTGACCCAACCGGAAGGAATCCCAGCAACCCAAGTAACAGCACCATCACCACCCACTAAATCAACAGCAGTTTGATTAACTACTTTAATTTCAATTTCATATTACTCAATATGTGTTTCTCTATTCATGTGTTTACTTCACATGTCATGCAGGCTAAGGTGAAGGGAAGACCACCAAAGCTTCAAGTTTTTAAGGGAAAAGGAAAAAGAGCCGTTTCTCCCCAACCTGCTCCAACAACTGCAACAACTCCAATTTCTGCTGGAACAATCAAAGGATCTAGTGCTGCGATAATCAAAAAGCTTGCAAGTCTCATGACCTTTGTGCCGACTCCAGGGTTCAAACGGCCAAGGAAGAAAGACGATGCCATCTGAAGACCTTCATCGAAACATATGCAAATTTTTTTGGGTTTTAGGCTATAGATTAGGAAAGATATGTTTGTGTTAAACACTATCTAGTTTCACTGTTTTGTAAGGCCTTTATTTTGGGTTCATGTTTTGCCTTGGTATGAAGTGTTTCTGATGAATCACTTTTAGGAATTTTATTACCTTTTGTGTTGACAAACGCAACATTAGGAACTTCATATTAACACTTTATATTAAGAAATTTAAGAAACTTTATTATCTTGTTATGTCTCTGGTTTGCCATTTCCTTTTTTACATATTACAGTGTCAGTGATGCATAAATATATTTCATCACAGGTGTACTCAAAATCCAAGTTGCCATTTATAACCTCTAGTTTCAGATTACAATAGTTTAGCCATGCTACTGGAAACAAAGAAACCAGCTCCCTAAATCACACCACCATATCACATTCACTCAGTCCTACTTGTACATATATGACATGCAAAGTAAAGCTCTTACTAAGATGACTAGCATCACACTAATGAACATGAAGCACATTAACATTCTATGTACTTTGACTTCTGCTTCTAAACTACCTTCCAATCTTCATAATCAATGTCCAGTTCTCTTTCGATTTCTGGGACACCTCTAGAACCTTCTGCAACAGCTATATTTTCATTTTCTTCCACCCATTTAAAAAAATTGCAATGATTCCCTTTTTGAAAATATTGAACAACATTGTTAACCCCAGAACAAGAGTGAAAGCCAACATGATGGTATCATTTATACAAAATTAAACTCACCCGATATTTTGCACAAGTATGAAACAACTAATCTGGATTCTTTGATGTCCCAGATTTCTTAATCAAAGTTTTTAAACCGTAGAAATAGGTTTCCTTCATGGTTTTGTCTTCTTCTTCGCATGGACGAGCTCGAAGTATAACTACCATGTGAGTGCGACGGAAACCCACCACCGGACCCTCCACTTCCGTTTTCCATCATAGCACCAAGATCAACTTCCTCCTCCCTGAACAGCAGTTGGGTCTGCGACAACGCTCAAGCAAGGCAACCGTGTTCTTCGGAGGTTGGGAATTAGGGTTTATTTATTTGACATTTAGGGACCAAATTGATGCAACACTTTAAACATATCTCGTCAGCAATATACACACCATGCCAGGTGTTAGGGTGGGCTGCCAGCTCACATTCTACGTCAGCAGATTTCTAACGACGACGTCACTTGGTTAACGGAAGGACGAACGTGATTTAAAATAGTTCTTTCAGCGACTAATTTGATTAAAAAAATTATTCGTGGACAAAAATGAAGATCGTGTGATCTTTCAGGGACAAATTTGAGTATTAACCCACCATTATAATTATAACAACCATGATGATAATGGTGTTATCTTAACAAAAGCACAAAATAGTATCAATTATGCAACAGGATAATACAAAATCCAAAATATAAACTAAATGAGTTTATAGCTAGGGTCATATCATCTTGAACAAACACTAACAAAATATAAATTCAGCTTTAATCCATAACAAAGCAAATCAAAAGCAACAACTAAAGTAACAACATCAAATTATTCCTATTAGCATAAAGTAACAACTAAAGTCTTCATGACACGACATCGTCAGGCTCTTTTTTTTGTGCCTTAAATCCAGGTATTAAAACAAACTTCAACAAAACTTTTATCTTTACAGATATTCCTGCACTTGCTCCTTTCATTGTCTCTCTTAAAATTGCATTAACAGCACCAATATTTGGCTTTGGAGAACTAACAGTATCAATAAATGGCTTGACAATTGAAAGTTTGTTTCGTCTAGTTATCTTCCGCTTGGACAACTGTCAATCATAACAACTAGAATCAACCACAATATTAATATTTACAACATTAATAATAATAGCTGATCATAATACTCAATAAAATTGTTCAGATTGTGACTTCTAAATAATATTAGCACTACTAGAAAACTAGTTATTACAGACGGATATTTTCGATGGATTTTATCCCACGAAAATACAGAGAGAATCTCAGAGGAATTTTCAGAGGCTTTTACAGAGGGACAAAATCTGTCGGTAATTTTGTTGGTAACCGAAAATTCGTCTGTAATAAAGGCTAAATCTATCTGTAAATCTGTCTATATTAATCCATTTTCTAGTTGTGTAGTAACATAAATTACCTTAGAAGCACCTTGAGCAACAACACCTTAAACAACAATACCTTGAGCAGCAACATCACCTTCTACAATAGTACCTTGAGTAGTAGCACCTTGGACTTGGACAACATCTCCAACTTGAGTAGCAGTTTGTCCACTTTGTTAGGTACCAGCTTCATCACCAACTTGTTTATCAACTTAATTAGTTTGTGGGACTTTTTCACTAGCTTCATCATCAACTTGTTTTGCAGTTGCTACTCCTTCTCTGTCCTTAGCTTTTTTGCAACTTCGCATTTTTTTGTAGTGTGACCAACATCGTTACATATTTCACAAGTGAAATTGCATCTTTAATTTTGTAGGCTTTCTCTCTTGACTACCTCTAACAAGACTTCATGTGCATCCTTTTTTCTTGTATAGAACTTTGATCTTCTACAAAATTTTGGTCTTAGATAAAGTTTTGATCTACCATCATGTCTACCCAAAAGAACGATTTTTTTTTTTAGTTTTACAAGAGGATACTATGAACAACATCAGCAAAGAAGAGTGGAGATGAAAAAGATTATATGATAAAGATAAATATTTGGGGTTACAATTTTATAAGTGTGAATGAATCAATTTGAATGTTTTAACTAAATTTGGCACACTAATTTAAGTTAAACTCATTGTGTGTCTATATCAACGTGTAGTTAAGTGCCAACTTGGCATTTAACTATATACATCAACGATATTAAAATATTTGATTACTTTTAGACTGATAAAAATTTACAATTCTAAGAGTGAAATGTATTTAGTCATTTTAAAAAAATAAAAGACTTATCTGAAATAAATTAAAAAATTTAGAGACTATTTCTGGATATTACTTATATATATATATATATATATATATATATATATATATAAAGTTTTATGGCTTAAAGTTTTAAAGTTAAAGCAAATGCATTGTTTTAAGGCTCAGGATTCGGTGGTCCCAGAACCTTTGGACCACTTAATGGTCCCATTAGAAAACATGTTTTTAGAATTTTTTTAATAATTGCTACATAGTTCTTGAACTAATTTTAATTACAAATTAATCCCATATATTTATTTAATTATAAAAACTGTTTTTTATTTTATAAATTATTATTTTATCAATTATCTATTATATTTATTAATAATCAAATACAAAAACAACAACCAATTATATCCTCTATTGATCCTAATAAAGCTTTTGGCCATTTCAATCGATTAAAATATTAAATTTGATCTCGTGACATTCGTCCATGGCTTCCAAATCGTGTTTCCTTGAAATTCAATCGATTGAATTACAGTGTATCACAAAACAATCGATTGAAAGTTGTAAGGTAGAATGGTTTTCACTTAAACCAATCGATTGTTTATACTTTCCAATCGAATGAATGCCCAAAAACAATCGATTGTTTTTGTTACTCAATCGATTGAATTCACGAAAACAACATAAATTTGCCAAATACAATCGATTGGAAAGTGATGACATTGAAGTTTTAGCCAAATTCAATCGATTGGTAATGTAATCCAATCGATTGGAAGGTGATGAAGTTGAATTTTTTGCCAACTTCAATCGATTGGTAATGCTGCCCAATCGATTGAAATGTGTCCTGCGCCTATTTCAATCTTGTTATCTTTTTAGAAATTATCTTATTATTCATCTATCTTATCTTTAAAATTATATCTTCAATTTTTGCTGTTTTATTTTGATGTAGATATACTAATCTTATCTTTTCCTTAATATTAACATTATAAATTGGTGAATAATCCATCACTAATTATTCAATCCCACCATTGAAATCGTGTATCATTTTCTTTGATTATAAAAAATTTAATTATTTTTCTTTGGAACATTCATCTACTCAATATCCAATTTTTTTAATTTTTTATCCGCCTATTTAATATCCATGATTTCTTTATCGTTAATCACCGTTGCAGTAATCAGCAAAGGTCCAATCAAGTTTTTCATTGTAGTGTTCAAAAAATAAATCATCGTTTTGATTACAAAATCGAGGTCAGTAAATAGAATCTCTAATTTTGCAATTATTCGTTTTGATACTTTATTCGTGAAATTGATTGTGTAAGGAAAAAATATTTTTTTTCTTTTATTAATTCACAAAAATTGAGAAATACTAAAAAGTAAATAGATGTTATTATTTTTTATTATTAATTAATTAGCTAGTAATCAGGGATGGACCTAGAGGGAGCAAGTAGTGGCTTGGACACCCCAAAATTTTAAGAAACTATACTTATCTATAACAATTTATATTAGGAATACAGAGGGCTTGGTGTCGAATATTTTTTTCCTATTTTACCCCTATGTTTATAATCTAAAACAACATACTCAATCACGTACTCACGTTCTGTAAATTTTGCATTAACCCATGACAGAATGATGTAACTGCTCGTTAAGATATTCTTATTGGATGTAAATTATTGTTACAAATATTTTTATTAAGATATGTTTTGAATGAATAAAAGTAGAATAGTTCAATAAGGATTAATTTAAAAAAAAAATAAATTTACACTAATAAATTTTCTCTTCAAATTATTAACGTACTTTTCTAATATACTCTAAGTATCTACACAATATATAATATCAATTAGCGTTCAAATTTAAGTTCCAATATTGTTATTAACGAGAGAGGTTTATTAATTTTTAAAAAAATTTACACACAATAAATTTTGTATCAATATATCATGATTCATTTTAAAAATAATATTTATTCATCTAAGTTATAGAGTGTCTTGAAAAATCATATTTAAATAATTTTTTATTTTTTAACTATTTTATATTTTTAGATTGAAAATTTTGTATTTTTTATTCAAGATTTATTTTTATATTTTATTTTAATTATCTTATTCAAAACTATTAATATGAATTTTTATTTTGTAGGATAAATAAAAAGATGAGATTTTTTTAATAAATTAAATTATTGAAAAACTTACTTATTATAAAAGAAGTTAAGTATATTTCTTGATTATAAGAATACATATAATTCACTTTTGAATGTAATCAAAATAAATATAAATTTATTCAATTTTTTAAAATTTACATTAATTATTAAAATTATAACATAATGAATGTACTCCTATACAAATTTATTCTTATTTTTGTGCTTTATTTTAATTTTGTTAAACAAAAAAATTTAAATATTATTTACTTTTAATTGGGTAGCATTACCAATCGATTGAAGTTGGCAAAAAATTTAACTTCATCACCTTCCAATCGATTGGATTACATTACCAATCGATTGAATTTGGCTAAAACTTTAATGTCATCACTTTTCAATCGATTGTATTTAGCAAATTCATGTTGTTTTCGTAAATTCAATCGATTGAGTAACAAAAACAATCGATTGTTTTTGGGCATTCATTCGATTGGAAAGTATAAACAATCGATTGGTTTAAGTGAAAACCATTCTACCTTACAATTTTCAATCGATTGTTTTGTGATACACTGTAATTCAATCGATTGAATTTCAAGGAAACACGATTTGAAAACCATGGACGAACGTCACGAGATCAAATTTAATATTTTAATCGATTGGAATGACCAAAAGTTTTATTAGGATCAATAGATGATATAATTGGTTGTTGTTTTTGTATTTGATTATTAATAAATATAATAGATAATTGATAAAATAATAATTTATAAAATAAAAAACAGTTTTTATAATTAAATAAAATATATGAGATTAATTTGTAATTAAAATTAGTTCAAGGACTATGTAGTAATTATTAAAAAATTCTAAAAACATATTTTCTAATGGGACCATTAAGTGGTCCAAAAGTTCTGGGACCACCGAATCCTGAGCCTTGTTTTAATGGTGATTTGCTGTTATATTAGAGTTTTGAAACGTGTAATTCACTACTCTAGTAACAATCACATAGTAACTAGTCACCAAAAAAATCACATAATAACTAGTATTCATACTTCTCGCTAATAATGTCTAATTAGATTAAGACTAGTGCAATGCACGAAGAACTAAATTAATTATATTTTATAAATATTTTATATATTATTTAAAAATATATTAGATAATATATAAATTAATATTAAATTTAAAAATTATTGTAAAAATATTGTATAATATATTTATTTAATTTGATATTTTATATATAATTTAATAATATTACTTTTTCTAGTAGCATGTCAAAATTAATTTAAATTTTATAATGGTTGATGATAAATAATAATTTAAAATAAAAATTTAATCCAAAATTTAATAATTATAAAAAATAAAATTACATATAAATTATACTATAAATAATAAAATATTCAATTAAAATTTATTCATTTGATTTTATATCATTTTTTATTTTTATTTTTTAAACAGTTACTTTTGTTTATTTTTTTTATTTTTTTTAAATTATATTTAAATACTATAGTACAGTAATAAAATTGTGAGATGAATTATAAGTATGAATATTATTAATATTTTGATAATTAAAAATAATATTTAATTTTCTAATTTTATTTTTCATGCATCATGACAATATGTATTTTCAATAATATTATTATAACTAAATAATATTAAAAAATATAAATTATTGACAAAAAATAAAAGAAATTATATATAGACAACAAAGATACTATATAACTTATGAATATAATTACATGAAGAAATAGAAAAATTAATGAATATAATTATATAATCACCTAATACATATATTTAACAAATTAAAAAAAAAAGTATGATCAACCAAATTCTAGTTGTGTAAAAAATTAGGAAGAATTGAAAGGGAGAAAGAAAAAGATGTATAAAATGATGTGAGAGAAGATAAAAAAAATATGTGAAGTAAATGTTGATTTATATAGTAAATATAATAATGAGTGATGAGTATGAAAAGAGAAGAGAAGGAATTAGATTTTAGTTAAATTTATACTTATTAAAAAAATTAACATTGAAAGTAATAGCGTAACCTATATAAAAATAAAAGATAAAAGAATATGAAAAGTTAAGATTTAAAAAGAATTCTATAATATTATAAAAAGATATGTTATTATGAGGAGATAATCATGTAGCATAATGCAAAGATAAAAGATGTCTCTTAGAAAAAAATTCTTATGTAACAACATAGAGGAAAATCAATGTCTAAAAATGATTGTGAAACTATCTCATCATCTTTTTTAATATATTATAATAATTAATAAAAAAATCAATTAAAATTTATTCAACTGATTTCATATAATTATTTTTTTTTTATTTTTTAAATAGTTAGTTTTGTTTTTTTTTTATCTTTTTTAGGTTATATTTAAATATTATAATACAATGATAAAATTATTAAATAAAATACAAATATAAATATTATTAATATTTTGATAATTAAAAATGACATTTAATTTTTTAGTTTTATTTTTTATAAATCATAATAATATATATTTTCAAGGATATTATTACAACTAAATAATATTAAAAAATATAAATTGTTGAAAAAAAGAAGTGATATATAAACGACAAAAATAATATATAACTCATAAAATTAATGAATACAATCACACAATGATCTAATATATATTTAACAAATTAAAAAAAAATTATGATCATCAACTAAATTTTAGTTGTGCAAAAAATTAATAAGAATGGAGAGGGAGAAGGAGAAAGAGAAAGAAGTATGCGATAATATGAAAGAAAATAAAAAAATGTGTGAAGTGAATATTAATTTTATATAGTAAATATAAAAACAAGGGATGAGTATGAAAAGAGAAGAGAAGAAATTAGATTTTAATCAAATTTATACCTTTAAAAAAAAGTTAACATTAATATTGAAAGTAATAACTTACATAAAAATAAAGTGCAAGAGAATATGAAAAGTTAAGGTTAAAAAAGAATTATATAATATTATATAAGGATTCATAGTCAAATTAGTCCTTAAAAGATAGAGCATTCTTCAAATTCGCCCTTAAAATTATTTTTCAATCAAATTGTTCCTTCAAAAGCTATGAATTAATCATATTTATCCTTCAACAACTCCATTAATAATTTTCGTCAACAATTGATGATATGAAACGTTAATTGATAACATACATATCATAATACTTTGTCTAATCAGACATTGACTAGATATATTCATTAAAAATTTTTTAATTTAGTTTTTTTTTTCAATTACATAAACTATATTCCTAATATGAACTAGCGACTAAATTAATAGATTTTTATAAACATAGCGTACAATTGGACATGTTAGGTATCATGTATTCTATCAGTTAATATTTTACATCATCAATCGTTGACAAAAAATATTAATAGGGTCAATAAAGGACAAATATGATTAATTCTTAATATTTGAAGGACCAATTTAATCGAAAAAATCTTTTAGGGACGAATTTAAAGAATGTCTTATTTTTTATGGACTAATTTAACTATTACCCTTATATAAAGATATGTTATTATGAGGAATAAGAATATAATGAGAATCTTATGACATAATGTAAAATTAAAAAATTGTGTTCAAATTGTATGAGATAGCCACTTAAACTGACGTGACATCATAATAAAAAATTAAAGGACTAGGAATATATTTAAAGATTACCTTTAACTCTGTTTTAATATATTACTAATAGATAGATAAATAAATTAATAGATTGAAATACTTCCTCATTCAAAAGTTGTATTGTGATTTGTCTGCTATATTGTGATTTTGTTAGGGTGTGTTTATTTATAAGGATAAAGCACTAAGATGTAATATAATATTAAAATATAAAATTGTGTTTGTATAAAATAAAAATAAAAAATAATATATAATATTATAAAATAGTAATTTTATGTTTATATATTTTAAAATATATACAAAAAAGATAATATTAAAATATGTAAGTGGATTTTTTTTCATTTAAAATGAAAGAAAAAAAAAATTTAATGTTCATCTACTTTTTTATACTATTCTATTTTTTCGTTTGACTTTTCATTCTAACCTAGCAATAAAAAATGACAAATTTTCTCTCATTCGTTTTCTTCCATTTCCTTTCTTCTATTTTGTCCTCAATCAAACAAATCCGTAAAAAGTTTTCTTTTCTTTTATTTCAAAAAAAAAAAAAGGTTAGAGACTACAAAAGTTTATATACAACAACTAATGCAATACTTTGTTTGCCTCTGAAAATTATCATTATCGTACTATGCGTGCCAAAGTTTGAATCATGTTTTTTTTTTTTTCGGTAAAGAATCATGTTTTATATGATTTTACAAAGCACCTTAAAGCTTAAAACATAATAGTAAATAGCCTATGGATATACTACCAAAAAATAAATAGCCTATGGAAAAACAAGGAACACTAAGGCCCGCAAATTTGAAGGCCTTCAATAACAAAAAAGAGATAAACAATGGATAAGGCCCAGAGTAATTAGACACTTGTGATAGAGACGATGGGGGTAGGGGTTTTGGGTCGGGCGGGTGGGGGTTGGAGTTTGGGTAGAGCTTTCTGGGCTCAGCCCAAGACAAAAAAAAAGAAAGGGTTCTCGAGACATAAAATTAGGAGGTGGAGCCATACAACTAATGTTCTGAAAACCGGTTCGAATCGGCCGGTCGAACCGTGAATCGGAAGCCAAAACGGTTCGGACAATGAGAAAAACCGTAAAATTTGAAAACCGGAATTAAATCGGTGAACCGGCCGGTAACCGGTCGGTCGAACCGAACCGTTATCCGGTCGGTTTTTTAGCACAGCAGCAAAACGCTGCCGTTTGGAGCTCTGGAAAAGTTTAACCCTAAATGGCTAAAACAATGTGATGAACGGCAACGCTGAGGGAGTGAGGGTAGTCTTCTTCTTCTCTGTTCTCTTTCTCTCTTCTGATTTTCTGAAAGTGAGATCTCAAATCTGAATCCCTAATGCGGTAATGCCTTCGCCCTTCCCATTTCACAGTTCAGCTTCACCAATCACCATTCTCATCGTTCATCAAGGTTCAGACTTCAGAGAGAAGGAGAGAACGCCATCACCCATCACGATCTCACCGGCGCACACGGCCACACGGCAGTGAGCTCCGTCGCGCAGTGAGCTCCGCCGCGAAGTGAGCTCCGTCACCACTCGAGTCGGCGTCGCTGTCTGTCTCCCACTCTCCCACTCTCCGTCACCACTCGACTCCGCGTTGAAGCCTGAAGGTTCCTTTCGAGCTCTGAGAGAAAGCCTTCGAGTTCCAGGTAATTGAAATTTTAGTTATGAACTTATTATTGTTCATTGAGTAGCTGTGATGAACTCTGAATACTGTGATACTGTGATGCTTTGTTGAACTCTGAAAACTGTGATGAACTCTGAAATCTGAATACTGTGAAGTGTGAATACTGTGATGAATTCTGAGTCTCTGATGCTGTGATGAAATCTGATATTGTGAACTCTGTTCATTGAGTAGCTCTTTGATTTTGTGACATGATGAACTCTGAATTCTGAAACTGTGAACTTTGATTTTCTGAACTCATTTTGTGAACTGAATTTTGATTTTGTGACGTGATTTTGTGAAATCTGATTTTGTTAACTCTGATTCTGTGACATGATTTTGTGAAGTCTGATCTTGTAAACTCTGATTTTGTGACATGGTTTTGTGATCTTTGATTTTGTGACACTGTGAACTGCTAGACTGTGATGAAAGTCATGAAACTGTGAACTCTGTGAACTCTGTGAACTGTGATGAAAGTCATGAAACTGTGATGAAATATGAACTGATTTTGTGATGATTTTGTGAACAAAGAATTTTTTGAACCTGAGATGTTGTACTTGTTCAGAGTGTTAAGAGTGCGGCATTCCACAACATGATGATCAAGTGTTACAGTTACAAAAATAATAAGAACAAGTTTTGAAATAATGCTTCTCATTTTCTCAGTGTAGAACAGAGTGAGAACTAAGAGAAAATTAAAATTGTGGTTGGATCGACAAATTAAAGATAAGAATGGCTACATTATATTATGTTCAGTTCTTCAATTCATTGAGTCTTCTTTTTTAATTGTGTGCCAGTTGTTGTTGAGCATCTCCATTTATTTATTTGCACTTGTGACATTTCTTTTATAAGAAATTGTACCACTAGTTTTGAATTTTGTAAGAATAATTAATGTAGTGGAAATGAAGGTTTCATTGTTGTTGAGCATCTCCATTTATTTATTTGCACTTGTGACAATTCAATGAGGCAAATCTGCAGCAAATTATGGAGGATTTTGATGATTGATGACAAACTTGGATCGTTTTGATGCTGCTATGTTATGTTTGATTGGTTGTTTGTTGACTTTTGAACTTTGAATTTGTATTTGAATGAGATTATAACATTTGGTTTATGTAGTACTTTTAATTTGAATGATATTTTAAAGTTTAGATTAGACTATAATTATATTTTCATGTGCTTATTTATATTTTAATTATTATTTTATTATACAACACTCACACACACATTCCACACACACACTAACTAGTAACTTCACTAGGATTCCCTCCATCATAGCTGGAGCCTGGAGCAGAGTCGAAATAGCCGCGATTCTTCTCCTTCCATCAGCACTGGAGCAGCAATTCGACGTCTTCCATCATCCCTGGAGCAGCAATTTTCGTCGTCTTCCATCATCGCCGCAGTAGCCGTCAGCACCAGAACACCGTGTCGAAAAACAAAAAACGGCGACGGTGTAATGGGAAGAAGAAACGGGGGAAGGTCACTGCATGGAACCCTCCGCCGCCGGCTGGAGTCGTGCATGTCCAGTCACTCCACTGTCGATGATATCGTTAACCACCTCCGCTCCACTTACCCCGATTACCAACGCACCAAGCACCAAGCCCTCACTCGATTAGTTCAACAAGTCCTCGAGCCACGTTCCAAACACGCGACCAAAGTCTCTGCCAAGCGCAGCGGCCACGATGGCGACGAAGAAAGTGGTCGACGTGCGCTCCGAAAGAGACAGAAGAGAGTCGACGAAGGTGAAGAGAGGTTGCAGGGCGAGAAAGAAACTCAGGGTTCTGCATCTTCCTCCTCTGCTTCAAGCTTGAGCGCGTCCGGGAGCAGCGGCAGTGAGGATGATGATGGCAGCACAGTGTCTGTTTCGACATTGGAGGACGCAAAATACCGGGAGAAGTACGAACCTGCTGTCGATTTGATGAAGACGATGCTGCGGAAAGCGTATACTCCCACGAAGGATGATAGTGCGAGGAAGATGAAACACGTCGTACAAGATAAGAACGTTGAAATGGAGGTCGCCAATAGTGACAAGGCTACTAATGAGATTTGTGCTAAGAATGGAGGCGGAGGCAAAGTGAAGGCGGCGTTGAATTTGAAGGGTTCCGTTTCAAATGGCGACCATGGTGGTGGCAGCTTTGTTAAGGTGAAGGCAGGACCTAGGTTAAGTGATTTGGGTGGGATGAAGGATCTTCTGGAAAAGCTGGTGGAAGAAGTGATTGTTCCATGGTATTATCCTGAGCTTCCAAGAAAGCTATGTCGTACTCCTACTACTGGAATCTTGCTGCATGGGCCACCCGGTTGTGGCAAGACCACTCTGGCTCACGCCATAGCTAATGAGACCCGTGTTCCCTTCTATCCGATATCAGCTACTGAATTGGTTTCTGGAGTATCGGGTATTTCGTTATCATTTCCTTAGTTTCCTTTCTTTTGTTATTAGAGACCAATTACAGGCACTGCTTATTTTTTTTACTCTTTGGTCCGATGAATTGTTAAGGTGCATCTGAAGAGAATATCAGAGAGCTTTTCGCTAAAGCATATCGGACTGCCCCATCAATTGTCTTCATTGATGAGATTGATTCAATTGCTTCAAAAAGAGACAATTTACAGCGAGAGATGGAGAAAAGAATTGTAGCACAGTTACTTGCCAGCATGGATCAATTAAGTAGGTGTATGCAATCCGCTAATGATTCGGACAGTTCTAATGTTCATCCTAGCTATGTTCTTGTAATTGGAGCTACAAATAGGCCTGATGCTCTTGACTCGGCCTTGAGAAGGCCTGGGCGGTTTGATCGGGAGTTTGTTCTTGGCATTCCTGATGAATCGTCGAGAGAACATATCCTCTCTTTGCTCACTCGCAATCTTCCACTTCAGGGTTCATTGGATCTAAAATACATAGCCAGGTCTACACCAGGATATGTCGGTGCTGATTTGGCAGCCTTGATTACGGGGGCGTGTAATTTGGCCTTGAAGAGAATTATTTCCAAAAGGAGAGGGGAACATGAAACAAGTTATCTTGGAGACTGGTGGGGCGAACCTTGGCCTCTTGAAGATATGGATAAGCTTGTCTACACAATGTCTGATTTCCAGGTGCCCTAGATTTGTTTCTTTGTTTATTTTGTCTTATTATTAGTTGCTATAATGTTATTATAATTGTTAAAAGTGTTACTCATATTTACGGGGTATACATTCAGGAAGCTTTGAAAATTGTACAACCTTCATTAAGAAGAGAGGGCTTCTCATCCATTCCTGATGAGAAATGGGAAGATGTTGGCGGCCTTGATTATTTAAGGAAGGAGTTTAAAAATAGAATAATAAGGCCGATAAAATATCCTGAGGTTCATCAGGTAATTTTTTCAAAGTACAATTCATTTCCTTGTCCTAAAGTCTAATATAGAGAAAAATTGGCTATTAGATTAAACAAGCTCTTCCTTCCAGTCTTTCATATTCTGTGATCGTTGGTTTGGTAGCAGTCTCTTAATTCTTGCCTTAATTGCATTTTGTCATCTGAAAATTAATGGATTGATTTTTGCCTCCCCTTTCCTTGTCCTAAAGTCTAATATAGAGAAAAATTGGCTATTAGATTAAACAAGCTCTTCCTTCCAGTCTTTCATATTCTGTGATCGTTGGTTTGGTAGCAGTCTCTTAATTCTTGCCTTAATTGCATTTTGTCATCTGAAAATTAATGGATTGATTTTTGCCTCCCCTTTCCTTGAAAATGGTGGTTAGTTGAATTTCATAGGTTGGTTAATGTTATTGGATTTATCTATTTCAGGCATCTAGGTTTGCAAATCAAACGGGAATTTTACTTTTTGGGCCCCCTGGTTGTGGTAAAACTCTTATTGCCAAAGCTGTTGCCAATGAGGCAGGAGCTAATTTCATTTATATTAAGGTTTGCCTAAATACTTCATCTTACCTTATTCATTTTTGGTTTTGCTTCACGGGGACTTACACTATATTGAATAAATCATTATTTTAAATTGCTATTGTTGAATTATTTTAGGGGCCTGAGCTCTTAAATAAATTTGTTGGAGAAAGTGAGAGAGAAATTCGACTAACGTTTAGTCGTGCAAGGGCATGTTCACCCTGTATATTATTTTTTGATGAGGTTGGTTATTTTATCTCTTGATGAATGTTAACTATAATATTTTGACACAAAATTGTCTGACCTAACTATAAAAGTCATTACTTATGTGTTTATTCATTCATTGAATCATTGTTAAGTGTAAGTATAGAGGGGTCGTCCCCCAAGTCAGTACTCAGTAAACAATTTATGTACAAGACCTGTGCTTTTATATATTAACTTATGTTGCCTATATGTAGTTCTAATTTGAGTACGTTTGGTCAATTTGTTTGAAAGGTGTGTAAGAATCCCAATAGGTAGCGACTTAGAGAAGTTTGTCATTATAAATAAAGTGTAGGACTATAGGAGAAATGAGTTAAGGTCATTTAGAATAGAGTACCATTTCTATCCATAAAGATTCATGATGTTGATAATTCTACCTATGAATAAATAAAATTGTGTAACCATGAAAGATGGAAGTTGTTATTGTTATCCATAAAAGTTGGGAATATTGACAAATGTATACATGAATAAAATTAACGTTTGGATATTTTTATCGCGTAGAAACCATCTTTTGTGGGTACAAAACTAATTTTGTTAATTCACGGTTAATATTGTCAGGGTTACAAAACTAATTTTGTCAATTCACTGTTAATATTGTCAATGTTTTAAAGTTAGAAATGGTAGTTTACTCGGTCATTTATTGAGATTAGTCTCTTTCTAGAATTTGAAATCAACTCTTGAATTAGGATCCTTGTATTCTGTTACATTGATTTGGGAATAATACCTGTTATCTATCACTATTCAATTAACTTCAGGTGGATGCTTTGTCAACCAAACGTGGTGCAGAAGGTGGATCAGGCATTGAGCGAGTAGTGAATCAGGTCAAACAATACTAATTATTGGATAAATAATTCTGATATCATTATATTATTAAAAAATGGCATTATTATTTGCAACTGCAGTTACTAATTGAGCTAGACGGTGCGGGGCAACGCCAAAATGTTTTTGTCATTGGTGCAACAAATAGGTAAAATTTTATTTGTCATATCTATTTAGTTATTTTTGTTTCCATCTTATTGCACTGAAGTAAATTTCTCATTTTATAGGCCTGATAGGATGGATGAGGCTCTCCTCCGTCCTGGTAGACTTGGTAAACAACTTTACGTTCCTCTGCCAAGCACTGACCAACGGTTTTCAATATTGAAAGCTCTTACAAGGAAGGAGCCTGTTGATCCTACTGTGGATCTGAGAGCCATATCTGAAGCGTGTGAAAATTTTAGTGGCGCAGACCTTGCTGAATTGGTTTGTCCCTGCTTTATTTTTTCTGCTTGTTTTAATAATCCTTTGAAGGAGGAATAATGGGGGAAGTTGTCATTTTCTTGATGATACAGGTGGATGAAGCAACTCGTGCTGCTCTTGATGAGAAATTCACCGCAGTTGAAGAAGGTTTGACCTCAGTTGAAGCCTCTAGTGATACTTATACTTGCAAGCCAAGACATTTTGATATAGCACTTAGTCAGGTCTTTCCCTCTGTGTCTCCGGCGGTATGTCCCATTCTTTTTTGTATCTCTCTTTCACACATTAATGCTGCTGTCTTACCGAGTAAACTAAGGAACTTGTTTCATTTATTTGAATCAGAAAAGGCGTAGTTATGAGCGCTTGGCAAAGCGTTTTAAAGCATCATGAGGATCATGGCACTGATTGTTTTAGGAGATATAACCCCTCCTTGTCTAGTCGACTTAAACTTGAGCACTTCAAGTAGTAGCACTACAAGAAAATGTGTATTAAAATATTTTTTAGCTGGAATATTTTTAAGTTTTAACACTTATTTCAGGTTATTTTTTTGTGATATTATGTTATTAATATTTGAAAGTTATTGCCTAGTAAGTCAAACATGGCGGTGTTGCTTCCTAGAACCAAAACTATAGATTTATCTGGCAAAAAAAATGGGTTGACAAGCTGAATACAGTGCAAAGTAAGAGCTTCCTCGACTTAAGATGATTTACTCGGTATTATTAAAGTATGCTGCACAGA
Source organism: Arachis stenosperma (assembly GCF_014773155.1). NCBI lineage: Eukaryota > Viridiplantae > Streptophyta > Magnoliopsida > Fabales > Fabaceae > Arachis > Arachis stenosperma. Next base: position 8,890,956 of record NC_080380.1, on the reverse strand, counting down.
TGTATACTCTTATTACATTTAATTTATTTTAAAATGAGTTTGATTGGAGTTGTTTTTGCTTATATTGTTTCTCATAAAGAAAATAATCAAATTTGTAAATCTCAAGTTGTCATTTTTTAAAAATGGGGAGTAGACAATATCTAACAATATGAAAGGCTTGATAATTACTTATAGTTGTAGAATATTTAAAACAACGGGGTATGGAAGGGTATAGAACAAAAAAACTAACAGAACTCAGTAAAACCAAGACTATATGGTATATGTATATGTTCTAAAGCAATCAAATAAATTAGCTACTCTCGATTATCAGAATTTGAAGTAACATCTAATTTCGTTGAACAAGTTATAGATGAGACATATAAGAAGGTGAATTTTTTTTTTTAACACTAGAAAGACTACTTGAAAATGTGAAAGACTTAGGGCTTGTTTGGGTGAGTTTCTACGAAAAGATCTTTTTTCGAGTTATCTTTTTTTAAAAAATCTTATAGAGAAGTAAAAGTAATTTTATGTTTGGATATCTCATGTAAAAGGGTCTTTTTATCAATCAATTATGTTTGGGTATAACAATATAAAAGTACTTTTTTATTTATTTATTACATGAAAAACATCTTTTTTTTAAGGAAAAAAGATCTTTTAAAAAAAGATGTAAATTACAGCTTCTCAAAAAAGATCTTTTTTTTTTTATTTTACTAGTGCTTTTACTTTTACTACTAGAAATTTGCCAAACACTTTAAAAAATAAAAAAAGATATTTTTTCATTGAAAAAAGATCTTTTTTTAACAAAATAATGGCGCCCAAACATGCACTTAGAAGAAAAAGAAAGAATCCAAAGGTAGAAAAAAAAAATTCAAAAATTGGGTTGAAAAGTAATCAAATAAGAGAATGTCATGAACAAAAAATATTCCACCCAAAATTATCAAGTTGCAATCTTTTTTATTCCTTACAATTATTTTTTTAACATTTTTTATTTTTATAAAATTATTTTGTATTATTACTTTTTTTTTATAATAGTGTTTGTATTGCAGGCGAAAAATTTCTGCTTCAAATCCATGCTTAAATAAAGTTGTATTGCCATTTTATTTATGTCAAGACATTACTAATCAATCATAAAATCAAGTTACAACACCAAATTTGAATAATTAATTAATAAAATAGAAAACTATTTATTTAAAATTTGCATTTTTATGTTTCTTTTCAGATTTGTAATGAATGACTTTATAAATTTTCTATTTTTGTTTCGTTTATATTTTTGACTATTTCTCGTATTCTTATCATAATATATTTTCACTCACCCTTAGTTATATCTATTGTTTTGCATTGATACAATGAGAATAATATAAAACTATTTTTATTTACTCATGATCTGTACAATCTTTATTACACAATTAACAAAAATTCACAATTAACATAAAAAAAAATGGTGAATCCTCTATGATGAGCATCGATCTTATCAAGCTAAGCATTTTTTTTAGTAAGTAAACATCTCTTGTATCCGATTAAGGATCAAAGAAACTTTAGAAGCATCATAAAACTCATCCTGTAACACATAGCATAGGCTAGTCAAACCAGGATTATTAACAAGTCACACTCAAAATTAAACCACAACATTAGACACAAAATAAGCATCATAAAGACATAAGATCACATAAAAAAATATAATAAATCAACTCAATTTATATCAATATCAACTTATTAGAAATCTATTGAACCAAGGTGGCATCATTAATTATTCCAAACACTCTTTAATTTTCTCTTAATAACATTCTTATTCTAAGTGTTAAAAAATTTTTGAATACATTTACAGAAGTGTTCCTTCTCCTTCAATATTAAAATTAAAAAAAATGAAAAAACAAATAAATTGTCTAAGCTAATAATAATATTAATATATATTTTTTTCGAAGTAAGATAAATAAAATACATATTATTTTTTAGAATGGTATACAAACTTATCCTATTCATAAGACAAATATTTTCATGATATGTTCTTGTTATTTTTTTCAAATACAAATAATAATAATAATAAGATTATAATATGAAAAATTTCAAAACCTTTTATATATGTGATAGAAAAATAAAATAAAACGAATCAAGGTGCATGAATAGTAAAATCGTATTTTGGAAAAGTACATATACCAATTTTTTTTCTTTCTTTTTAGAGATGATTTGACATATGATTTAATGATTTTCAAATTCTTAATAAAAATGTAAACATAAATATTTTATTGAATATTATATTCAAATGCATTAAACTTTAGATTCAAATATATAAAAAATAAAATTCAACAAATTTTTTTTTTTACATTTTATGACATACAAAACATAAAAAACGATAAATCTAACTATTAAATATTTTTATCATTGATTAAATAATTAATATTTTTTTCAAAATATTCAAAAAAATCAAATACTTCGTAATTAGTGGTGTAATTTTCAGCAGCATCTTTTAAAACAAATTTGTTTTCATTCATTTATCATCTTTCTTTAAAGATGTTTGATAAAAATTAACTGAATACTTTGAAATACAACAGGTACATAACCAACGACCCTTATCGCTAGTCGCCACAATGAAAGCATTTATTTTCTGTTTTCTTATTCTTCCTATTATTTCTTTCATGATTATCCCATTTCTTGTGAATTTTTTTTCCATAATTTTTTTTTATCAAAATCTTGTCATTTACCATTTTTGAGGTTATAATTTGCTGCATTTACTTAAAAAAATGAGACGATACCGGCTGGACACCCTTTATGATTTCTCATGAGAAATTCATTATTTTGTTTAGCAACAAGAAAATATGCAATTAGTTTAGAATATTTTTAAATCTTTTTTCTTAATATTGCTGCTTCAAGGTATGGAAGTGAAAGAGCCTAGCAGCGGAAACGACACAAATGTCCAACACAAGAACAATATGGAAGCACTCACAACACAATATGGCAGCAACTATAACAAGAAAATATAGCAAGTAAAGCAATAACAAGAACACACCAAGATTTTAACGTGGAAAACTCCCTCAATGTGAGAGGTAAAAACCACAGGTCGTCCAGACCAATGAAATAGCTCCACTATAATCAAATGAGGTATCTGCAGACATCCAATTAAAATCTTCACCGTTCAGAATTAAGAACAAGATGTGAAGAATCTACAGTTCAAATTTCACATCGATCCAACGGTGAAAGAATGAGAAACTGCCGTTCCAAGATTGCTGCTCTGTGTAAAAACGGGAAACCTAATTTCTCTCTTGCGAAACCAATTTCTCCTACTGCAAATCTCCAATCAACATCTCCACCGACCAGAATGAAGAACAAGATGATAGGAACACGCAGTTTAAATTTCAAGCCGATCCAACAGTGAACAATTGAGAAACTGCTATTTGAAATTTGCTGCTTTGGACAAAAACGGGAATTCTGTTTTTCCCTTTCTTTCTCTCTTTTGTGGCTACTCTCTATCACTCTCAATGACCCTCAAAAATTGAATTAGGGTTGTGACACTAGGATGAAAGAATACACCCCCAAAATGTTGGGCTTGGGCCTCACAAAGGAGAGAAAAAATTCAACAAATCTCCCCCTTCTCGACTAGGTGGAGGCCCTCGCCATTCCGGCGATCAAACAACATGTCTCAAACTTTTCTCTTGACAATGCTTTTGTCATCATATCATCACCATTGTCATCAGTGTGAACTTTCTCAAGTTCCAACAACTTGGAATCTAACACATCCCGTATCCAGTGATACCTAATATCGATATGTTTAGATCTTGGATGAAAAATAGAATTCTTGGCAAGATGAATAGCACTTTGGCTATCACACAACAAGATATAACGGTCTTGCTTAAAACCAAGTGCTGCAAGAAACTTCTTCATCCACAACAACTCTTTACATGCTTCAGTTGCTGCAATAAACTCTGCCTCTGTGGTAGAAAGTGCAACACACTTCTGTAGCCTTGACTGCCATGAAATAGCTCCCCCTGCAAACTTGACCAAATAACCTGAAGTAGACTTTCGAGAATCAATATCTCCTGCCATGTCTGCATCAGTAAAGCCAACTAGCAAAGGTTTCTCACCACCAAAACTCAAACTCAAGTTAGTTGTACCTTTGAGATATCTCATAATCCATTTAACAGCATTCCAATGTTCTTTACCTGGATTAGAGAGAAAACAACTCACTGTACCAACCGCATGAGCAATGTCTGGTCTAGTACACACCATAGCATACATCAAGCTTCCAACAGTTGAGGCATAAGGAATTTCATCCATTGCTTATTTCTCCTCATTAGTGGTTGGACACTGCTTGGTACTCAACTTAAAATGAGGAGCAAAAGAACTAGCAACACATTTGGCATCATTCATGCCAAACCTTTGAAGCACCTTCTTTATGTACTTCTCCTGTGATAGTCATGCCCAAAATCTGTTTGGCAGGACCCAAGTCCTTCATAGCAAAGAACCTGCTCAACTGTTTCTTCAACTCATTAATCCTCAAAGCATTCTTGCCCACAATCAAAATATCATCCACATAAAGCAAAAGAATGATAAAATCATCATCAGAAAATTTTTGCACAAATACACAATGATTTGAAGTTGTCTTATGGTAACCATGCTCCCACATAATAGATTCAAACTTCTTGTACCACTGTCTTGGAGCTTGCTTCAACTCATAAAGACTCTTCTTAAGCTTGCACACAAAATCTTCCTTTCCTTTAACAACAAATCCCTCCGGTTGCTCCATGTAGATCTCCTTATCTAAATCACCATGAAGAAAAGCCGTCTTCACATCCATTTGCTCAATCTCCAAATCAAGAGATGCTGCTAATCCAAGCACAGCACGAATGGATGACATCCTCACAACAGGAGAAAAGATCTCCTCATAATCAACACCTTTTCTCTGGCTAAAACCTCTAACAACCAATCTAGCCTTATACCGAGGCTTAGAATTGTGTTCTTCATTCTTGATTCTGAATACCCATTTGTTCTTCAAAACTTGCATACCCTTCGGTAGCTTCACCAACTCATAGGTATCATTCTCAAGCAAGGACTTTATTTCTTCTTGCATAGCTTCAAGCCATTGAGCTTTGCTTTCATCTTCAACAGCCTCTCCAAAGCATTCAGGTTCTCCCCCATCAGTCAACAAAACAAACTCATGTGGAGAATACCTTGACGAAGGCTTTCTCTCTCTTGTAGACCTTCTAAGTGCATTTGCAGGAATTTCTAAAGCTGGTTCTTCATCTTGATCATCATCACCAACTTCATCAAGTATCGGATCAACTGTTCCATCCTCACCTGTACTTGTATCATGCTCATTATTTTGAGCTTCAACTCTACCATCTTGTACCATAGGCATAGAGGGAATAATATCCAAGTCAGAAAAATTATCACTAGGCTGAACCATTGGCTTCTCCGCATGATCAACATCCTTCAATGTTTGGTCTTCAACAAAGACAACATCTCTACTTCGAATCACCTTCTTGGTAACAGGATCATAAAACCTGTAACCAAACTCATCTATGTCATAGCCAATAAAAATACATTACCTAGTCTTTACATCAAGCTTAGATCTTTCATCTTTAGGAATATGAACAAAAGCTTTACATCCAAAGACTTTTAAATGATCATAAGAAATATCTTTACCTGACCATACCTTCTCTGGCACTTCAAATTTCAAGGGAACACATGGTGTTCGGTTCAAGACATGAACAACAGTGCTCAAAGCTTCACCCCAAAAGGATTTTGCCAATCCAGATTGTGACAACAAGTACCTAACTCTTTCAACCAATGTTTTGTTCATCCTTTCAGCCAAGCCATTCAACTGAGGAGTCTTCGGAGGAGTCTTCTGATGTCTTATACCATGCTCTTTATAATAAGTATCAAATGGACCTGAGTACTCACCACCATTGTCAGTACGAATGCATTTCAACTTCTTCCCAGTTTCTCTTTCAACAGAAGTTTGAAATTGCTTGAACACATTCAAAACTTGATCTTTGGTCTTCAAAGTATAAACCCATAATTTTCTAGAATGATCATCAATAAAGGTTACAAAATAGATAGACCCTCCAAGTGTTCTTGTCTTCATCGGCCCACATACATCAGAATGCACCAAGTCAAGTATCTCCAACTTCTTTGAAGGCGGATGGCTTTTGAAAGAAATCCTATTTTGTTTCCCAGCAAAGCAATGGTTGCACTTTTGCAAAGCAACCTTACAACCTGATAAAAGATTCCTCTTGGATAACATATTCATACCTTTCTCACTCATATGACATAATCTCTTATGCCATAAATCAGTTTCATCAACAAACTCAGCAGCATTAACAACATCTTTCACAATTTTTGCTTGAGTTAAATAAAGAGTAGAGTGTCTTATACCTCTAGCAACAACCATGGAACCCTTGGTGAGCTTCCAACTATCACGAGAAAATGAGCTATCCAAGTCTTCATCACACAACTTACCAATAGAAAGTAAGTTCAACCGAATATCTGGAACATGCTTCACACGCTTCAAAGTCAACTTGGTACCGTTGGAGGTTTCTAAGCAAACCTGTCCAATACCAGCACATTTTGCAACACCTTGATGAGCCATTTTCACATTACCAAAATCACCAGGAGTATAGGACGTAAACAAATCCCTCCTAGATGTAACATGAATAGAAGCACCGCTATCAATCACCCAACTAGTGCTATTATCAACAAGGTTAACAGATTCAAACTCCTCAACAACAAGAAAATCGTCATGAGTTACATTAACCTTGTCTTCCTTGGTACCATCATCTTTATTTGTGCTCTTGTCTTTACTTGCCTTGGCTTTCTCCTTCTTTAGCTGCCAACAAAATCTCTTCACATGTCCCTTTTGACCACAATGATGACACTAAATATTCTTATACTTTCCTCGAGACTTGCTTCTGCTTTGATGTCTACCTTTAGGACCTCGACTTTTGCTTCTCCCCCTAGACTCAGAAACAAGAACATCTGAATGTGTAGTCGATGTACCTTGTGACTTTCTTCTCATCTCTTCATTCAAAACACTGCTCTTGGCAAGATCCATAGAGATTACACCATCAGGAGCAGAATTGGACAATGACATTCTGAGAATTTCCCACGAGTCTGGTAAGGAGCCAAGAAGTAACAATCCTTGAACCTCTTCATCAAACTTGATACCCATGGAAGATAACTGATTCATAATTCCTTGAAAATTATTTAAGTGATCTGTCATTGATGTCCCATCTGTATACTTCAAAGCCAACAACTGTTTGATCAAAAACATCTTGTTATTCCCAGCTTTTCGAGCATACAACTGTTCAAACTTAATCCAAAGGGTTCGAGCATGTGTCTCTCCAATAATATGGTTCAACACATTATCGTCAACCCACTGCCTAATATATCCACAGACTTGTCTATGCAACAAAGTCCAATCATCATCAGACTTATCATTAGGCTTCTCTGTACCAAAAACTGGTTGATGAAAATTTTTGATATAAAGCAAATCTTCCATCTTTGACTTTCACAAATCATAATTAGGACCATTAAGAGTGATCATCCTACTAGTATTAGTATTAGCTTCCATTGTTCACAGAATTACAAGCCCAGAAAAATACCAACAAGCTCTGATGCCAGTATGAAAGAGCCTAGCAGCGGAAACGACACAAATGTCCAACACAAGAACAATATGGAAGCACTCACAACACAATATGGCAGCAACTATAACAAGCAAATATAGCAAGTAAAGCAATAACAAGAACACACCAAGATTTTAACGTGGAAAACCCCCTCAATGTGAGAGGTAAAAACCACGGGTCGTCCAGACCAATGAAATAGCTCCACTATAATCAAATGAAGTACAAGAGAGTCTCAAACAAAGTACAAAAATGTGCAAATAACCAGCCAAAACATCAATGCACCAAAGCTTACAAGTAATAGGCAAGAAGATGAAATATAACCAAAAAAATAGAGCTGATGTCGAAGCCAATTTCTTTCTCTGCAGAACTTCACTTAAAATCTCCACCGTTCAGAATGAAGAACAAGATGTGAAGAATCTACAGTTCAAATTTTACGTCGATCCAACGGTGAAAGAATGAGAAACTGCCGTTCCAAGATTGCTGCTCTGTGTAAAAACGGGAAACCTAATTTCTCTCTTGCGAAACCAATTTCTCCTACTGCAAACCTCCAATCAACATCTTCACTGACCAGAATGAAGAACAAGATGATAGAAATATGCCGTTTAAATTTCAAGCCGATCCAACGGTGAACAACTGAGAAACTACTATTTGAAATTTGCTGTTTTGGACAAAAACGAAAATTCTGTTTTTCCCTTTCTTTCTCTCTTTTGTGGCTACTCTCTATCACTCTCAATGACCCTCAAAAATTGAATTAGGGTTGTGACACTAGGGTACAAGAATACACCCCCAAAATGTTAGGCTTGGGCCTCACAAAGGAGAGAAAAACCCCAACAGGAAGATCGATCGAATAATTTTTTTCTAACATATCGTTATCAAATATTTTTTCCCTACATAATTTCATTTGTGAGGTAATTCAAAAAATTACAAAATTATATTCTTTATAGATTTAAAATCTTATAGGCGCAATGACAAACCCCAATTCGACGGTTTATCTTGTATTGAATTTAGGGGATTTTATTACCTTTTACCCACATTTATTCAATGAAATAGCATGGTTTTGTATATTCTCCTTTAATTGTGTTTAAGAGTGAAAACATGCTTTTTAGGTCTTAAAATAGCTAAATTTAATTCTCCTTGATTCCATTAGATGCCTTGATATGTTTGCTAAGTGATTTCAGATTTAGAAGGCAAAGATTGGATCAAGGGAATGAAGAAAGAAGCATGAAAAGTTGGAGAACTCATGAAGAAATGAAAGAACCGGAAAGCTGTCAAGCCGACCTCTTCGCACTTAAACGACCATAACTTGAGCTACAGAGGTCCAAATGATGCGGTTCCAGTTGGGTTGGAAAGCTAACATCCGGGGCTTCGAAACGATATAAGATTTTCCATAGTTGCACCGCGCATAGGGGCGCGCACGCGCACGGTACGCGGACGCGCCGATGGTGGCACATGACCCACTTAATGCAACATGTGGCCAGCGATTTTAGAAGCCTTGTGGGCCCAATCCAACTCATTTCTGATGCTATTTAAGCCAAGGATTGAAGGGGAATCAACATACTTTTGATACTTTCATACTTTACATGTTAGTAACCATTAGTTTAGTTTAGTAGTTAGAGTTAGTTTCTAGAGAGAGAAGCTCTCACTTCTCTCTAGAATTAGGATTAGGATTAAGTTTAGAGCAAGGTTTTAATCTTTGCTTTCTTCTACTTCTACCTTTCAATTCTTTGTTGTTACATTCATTCTTCTTCCATTCTTTTATTGTAATTTCCTTTATGTTGTTCTTATACTTTGTTGTAGATCTACTATTGTTCCTTCCATTTCCTTTCAATTCAATAAGAGGTAATTCATAATAATTGTTCTTCTTTACTTTTCTATTGTTGATCTCTTGCCTTTGTAGTTAGATCTCTCTTTAATTCTTGCAATTTATGTTGTTTACTTGTATTGCACTCTATGTGTTTGTTGAAATGCCTCTTCTAGATTTAGTGTAGATTTTGTTCCTCTTGGCCTAGGTAGAGTAATTAGTGACACTTGAGTTATCTAATTCCTTTGTTGATTGATAATTGGAGAGATTGCTAATTGGTTTGGAGTGCACTAAAGCTAGTCTTTCCTTGGGAGTTGGCTAGGATTTGTGGCTCAAGTCAATTCATCCACTTGACTTTCCTTTCTTTAGTAAGGGTTAACTAAGTGGTAGCAATGAACAATTCTCATCACAATTGAGAAGGATAGCTAGGATAGGACTTCTAATTCTCATATCTTGCCAAGAGTTTTATAGTTGTTAGTTTACTTTCTTGCCATTTATCTTTCATGCTTCATATCAAAACCCCAAAATAACTCACAACCAATAACAAGACACTCTATTGTAATTCCTAGGGAGAACGACCCGAGGTTTGAATACTTCGGTTTATAAATTTAGGGGTTTGTTTTAGTGACAAACAACTTTTTGTACGAAAGGATTATTGTTTGGTTTAGAAACTATACTTTACAACGAGAATTCATTAGTGAAATTCTAAACCATCAAAAATCCCATTCGTCAAAATGGCGCCGTTGCCGGGGAATTGCAATGGTGTTGTGATATTGGTTATTGTATATATGTGAATAGTGTAAATATCTTGCTCTTTGCTTTATTTGCTAGTTGTAGAATTTTATTTCTCTTGTTTTCTATTATCTTTTGATTTTTGTTTTCTCTTTCCACTATGAATTCTCATATTGGCTATGAGTGTAGTTACAACTATGTTGTAGGAAGTGGAGATTACAATGAAGAAATGTATCAAGGATGGGATAATCAAAGGTGGGAGGAGCCATATGCTTATGATCAATCCTCATGGCAACAACCTCCACCAATGCACTATGAAGAAGAGCCATTCTATGATGCATACCAATCCAATGGCTATGGTGAATCTCCTTGTGACTTTCAAGAACCACCACCATATGCCTATGAGTCATATCCTCAACATGAGCCTCAACCACACTCTCAAGCCTATTTTCACCAAACACCTCCATATGACCATGATTCATATCCACTACACCAACCACCTTTTGAACCATATGAACCATACATGGAACCACAATTCCAAGATTACTACTCCCAAGAACCACCTCAATACACACCACCACCTTACCAAGAAGAACCACCTTCCTATAATGAACCCTTTCTCCAAGACAATGAACCCTCCTATCCACTCCAATCTTCAATGGATGAAACCCTTACCCTTATACTTCAAGGGCAAGGAGAAATGCAAAGGGAGACACTAGAATTTATGGCTACTTTGACCAAGGTAGTAAGTAATTTAGTCTCCCAATATTTGAGTACTCAAGGCACTCCCATGGTTACATGTGGAGAATCAATTGAAAAGCATAGCATGAAGGAGAGATTGGAAACTCCGGTGGAGAATGAGGAATGCTACTTTGTGTTAGAACAATTGGAGGAACCTATGGTCATTGAAGAAGAGGAAGAAGTGGTTGAAGACTTAGGAGATGCGGAACCCCCTTGGGAACTTAGAATTGAAGAAAACCCCTCCAAGAAGATTGAATTTGATGTTGAGGAGGAAAGTGCACAATCTCCAAAACAATCTTTGAATGAAGACTTGGAAGGAATGAAGCAAGAATTGAGTTCCCTTGGTAATGAAGATTATGCATCCAATCTTCTTGGTGAAGAATCCTTTGAATTTGAAGAACCTTCTCCCAATGAATTTGAAAGTGATATGGAGGTAGATTTCTCTCAACCTCCCATTTATGACTTGAGTGATGGAGAAGAGTTAGAGGAAGTTGATGAACAAAGGATTGGGAATGAAGAAGTTTATGAAGAGGTAGAGATTGACAAAGAAGCAAACAAGGGAGTGGAGTTTACTAGCACATTGGAAATACCTCTCCCCAAGCCACCACCATCCACTCTCTCATTCAAGTGGGTAAATTCCTTATGCTCAAGCTTTATTATTCCCCTTGAATATGGTTTGCTTAAGACGGATGGTCAACTAAGACATATTTGTGGCTTTAAGAGTAAAAAGGAGATGGTTAGTGGTTTGAAATATCATTCTAGGTTCATTATGGTTGCATGCTCAAAGCTCAATTGTAAAGGTTGGTGTATAACTAGAATACATGGGCCTAGAAGGATGTTTGGTCACTTTGTTGAGAATTCACCTTGCTCATCACCCGGATGGAAGAATCATGACAATCAACTAGAAGATGGGTGTGAGAATAAGATATGGGATCCCGGATCGAAGCATGTCAACCAACTATGGGAGCTCATTTCTTGGGTAGAACTTTGCCCAAGGATGGTGAATTTGGTTGGAATTTCTGTCAACCACTTGAAGAACAATGATCCTTGGAGATTCAAGGATGAGTACAAGCACAAGCCACCTTGAGAGGAGCTCCCCATAAGTCCAACTTAAGGACAATAAACAAAAGTGCTAGGTGGGAGACACCCCACCATGGTAAAATCCTTCCATTTTCTCTTTTGTACATATTAGTAGAACTAGTTTAATTTCATGTTTAGATTAGTTGATTGAGTTTAATTAGTATTTTAACATGTTAAATAAGGTTTTAGGGTGTTTTGGTAGTTGTTTGGAGGATTGAAAGGCTTGGATTGGTGCAAGAACTTAGAAAAATTTTGAAAAACAGAACACCATCCACGTGTGCGCGCACCTAACGCGTACGCGCACCTGAGCATTTTTCGACCATCCACGCGAACGCGCACTGTACGCGTACGCGTGGATGCAAAATTTCACCTCCAGCCAATAACCCGAGAGTTAGGCCTGCACTGTGCGAACATTGGGCCTAAGGCATAAGTCTATGCACGCGTGCGCGCACTTGGCGCGCACGCGCACATGATCTTAAATTGGCAATGCACGCGCACGCACACCGTGCGCGCGCGCGCCAATTGCACAATCTGCACCCCTGGTACTTTTACCCGAGAGTTGTGCCAGACTTGGGCCGACATTATGCCTCCGGCCTAACTCGATGCACGCGTGCGCGCACCTGGCGCGTACGCGTCCTTCAACCAATATGCACATCGACGCGTAAGCACGCATGACGTGCACGCGTCGGTAAAAAAAAAAAAAGAGTTTTTTCCCCCCTTCCATTTTCTTTTGCTTATCACATTCGCATACTTCTACTCTTCCCATTTTCATTTAGTTTTTGTAGTATGTTTTCGTTTTTTTTAGTCATTTCAATAATGGTGTTAGATTCTTACACTCAATTGTTGAGAAATTCTTGCATTATATTGGTGCTTCTTGACTTGTTTGATATTGTTGGGTGATGAAACTTTTAAATCAATGCTTCATCTTGTATGTCTTTGTGCATTGATATGGCCTCATATTGTCTTTCATGACCCACTTCTTCTTATGTGAACTTGATGTGCCATATGCTCTTCATGCTTTGATTTTACTCTTGCATCAAGTATTAGTTAATATGCCATTAGCTTATATTGTTTTCTCACCTACATGCGTAGCTAACATGTAGTGAGAACCTTACTCTTATTTGGCATTAACCCCCGCCTATGTTCTATTTGCTTTGATATCTTTGTCATAGGCTTAATATTCCTTTCCTTTTCTATCCTTTTAGGTTGGCCACCAAGGAGGGAGAAAGGAAAAGCTTTTAAAGGGGGCAACAAACAAGTCATCCGCACAACCTTTTGAAGGAGCTCATCAATTGTAGCAACCCGTCCACCCTGCCCTTCTTTGCATGCACCGAAGACGGTGCAAACTTTTAAGTGTGGGGAGGTCGTCCGACCGTTCGGCGATTTTGGGTGACAAGTTTCTAATCCCAACACTTTTGCATTTCATTCTAGGATTTTAGGATTTTTACTTGCATTCTCTTAATTTTTGCATATGTATACACAATAAGCTAGTCAAAATAATAAAAATTTTCAAGATTTCTATCTATAGGGCACCTTAATTGATTTGAGTAAAAACTTTTCATAGAACTTGCTTGAATTATATATATTGTGGATCATATTTTTGAGTTAAGAACACAAGCAAGTGAGATTTGAGCCTAATGGTGTGGTTACATCTTATAACCACTTATTTTCCTTCTTGTGTGCATTATTCTCTTTTTATGATTGTAATCTTTGATTTGTTTGATTCTTTATGTCCATTATTTTGTGTATTCATACATTTATATGATTGAGGCCATCATTTCATTTAGCTCACTTACCCAAATAGCCTTACCTTTTATCTTCCTTTGTTAGCCAAATTTGAGCCTACGATTAACCCACTTTGTTCTTAATTCAGCACATTACAAGCCTTAAAGCGAAAAACAATAAATGTCCTTATTTGGATCTTTGATTAGCTTAGGCTAGTGTGTGTGAGTATCATTCAAGTGTGGGAACCTTGGGACATTGGGTGAATAAAAGGGTAGTTTTGTATTTTTATTGAAATTATTAGAAATTGGGTACATGCTCATGTATTGATCAATTGTAAAACCTTATGCATTGATGCTCTTGTATATAGGAAGAAAGAAAATGAAAAGAAAAAAAGAAAAGAAAAATAATATGGAAAAGAAAAAAATAGAAAAAGAAAGAAAAAAAGAAGAAAAAAAAAAGAAAGGAATAAAAAGGGGACAAAATGCCCCAAATCAAAGTATAGTCCAATAAAATCAATGCATAGGTGTTGTGAAATTAAAAAGGAATACATGAGTATGTGAAAGAGTGAGAAATGGGTAGTTAGGTTAGCTTTGAATTTGTATAGGATGTCATAGGCTAGGTGGAAAGTTTAAGCTTATCAAAGATCCAAATTTCAAACTCACTTAACCAAATATGCATCCTACCTTGACCCTAACCCCATTACAACCAAAGAAAAGACCTCATGATAGATGTATGCATGCATGAAATATATGTCGATTGTTAGAAGAAAAACAAATCTTAGAAAGCATGATTAGGAGAGAATTGAGTGAATCAACCCTAAACACTTGAGCGAATAGAGTGCAAACACTACCGGTGAGGGTTTGATGCTCAATTACATGTTTCCACCTATGATCATCTCTTTTCATGCAAGTTTGTGAAAATATTTAATAACTCAATTCAATTGTGGATTAGGCTTGCTAGTCCTTAGCCCTTGTGCATATATGCTTCTTGGGAATTGATTTATTTTGACCAAGCAATTGCATTCATTTAGATAGTTGCATATAGGTAGATTGCATTTAGTTAGTTTCATTGAATAAATGTTGATCCCTTTGCTTTCTCTTGGCTTAAGCATGAGGACATGCTTGGTTTAAGTGTGGGGAGGTTGACAAACCCCAATTCGACGGTTTATCTTGTATTGAATTTAGGGGATTTTATCACCTTTTACCCACATTTATTCAATAAAATAGCATGGTTTTGTATATTCTCCTTTAATTGTGTTTAAGAGTGAAAACATGCTTTTTAGGTCTTAAAATAGCTAAATTTAATTCTCCTTGATTCCATTAGATGCCTTGATATGTTTGCTAAGTAATTTCAGATTTAGAAGGCAAAGATTGGATCAAGGGAATGAAGAAAGAAGCATGAAAAGTTGGAGAACTCATGAAGAAATGAAAGAACCGGAAAGCTGTCAAGCCGACCTCTTCGCACTTAAACGACCATAACTTGAGCTACAGAGGTCCAAATGATGCGGTTCCAGTTGGGTTGGAAAGCTAACATCCGGGGCTTCGAAACGATATAAGATTTTCCATAGTTGCACCGCGCATAGGGGCGCGCACGCGCACGGTACGCGGACGCGCCGATGGTGGCACATGACCCACTTAATGCAACATGTGGCCAGCGATTTTAGAAGCCTTGTGGGCCCAATCCAACTCATTTCTGATGCTATTTAAGCCAAGGATTGAAGGGGAATCAACATACTTTTGATACTTTCATACTTTACATGTTAGTAACCATTAGTTTAGTTTAGTAGTTAGAGTTAGTTTCTAGAGAGAGAAGCTCTCACTTCTCTCTAGAATTAGGATTAGGATTAAGTTTAGATCAAGGTTTTAATCTTTGCTTTCTTCTACTTCTACCTTTCAATTCTTTGTTGTTACATTCATTCTTCTTCCATTCTTTTATTGTAATTTCCTTTATGTTGTTCTTATACTTTGTTGTAGATCTACTATTGTTCCTTCCATTTCCTTTCAATTCAATAAGAGGTAATTCATAATAATTGTTCTTCTTTGCTTTTCTATTGTTGATCTCTTGCCTTTGTAGTTAGATCTCTCTTTAATTCTTGCAATTTATGTTGTTTACTTGTATTGCACTCTATGTGTTTGTTGAAATGCCTCTTCTAGATTTAGTGTAGATTTTGTTCCTCTTGGCCTAGGTAGAGTAATTAGTGACACTTGAGTTATCTAATTCCTTTGTTGATTGATAATTGGAGAGATTGCTAATTGGTTTGGAGTGCACTAAAGCTAGTCTTTCCTTGGGAGTTGGCTAGGATTTGTGGCTCAAGTCAATTCATCCACTTGACTTTCCTTTCTTTAGTAAGGGTTAACTAAGTGGTAGCAATGAACAATTCTCATCACAATTGAGAAGGATAGCTAGGATAGGACTTCTAATTCTCATATCTTGCCAAGAGTTTTATAGTTGTTAGTTTACTTTCTTGCCATTTATCTTTCATGCTTCATATCAAAACCCCAAAATAACTCACAACCAATAACAAGACACTCTATTGTAATTCCTAGGGAGAACGACCCGAGGTTTGAATACTTCGGTTTATAAATTTAGGGGTTTGTTTTAGTGACAAACAACTTTTTGTACGAAAGGATTATTGTTTGGTTTAGAAACTATACTTTACAACGAGAATTCATTAGTGAAATTCTAAACCATCAAAAATCCCATTCGTCACGCAATTGTATACATTCATAATAGGTTTGAGAAAATATCATTGTCTTTTGGTGATTATAACTTTTCAAAAGATTTTTTTTACAGATCAGGATCTTTCAAAGTGTGATATTCATTCTTCAATGTTTCATCAAGATGATGACAAATGCATATCATAGCTTTAGATTTATCCTTTTAGGATGCTTTATTATCAATTTTATAGTGTCTCAAAGACCCTTTGAATCAAGATGAATTTTAACATCTAATATCCGTGATAAATAGTTATTTTTAAATATATTAAGAGTATTAAATTTAAGATGAGAAAATTTTAACATAACATAAAATTATTACCTATGCCTTTTCTTTCTCAAATTTGATCATAGCTTCATGCTAATAACGTATTGTAGAATAAACAAACAGAAAAAAAAAAGTGGATATAAAAATAAAATAGAAAGAATAAAATTTTTTTATTAATAATTTTTAATATGTATATCTCATTTTAATTGAGATTTTATAACACGCTCTCAATAATAATATACTCACTAAAATATATATTATATAGATATTATATAAAACAAAAGAAAAGTATAGGTAAATAATGAAAATACTAAACAATGTGAATAATAGATATATCAGATATTTAATTTATTAGGTATACAGATAGTTATTTTAATATTGAAATTTAAATAGATAATTTGATAATATAGTGTACTTTTATTTTATTGAACTAATTTTAAATCTTATTGTTTATATTATTTACAAAAATTATTGCCTACCTAACAAAATTCTATATATATATATATATTGTGGTTTAGTGATGATATTGCACGGTTTTCAATATCTATCCGTTGGTGGTTTAGTGAATCAAATTAAGTTAATCAAGACATTCATATTTCATAACATTAGTATCTATTTTGATATAAAATTTATTATATATTTTCTAATTAATTTTACTCCCTAGACAACTAATTCTAAGCATACATAACGAAGAGTAAAATATATTTTGTATCTTTAACATTTTAAAAATTTTAATATTTAACCCAAATATTATGAATAAATATGAATGTCACGATTCAAAATGAACTATGATTAGCGCTCAGTGAAATTATCTTTTAATAAGCCTAACAACTTTAAATATAAATTAAATAAAAAAATTATAAATATTTTTAATAAATTTACAAATACTAAAATAAATAGTTACATATTATTTTTAACAAAAAACATAAAATAAATCAATATAATTAAATTCTGTCTGTAACATATAGAGCATATAATACCTAAGAACTTAACAAAAAATGAGTACTTATTACAGATAATTACCTTTGGATAATAAAAGCTCACAATCGACGACTATCAGTTCCTGATTTTTTTTTTAGAAAATAGAGTAAATTTTACAACTCAATGACTAGATAATATACATATAATTCACATGAGACCATATAAATCATACTATCAAAATATATTTTATTTAAAAAATAGTAATTTATACAAATAAGTGAATCGATAAAGGAGTTCTCAATAAAGAAATCAAATCAAATATTCCACACATTAGGCTAGCAATACTCCTACTAGTTGAGATATGAGGCAGATGCATCTAAGTTAACGTTATAACTGCCGTTAGCTACGATTTTTTAATAAGAGCCTCCCAAACCAATTCAAACATATAATTTCAAATACAACAAATTCCTTAAATCTTCAAATATCTGAGGTATCAAATCAAATCAAATAATACTTTTTCATCCAAATTTTTTTCTAACATATTTTCTCAATCATAAGAAATTTTAAATATTTTTCACAATTTTAAAGTAAGTGAATACCGATAAATAATTCAATGCTTCAAACATATTCGAGTAAATCAAATGTTCTTAAATACTATAAACCTTCATCAAACATACATATAGTCTCATGTAAAATTTCTAAGGTGTAAGCTTCACAAAGATAACTATTCAACTATAATAAATCAATTATTCTAATCAAATTAAAATTCTTCGACAATAATTTTATAAATATAATTAAAAGCTCATAATAGCATAAATCAGAAAGTCAACAATTATAGATATAAAGTCTACTCACAATTTGGTCTTAAGGGACCGAAAAGACCGAAACTAGAGTGTCAAAGTAAAAAGTGAGGAAGGTTAAAGTAGAATGGAAGGAAAGAGAGCGTAGGATTTAGGCCAAAGCAGTGGCAATGACAATAACACAACACCAGACAAAAGCAATAAATTCAAATCGAATAAAAACGCAAATACAAACATAATTCTAGAAAATTTAAAACAGAATAGAGGCAGAAAATAAATCAAAACAAGAGCAAGACAGGAAAATGAAATAGTGACAAAGATAAGGTGAAAATAGAACAAACAAAGGGAAGAAGCTAGATCAGAACAGTGGCGAGGTAGTATTGTCAGTGAGTTTCGAAGCGTCGGCGTGTTTTCTGGCGACAGTAGAGGCGGCACTGGTCAAAAGCAAAATAGTGGTGGCATCAGTTCCTCTCCTCTGGAAGTGGGTCAAGTAGCTCCGACGAATAGAGGGAGGCGGGGGTCAGCCACGGTGGAGCAGAATAGGGGCTGAAGTAGCTTTGGGGTGCACCAGCAGTGAGCTCCGATGACAACAACGGTCGCAGCAATGACAAAAGCCTCTATCGTCACCTCCGCTCATGAATACTACCCTCCTTTCCTCTACCTTGTAGCTCTCTTACCCTCTCTTCATTCACTACTAGAAAATAACATATTATAGATAGATTTTTAAGACAGAATCTTGCTATCGAAAATATTGACGGAATTTTTAAAAAAATTTTTGTTGATAAAAAATTGAAAATTTTCTGAAAAATATATTGACAGATTATAATATCTGTAAGTAATTTTTTCGATAAAATTGAAATTTTGATTTCAAACTTTTTACTGACAAAAAATTCGTCTATAGTTAATTAGTAAATTTATCCAAAATTTGAGTAACTCTACCTTAAACATGATCAAGAGATCTCCATTTACTCACTTGTACACAAATAAAACACACTCTTCTTTTCATTATACGAGCTTTCGCCGTTGCCGCTTCTGTCCACTGCTCGCGTCGCATGAGCTCTCTGCATCACTGCTTGCATTGCGTCGCATAAGCTCCCTCACCGCCACTCTCATCGCATCTGCTCCCTTCATCGCCGTCGTGGCAAAGCTCTCTCCGTCGCATGATACGTGTTTTAAATGTTCGTGATATGAAGAGTTCAAGTGTTATTTAGAAAATATTAGTTTATATATTTAGAATGTTTTAATTTAATTTGATGTATTTTGATTCTGTTTATTTAATTACTAGATTGGGTCTTATGTTTATGGGCTTTAGGGTTTTTCTTTGTTTTAACCTAATAAGAGGTTATAAATACCTTCTTAGCTATTGTAGTCATAGTATACAATGATTTAGAAATTTGAAAACCCCTTTTTTGGTTTCGTGATGAAACTATGGTGTAGACAATTGAGGTTGAGGAGTCCCTCTCTTGTTGTATCGGGGAATTGGGTAGAAGGTTGAGGGGTCCCTTCGATTCAATTTCCAAACTATGGCGTTGACAAGTTAGGTTGAGGAGTCCCTTTCTTGTTGCGTCAAGAAATTGGGTAGAAAGTGGAGTGATTCTCTCTATACTCGATTTCATCCTATCCTTTTTGTTTCTATTTCAATTTTATTGTACTTTTTTTATTCAGTTTGAATCCTTATCTTTTTGTTTATCTTTTATTCCTTTATCATTTGGTATCAGAACTTAGGTATTAGATTAATTCTTATTAATCTATATTTATTCTTCTTTTATCATAAAAAGAGAGTCCAATGTCTGTCGCATCTTTTTTTTTAAATTCTTGCGTTTTTGTTTTCTGTTTGTGTTTCATTATTGTTGATTTTATTGTTTAAAAAAATAAAAAAAGCATACAATGCAAAAAAAAAGAGAAAAAAAAGTATAGTGAAAAAAAAAGAAATTATCTTCTTTGTAATTATTGTCTTTTTCATATACTATTTTTTTACCTACAAGATTGAAGGACGAATCTTTTTTGAAGAGGAGAAGAATGATATGTGCTTCAAATGTTCGTGATATGAAGAGTTCAAGTGTTATTTAGAAAATATTAGTTTATATTTTTAGAATATTTTAATTTAATTTGATGTATTTTGATTCTGTTTATTTAATTACTAGATTGGGTCTTATGTTTATGGGCTTTAGGGTTTTTCATTGTTTTAACCTAATAAGAGGTTATAAATACCTCCTTAGCTATTGTAGTCGTAGTATACAATGATTTAGAAGTTTGAAAACCCCTTTTTTTGGTTTCATGATGAAACTATTGTGTGGACAATTGAGGTTGAGGAGTTCCTCTCTTGTTTCATCGGAAAATTGGGTAGAAGGTTGAGCAATCCCTTCGATTCAATTCCCAAACTATGGCGTTGACAAGTTAGGTTGAGGAGTTCCTTTTTTGTTACGTCAAGAAATTGAGTAGAAAGTATAATGATTCTCTTTGTACTCAATTTTTTCCTATCCTTTTTGTTTCTATTTCAATTTTAATGTACTTTTTTTATTCAGTTTGAATATTTATTTTTTTGTTTATCTTTTATTTCTTTATCACCACAACTCTTGTTGCGTCTGCTCTCTTCGTCGCTATCGTTGAAGAGCCCTCTCCATCGCCTCTCTCGTTGCGTATGCTCCTTTTGTTGCATCCTCGCACGAGCTCTCTCTGCCGCCACTCTTGTCGCGTCTGCTTCCTTTGTCGCATCGTCGCACAAGCTCTTTCTGCTGCTTCTCTCATCGCATCTGCTCCCTTCGTCGCACGAGCTCTCTTCGCCGCTTCTCTCGTCGCATGGGCTCCCTTTGCCGCCACTCTCATCGCATACGCTCCCTTTGCTCCCCTTCCATTTGCTCTCAGTTCTTCTTGTAACCGTCTCTGCCTCTACCATTTTTTTTTGCTATTTATGCTTTGTTTTTTATCGTTGATCAATATGTTATTATTGATTTAGTGCTAATGTTGCTGTTAATATAAGTGAATTCTACTATCAATGTATTGTAGCTACTCATTGTTGATGAAATTACTGATTATATTCTTGATCAAATTAGGTTAGTTTTAAATTTTTTCTTAATCTATACTTATATTATATGTTATTGATAATATTGATAATAAACTTAATCATAGCTTTGTTATTTGGTTTTGGATCTGTTGCTTGAGATTAGTTACTTGAAATTTTGGTTTAGTTAGATGATTTTGTATTTTTCTTATTTTATTACAATTTGATTATTTAGGTGGAATTTTGGTTGAATCTGTTAGTCGTCTGAATCTTTGACCTGGTAGTTTGAATGGTTCAATGATTGGTTCATTTGTTCAGAACCTTGTGTTATTTTGTTTAACCATTAGTTGTTGTTGTAATCAGATGTTAGAATGTCTTGTTATATTTTACAGGAATGGATGCCCAAGTGGCTTATGGCTTCCATCATCAACGTAATGAAAAACTTACCTTGCAAGTGGTCCAATAACGAACAAGGTACTAACTTTTAAGCCGTTGTATGCTCTTTCTAAATTAAGTATTATTGTTATTGATTATAAATTTTTTTTAGCAAGAAATTAGTAATCTATATCTTTTCTTTTTTTGCATTTGTATGTTGGTATTAACTGTTTGACTTGTAAAATGATACAACAGATTTTACTCCATAAAGGATTTTAAAACCTTTTTTTTGCTTTTGTTTTTTTGTTTTTTTTCTAGTCGCAGATCATATACTCTGGTTATAGTTGTACCCAGGACTGGCTCTTCACACCTTGTACAACTGATCTGGGTTTAAGACAAGATATACCAACTAAAGCAATTTTTTCTTAGATAAATTTAAAGAAAAAAAAAGAAAAATCATGCAACAACTTTTAAATATGAAACAAATATTTCTTTAGATAAGAGAATGATTATTTTACTAGTACTAGAATTGTCTCTTCTTTTCTTTTTGTAAAACAAACTAGGGTTTGAGTTGTCAAAAGGTTTTCTATTTTCAGAGTTTGTCTGTGCTATGATGTTGTAATCTTGTGTTCTATTGCATACCTGTAGTATAATTCTTGCTAGTGTTTCCGAAATATTTTGAAAACGTCATTATATTTCACCACATTTTAGATGTTACTCCTCTGTATTTTTTTTCGTCTAAGTTTTGAACTCCTGTTTTAATTTATAGAATTCTAAATTATTTGCCTTTACAACCTACTGAATTTGAAGTAGCAATCTCTTTGTTGTTTTTAGTTTGTTCATTTTGCATGATAAAGTTACATATTTTTTTTCAATAGCAATAGTTGCACCAAATCTTCATAACTATTGAAGTAGAAGAGACCCATGGAATAAATTCAAACCAGAATATTTAAAAAAGGTATTGTATTTGTGTTGCTTGACACCTTAATATAAGGTTAGGTCGTTAGGGTGTACAAGTTTACATTGTCTTAGCAATGGGAATAAGTGTTTGTTTGGGTGTTATTAAATCGATAAAAATTTCTAATAATAAAAGTAAAAGCATTAGAAAAATAAAAAAAACATTTGTTTTGAGAAGTCACAATTTACATCTTTTTTTAAAAGATCTTTTTTTCTAAAAAAAAAGATGTTTTTCACATAATAAATGAACAAAAGAGTACTTTGATCTTATTTTACCCAAATATAATTGATAAATAAAAATATCTTTTTACATGAGATATCCAAATATAAAATCACTTTTATTTTTATAAAAGATCTTTTAAAAAAAATATCATTTAAAAAAAATATTTTTCGAAAATGGCATCCAAACAAACCCTAATTCCTCCTTTACCACCACAAAAACTAAGGAAAAAAAATCCCATCATATCAACCCATATGATATTCTCATTTCCCTGTACTTTGGTGATTATATATCAACACTCAATAGACCTGTTCTACCTGACTGCCATTGACTTCTGACCCATCTCTTAGTATAAGCTTAATGAGAATGTTACTTATATTTTTTCAAAATTTAAGGGTATTTTTTTTAAAAGGGCTTTTTTGTGTTCTTCCAGAAAGGTTTTGTTGAAGCTGACATTACTTATGGCCTTTTATAAATATATGGTTTAAAGCAAAGGTGGCATGCATCATTTGTCATGGTTGAATTGATCTCTGCAAAGCACATCACTGATCAGCGGTACACCCGAATGCAAATGTGGCCAGACCACCATGTTATTACTACTGGCTCATGTGAATTTGAAATCTTGTGTTATGTTGCATTTGTGTTGATCTGACCACTTTTAGTTTCTTGTTGTACATTGCTAATAAAATATGTCAACCTGTTGATTTCTTTTCTTCCTTTCTTTTAATTTTTTGTTGTTGATTTTTTCTTAGGCAGTGACTTTTCGATTGGAAGTAAGAGGTGGAGAGTGGGAGAATTATACGCAGATGGATGGAGAACCCTGGAGCAGCCATTGAGCAGGGACTTCTCAACAGTCGTGGAAATAAAGAGAGCGCCTTTTTAGTCACTTATGGCCAGTGGTGAGTAACTCTGATGTTTTAACGTTCTACTGCAGCAAGGATTCATGCTCGGAGTGTGTATAATTAACCATAGGTATTGGCTTGGTTCTCCATTAAGTTTGAAACCACTTCTGCCAACTCTGTATCTAGAAACTAAGAGCATCTATAAATCAAAGTTATGTTTCTGATTTACGAGAATAAATTCACAATCTCAATGAAGAGATTTTCCAATGTGTTACTCAACAAACAGATGAACGTATTAGTAAGTTATTAGATACACGCTTGGTTTCTTTCGAAAAGACTCACAAGAAACTAGAGAAGTTAGACCGGGTAATTGGAAAGACCAAGAAGGAAAAACTGAAATAGAAGAAATGGAATGAGACTTATGTTAGCTATTACAAAAAAGTGAGAGCGTCAAGTAGTTTCAGTATTGTTCCACTACCACTGCTGTCGTGCCACCCTCAATCTCTTCATATAAGGACGATGATGATGATGAGGATAAAGATGACATTGAGGATTATAACTGATATTTTTATTATGGTTGAATAATACATTGAGAATTATAATTGATATATCAATACACATGTGTTTATGTTATGAATTGACTTGCTTGTTTATAGTAGTACTTTTATTCTAGTTTGATAATACGATAAACTTGTTTATTTTTTTAAAGGAAAAGTATGAGGAGCCAATGGAATATTTGTACAATGTGTACAATGGAGGTTTAGGGAGTATTAGAGATATAACCATTGAGTTCCACTAGAGAGACAATGACATATATATACAATATGTACAATGGGCTTTTTATCTAGCCCACTTATATTTGAAAATAATAATAAACACCCAGATAACCTAATTATAATCCCTAAAAGGAATTTACCCCTAATTCACCCCTTTCACCGTGTTACCTTATCACCAAAACACCTCCTCCTCGCTGCTCACCTTCCCCTACACCGCCATCTAGCTGTCCAAATCGGAACCTGCAGCAGCACCTGGAACACGTCTGCGTTGAAGACCCACTGTTCGCGATCGATCTCCGTCGGTGGCAGCGTCGGGATCGCACGCTCGTTCCTTCCTGCCGACGCAAGTTGCTGGGCCCAAGCGCCACGCTTGATCGCCCTCGGCGGAAGCATCACCGGTGTACTTTTTGCAACTGCGTATTTGTTCTTTGTTTCGCCAACGGACGTGTTCCAGAACCTCTTTCGACCATCCAAGTTGATTGCTTTACTTTCTTCTTTTCATGATTACTCCCTGCAGTTGGTACTTGTTTTATAGAGTGTTTAATATGTTTATTTTTCTGAAACTACATGGTGAAAAAGAAATAAATGGAATTTTATTATTTTGGAGCATGAGAAATTAGATGTTGTTTGAGATTGTTACAATTGATTTAACAGCTTCGCCGCCTGACGTAAACTATTTATCGGGACCAACACGAACAACAGAACTATATCGTCGTCGAGCATCCACGTTAAGTGGGTTAGTTTCTTCCTTTCATGAAACATCATTCACCTTGCAGTTTGTAGTGTAGAGAGTGTATGTTGCTTATTTGCTTGATTTTACACGGTGAAAATGCAGTATATAGAATTTTAGTATGTTCGAGCATGTGAAATTAGTTCTTGTTTGAGATCGTTGCAATTGATATAACTTTTGAGCGGGAAAGGTGAATAAGGTTGTTAAACTAGTTTAAATAGCATTTTATTTTCCCGTCCGGTGTGGACCTTTGGATGTGATGTTACATAAACCAGTTGATCACTGGTTTCTTATTCTTGACCATCATTGGATGGTTACTTTAGTAGGTTATTGGATATTCGGCGATAATGATAAATTTTTTTTCCATGTAATTGGATGGTTACTTTAGCTGGGTATTGGATGTTTGGTGTTCATGGTAGATTTTTTTTGTCCCTTTAATTGGATGAAAACTGTAGTAAGTAATCAAATTGTTGGTTTTCACATTTACATGTATCCATACTTGATTATAGTTTTTATTTTATTTAGATATGCTTATTACATGGTCCACTGGAGGATTGAATCGGATGTTATTTTCTTTTGTTAATTCTTTCATGGTTCGTATTCTTTCATGGTTTGTATTTTTTCATGATACGAATACTGGCTTTTGATATGAGATACCAAATACTAATTTTAAGTGATATAGGTACTACTTACCAGTTACCATAGACAGCATCCAATATTAAACAGTACAAGGTAGTGAGGCCAATATTAATGCACCAATCTCCAAAAATGAATAAATATTGCTGAAGGAAGTTCCTAATAGATGGTTACATGAGCAATATTTTTCTAAGAATTTCAATATGTTTGGCTAAGCAAGTTTCTGCCATTTCCAGGTTTACTATATAATAACAGGTTTAAGTGTTTAACCGTAGGGGGTTAGAAAAACCAGATGTTGATGGATTCAGTTTTAATTCTGGACTCAGCTACTCTTAATCCAGTTATGGTAGTATATATGTCATTATATTTTGGCTTTATTTGAACATGTAAAGCTTCGAGCCCATTTTGTAATTTTAGAATTCAGATCATACTTGCACAAATATAACAATAACCCCACTTAACTCAGTTTGCTACCCTTGGTTACGTCACAACGCAAGCCAAAATCTAAGCCATAAAATACCAAGCCTTTTTGCTGTCCTATATTAGTCGAAGTCTAAACACCTATGAAGTAGCACAACAACAAAATATTGACTGGATTAGACAAATATTGATTGAATTCTTTAAATGTTACATTTTCGTGTTATCTATCTTGTTTATTGGTTATTAATTTGAAAACATACTGCAATGTATTGCAGGTGCCAGCGGCGTGACATCAGATTAGTTTTTTTTTTGAGTTAATAGTCAATTTCGTCCCTTAAAGTGTCCTCGATCTCCATTTTCGTCTCCAAAAGTCAAAATTAATAAAAAAACGTCCTCGAAAGATACCCATGTTGATCACGTTTGTCCTTCCGTCTTCTTGGTTGATGAGATGGCAAACGGCCGCTTACGTGGCCCGTTAACTGCCAAGTTGGCCAATGCCAGGCTGTAGGATGTTGTTGCTGACAAGATAAGTTTTGTTTAAGCAATCAAATTAGTCCTTCGAGTTTATAAACCCTAATCCCAATTTGAATGATAAATACATCGAGGTGATCACTTTCGGTGGCAGTAGAGGTAAGTAGGAGGAGTAATCCCTAGCTGGCTGCATGGATGGAGAGAGGAGATGGTGGTTGTGGTGGCGGTTTGTCACATGCATCACACGACAGTCATGGATCCAGTGTTTCGATGCGAAGGAGGAGGGTGAATGCTCATGATGGATTATGTTTCTATGGGTTGAAGAATGTGATTAAGAAATCTGGGATAGCGAAAAATCCGAATAGATTGTTCCATGCATGTCCAAGTGGTGGACGAAATTGTGATCACATGTTCTTTATACTTTGATGAGTTTACTCTTAGGGCACTGTTTATTTTCACAACTCCGTTCAACTAACCAGCAAGTGTACTGGGTCGTCCAAGTAATAAACCTTACGTGAGTAAGGGTCGAATCCACAGAGATTGTTGGTATGAAGCAAGCTATGGTCACCTTGTAAATCTCAGTTAGGGAGATTAAAGGGTAATTGTGATTATTGGAATAGATTATAAAATAAAAAGAAAATACATAATAAAAGGGATAGAATACTTATGTAGATTCATTGGTAGGAATTTCAGTTAAGTATATGAAGATGCTGTATGGCTCAAGGACGCCTGCTTTCCCACTGCTTCTACTCAATCCTTCTTACTCCTTTCCATGGCAAGCTGTGTATAGGGGTTCACCATCAGCTGTGGCTACTTTCATCCTCTCGGGAAAATATCCTATGCGGCTGTCACTCGCACAGCTAATCATCTGGAGGCATCACCCATGGTTGATGGCTACATCCCATCCTCGCAGTGAAAACTAATGCTCACGCACTCTGTCACAGTACGGCTAATCACCGGTTGGTTCCCGCTCCTACTGGAATAGAATCCCTTGATTCTTTTGCGTCTGTCACTAACGCCCAGCAGGTTACAAGTTTGAAGCACGTCACAGTCATTCATTACCGGAATCCTACTCGGAATACCACAGACAAGGTTAGACTTTCCGGATTCCCAGGATCCTACTCGGAATACCACAGACAAGGTTAGACTTACCACCGGATACACAAATGCCACAGACACATAACTGGGTGAACCTTTTCAGATTGTGACTCAGCTTTGCTAGAGTCCCCAGTTAGTGGTGTCCAGAGCTCTTAAGCACACTCTTTTGCTTTGGATCACGACTTTAACCATTCAGTCTCAAGCTTTTCACTTGGACCTTCATGACACAAGCACATGGTTAGGGACAGCTTGATTTAGCCGCTTAGGCCTGGATTTAATTTCCTTGGGCCCTCCTATCCATTAATGCTCAAAGCCTTGGATCCTTGCTTTTTGAAATTTTTGCCCCTTTTTTTTTTTGCTGCTTTTTCTTGCTTCAAGAATCAATTTCATGATGTTTTTCAGATCATCAATAACATTTCTCTTTGTTCATCATTCTTTCAAGAGCCAACAATTTTAACACTCATAAACAACAAGATCAAAAGACATATGCACTGTTCAATCATTCATTCAGAAAACAAAAAGCATTGTCACCACATCAATATAATTAAATTAAATTCAAGGATAAATTCGAAATTCATGTACTTCTTGTTCTTTTGAATTAAAACATTTTTCTTTTAAGAGAGGTGAAGGATTAATGGAATTTATTCATAGCTTTAAGGCATGGTTACATACTAATGATCATGAAATAAAGACACAAAACATAGATAAACACAATAATCAAAAACCGAAAACAGAAAGAAATAAAGAACAAGGAATGAATCCACCTTTAGTGGCGTCTTCTTCTTGAAGGACCAATGATGTTCTTCAGCTCTTCTATGTCCCTTCCTTGCCTTTGTTGCTCCTCCCTCATTGCTCTTTGATCTTCTCTTATTTCTTGGAGAATGATGGAGTGCTCATGATGTTCCACCCTTAGTTGTTCAACATTATGGCTCAAATCTTCTAAGGAGGTGTTGAGTTGCTCCCAATAGTTGTTGGGAGGAAAGTGCATTCCTTGAGGCATTTGTTGATGATGAACTTCCTCATGTTCTTCTTGAGGGCCGTGAGGAACTTCTCTTGTTTGCTCCATCCTTTTCTTGGTGATGGGCTTGTCTTCTTCAATGGAGACATCTCCATCTATGATGACTCCAGCTGAGTAACATAGATGGCATATAAGGTGGGGGAAGGCTAGCCGTGCCATGTGTGAAGGCTTGTCAGCTATTTTGTAGAGTTCATTGGAGATGACTTCATGAACTTCTACTTCCTCTCCAATCATGATGCTATGAATCATGATGGCCCGATCCACAGTAACTTCAGATCGGTTGCTTGTAGGGATGATGGATCTTTGGATGAACTCCAACCATCCTCTAGCTACAGGCTTGAGGTCCAGTCTTCTTAGTTGGACTGGCTTGCCTTTGGAGTCTGTTCTCCATTGGGCGCCTTCCACACAAATGTCCATTAGGACTTGGTCCAACCTTTGATTAAAGTTGACCCTTCTTGTGTAGGGGCGTTCATCACCTTGCATCATGGGTAAGTGAAACACCAACCTCACATTTTTCGGACTGAAATCTAAGTATTTCCCCCGAACCATTGTGAGATAGTTCTTTAGATTCGGGTTCATACTTTGATCATGGTTCCTAGTGATCCATGCATTAGCATAGAACTCTTGAACCATCAATATTCTAACTTGTTGCATGGGGTTGGTTATGACTTCCCACCCTCTTCTTTGGATCTCATGTCGGATTTCCGGATACTCATTCTTTTTGAGCTTGAAAGGGACCTCAGGGATCACCTTCTTCTTTGCCACAACATCATAGAAGTGGTCTTGATGGCTCTTGGAGATGAATCTTTCCATCTCCCATGACTCGGAGGTGGAAGCTTTTGCTTTCCCTTTCCCTTTTCTTGAGGAAACTCCGGCCTTAGGTGCCATTGGTAATGAAAAAACAAAAAAAGCTTATGCTTTTACCACACCAAACTTAAAATTTGCTCGTCCTCGAGCAAGAAAAGAAAAGAAAAGTAGAAGAAGAAGAAGAGAATATGGTGGAGAGGGAGAGAAGTGGTTTCGGCTATGTGGGAGAAGATGGGGTTTGTCTTGTGTGAAAATGAAGGAGAATTGAAGGGTATTTATAGGTAGAAGGGGGGTGGGTGTTCGGCCATTTTGGGTGGGAATGGGTGGGAAATTGAATTTGAATTTTATGAAGGTAGGTGGGGTTTATGGGGAAGAGGAGTTGATGTGAATGGTGAATGGGTAAATTGGGAAGAGGAATGGAGGTGATTGGTGAAGGTGTTTGGGAAGTGTGATATGGGGAGAAGTGAGAATGAGATTTGGATTAGGAGAGTGTGATTAGGATTAAAAGGTAAGGTGGGAATATGGTAGGTGGGGATCCTGTGGGGGCCACAGATCCTGAGGTGAGGATCCTGTGGGGTCCACAGATCCTGAGGTGAAAACAAATACCATTCCTTCACCATATAGGCATGTAAAATGCCTTCATGCATCATTCTGGCGTTTAAACGCCCATTGATGCATGTTCTGGGCGTTCAACGCCCATGTAATGCATGTTTCTGGCGTTGAACGCCAGTTTCATGCTTGTTTCTGGCGTTCAGCGCCAGAATGTCCTCTCTGTGCACCATCCTGGCGTTTAACGCCAGGTTGTTGCTTGTTTTGGGCGTTCAGCGCCAGAATGGTGCTCTGTTCTGGCGTTCAACGCCGGCCAGATGCACCTTACTGGCGTTGAACGCCAGTCTGCGCTGCCTCCAGGGTGAAAATTTTTTTCTTCTGTTTTTGACTCTGTTTTTAATTTTTTTGATTTTTTTCGTGACTCCTCATGATCATGTACCTAATAAAACACAAAAATAACAAAGAAACAACATAAAAATAAAATTAGATAATTAAAATTGGGTTGCCTCCCAACAAGCGCTTCTTTAATGTCAATAGCTTGACAGTGGCTCTCATGGAGCCACATGGTGATCAGGTCAATTTAGTGTGTAGTCCCAACACCAAACTTAGAGTTTGGACATGGGGTTTGAACACCAAACTTAGAGTTTGGTTGTGGCCTCACAACACCAAACTTAGAGTTTGACTGTGTGGGCTCTTCTTGACTCTGAACTGAGAGAAGCTCTTCATGCTTACTCTCTTTTGTCACAGAGGGATGGCCATGTGCCTGAAACACAAGGTAGTCCCCATTCAATTGAAGGACTAACTCACCTCTATTGACATCTATCACAGCTTCTGCTGTGGCTAGGAAAGGTCTTCCTAGGATGATGCAATCATCATCTTCCTTCCTAGTGTCTAGGATTATGAAATCAGCAGGGATGTAAAGGCCTTCAACCTTTACTAGCACGTCCTCTACTAATCCATAAGCTTGTCTTACTGACTTGTCTGCCAATTGTAATGAGAACAAGGCAGGTTGTACCTCAATGATCTCCAGCTTCTCCATTACAGAGAGTGGCATAAGATTTATCCCTGACCCAAGATCACATAGAGCTTTTTCAAAGCTCATGGTGCCAATGGTGCAAGGTATTAAGAACTTGCCAGGATCTTGTTTCTTTTGAGGTAGAGTTCTCTGAATCCAAGTATCTAGTTCACTAATGAGCAAGGGAGGTTCACTTTCCCAAGTCTCATTACCAAACAACTTGGCATTCAGCTTCATGATAGCTCCTAAGTATTGAGCAACTTGCTCTCCAGTCACATCTTCATTCTCTTCAGAGGATGAATATTCTTCAGAGCTCATGAATGGCAGAAGGAGATTTAAAGGAATCTCTATGGTCTCTAGATGAGCCTCAGATTCATCAGGATCCTTAATAGGAAACTCCTTCTTGCTTGAGGGACGTCCCAGGAGGTCTTCCTCACTAGGATTTTCGTCCTCCTCCTCCCTTGTGCATTCGGCCACTTTGATTAAATCAATGGCCTTGCACTCTCCTTTTGGATTTTCTTCTGTATTGCTTGGGAGAATACTGGGAGGAGTTTCAATAACTTTCTTACTCAGCTGGCCCACTTGTGCCTCTAGATTTCTAATGGAGGATCTTGTTTCATTCATGAAACTGAAAGTGGCCTTTGACAGATCAGAGACTATATTGGCTAAATTAGAATTGTTTTGTTCAGAGCTCTCTGTCTGTTGCTGAGAAGATGATGGATATGGCTTACTATTGTTCAGCCTATTGCGTCCACCATTGTTAGAGCCTTGTTGAGGCTTTTGCTGATCCTTCCAGGAGAAATTTGGATGATTTCTCCATGATGAATTATAGGTATTTCCATAAGGTTCACCCATGTAATTAACCTCTGCCATGGCAGGGCTCTCAGGATCATAAGCTTCTTCAGAAGCTGCCTCTCTAGTACTGTTGGATGCATGTTGCAATCCATTCAGATTTTGAGAGATCATGTTGACCTGTTGAGTCAACACTTTGTTCTGAGCCAATATGGCATTCAGAGCATCAATTTCAAGAACTCCTTTCTTCTGAGGTACTCCATTATTCACGGAATTCCTCTCAGAGGTGTACATAAACTGGTTGTTTGCAACCATGTCAATGAGTTCTTGAGCCTCTTCAGGCATTTTCTTCAGGTGAATAGATCCACCTGCAGAATGATCCAATGACATTTTCGAAAATTCAGAGAGACCATAATAGAATATGTCTAATATGGTCCATTCTGAAAACATGTCAGATGGACATCTTTTGGTCAGCTGCTTGTATCTTTCCCAAGCTTCATAGAGGGATTCACCATCTTTTTGTTTGAAGGTTTGAACATCCACTCTCAGCTTGCTCAACTTTTGAGGAGGGAAGAATTTATCCAAGAAGGCAGTGACAAGCTTATCCCATGAGTCCAGACTATCCTTGGGTTGTGAATCCAACCATATTCTAGCTCTGTCTCTTACAGCAAAAGGGAAAAGCATGAGCCTGTAGACTTCAGGATCAACTCCATTCGTCTTTACAGTCTCACAGATCTGCAAGAACTCAGTTAAAAACTGGTAAGGATCTTCAGATGAAAGTCCATAAAACTTGCAGTTTTGTTGCATTAAAGCAACTAGTTGAGGCTTAAGCTCAAAGTTATTGGCTCCAATGGCAGGAATGGAGATGCTTCTTCCATCAAACTTGGACGTTGGCTTAGTGAAGTCACCAAGCATTCTCCTTGCATTATTATTATTATTTTCAGCTGCCATCTCTTTCTCTTGTTCGAAAATTTCTAGAAGGTCTCTTCTGGATTGCTGCAATTTAGCTTCTCTTAATTTTCTCTTCAGAGTCCTTTCAGGTTCTGGATCAACTTCAACAAGAGTGCCTTTATCCCTGTTCCTGCTCATATGAAAGAGAAGAAAACAAGAAAAGAAGAGGAATCATCTATGTCACAGTATAGAGATTCCTTTATGTTAGTAGAAAAAGAAAGGGGGTAGAAGAATGAAGAATGGATTCGGATTTATGGATGGAGATAAGTGAAGAGAAGTGTTAATAATTAAATAAATAAATAAAATAAGAAGAGAGAGAGGAGAAAAGAAATTCGAAAATAATTTTTAAAAAGGGGTTAGTGATTTTCGAAAATTAGAGATAAAATGTAATTAAAATTAAAACATGAAACAATTAATTAATTAAAAAGAATTTTTGAAAAAGAGAGAGATATTTTCGAAAATAGAAGAGGGAAAAGTAGTTAGATAGTTTTGAAAAAGATAAGAAACAAACAAAAAGTTAGTTAGTTGATTGAAAAAGATTTGAAATCAAAATTTAAAAAGATAGGAGGATAAGAAGTTAGATAAGATATTTTGAAATCAAATTTTGAAAAAGATAAAGTTTTTGAAAAAGATAAGATAAAAAGATAAAAAGATTTTTAAGAAAAAAATATTTTGAAAAAGATTTAATTTTTAAAATGACTTAACTAACAAGAAACTACAAGATAAGATTCTAGAATTTAAAGATTGAACCTTTCTTAACAAGAAAGTAACAAACTTCAAATTTTTGAACCAATCACATTAATTATTAGCTAAATTTCGAAAATTAGATGTAAAGATAAGAAAAAGATTTTGAAAATAATTTGAAAAAGATTTTTTGAAATTTTCGAAAATTAAGAAAAAATGAAAAAGATATGTTTTTTTGAAAAAGATTTTGAAAAGATAAGATTTTTAAAATTGAAATTTTGACTTGATTTGTAAGAAACAACCAATTTGGAAAATTTTTGACCAGGTCAACCCAAAATTTCGAAAATTGGAGGGAAATAAGGAAAAGATATTTTTTGATTTTTAAATTTTTAAGGAAAAACACAAAAATGACCCAAAACATGAAAATTTTGGATCAAGACACAAGATGCATGCAAGAATGCTATGAATGTCAAGATGAACACCAAGAACACTTTGAAGATCATGATGAACATCAAGAACATATTTTTGAAAAATTTTTGATGCAAAGAAATCATGCAAGACACCAAACTTAGAAATCTTTAATGCATGGAAAATATGAATGCAAAGATGCACATGAAAAACAACAAACAACACAAAACAAGAAATCATCAAGATCAAACAAGAAGACTTGTCAAGAACAACTTGAAGATCATGAAGAACACTATGAATGCATGAGATTTTCGAAAAAATGCAAGACAAATTTTAAAAGCATGCAATTGACACCAAACTAAAAAAATTAACACAATACTCAAACAAGAACACAAAATATTTTTGGTTTTTATGATTTTATGATTTTTTTGTATTTTTATTATATTTTTTTCGAAAATATAGTTTTGAAAAACGAAAAATAAAAAGAAAAATTTTGAAAAAGATTTTTGAAAAGAAAATTACCTAATCTGAGCAACAAGATGAACCGTCAGTTGTCCATACTCGAACAATCCCCGGCAACGGCGCCAAAAACTTGGTGGACGAAATTGTGATCACATGTTCTTTATACTTTGATGAGTTTACTCTTAGGGCACTGTTTATTTTCACAACTCCGTTCAACTAACCAGCAAGTGTACTGGGTCGTCCAAGTAATAAACCTTACGTGAGTAAGGGTCGAATCCACAGAGATTGTTGGTATGAAGCAAGCTATGGTCACCTTGTAAATCTCAGTTAGGGAGATTAAAGGGTAATTGTGATTATTGGAATAGATTATAAAATAAAAAGAAAATACATAATAAAAGGGATAGAATACTTATGTAGATTCATTGGTAGGAATTTCAGTTAAGTATATGAAGATGCTGTATGGCTCAAGGACGCCTGCTTTCCCACTGCTTCTACTCAATCCTTCTTACTCCTTTCCATGGCAAGCTGTGTATAGGGGTTCACCATCAGCTGTGGCTACTTTCATCCTCTCGGGAAAATATCCTATGCGGTTGTCACTCGCACAGCTAATCATCTGGAGGCATCACCCATGGTTGATGGCTACATCCCATCCTCGCAGTGAAAACTAATGCTCACGCACTCTGTCACAGTACGGCTAATCACCGGTTGGTTCCCGCTCCTACTGGAATAGAATCCCTTGATTCTTTTGCGTCTGTCACTAACGCCCAGCAGGTTACAAGTTTGAAGCACGTCACAGTCATTCATTACCGGAATCCTACTCGGAATACCACAGACAAGGTTAGACTTTCCGGATTCCCAGGATCCTACTCGGAATACCACAGACAAGGTGAGACTTTCCGGATCCTCATAAATGCCGCCATCTATCTAGCTTATACCACGAAGATTCTGTTGGGGAATCTAAGAGATACGCATTCAAGCTCTGTTGCATGTAGAACGGAAGTGGTTGTCAATCACGCGCGTTCATAAGTGAGAATGATAATGAGGGTTATCTAACTCATCACATTCATCATGTTCTTGGGTGCGAATGAATATCTTGGAATAAGAATAGAGAGATTTGAATAAAAGAAAATAGAACTTCATTAATACTTGAGGTACAGCAGAGCTCCACACCCTTAATCTATGGTGTGCAGAAACTCCACCGTTGAAAATACATAAGTGAAAGAGGTTCAGGCATGGCCGAATGGCCAGCCCTCTCCATGATCAAGTGATCGAATGAATAAAGAGTTAAAGTGGTCAAAAGATGTCTAATACAATAGATAAATGTCCTATATATACTAGACTAGCTACTAGGGTTTACATGAGTAAGTAATTGATGCATAAATCCACTTCCGGGGCCCACTTGGTGTGTGCTTGGGCTGAGCTTGATCTATCCACGAGCTGAGGCTTCTCTTGGAGTTGAACTTCGAGTTATGACGTGTTTTGGGCGTTCAACTCCGGATCATGACGTTTTTCTGGCGTTTAACTCCAGAAAGCAGCGTGTACTTGGCGTTCAACGCCAAGTTACGTCGTCATTCTTCGAATAAAGTATGGACTATTATATATTGCTGGAAAGCCCTGGATGTCTACTTTCCAACGCCGTTGAGAGCGCGCCATTTGGAGTTCTGTAGCTCCAGAAAATCCATTTCGAGTGCAGGGAGGTCAGAATCCAACAGCATCAGCAGTCCTTTTGTCAGCCTTTTTCAGAGTTTTGCTCAAATCCCTCAATTTCAGTCAGAATTTACCTGAAATCACAGAAAAACACACAAACTCATAGTAAAGTCCAGAAATGTGAATTTAACATAAAAACTAAGGAAAACATCCCTAAAAGTAGCTTGAACTTACTAAAAACTACCTAAAAACAATGCCAAAAAGCGTATAAATTATCCGCTCATCACCAAGGTACCGGGTGATTGATGGTAAAGGAAGTTAAAGCTTTTTCATGTTCTTATATGCTGTTGGGTGTTCTCTGATTTTTTTGTTTACTCCCATCTGAAATTGCAGAAGGGCAGTCACTGTAATTATTTTAAGTGGGTTGATGATGATGAATTTAAAGCAGTGGGTGAGTGTGGTACAAAGAAAGATGCAGGAGTTTATATGGAGGTTGAAGGTGAGTATGATGAATGGAGGGTGAAGGTGGCATGGAAGTTGGGCACTTTGGAAGCTGAAGTTAGAGCTTTGAAACTAATAATGATTTTGCTGTTTGTAGTAGTTGTGATACTTTGTTGTTTCTTATGTACTTCTAAATGAACCCAGTTATCCTCTATGAACATGTAATGATGTATTGAAATTGTTGATTTGGATGGGAGTAGTTATTTGAAGTTGGAAGCAATTCCCTGTCAAATGTGGATAATTTTATAAAATTTGGCAATTAATTCTTTGTTTGCATGAATTATGTTGAGGCATAAACAAAATGAAGATAGTAAGTACTCTTAATCTTAATAGTAAGTTGTGATTGACGGCTAATTGTCACATTGTCTTAATAGAGAAATAGCAGAACAAAGTCATAAGGTTCTTAACTGACAAATACATTGTCCATATACTAAATTACCAGACACAAAAGCAACAAACAGAATATTGTTTCATACACAAAATGAGTCAACAACTACACATT
Organism: Arachis stenosperma; assembly: GCF_014773155.1. Taxonomy (NCBI): domain Eukaryota; kingdom Viridiplantae; phylum Streptophyta; class Magnoliopsida; order Fabales; family Fabaceae; genus Arachis; species Arachis stenosperma. The sequence continues at coordinate 8,853,717 of NC_080380.1, read as the reverse complement.
CCTAACAAATCAAACTTTGTCATCAGTCTTCCTTGGAACGTTGAAGCCTGGAGTAGGCACAAAGGTCATGAATTTTTCCAACCGCTTAGCAGTTCCAGAACTTGTCCCCTTAATGGTCTTAGCAGAAACAGCCACAGATCCAGTTGCAACATGCTTAGGGGAGGACGTTAACCTTGCTTTTCTTTTGATCACTTGCAACTTAGGTGGCCTACCAATCAATTGATCCTGTATGATCCAGTACCAAATGAGTTTCTGATATGATTAGGCTACATTCAAATTTTTTTAGAGTGATGATAGATGATACTACCTTTAGGGGCTCCTGGGTTGGTGGGATGCATTCCGAGTCACTGCTTTCACTCTCTGAGTCAGCCTGAGTGGGTGATGGAAGTGAAGGCATAGGTGCCTCAGCTTCTGTACTAATATCAGTATCAGTAGGGGCAGCATTTTACTTCGGGTTCAACACCTTCTGGATCAGGGGTAACAACTGCCAATTGTAGCTGCATCTGCTTGGCATGTTCCTTAGCATCCACAGCCTTTTTCTTTGCGCACCCTCTTTTGTTGTGTCCAACCTCACCGCAGTACATGCACCGGATTGGGTTGTATTTTCTTCTCATTTTTGTCTTTGACCCGCTCGGTTGTTCTTCTTTGTCCCTTCTTCTCTTCTTTGTTGGCCTCCCAAGTTTAGGCTTCACTGGGGGTGGGGCGGGTGCTGGATGTGGCGTTTTTTCCCATAGAGGTCTATAACCCGCCTTAAACCTCCGCTTGCAAGAATCAAGACAGACATAGAACCGATCAAATAGTGGAGGACTCTCAGGCATAGGGATCACACCAACTTGCACTCTGGATCCTGGATTGCTAGTAAGTAACTCGTTTGCATAATCCCACACCAAACCATACTGGGCTATCTTATCACCCTCTACAATTTTCCTAGCAGCTTTTAGTGCCCAAGTGATGCATGTGCTATTGAGGTACACATTACACTTTCGGACAAACCAATCATACACCTCTCGATGCTTCATAGTTGGGTGCTTTCTAAGCTTAGGTACTAGCTTGCTAAGTGTCCAGGTTTGGGTTGCAGCCCTATTTTTCCTCTTTCTAGGGCAGGTGTGATTATCAACTAGCATTTTAATTTGCCAAGACAAGTCTTTACTGTTACAAGCACAATAAACCACCCATGGACAATCATCTGACTTACAAACAGCTCTAACCCTAACTCTATCATTCTTGGTAAATAATATATTCTGCCCCACTGGATAGTGTAATCCCTAGTGGCTTGTATAAATTCAGCTTTTGATTTGAAAGTCATACTAACCTTAAACTTCAGGTTTCCAAATTTGGTTTTTTCATTATATTGGGGATAAACAGTAGGTCTCCTCATCAGAGTCTAACTCCTTTCCAGAATCCTCTAAATGCCATGAGTCAGGATCTGAGAAACTTTCAAGATCATCATCATCTTCCTCTGCATCTACCAAATCATAACAAGCAAGACATTAAAATCTGGCCAAATGAAATATTAAAACAGTAGCAATCCAGATTGAGAGCTTACCAGATTAAGAGCTTTCTTCATCTTCGAAAGCCTCATAACTTGAGTCATCAGTTTCAATTTCTTTATCCGCTATTCTAGACTTAGGAGGCCTATGCTTCTCCTTCGCTTCAGCTTGCTTTTGCTTTCTTTGTGAACCTTTTCCACTATCAATATCACTTTCACTGCTGTATAAATTGTCTCCTAGAAATTTCGGAGGCTTGTACAACTCATCTTCAGTACTCTCATACAAGTCATGAGAGCAGAATCTTCATCCTGGATGGGACCTTTGGGCTTACTGGGCTGTGAGGCTGCCTTAGTGGGCTCAGAGGTTGGTTTCTTTGGCTGAGGGTGGTTCACTGTGGGAGTTTTCACAGGTTGGGAGTGGTGCATCTTGGCCTGGGAACTAAACTTCTTCTTCTTACTAGTTCCTGCTTCCAGAAGAACTACACCTTCCCCTATGTTGTCCACTACACAAGATTGTGAGATGCAGTCCTCAAAGTATAGGTTAATCAAATGGTGGTTCCTCCTACAATCCTTGCACATTGCAATCAAGTTAGCATCTGTCACCAACTTCTTCAACCTAGATGGAATCTGAACTCCAAGAACTTTCCACCAACAATTGTCAGCCTCAATGTATCCCAGCTCTTTATAGTAACCCCTTACAAAAAACACATCAAGTGTGTCTCCCTCAACACCCATCAATACCTCTGTATTATCAGGTTCATAAACCATGTCTCCATCCTCACCCGTCCTAAACAACCCACCATGGTGAAAAACAAACATCATGGGAGGACCCTCCATCTACAATGACAAACACGAAAACATCATAAACAAACATAACCGGCAACAACTGCTCTGTATCAATCACCACCTACTACACCCAGTTGGTACCGATCAACATTTAACCCAAAAAAAAACATGCAACAGATCATCACTAAATTCAAACATCACTGACTACTGTCACAGAGCCATACAAAGTAACACAACCTCACACACAAAAATGCTAAAACAACACTAATAAACCCTAAATCAGATGAACATTAACACCACCACAGTAACAATACACCACATTACAGAATAAGTAAGAAATTATATTATGAGTTCAATCCTTACCTCTCAACGTCTCAATGCCTTCTTTTACTAGCAATGCTGCTCCAGTATAACATCTACTCTACATTCAACGGCCAAAGCCTTTCCACTGTAATCGTCTACCAGCACTAACGATCCTTGTCGGGGTGGTGCAGAGCTTCGGTCAAATGCTTAGGGCATACCTTGTAGGAGACGACATGTTTTGGAGCGAAAGACAGAGTGATGGTTGATATGAGGCAGGGGTAAGGCATCGCAACGTTTCAAAACCTCTTCAGAAGACAATACGGCGACGTTTCAACGCTACTGGCTCACTCAGCCAAAATGACGTCGTCCTGCTTCATTGCCAACTTGGCAGTTAACGGGCCACGTAAGCGGCCGTTTGCCATCTCATCAACCAAGAAGACGGAAGGACGAACGTGATCAACACGGGTATCTTTCGAGGATCTTTTTGATTAATTTTGACTTTCGGGGACGAAAATGGAGATCGAGGACACTCTCAGGGACGAAATTGACTATTAACTCCTGTGCAATTAGAGGGACGTAACCGTGGATCTTATATAACTATTGTTAAGTTACTGTGATTGTGTTTTTTTGGATTCTCTTAGGCATAATGATTGAAAGTGAAAGTTACCATCTAGATAGTTACTATTATGACATTTTTTTAATTATGAATGTATTCAAGGATATATGTTTTTCATTTTCCTATTTTGAATGAGTTGAATTGGTGAAGCATTGCCCTCATGATATTTGACCCTGGGACTAGTTAATTTGATTCATTTTGAACGGATGCAACAATGAGCTACTGGATGAATGTGAAACCTGACAATCCATTGTTCTATGATATTGAGCATCCGGTTATATCTGGAAAATGAACATCCAAAATCAAGCAAAAATGAACATCCAGATTGACTCTGAAAATACCGTAGGCGTTATTTTTTTTCCTATCACGACCAGATACCCACTATATTAATGTGTTAATGAAAAAGCTTTTGCAAACCACGATAGTCAATTAAGTCATAAATAGCACTCATCACATAGACATAGCGAGCCAATAATAACCATCCACATTTACAAATAAATTGAACATCCAATCGCCTACAGAAATGAACATCCCACGTGTCTGTTTGAAGATAACCATGTAGCCAAAATCCATCTCTTCACTTCCAACCTCAGTAATATCCAATAGTGGCATGACCTATAATCACGAAATAACCCAAATCAAATCATGAAAACTATTTAGATAAACAATTAGTAAATGAGATGCAAAAAAAATCCTCTCTAAACTCCATAGAGAAAGATATACAAATATAACTGAACCACATCATCCTACCCATATTAACTTGGAAAAAAATGCATCAACATCACCTATTGATAGTAACTAAATTACTTATTTTATTTTACCTATTATATAAGTATTTTAACTACTCCTATTCTCTGTGCTACATCACATTGTGTACCACCAATATCAAAAGGCAACACATACAACTACCATGCACTTATTTTATTACTCAGTTGCATTGTTAATACATAGGCCATCTATCATGTATACTCATATATATATTCCTAATCTAAACATGCATGCTTCTTTTTATTCTATTTAATTTACATTTTCAGCAAAACTCTTAACAATAACAATGCAGTTAGTTCTATTTTATATTATTTAACAATATACTACACTAATAAGATTCATGCGGGTCTCTAGGTATCAAGCACATCATGGGTGATTACTTATCAACTAGCCACTTAGAGCATATATTTCTATCTGTGAAGTGAGTTGTGACCAAATTTGTTTGTGCATGCATGGCATGGAGGCATAAGGATGGGAATTTAAAATAATCTAATGGCAACTATGTGGAATGTTTAAAACATACATGAATAAGTAGTTTCATTCAATTTACTTAACTAAACATGATATGCACTTCTTAAATTACACTAATCAAATGACCAAATTTAAAATTTTAAACCAATTTGGTGTTTAAACAAAACTAATAATCAAGTGCCATGTCAAAACTCAATCTAAACATCATTAAAAATAGCATAAAATTACACAATTCTGAATTATGATGCCTAAAGATAATAAAATTTAAGACAAATGATGGTCAAACATAAGAATTAAACAAAAAGTTTAACTCATATATTTCATCGAACATATGGTGTGCACAATTTTTAAACAGGAATTTTAAACTCAATTTAAGCAGCAATCAATCCAGAAAAATAAGCCATCAAATATTTTGGAATCCAAAAAGTATCAATCCATTAATCTAAGCCTAATCTAAACACTAAAAGAAGAATTAAAAATTAGTTAAAATAAATAAACGAAAGAACACGGATAGGAGGAAGCATGGAACATGCGTTGGTGAAAGGGGAAGAATGAAAAGAGATGGGTAGCAGAGGCGGTGTTGTAGTGGCACAAAGCTCAGCCGCTGCTGGGTTGCACTGGGGTTTCTCGCTAGGGTTGGGCTTTGCACAGAGACCAGGGGTAACGTACAGGGGATTGAGGAGAAATGGAGAAAGAGAAAAAAAAAGAGAAGAGAGGGAAGAGAGAGGGGGTAGGCGATGGTGGTTGCTGGTGGTGATGGCGGTGGTGTCGGACAGAGGGCTGAAGCGGCGAGATTCTTGGATTAATCGAGAGAATGGAGGTCATGCCGTCTTGAGGGAAGGAGTTCATTGTTCTGATTTTATAACTGACGATAATCCTAATTTGTTTCAAATTTCAAATTAGAAATAAATCAAAATTAATTAATTACATACAATTTAATTTTAATTTCAATTAAACCCCATTGTATGTATTGTACAATAAGAATATTGTCTCCTCATACTTTCCCATAACCATTAGTGTTACCTTTTCCCATCAGCTGAAGCTTTTGGGATGAGTGGTATCATGACATGGTATTAGAGCTCTAGATCCGAAAGGTCAAGAGTTCGATCCTTGGTGAATCCCAAAATCAGTTTAAGCTTTTGGGAAGATGTTTATTATCCCTAGTACTCGGATGATTATACTATCTAGAATAATCATCCGAGTACTAGGGATGTTCATTTTGTAACTCAATAGCCCATTGTACACATTGTACAAATAGTCCATTGTCTCCCTAGCGGGATCCTTTTTGAAATACTATAAATATTCGAATACAAGTTAGATAAAAATTGTCTTGATTAAATTTATATTTATTTTATATGAAAATAATTTTATTTTTGTAATGAAAAAATCTAAAAAAAAATCTGTTTTACTTTATTGACAGATTTACAGACAAAAAATTTGTCTCTATTCAGAGTTTTGAATGCTTTTCTAAGCTCTAATCATTGACAGAAAATTTGTAGAAAGGTTTGATGCTAGTTTCTGACAAAAAATCTATTATAAAGTTTGATGCTAGTAACCGACAGAAAATCTATCAAAAAATATGATGTTTTTAGTGAAATAGATGGAATGATTACCAAAAGAAAATCTGTCGATAACAGAGAAAAATATGTTGGTAAATAATTTTCGACGAGGTTTTTACCGATGGACAAAATTCATTGGTAACTAAAAATCTGTCTGTAATAAAGACCAAATATGCTTATAAATCTATTTGTAATAAGCAGTTTTCTAGTAATGGTTCTCTGTGCTTCTTGTTGCAACAACAATGTCTCCCTCCGACGGCGGTTCCTTCGATGACGACGACGCCATGCATCCTCCCTCTCCTCGTTGCGTCTTCTCTCTCAATGTCTTTAATTTTTTTGTGCTGGTTCGTTCTTCGTCTTTTTTTCTCTCCTTCGACTTCCTCTCGCTCGCCATTCTCTTCTCTCAAATTCGAACCTTTTTCTCGATGTCAACGATGATGGCAGCTTTCAGCTCTGTCTCAAATTCGCCATTCCTTCGTCTTTTTTTTTTTTACGAGTGTGTGGATGAGAGTGAGATGGTGAGAGGGTGTGTGTGTGAGAAGTGAGAGTTGAGAGTATTGATAAAATTAAAGTTAGGGTTAGGTAAAAAGAGTAAGGGTAGAATATGTATTTTAATAAAATTAGAGGATAGAGTAGTAATTCAAATCCAAATGTAATTCAGTATAATTATTTTAAGAACATTATTTATTTATTAACTTACTAAATAATTTTAAATAACTATTCTAATTTCAAACTAGAGATAATTCAATTAATTTTTCTTTTAGTTCATAAAATTAAACTAAAAATCCCAATTATTTGAATCAAATTATCAAATTCTTATTATTTTTTAATTTGTAAAACTTTTTAAATAAAAAATATTCAATTATCATAAAAATTATATATAAAAGTCTTAATTAATTTTAAACTCAAATTATCATAAAACTTGATTTACTTACTCTTAATGAAATAATTTTCTGAAAATAAAATCTTAAACAAAAATAATAAATCACAAATAACTTATTATTTAATTTTTAAAATTTAGAACATTACAATGAAGATTTTTAAAAATGTTAAGAATATAAAATATATTTTATTCAATAATAAACAATGTAGTTTTAAAATAATAAATTAATTACTCTCTTTAATTTATGATATCAATCGCTTTAGTAATTTTCATACAAATTAACAACTGAAATATGGTTCAAAGGTTAAATAAATGTGTTTAGCAAAATATCGTTATTATAATAACTAGTTTAGTGTACGTGTGTGTGAGAGATTGTGCAAAAATTAATTCTTCAAATAATTTATTAAAGAAATTTAGCCAAATTAACGGATTACTAAAATGAAGATATTTTGATAATGATTTTATAACGCACAAACATTATTTTTTTTTTGTAAAAGATATATTATAAACTAAACGAAATACGTACTTTTATCTAATAAATTAAATAATAATTAGTGACTAATATATAATTCAACCCAATATTTTATAAAAAAATGAATGCTCACACAAATAATGCATTTTATAGTCAGTAGTTTTTTTTTTTTTCCAAAAACTCTCGCAGAAAGAGAATTGATCACTATTAATGAATATCCTAATTTTAATTTTCGTTTTCGGATCTAACTCTCTCCAACTAGATTGAATTTTCAAACTTATATATACTACTTCAAGTAAATTCGTGAGTTAGTGTCATTTATTCCTTTAATTTTTCTACAAGTTTCTTCACTATAATTAAAAGATCTAACATCTATATACTTTTTATTTCTATTTTCAGACGTTTAATGTAAGTATTAATTAAGTGCCTTTTAATTAAAAATAAATTAATGACATTCATGCACCTCCAACACTATTTTCTACACAGATGATCATCATTTTGATAACAAAAAATTTTCAGCCATAATTAGCCAAAATTTTTCATAATTTACTTCGTTTACATTATTTAATAACATTTTTATTTTTTATCACACTTTCTTATCATTTCACTTATCATATTCTTATTAACTCCACTCATTAATAGTATTAATTATAATATCATATCCCTTACTATTAGGTATTCTTGTAATCAATATTTAATATTCTCTTTTATAATTTAATTTTTATATTTAAGAATACATTAAATAATAATAATAATAATAATAATAATAATAATAATAATAATAAGAATGCACAGTAATGATAATATATATATTAATTGAGTTAATTATACTTGATTCTTTGTTTCCCTTAAGGCATTTAATATCAATCAATGAAGATACAAAAAAATTACTAATTCTTTGTTTCCGTTAAGACATTTAATTGCACCTGATTCTTTGTAATATATACCTTCCATTAATTCAATTACGATCATCCAAAATCATGACTCTAATACCTAGGGGTGGCAAACTGACCTAAACCCGCCGGGCCAGCCCGTGTAACCCGCCAAAAAAGGCGGGCCGGACTGAAAAATCAGGACTGCCAAATAGCAAAAGCCCGCCTAACCGCACCGCTTAAATTATGGACTTTGGCGGGGCGGGGCGGGCTTCCCCGCCGGACTAAGGTTTTTTTTAGTGAGGGAGTATTTTTGCAATTTTTTCGCCAAAACCTAACTTCTCCCAACCTAACTTACAAGAGTATGAAGATAAAAATTGAGTGTTTTGAATTATGTTTATATTATTTTTGAGATAATATTTATAATTATGTTTTGGATTATGTTTATTTTGCTTTGGAGAGAATATTTATACTTATGTTTTGAATGAAAATTTGGTTTATAATTATATTTATTAGATATTTATAATTACAAAGACTTTAATGTTTGTAAATATAAAAAATATAATTTTTATGCCATTAGAAATTATAAATTTATTAATATGGTTGTGAAATTATATATATTACTTAGTAGTTAATAGTAAAAAAAAAGAGGAGTTTTGGTGGGCTTAGCCCGTCAGCCCGCAGTTAGGCGGGGCGGGCTAGGATTCTAGGACCGCCTCACTAGGCGGGGCGAGACGGGCCAACCCGCCAAAAGGCGGGCTTCTGGCGGGGTGGGGCGGGGCGGGCTTCTCCGCTTGCCACCCCTACTAATACCATTGCAAGCAGAATAGTGTATAAATCAAGGAATTTTACAAGGAGTCACGTTTATCATTGCAAATAGTATGGCATTTGAATTCGATCTTAATACGGTACTTATGGGCTATGATAGAAGGTGCTGATGAAGAATTTGAACAACAGACGGATTCACTCGACGAGGTTGTTGTCAGTCAACCAATTTTTAAGAATATGAAATACTACGCTAGTTTTGATAAGGTATGATAATAAACTGATTTAATTTTTTTTTGTACTTTTATGTGCATTTATAATTATATTGTACTAACTAAGTTCATACACGTAACATTTATACGTTCATATACATAACATCCATAATTACATACAAATAACATCTAAAATTTAAATTCATGTTTATTAGATATTACATCCATACACATTATTTTTTAGTTATTGCATAAGTAACTATAAAGTTAACACAGATGTTTTTAAATTTTATCATAATTAAATTTAAAAAATATCAAATTCTTAAATTAATTTATTCAATTGATAAATTTACTCATAACATCCAAAAATTCATACACATAACATCTATAATTTTATTTTAATAACATCCATATAATTTGTACTCATAATATTCATAATTTTATACCTATGATGTCTATAATTAATAAATTTTTATAATTAATATTATCAAATTTTAAATTATACGTCTTATTGTATTTTTTAAATTATCTCATATGTGCACTAATAGATAATAATTTTAATTATTTTAATATTTTTATTTAATATTCATATGTATGCTTATTTATTGATTTTAATACGACGAGTTAGTAATTATTTTTAAAATATTTTTTTAATTTTTGTTTTTATTTTATATTTTATTTTTTATTTTTTAATAGTCTATATGTAAAATATAAGTTGTATAGTAGAAGTTATTAAAAATTTTTAATTTAATTTTCCTAATTTTTGCAGAGAATTATTGCATTATAATGGATAATAATGTGATTGAGAGATGTTAGAGATTTGATTTGAGAGAAATTGAAATTAATTTTAAAAAGAACATTAATAACGCCAAACATGCAGTAAAATAGTAAATGATAAAAAAGATAAATGATAAAAAAATATATCTCACTTACTTATAAAAAAAATAAAATATTTTATATAACATTTTTATATTATAATTATTCTTTTGCTACCTAGCATCACCCTTGTATAACTAGTCTTTACATTAAAGAATTCTCATCAATTTTTCATACTATGTGTTGACACATACCAAACATTATGTCACACATTCATATTTGGGATGACGTTTTCATTCCAACACTTGTTGTATGTAGTTTTGTTCAATTTATTTGTATTTTCTTTATATGTTCACTTTAAAAATTTTAATTAGGTTAAGAAAATAATTAAAATATATTACTTATTAAATTAAAAGATAAATTATAAAATTATTTTTATAACAATACTTACTCTTTTTAATTATTTATAATTTTTCTCTCTCATCTATTAATTCAAAATATAACTGAATAAATGTTATAATATTATATTAATTTACTAAATAAATAATTATTTATGAAAAATGAAATTTCAAAACCTTGTCAAATAAGCTATATAGAGTCATTGAGTGCTAATAAATAGGACTTCTCCAACTTCTGAATTTCTACCCAATTCTTGAGTATATAACAAATATGCCAATTGTTAAAAAGTTTTAAAAAAATAGAAAATTTATCTTTTAACATAATAATAAAAGAAATAAGTATACTTAATAATATACTAAAAAGTAAAAAATATATACATGCATGAGATGTATACAGAAATGATATATATAATATTTTTCCTATAGTCATTCTATCTGTACCCTTTCCTTATTTTTAGTAGTTTACGACACATTTGAGAAAAAAAAGTTGGTAATTTTAAGAAAAAGGCAGTAATTTTTGCAAAAACAATAATGTGATAAATTTAAATAAGATGATTTCTTTTAAAAAAAATGAAAATTATATCAAAGAACATAAAAAAATACAATAATAATAATAATACGAAAAGAATATTGTTAAAAAATAATTAAAAAATGGGGAAAAACGAAAAGAAATTAAGAGAAAGAGAAAAAGACAAGCAAATGTTAATTCCTAACATTATGATAAAATTCTTACACTATTTGACCCATGAATACACATGAATTAATTTAATGGACCAAAATTTGAGAATATGTCAATATATGATTTAGCCCCTTCAATAGTATATATGATCGTAATAAATACTATATATCCAACTTAGCTTGATTCCTTTACCGTACGGCATTGGAAATACTGTAAATCTAATAAGCATCACAAATTGCAAACTAAGTCTTGATTTAGTAAATTTTTTAAGAATAGTTTATAAAAGTTATTTTTTTAAAAGTTGTTATATTTATATTTGGTAAATTAAATTAAAAAAAGTTTTTAATAAAAATAAATAATAATAAATATATTTAGTAAAATAATTTTTAAAATTTAAAAAGATTATAATAAATATTAATATAAGAATTAAATTTAGATATTAATTAATATATGAGATTATATTAGATTTTTTAATTTTGATAAGTATAAGTTAATTTTAAAAAAAAAATTATTAAGTACTTTTAAAAACATTTCTAACTTTTAAAAACTATAAATATAAATATATAAACTTTTAATTTATCAAATACAAAATAAAATGTTCGTACTTTTAAAAAATATAAATACCTTTTTAAAAAAGTTTACGAAATTAAGTTTAAGTTATGCTGCTTTGATGCAAGTCTTATAACATATTATTAAGCGCCAACTAAGTGATTTTGATATTTAATTATAATATGTAAAACTGATATTCTTGGTTTTTCATAATGCTTTTAGTATTTAGAAGCAGCTAGCCAGCCACTAAGCATCAGCTATCTTTCATTAATAGAAAAATATAAAAAATCTATCTACACATAAATTTATTTGCTATCAATATTTTGAGATTAAATCAAATTTACAATAATAATCCAAAAAACGTGTTTTCTGTCATTGATTTTGATTTCATACACATATGTAGTCCAATTTAACTTATTACCTCTTCCAAAGTACTTGTTGTATAATTAAACTATATTTGGGAGTTAGTTTAAAAGAAGATGAAAGAAAATAATTAGTAAAAAATAAAATAGGAAAATATATAATGGAATAGTACAAAGGAAAGTCACCCTCTTATTTAAAAGTTTTTAATGCAATTGAGTGAAATAATAAAACTATGTATATATACTTTTTTCTTCGTCTATAATACTACCCCTGTATATTATGAGTGTACTACTATTTTTATGTAATTAAAACTAAAAAGAAAAAAGGGATGGAAAAAATATGGCTTCCCTCTTCCAAACTAAAATTTAGTGGTGTTATTGTAATGTAATGTCTAAAATGGTGGTTTCTATCCTTCATTGCCCTTGGAAATAATTAAGAACAAAATATTTGATTTTTTTTTAAAGAAAAAAATAATTAAATCTCTAACTTTTTAATTTGAAAAACATATAGTTCTTGAATAATTGAAAATACAAAAAATTTTATGACTTTTTAAAATACGAGACATTTAAATTTTTTAGTCAAAAATATATAAGGATAAATCAACCTTTTGAAAAGACTTAGATACCTCGCATTTTAAAAAATAAATACTATTTTTATATTTTTTAATTAATTAAGAACTTATTTATTTTTAAAATAAAAAAATTAATAACTTATTTATCATTTACTCTTGTTTTTGTCACACATATATAACACTTATTAATTGTATCTTTATGCACAGATATACTTATTTCGGTGGCAATTACGGCTAAACGTGTTAATAAACAGAGGGTAATATTAGTAGTTCACTGGTAAATGTAAAACTAGTTACCATAAGTTAAAGTACAAATGAAGTTTAATAAATAATTAAATAAAAAACATAAAAAAAGATTGTTAGGGATAAAATAATTCATATGCAAAATAACTTAAAATTTGGGGATGGACATGATATAGTATTAGATCATGTAGGACTAAAATAGTTAGAATAACAAATTAAACCAAATTTTATTGTCTAACTCTTTAAAATAAAAATGATTTTTAATATATATATATATATATATATATATATATATATATATATATATATATATATATAAGCTTGTAATTATTCACACTTCATGTTAAAAAAATTAAAGATTTTACACAATTACATCAGAGAACTTATATGTTAAAATGAAATTATCACTTATTTTTATTTAATAATTTATACCTTCTAAGATAAATGAGTCACAAGTCACAACATTAATAACCATCGTGGACTATCATAAACACACAAGCAAGAATGCTTGGCCTATAAATTCATTACTTGCAACCCTGAGCAATGTCACCGATTCATAAGAAAAAGCTATAACTTGAGTGCACAATATAAACAAAAAATATCGAAGTTATCACTTACAATAAAGTTATGGCCACCACAATCTATCTGGTTTTCTTGAACATCCTCCTATTTGCTACTCTGATTAGCAGCTCCTATTCGGACGACAAAAAACCTCGTCCTCCAACATCTAAACGACCACCACCATCTCCTTGGTATCGACCACAATCACGGCCACCGCCACCACCTCCCATAAAAAAACCTCATCCTCCAACATTCAAACGACCACCACCACCTCCCAAGAAAAAACCTCGTCCTCCAACATCCAAACGACCACCACCACCCCCGTGGTCTCGACCACGACCACGGCTACCGCCACCACCGCCTAAGAAAAAACCTCATCCTCCAACTTCCAAACGACCACCACCACCTCCTTGGTACCGATCACAACCACCACCACCACCTCCCGTGAAAAACTCACCACCACCACCACCATCTCCTGTGTCTCGACCACCACTGCCGCCACCGCCACCATCTCCTGTTGATCAACCACCACCACCACCACCACCACCACCACCACCACCACCTATTGTGTCTCAACCACCACCGCCTAGTCCAAATCCTCCTTCTTCTCCACCAAATTTTCGGCCACCACCTCCTAAAATAAACACATCTTTTCCGCCACCTTTTTCTCCAAAAGAGCCTCCTAAGAAAAGTCCCCCTTCTCCACTTTTATCTCCAATGCAGCCTCCTAAAACAAATTCTCCTTCATCTCTACCTATTTCTCCAATACTACCTCCTAAAACAAACCCTCCTTCCTCTCCACCTTTGTCTTCAGTACCACCTCCAAAAACAAATGTTTCTTCTTCACCATCTATTTCTCCAGTACAACCTCCTAATACGAACTCTTATTCTCCACCCTTGTCTCCAATGCAGCCTCCTAGGACAACCCCTTCATCTCCACCTATTTCTCCAACACTACCTCCTAAGATAAACCCTCCTTCCTCTCCACCTTTGTCTTCAGTACCACCTCCAAAATCAAATGTTTCTTCTTCACCATATATTTCTCCAGTACAACCTCCTAATACAAACTTTTCTTCTCCATCCTTGTCTCCAATGCAGCCTCCTAGGAGAACTCCTCCATCATCTCCATCGATTTCTCCAATACTACCTCCTAAGACAAATCCTCCGTCTTCTCCACCTTTGTCTCCAATACCTCCTCCAAAAACAAATCCTCCTTCTTCACCTCCTAAAGCAAATCCTCCTTCTTCTCCATCTATTTTACCAATATATTCTCCAAACACAAATTCTCCTTCTTTTTCACCCTTTTCCCCAAAGCAACCCCCTAGGGCACAACCTCCTTCATCTCCCTCAACTACTCCGACACTACCTCCTATGACAAAACCCCCTTCTTTTCCACCTTTGTCTCCTCCTATGAGACAACCTCCTTTATCTCCACCGATTTCTCCAATACCACCTCCTAAGACAAATTCCCCATCTTCTCCACCTTTGTCTCCAACGCCTCCTCCAGAAACAAATCCGCCTTCTCCACTACCTATTTCTCCAGTATATCCTCCAAACACATACCCTCCTTATTCTCCACCATTTTCTCCAAAGCACCCCCCTAGGGCACAACCACCTTCATCTCCTCCAATTATTCCAACACTTCCTCCTATGACAAACCCACCTTCTTCTTCACCTTTATCTCCTCCTAAGACACAATCTCCTTTATCTCCACCTATTTATCCAGTACCACCTCCAAAGACAAACTCCCCATCTTCTCCACCTTTGTCTCCAACGCCTCCTCCAGAAACAAATCCTCCTTTTTCACCACCTATTTCTCCAATATATCCACCGAACACATACCCTCCTTCTTCTCCACCATTTTCTCCAAATGGACACCCTAGGGCACAACCTCCTTCATCTCCTGCGATTACTCCAACACTACCTCCAATGACAAACCCCCCTTCTTCTCCACCTTTATCTCCTACTATGACACAACCTCCTTCATCTCCACTGGTTTCTCCAATACCACCTCCTAAGACAAACCCTCCATCTTTTCCACCCTTATCTCCAATGCCTCCTTCAGAAACAAATCCCCCTTCTTCGCCTCCTAAAGCAAATCCTCCTTCTTCTCCATCTATTTTACCAGTATATTCTCCAAACACAAATTCTCCTTCTTTTCCACCCTTTTCCCCAAAGCAACCCCCTAGGGCACAACCTCCTTCATCTCCTTCAACTACTCCGACACTGCCTCCTATGACAAAACCTCCTTCTTTTCCACCTTTGTCTCCTCCTATGAGACAACCTCCTTTATCTCCACCGATTTCTCCAATACCACCTCCTAAGACAAATTCCCCATCTTCTCCACCTTTGTCTCCAACGCCTCTTCCAGAAACAAATCCGCCTTCTCCACTACCTGTTTCTCCAGTATATCCTCCGAACACATACCCTCCTTATTCTCCACCATTTTCTCCAAAGCACCCCCCTAGGGCACAACCACCTTCATCTCCTCCAATTATTCTGGCACTACCTCCTATGACAAAGCCTCCTTCTTCTCCACCTTTATCTCCTCCTAAGACACAACCTCCTTCATCTCCACCTATTTATCCAGTACCACCTCCTAAGACAAATCCCCCATCTTCTCCACCTTTGTCTCCAACGCCTCTTCCAGAAACAAATCCGCCTTCTCCACTACCTATTTCTCCAGTATATCCTCCGAATACATACCCTCCTTATTCTCCACCATTTTCTCCAAAGCACCCCCCTAGGGCACAACCACCTTCATCTCCTCCAATTATTCCGGCACTACCTCCTATAACAAAGCCTCCTTCTTCTCCACCTTTATCTCCTCCTAAGACACAACCTCCTTCATCTCCACCTATTTATCCAGTACCACCTCCTAAGACAAACCCCCCATCTTCTCCACTTTTGTCTCCAACGCCTCCTCCAGAAATAAATCCTCCTTTTTCACCACTTATTTCTCCAATATATCCACCGAACACAAACCCTCATTCCTTTCCACCATTTTCTCCAAAGGAACCCCCTAGGGCACAACCTCCTTCATCTCCCGCGATTACTCCGACACTACCTCCTATGACAAACCCCCCTTCTTCTCCACCTTTGTCTCCTCCTATGACACAACCTCCTTCATCTCTACCGATTTCTCCAATACTACCTCCTAAGACAAACCCTCCATCTTCTCCATCCTTGTCTCCTATGCCTCCTCCAGAAACTAATCCTCCTTCTTCACCTCCTAAAGTAAATCCTTCTTCTTCACCATCTATTTCTCCAGTATATCCTCCTATCACAAACCCTCCTTCTTCTCCACCCTTTTCTCCAAAGCAACCCCCTAGGGCACAACCTCCTTCATCTCCTCTGATTACTCCGATATTACCTCCTATGATAAACCCTTCTTCTTCTCCACTTTTGTCTCCTCCTAAGACACAACCTCCTTCATCTCCACCGATTTCTCCAATATTACCACCTAAGACAAATCCTCCTTCTTCTCCACCTTTGTCTCCAACACTACCTCCAAAAATAAATCCTCCTTCTTCACCTCCTAAAGTAACTCATCTTCCTCCTTTACTACCACCTCCGATTGTAACTCCTCCTCCTCCACCATCTCCGATTGTAACTCTTCCTCCTCCTCCACCTCCGATTGTAACTCCTTCTTCTCCTCCTCTATCTCCTCTACTACCGCCACTTGTTACTTCTCCTCCTCCACCATCTCCAGTTTTAACTCAACCTACACCACCTCCGATTGTAATTATTTCTCCTCCTCTACCACCACCTCCTCATTTGACTCCACCTCTTCTGTCGCCTCCAGTTTTAACTGAACCTTCACCACCTCCAATTGTAACTCCTCCTCCTCTTTCACCACCATCGCCACCTCTAATTGTAACTCCTCCTCCTTTTTCACCATCACCTCCGATTGTAATTCCTCCTCTACCACCTCCGATTGTAACTCTTCCTCCTCTACCACCTCCAGTTTTAACACCTCCTCCTCCACCACCACCATTACCTCCGATTATAACTCCTCCTCTTTTTTCACCACCACCTCCGATTGTAATTCCTCCTCTACCACCTCCAGTTTTAACACCACCACCACCACCACCGCCACCACCACCTCCTCCGATTACAATTCCTCCTCCACCACCTCCACCACCACTACCTGAGTTGTCTCCACCTCCTCCACCACCACCTCGAATCGAATCTCCTCCGCCACCACCTAAAACTTGTTCCATAAATACCTTTAAGTTAAGCATTTGTTCGAAGTTGGTGAATCCTTATAGGAAATATGCATTTTCGAATCAGATCATTTCTCGCTTATGTTGCAGCCAATTTCACGGACTTGATAATTATGAGGCAGCTCTTTGCCTTTGCAAGTCGATTAAAAGCAAGATGTTAGGCATACCTTTTGTTGATACCCAGCTTTATCTAAAAATGGTGATGAGAACCTGTGGACGTAAGGTGCCTCAAAACTTCCGATGCACACATTATTATTAATTATCATAAATTAAACAACATGGATACAATGTACATGCCATCATGCATGCATACATATTAACTATGTCTAAGTTTTAATTTTATATATATATGATGAATGCGTAGTAGTCTTGGACACAGTAACACATATGTGATCATGCATTGTATAATGCTGAAGGAGACTTTTACATATATTACCAATAAAGGTTTTGGATAATAATCCAAATTATATATGGTTGTGTTGGATGTGTGGGAGACTACTCTTACCATATTTCTACATTTACGTCTTTGTTTGTGTGATGAATAAAGTTTCCTACTCTTTCAAAAGTGAGTTTATTGAATTCTTTTTCTCCATTTGTGTTGGAAGTTGTAATCTTTTTCTTCTCAACAATTTTTGTTTCTCTTCAAATATTGATCGATACTACATACGTATAAGAACTACAATACATTTAATTGAACAAATCGACCTTCGAAAATGAATAAGCAATAATTCACTACAATATTTTTCGTCTGAGACAACACTTTTGGATCTGAAGTAACGCTTTAGGAGGGCCTTGCAGATGTAGCCGATGCATTAGGTCAAAGCAACACATTTTTGCTTCAAAAGCAATGATTTTGAAAGCAACTCTTTAAAAGTGTTGTCTATTCTTAAACAAAGACAACACTTTTGGTCAGACTCTAATGCAACACTTACTAAGCGTTCTCTTTTTTATTAATTTTTCAACTAGTGAAAGCGTTGCCTATTCTATTAGTATAGCAACCCTAGGTAGCGTTGCATATTGCGCTTAACTATGGCATCACTTTAGAAGCATTGCCATTTCTATTATTACTAAGGCATCAATACAGAGGCATTGACTCTTCTATTATTATTATTATTATAGAAAATATTTTTAAAACAATTGCTTTTTCTTGTGATAGTACTAGGTACATTTTGCCAATATTCTTGTATTAGAGCGAAGTACTAGGATACATCAGAGGCCAAAACAACAATAAAAGAAAGCGCTTAATATTACAATAACTTTTACACAGAGCACAGTTATAGAACAATGAAGATTCTTAATTAACTACCTACTTTTTCTTACATTTGCAAAAAAAAATGATCAAATAACTAGAAAACTAGTTACAGAACAAAATTTCTTTGTTAATGAAGCACTCAATATACTGAAAACTATCAAGTTAAAATCTTCAAAGCTAGCTGTATATATGCCACCAAATCCCGATAAAATATTATCACATATAAGCAACTATGAACAAATTAAAGGTAATCAACTAACGTAATTTATAATTACCACAATGACATCAGCTTAGCGAACTCAATATAACTCTAGTTTTGCCTCGTCAGTCATTCTTTTAACGCTGTTGATCTTTTTCCTCTCTATCAAAATATTTTCAACCTAAGCTACCAAAGCACTATGTACAGCAACAGCATTTTTAGCCATAGATTCTGCTTTAATGGGTGCAAACTCTTCACTAACTACGTCAGAAGCATCTCCAGTAGCTAGGGCAACAGCCGCTTGGACATTGGTTACTGGTTTCTCTGGCTGGAACAATCGTGTATAACCTTGAATACACCCACCCCGCCCCCAAAAATGAAAAACGAATGAAAATTGGAAACCAAAAGTAATTAAAAAACAACTAAAGATGGGGGGAAGTAACAAGTAGGAAAAATCAAATTTAGTTTGAAATATGACATACCAAATGCAAGAGCTATTATACCCAGTTCACCAGAAAAGAGGTCAGCTACTAGTGCAGGACGAGCATTAGGGTGTATCTTTTCAGTGTCGATAAACCCAAAAACTTTGTACAGTCTCTGCACATCAATTATTCAGTTTGATGAACGCAAATAGAACAGTTCAATGTAACTTGAATCAAGAATATAGTTGAGTATATCAAAGAAATAAGTTAAGAAACCTTTTTATCAACTTCAGGAAGCTATCTTTTCTCCATGGCTATTTTTTAACTAACAAGATCTTGGCGTGATGAAGGGTTGTAGAAATGAATGTAGGAGAGAAGGGAGATCATCATTATATCCAATGCTATAGCAAATTCCAGACAGAGGGCAAGAAATAAGATGAATATTGCAAGTCTTAAAAGAATATATATATATATATATATATATATATTGGGGTATTGCAATAACTCTGATTTTGGAATGGTAATGCATTACCAAAGATAGATAGGTAGCCATAAATGCATACCTTTCAGAAGAGAAGTAAAATTGGCCACTGTTTTCATCTGTAGACAACTGTATATCACGTCTTGAAATCTTGCTTTCAATAAGTCCAGCTTCTGCGAAACCTGTGACATCAATATTGTTTAGACATGATACTCTTATACAAATAGGTGAGTTGTTAAATATATGTATTAAAATTTCCTATTCTAATCTTGAATAGAAGAAAAATCAGGGTCTTTTGGGGTGATATCATCAAAAGAACAATATACATAAAAAAATGCAAAAGAATAACATACACATATAAAAGCAAATAAGTATGAGATAGAAATATCTTGCGAGGTCATGACGTAACAATTTGCTATATACGCCAAAGATCCGTAAATATTGTTTATCAATATCCTTCAAGAGAAAAATAAAAATCAAACACCAATTTTAATAATTAACCATTTAAAATCCAATAAAAACTATTTAAGAGCACAAATCAAAGCATTAGAAAGAAAATGAAGAAGTTTTTAATTAGTATGGCGTAGTTACTTCAAGTACAAGCACGGATCCAAGTGACAACTAACTCTTTTCTGAAAATAAAGGAGCTTTTAGAATTTTTGTGAGAAGGACAGAATTTGATAATAGTATTAATTATTATACTATTAGATATATGACATATGTATATACTCACATCATTCCTTAATTATGAACACATGAAACTTGCTACAGATATATATTTTATTGGGAAATATAACAAGAACGAATGGGCTAATTAATTAATAAGAATAATATATAATTAATTTCAAAGCGATCAAAATTCATCATGCATGTAGCATCATATTAACAATAAATCCCCAAAAGAACTAAAGAAATTCACGGTACTTAAAATATGTACTCTGTTTTATACATTTCTAAAACATCATCTCCTTTAATAGTCAAACATGATCTCTATTAAAGATCTACCATATCTACAAGTTTAGCAGCATCGTATATATGATATACACATTGTGTTCAAATTTCACTTAGTCCTCGTTTCAGTATAGATCCTCAGCTATTCATTTCACAGTAGCTTAGTAGAAAATGGATTATTATATATGGATTGTTAACTCTCCAATACAAAACTTTTTCAGAAACATTCAGAGAAACTCAAAATTTTCATCTTCTATTTTTTTTTTCTTTGCCTGGATTTAGTCACTACCACTATGCTTGAAAGTTGAAACATTTCAAAATAAATAAATAGCATTAATGACAATTATGATAACTAATAAATAAGAGTAATTACTAAAACAAGAAGCATATTGTTAGTGACATAACAAAGTAAAACAGATTTCATTAGTAGTATGGATCGCATAGAAGCACACACCTTGTTGAAGAAACACATCTCTTCTGCTACCATTTTTGTTCTTCTACAAACAAACCAGCATGAATTTCATAACTACCATTGTCTATAAATTTTATGTATAGAAAAACAGAGAAGGTCAGAGAGCTGAAGGTGGGAGAAAGGCTTGTACCAAGAGTAAAAGACTTGTGAAAGAAAATACAAAAGTACAAGATCAGTAAAAAAATTAGAAGTGGTCCTTCCATTATTTTTCTCAAATAAGTTCAAACTCACTATAACAAGTCATCAAAATCTTCTACTCCATCATATAATCATAATCATCAGTACCTGTGGAACATAAAGAAAGCATCACGAGCTTTGAGGATGAGACAGAGTCATCATTGCAAATAGCAACAACAACAGTATCACCAGTATTAGAATTATGGATCAAATCACCAAAGAACACTAAAACAAAAAAAGGGAAAGGAAAGAGGCAGCATCATACCGACTGTGATGGCAGTATAGATGAACACAAAAAGAGAGGAACATGATTTTTGTCGTCTCCGGGCTACTTTTTCAGCCCCTTATCCAACGTCTCCCATTCCATCCACCAAGGTTTTCGCAATTCCATGGCCTTAGCAATGATGTCGATTGTGAAGCTGGTGCTGCCTTCGAGCTATACAACGACGACGGTAATGGAAGCGATTTACAGCCTCTGCTGCTGGCTATTGCAGAGTTTCTATTAGGTTCGTGATTTTACCGACTTCTGGAACAATGAGATTAAAGTAGAACAAATTTAAAATTAATGCACACAGCAACAAGTTTAACCAAAAATTAGGATTCAAAACATAAAGGTGCTAAAATAGAATAGAGAAAGAATTGTAGAATCATTAGTACGTGCAGAAGAATGCCAAAAACAAGAATCTCACAAAAAACGTGAGCAGTGATAATCGAACAGTGACCGTGAGTGATGAACATGAGCAGAGAGGATCAAAGCTCAATGAAAAAGGAGTAAAGGATCGAAGCTCAAAAAGAAAAGGAGTAGAGGATCGAAGCTCAACGAGCAGCTATCGAAGCTCATTCACGAGCGGAGAAGATCGAAGCTCAACGATCGAAGCTCATTCATGAGCAGATATTGAAATCAAAGCTCATTCGCTAGCAGAGATTGAGATTGAAGCTCAATAAAGGAACGTACGTCATCATCTAATGGATTGAAGAACCAGAGAGGAATAAATCATTTGGAATGGATTGGGGTTAGAGATTTTGTTAGGGTTGGGGTTTTGCTAGGAACGAGAGACTCTTCTTTCTTTTTATCCCATTTTTTCTCAGCACAATAGTTAGCCTTGCCGTTTGGGTTGTTTTGTTTTTTAAAGAAACATTAAAAATTTTAGGCAACACTTGAGAAGTGAAGTTTAAAATAAATTGAAAGACAACTCTTAAAAAGAGTAATATATTATTTTTATAATGGTTATTTTTGTATATTTAATAGAACAACACTTGATAAGTGTCTCCTAATTTATCAACAACATCACCCATGTTGTGTTGATTAAAAATTCGTTGTTATAATTTTATTTTATTGCTACTAGTATAAAGAGTTGCCTATATATATATTAGACAACCTTTTTTAAGTATTATCTTGAACATATATTGCAATAGCCAACAAATGTTGTAGTGATTCCAAAGGCATGCACGCTAGTAGACTACTAAAACTTTTGAACTTTAGGGTTACTAACATTTAATAGTCAAATTAAATTAATTTATATATGTACCTCTGCTACTACGTAATAAGAAAATATATTTACTTTAACAAGTTGATTTTCTAATATCCATCTAATGGTGATGGATATTTAATACCAAACATTTGCATGCATGCCACGAGATTGAAACAGGTGATGAACGGACACTACCATAAATTCGAGTTGAGACAACTTTTTAAAAACGTTCTCTATAATAAAGAAAAGTGTTGTCTTTAATCAAACGCAATATTTTCTGACAAAACGTAACACTTTTTAGGAGTTGGCTATACAACCATTACCTTTGGTCTAAGGCAATGCTTTTGTATATCAAGAGAACTTTTTTTATGAGTTGGCTATATAACAGTTACCTCTTCACGTAAGGGTTGCTTAGAGGACCCAAACCCAATGCAACACTTTTTACAAGTTATATTTTCTAATACATAAAGCAACACTTGTCCCGATTTTTTTAAGTTGCCTTTTCATATACCTAAAGTAACACATGTATAAGTTTTTTCTGGTTATTTTTTCATAAACCTAAAGCAACGCTTGTCCAGGTTTTTTTTTAAGTTGCCTTTTCATATACATAAAATAACACTTGTATAAATTTTTTCTGGCTGTTTTTCATATACCTAAAGCAATACTTATCTAAATTTATTTGTACTTGTCTTTTTTTAATATCTAAAGCAACACCTTATTGAATTTTTCTTAGGTTCTTTTTTTTATATCTAAAGTAATATCTTTTTTTCTTTATTTGTTATATTTATATGACATTTGAAGGATATATAGCACACACTAACAATATTTAAATATTTAAATTTAATTTAATCAATATAGGGAGAATAAGCTAATAATATATATTGCACGTATATAGAAAGGTGTGCCAATTAACATATTTGCTAAGTTACCATGTCAAATAAATAATAAACATAAGTAAACAAAATACATGTTTTTTTCTTATGATGAACTTGAACAAAAAAGAAACTAGTTTTTTTTTTTTTGAAACCAAAGACTTTATGCTTTACCATTGTGCCAAGAATCGGCTTTATCTCTTCAGAAAATTTCATCCAACCATAAGCAATACTACAAGAGACACGTCGAATAACGGCGATTTTTTTTATGGAAAAACCGCAGCAAAACGACATACCAGTGGTTCCAGAAGCATTGTAGTTTAGGAGGGTGGAGATTTGATTTTGCGGAGGTTCTAAAAAACCACTGGCACAACTGCAACAAATTAGATAATTAATGTTGCGGCGGTTGCAGAACCGCCGCTGTTTCAATAAGTGGATTTAAAAAAATTGCAGCAATTTTAAAACCGCCGCAAATTTATGTGATTTTTTAAAAAATGCGACGGTTTAAAACCATCGAAATTTCATACACGAGTATTTTTTAAAAAAAAAAGACTAATTATAAGTGACATTATTTGAAAAGGGTGTAGATTCTAATTGCAAAAACTTTTCAAGAGCCATTTTTTTTGTAAATAAAAAATACATAATCAATTAAATGTAGAACACTAGCTGCCAACACATATAAAGTAAATGTAAATGGCTTGCCAGCATAACCTTCCCTTTAGGTTCTTTAAGAACAAATTCAACAGACAAATCCTTCAGAGCAATCATGACTATAGTTATCAATGGCTCTATAATAGCTCCCTGCTAACGCACTCCTTCAATCAATCTAACAACGTCATGGAATACAAGAAAAGTCTATCTATACAAGTTGACATATAGATTAAACCAAACATTATTAGAATGATGTCTTCAGAAGTTTCAGAAGTTAGAATCTCTTAGTAATTTGACATTTTATACAGAAAATTATTAGCAAGTCGATACATCCCATTGCCTCTCCAAAAATCAAAATTGAAAAAAAAAAGAGTAATGATATACCCTTCTAATCGCCTTCCTAAATATCCTCCTCATTCCTAAATAAGGTTTAAAAAGAGAAAAACCAATATGCCAAAATTATAAAAAGCAACCACACTTTTTTAATCATGGTTACATGAACTATTCATTGGACCCTAAATGCTTGGCATATTATATCTTAAGAGTAAAGTATTGTTTTTGTCCCCAACATTTTGGGTAAATCCTATTTGTGTCCCTAACGTTTAAATCATCCTATTTGTATCCCTAACATTTGTAAAAGTGATTCAATGTTATCCTACCGTCAATTACACATCATGAGCGCTTTAGTTTGAGTTTTAAAAATCTCTTTTTGAAGTTATAATACAAATGTTTGGGATAGAATCGATGATCCACTCCAAAAAATAGCTCATCAAAAGTTGAAACTAATTCCTACAACATTTATATAATTCACTTTTCTAGGGACATAATTGAATCTAAACACAAATAGTGGGTATAATATTAAAATTGAACACATCCAAGTGAGACCTAATTGAGAATGTATACATCCAAGTGAGAATAATTGAAAAATATAATCTGATTTTTTAGTATAATTGATAGTAGGATACCATTGAATTACTTTTATAAATATTAGGGATACAAATAAGATGATTTAAACGTTAGGGACTTAAATAGGACTTATCCCAAATGTTGGGGACAAAAATGATACTTTACTCTATATCTTAAAGTTGTTAACAAAAGCTGTAACACCCTCACTATCAGAATGTCACGCTTTCGGCTGCGCTACTCTGATAGCAAGAAGTATTACGATGACTTCATATATTTAGTACTAAAATAGGAGCCTTTGACTCGAAATCGTATCACTGTTCTTTTAGAAAACCGAAAAGAGAATGCCTTTTAAATAAAACAAAACAAGCATATACATGTACAAAACTTTTTACTCAAATGACTTATACATATTATATACGTACAAACTATACAACTCCTATCCCTTTTACAAAAATTACTAGAGATAAAGGCGAGAGAAAGATAAAAACTGAGGTAATACAAATTAATGTCAAATAAACAGAAAACGAATATAACTTTTCTGAAGCTTCGTCGCCCGTATTCTGAAAAGGT
Source organism: Arachis stenosperma (assembly GCF_014773155.1). Classification (NCBI taxonomy): domain Eukaryota; kingdom Viridiplantae; phylum Streptophyta; class Magnoliopsida; order Fabales; family Fabaceae; genus Arachis; species Arachis stenosperma. Next base: position 8,827,690 of record NC_080380.1, on the reverse strand, counting down.
AAAGCTGTAGGGGGTGAGAACCTAACCACACGGTCTCACCATAGAGTTTCAGAATTGCCATAATAAGATATTTGAAGAGAAATCTATTTTTAAGCTCAATGATTATTGTTCGTCCTTTGAATCTTTTAAAAATCAATAACTAGTCATCAAAAAAACCCTTTTTGAAAATTTGGTATTTAAATATCTAGAAATCCAAAACCTTTCTTTTTTTATAAGAAAATCTTAATCAATAACCAACCACGCAATCAATCAACACAATCATTAATTCAGCACCAAAGCTCACTCTCAAAAGTAGCACACCAGGACAAACACAGGCAAAATAGACAAGGAAAGCACAGGTTTAGGTAGCAGTTACAACAAATAGTTCAGGTAGCAGTTAATAATAGTTTAACAATTAGTCAAACCAAAAAAAATTCAAACCCAAGCAAAGCATACAAATGCATATGATGCATGCCTGTCCTATGGCTAATGAGCTCATCTGTCGGTTATACAGCCAACCTGACAAGTCCGGTTTGCTAAACCATGGACTGTCCCCCTACATGCATCCCCATAAGTCTATGAAAAGCTTTTTCTCATATATATATATAAGTGCCCAATGGGGGTACCGTTCCCGAAAATTTATAAGTGCCCAATCACCCTTACGTCGTAGGGTCAACAGAGTATCGAGTCTCAACCTGGAGCAAGTGGTGGCAAGCCACTGCATCTACCCAGGAAAACTTGTGTCTCAGATAATTCAAATTCATAAGCTATATGAATAATTTATTCAACATTCATCAATATCTAAGTCATTCTCAATATCATCATCATTCGTCAATCCATATCTCATTTCCAAATTCATTTCAAGAAATCATATTTCAAAATCAATCCTCATCATCCTTCTTTCCGTTCTGTTCATCAACAATCCCAATTCAAAATATAATTATTTCTTTTCTAAATAAATCAATCTTAAAACATATAATGTTTAAAACCAAATCTTTTTAAATAATTACTTCAAACGAAACTTTCAATTTTATAAAATTTTGACAGCATCTCCTCTAAAACGCAGACTCTGCCACCCTTTTCAAGTCCCATCTAAATATTTCTCAAACACTTTCTCAACCATTTTCAAATCTCAATCATTTTCTAAAATTCAACCAGTTCTAATAACAAATTATTTTCAAATAGAACTAATTCGAATAATAAATCTTTTGCAAAGTCAAACCATCTCCAATAATAATCATTCATAAAATCAAACCAACTCGAAATCAAACCGCTTCCAAAATCAATTCATTTTTCACATCTCAAATCATTTCCAGAGCCGATTCGTTCACATTTTTAAATTAACTCCAAATCCATGAAAAAAACACCATTTCATACTATTCAACTAAATACTGTACAAACCAATTTCTCATCAATAACCGCACACCACTTAAGCAATCAGTAATCCAATTCAACAAACAACCACATCCATAAGGCAAATAAAATCACAGAAATATATTTCTCACTTCATTATCTATTTATAACAATTCTGTATATAAAATAAGTTTTACTAAAATTCCTACCTCGATTTAGTCAAAGCTTAGTAGTTAAACGCATCAATTCCTCTTTTGTTTATTTTCAATTTTACAGCAGCAGCAGCAACCTTGTTTATTTTCAGGCAATATCAGCAGCGGCATTAAGAATCGTAGCAACAACACTTTTCTGACATAAATTGGAATTTAACGCAAAATTGATATTGAGCGGAATTAAAACAAAATTAGTAATGGAATATTATGCTAAATTAAAACAGAACAAAATAATCTCACCACGAGAAACGAAGCAGCAGCGACCCGCTGAACCGATCAGGCGGCAGCTCCGGCAACTACCTCTAGTGACAGCGGCTACCAGAAGCTTCGATGGTTCAACAATAACCTTAATTTTGATGCGCAAATACCGAAACCCAAACCTACAGTACTAACATCTCAGAATCTCTAACAGATTATAACAGAACACTGATTTCAAGGGATTTCGGAAACAAAACGCTTACCAAGAAGACAGTGGTTTTGGCGGCAGTTTTCGGCAATCACACCCGCAGCAGCACAGCTTCCAACAGAACCAAATAGAGCGGCAGTAACCTTCGAGCAACTCCGGTGAACTTCATCAGCGGTGACTGTATAATCTGATGCAGACAACTTTAGTAACAACTCACGGTAGAACCAACTTAACAAAAAAAGAAAATCTGAGGCAAGATTAGAGCTTACCAAGCAGACCTAGGCTTCAGTGGCGGTTTCTGGTGGCAGCGACGGTGGCGTGGAGCTCCAGCGATGTAACAGCAAGCATAAACGGCGGCGGGCAGATCGGCAAGGGCGGCCATCCTTCCAGCAGCTGACGGCAACTGAAACGATAGTAGATCTCAACGGCGGTAGAAGCTCAGCCTGTAACACCCTACCATACAGAGTCTTATGCTTAAGTCATAATTCAGAGATGGCAAGGTATTACGACCTCTAAAATAAAAATTTAGTACGTATAGTAGTATGAATGATTGATTATAACTAGGAGCCTTTGTAAAAAAAAGGCGTAAACAAAAATCGCAACTTGAAAGCGCAACTCTCCGATCGATAACGTAACGAACAAGGATAAACCAACGCGAGATTATATATATACAAATGAGTGTCAAAAACAGGAATATCAAGACTCAAAATCCAGCTGCGAAGATAACCAATCCGAGCATAGCAATATATACATATGATAAAATAATGTAAAACCCAGTTAATTAACGACTAATTAACCCATAAATGAGAATTTCTTCTAGAAAGTCCTAAATGTGATTTTTATGGCTAAATGTGATAGAGGAGATTGAGACGAGAATTTTGGTACCAATTTTATAGAATTCGGACTAAGATTGGACCGAACGGGCCAAACCGGGCCAACCGGACCCAAAGTGGGCCCTTGGCCCAACATAACTAAACCAAAACATAGTCCCGAGAACAAAGGATCTTCGCAAATCTAGAAGTCTCCAGCATGCCTCAGCGGAAAACCTCCCGTCCTGCATCTGAAAACCATAAAATCCGCATGGGTGAGAACCAGAGGTCCCCAGCATGGTAACAGCTTCCACATATATAATACATAATAATAAAGGAAAGCTAAAGGCAATCCTAGAACTTCCCCCAGATAATATCAAAGCTTATAAACAAGCTAAACCATAAGTGGCGACTGACTAAAGATTCTTCAGTCTAACTAATACTTCCCTTTCCAATTCCTTCAGACCTCCCAACCACCAACAGGAGTATAATGTAGCAAACACAGTTATATCAAACAAGAAATATACAAATAGGAACAAATAAGGCATTTAGACAATTAGCAAGTAATATGCAATCAAATAGGCAATCTCAAACAATTCATATAGTATGCATATGATGAATGCCTGTCCCTAGTGGCTGATGATATCATCTGTCGGTTATAGAGCCAACCCGACAAGTCCTGGTAGCTAATCATTGGACTGTCCCTCTGTCGCGCATCCCCAACTCGAGTTATACTCATCATAAACTTGATCATAATCATGATCCATATCCACCACCTTCACTAGTAAATATTTACGGGGGCGAGCTCATCCGGGGCTTTCACAGTGCCCGGCAACCCTTACGACATAGGGTCAAAAGAGCTTCGAGTCTCAACCTGGAGCACGTGGTGGCTAGTCACTGCTTCCTTCCAGGGAAACTCTCATCTCCAACAGTGGAAGTGCAATATTCACAATTCATTCAACAGCATATATGCATTTATACTTAGCCATAATCATGGCTCCGCCGTAACACGGCAATAATCTAGCCATCTGGCTCACGGTTAAATCCATAACCAGCCATTAGGCTCACGGTTAAATCCATAACCAGCCATTTCATTAAAAATTACGGCCTTTCGGCCCATAGCATAACAAGCACTTCCACCGCCATCCTCCGCCTCTCACATAATCATCTTTGATCCTCATTGATCATTCCTTTTTCCCTTGCTTCACTCACAAGTTACCACATCTCCTAGCTCCTTTTCTAATTGCTAGGCATATCATAATGATTTAAGACATAAGTGGTGAGATCGGAGGCTTAGAAGTATGAGATTTGGCTTTTGAAACTCAAAAATCAACTTTGGGATGAAAACAGGGCCACGCGTACGCGCACTCCACGCGCACGCGTGGATTGCCACAAAACTCATCGACGCGTATGCGTCATGCACGCTAACGCGTGAATTGAAAAATAGTCAAGCAACGCGCACGCGTCAGCCACGCGTACGCGTGGGTGCTCTCGTGCCCCAGGCACAAAACTGGCACAATTATGGCACAACTCTCTAGAAAATAACTGGGCATTGGGTGCAGCACATCGGCGCGCCCGCGCACACCACGTGCACGCGTGGATGGCGTTTTCTGGAAGAACGGCGCGTACGCGCCAAGTGCGCCTACGCGCGAAGGGTCATTCTGCTAAAAATTTTCTAAGTTAAAAGCTGTAGAATTCACAAATTCAAACCGCAATCTTCCAACGGGCATAACTTTCTCATTTTAAATCGTTTTTCACCCGTTCTTTGAACGGCAGGGATATCCTGAATCCAATTTCATTTCTAAATAAATTTGGCACAAAAAGAAGATCCGTAGTCCAAGTTATGTCCCGTCAAAGTATGCCCAAAAACCATGTTTTTCATACAAAACCACAAAGTGCCATTTTCAAAACAAGCCATTTTCAACTCTTTTCAAAATCAATCAAAACATGCCAATTTCATCCCTTTTCTTTGAAATCAATCAAAATATATCAAATTCAACATCAAGCCTCCTCAACTCACACATTGACACTTTACCACAATTCACCGAAATCACTATCCCATCATTTTAACCCACTTCACCCAAGTGGCTCAAATTCAAACACATTGACGTATCATATACTCTTTCTCATGCCAATTTTCAACAACACCAATTCCAATAAATTATCATTGTACACAATCAATATCATACTCACCATCAACATGGTTCAACCCACAATTCAACCATAACCAATCATCAAGCATATATCACAACATGCATATTTCTCATACATCATATCATCAAGGCATCAATAATCATCATCACATATATGACCACATCATATATTTCAACCATCCAACAATATCAACAATTCAATGCCTATCTTAGGGCATCTAGCCTAAGTATTTCCTACCACATTACATATTAGATACAAGAAACCGAGACCATACCTTTGCCGATTTCCCAAGCTCAACCAGAGCACTTCCAAACCACTTTTTTCTCAAGTTCTCAAGGCCTCAATACTTCCAAGAACAGATTTTTCACCACCAAATCCCTTTTTCAAGCTTTTCAAAATCACCAATCAAGCTCCAATATTCACACATACACAACCTAAGCCACAATCATCATACCCATACACAACATCTCAATACCCAAACATCATAGAACAATAATTTACACTAGGGTTGAGAATCTTACCAAACCCAAGGTCCAAGGAGGCAAGATTAACCTTCTCCTTCAAGAGAGTTGGGTCCTATAACATCAAAGAGCCCAAAATCTCAACATTTTTGCTCATGAAACTCGAAAACAAGGCTAGAAATTCGAAGAGAAAAACGTGGCTTACCTCAAGATTAATTGTATGGGTTTTGTAGAGCTCTCCGCGGTGAACGCGTGGCCGCAAATGGTGCGGCAATCGGAGCTCTAGATCAAAAGTTATGGTGGTTTGAAGATCAAGGGAGAGATAGAACTTGAGAGAGTGTTTCTCCCCCCTCCATTGTAATTTCAGCGTGAATTTGAGTGTTGTGAGGAGAGAGAGTGTTGAAAACTAGGGTTTTGGTTTAGTTATGTTGGGTCAAGGGCCCACTTTGGGTCCGGTTGGCCCGGTTTGGCCCGTTCGGTCCAATTTTGGTCCGAATTCTATAAAATTAGTACCGAAATTCTCGTCTCAATCTTCTCTATCACATTTAGCTATAAAAATCACATTTAGGGCTTTCTAGAATAAATTCTCATTTATGGGTTAATTAGCCGTTAATTAACCGGGTTTTACACAGCCACCCACCTCCAGGAGCGACGACGGAGCAAGCGACGGCGGCTGGACGCGGCGGTGGTGGCAGAATCGGCTCCCTCTCTCTCCGCGTACTCTCCCTTTTCGTGGTTCTATTGCTCGACATCGGCTCGCGGGTGGTTCGGCAGCGACGGTTCGGTGGCGCGATCCCCTTCCAAGGTCAGACAACAACGCAACGATGGCGGTGAGGTGCGGTGCAGCGGCGGCGCAACTTCTCTGCTCCCTCAGCTCCGCGCTCTTTCTCTCCCTTTCAGATCTCCTCTCTTCTCTGTCAGCAGCGACGGCGACGGTAGTAGTGACGCCCACCGCGCCGCCTTCTCTTCTTCCCCTTCTCCTTGCTCTCTGCGGCCCCCCTTCCCTCTTCTTCTTTTCTTTCTTTTTCTTCCTTTCTTTTTTTTTTCTTTCTTTCTTCAGGTACTACGTTATGTGTTGAGTGTGTGTTGAGTGTGTGGCCATGAGTGAGAGAGGGTGCGACGTGTGTGTGTTAATGTGGGTAAACGTAGAAAATTTGGTTTAGATAAAATTAAGGTTAGGTTAGGTATTTTATTAAAATTTTAGGTGTAGTAGTATAATTTTATAAAATAAATAAAAGATAGGATAATAATTAAAAATCAAACTAAATATAAAATATCCCTCTTTAAAATAACTTTCAATTACAAATTTGTAAATTAGTTTCAATTAAATACTAACTAAATAAAAAATGGAAATAGATAAATTAATTCTCCTTCATTTATAAAATAAAGTTAAAAATATAAATATTTAAAATTAAAGCATATAAAACATTCACTATTTTTTAATTATAAAAGCTTTAAATAAAAAATAAGAGTTTACTTAACTTTTATATAAAAATCTCTAAAATAAATCTTAAATAAATATAATGCATCATAAATAATTAATTAATAACTTTTAAAAATTTAAAGGTTTTACAAAAGCATAGTCTACAGAAATCCACATCACAGTAACCAATTCCAAAGCTAAAAAAAATGAACATGACAATATCAAATAATGTAGTTAGGCTAGTCTTCAAGCCTAAAATAAAATCTTTCAAATGAAATAAGTTACTGTAAAATGCTTAAATTACTAATACTTGATAATTTTGTTAAATTCTGAAAAAATATATATTCAATTTTCAGTGACGAGTATAATAAATAGTGTTGGATGATTCTTATAATTGGAAATCACAATTTGATCCATTTTAATTATTTCATTTATTCTATTTGAAGAATGTGATGTTACATTTATTTTCACTCTTAAGTTATAGCCATTAAAATTTTATGCAGAAGATGACTCAAAAGTCAACATATATTTGGCTTTTAGGTGCATGTAAAAAATAGACTTATATGTGAAGTGGTGAATAAGTTTGTACACACAACAATACCTACAAGGAATTACAGTTTTCAATCACTGAATCAAATATTCGGTAGAATTTATTAATTCGTTATTTTCTTATCTTCTTAAGTTCTTCTTGGTATCATAAAACTAAGGTCTCGATTCCATTGTGGCTCTCGTTCCTTTCCACAAGAAAAAAAGAAAAACAAAAAAGAAATAACATTATGTTAAACGGTTTTGTTAGATAGACAATGACTTTTATAAATATTTTGAACAATCAATTTTAGAATTGACCCAATAAAGTAAAAAGATATCCCATTCCCAAATTACTTTCTAAACCTTAATATTAGAATAAACTATATGCACACCTAGTGAATTGAACATTCAGTCATTGTTAAATGTGCATGAGTAAATCGAATCAAAAGAAATAATCATCCAATTAAAAGTATTGAACAAAATCATCTGCATACCTATTGAATTGAACATCCGACATATCAATTATTATTCACATTATTTAGTATTCTCATTATTTACCTATATTTTTTCTACGTTAAAACTTAGATTGTTGAAAATTCATTCAAATATATTCATCAATTGGAGGCACGTTTCACTGTAACTTCACAAGTTCCCGAACCACGCACTATTTCACAATGCAATCACACTATATATTTAATTTGTTGCTGTGAACATTGATATATACACGTTACATTTCTCACTCAACTTTGGCATAAACAAGTTTTTCAACATTTTCGATTTTAGTTTTCAATTTTGTTGGTTAATTGAAATTTTAAATTTATTTTTTTTAAATATAAAGAATAAAAGAAAGAAAAAAAAACAAAAAATAGTGTCTAATAAGTATGATATCTAATAGGGTACGTACCAAATAGATAATTCCAAATAGACATAGAACTTCGAACCCTAACTTAACTATCTAAAACTCGAGTATTTCATGTAGGTGATACTTAGAAAATTTGGATATGTTAGGTAAGTTTACTTTTATGAGATTCTGTAAAACCATCTATTATTATTATTATTATTATTATTATTATTATTATTATTATTATTATTATTATTATTATTATTATTATTATTATTATTATTATTATTATTATTATTATTATTATTATTATTATTATTATTATTATTATCATCCTCAACTAGAACTATTTGCATTATATCTTATTGCCGACGGCCATTCCGAAATTTTATTGTAGGCGACAAAAAATTTTTTATGCAAACGATGGCCAAATTGTCGATAAAATTTGGTGTAAATTAGCGCCAATAATATTATCTATGGTTAACGATGGGATATTCGTCAGTAATAACTTTACATTTTTTTGTAATTACAATTACCATGCACGCATTATTTATTTTTTTAAATCAATTTATTATTTTAAATCACGCTTGAAAGCCAATGGTTGGGTGTCAGTTGGTAATGCGTTTAGGTTGTTTAATTTATTTTTAATTTTCTATTCAATAATATGAATTTAATTTTGATTCACAGATAATGTAAAATGTTTTGCATAGTTATACAATCACAACTGTTTTTTTATTTGAATTATTCACGCAATTATTATAATAAGTAGTTATTTTTATTAATATAGAGTTATATAATTAGATATATATATATATAACAGTTTTACATTGATAATGTATCAAAATTAAATTTCCAATAATATTACCAATTATCATGGCATCAATAACGCCAAACATATTTTATTTATACTATTTTTATTGGATTATGTTATGTTTATACTAAAATCAATTCTCAAAATTAGCTATCAATATAAAATACATATTAGAATATAAATACACATTAAAAATAAATTAAATTACTTATATATTTATACATAAATATATTAGTGTTTAATTTTAATATACAAATAATATTTTTTATTTTAATATTTAATTTGTTAACATTACTGAAAACTTATTAGATGTCAATAATGAGTTTACGTTATATTATTTATTTTTTAAAAGAACTTATTAACTTTACCAACGACTCATTTGGGTCGGTAATTTTAGTTAGAGTAACGTATTTTTTTGTCCCCAACGTTCGGGATAAATTCTAAAGTTGTCTTTAACGTTTCAATCGTCCTATTTAAATTCTTAACGTTTTAAAATTGACTCAATGTTGTCATGTCGTTAGGTATCCATTAACAGAATTGACAACGGAATAAAATTGAGACGATTTTGAAACGTTAGAGACTTAAATAGGACGAAAACGTTGGGGACAAAAATGATACATAGAAATAAATTTTAATTTTATCCTTTAATAATATCAATTTTTTACCGTACATGGTATTCAATTATTTTTTAATCACATCTAAGTAAATTACACTTAGTCACATTACTTTCATTCTAAATAAATTTATTTTTTTATAATTTTACACTTAAAGATTTTACAATAATTTATTCTAAATAATTTTACCAATGGCTTAATATTTAATGAAATACATCGTTTTTTTACAATGGCCAAGGATGCTTCATTCACAAGTGGGTCGTTGCATACGAGTATCAATTCTCTCAATTTTTTTAATTATTTAATAAAATATGATATTTAACTATTTAATATCTTTTTATATGTATTTTTTTTTAATCTCACTTAAAAAATAATATACAATAAAAAATTATATTTTATCAAACAATTAAAAAAATTGAGATAATTCATTCTCCATACTAACAACTCTGATCCACTACATATATATATGCTGCTATGTTAAATATGGTGTTTTAATTTTTATAATTCTTGCGTTTATTTACATATTAATAATCTCTTTATCTTAAAAACGCTTTGTTAAATAAACTCTTCGAACTCTTTGAGTATGATTTTTGATAAATTTTTTTGTTATATCAGTGTTATCTTAATATAGTAGGTTTAAATTTTAAAAAAATGAAATTCAATATTACCAGGGAGGGACTAGGCAATGGATAAAATTTAAATATTAAATTTACTTTTTAATTATTACAAACGACTTTGGCGTTAATAATAATAAAAATAAATTTTTTATTATTTACCAATGGCAATGATATCACTAATAAAAAAAAATAAAATCATTCAAGAAATCGTTTTACTGACAATGAGCCATATAGGTAAAATCAATAAAAAATTATCAACAACTGGACATAAATGACATACATTTATCAATGTTCTGGCTGTTGGAAAAATAGAATACCAACGCATGTGGTTGGTAATTACGAATTTTTTGATAGCGTAAAGTTCAAATTTTTTAGCCAATATCAACTCATTTTTTTTAAATTATTTGTTTACTTAAATTTTAAATTATAAATTTTGAATTTTAAATTTTAAATCATAACTTAATTAAACCATAAACCCTCTAATAAAAAAGAAAATTAAAAATATTTTTATGATAAAAAAAAATGAGTAATGATAATTAATTAAAAAATTGTTTTTCATACTTATTATTTTTTCTTTTCTTTAACTACAAATCTAGGATTTGAGTTTGTTGGAAAGAGAAATTTTTTCATATGGGGATATCCTTACCTTTTTCGTAAAACCTTATTAGTCTAGTCTAATCGTATTTGAGGTTAAAAAAGGGTAATTTTTACTTAGATTTTAGGTTTTTTGGTGGGGTTTTCTTAAATTTTAGTTAACAATACATAAATGAGTCGGTATTTAATTAATTAGTTAATTAAGTTTGAATATTCAGTTCTACTGCTGTAGATGTACTCATGAATCATAAGGGAGGCTATAGGTGGGAATGCCTTTCTTGCATAAAGTTAATGAAAGCACTAATTAATGATTTATTTTAGTGGAAAAAATTATACACTGTGCCTAACATATATATACATATACCAATAAAGTACAAATATCATAAAGTATTTGGAGAATACTTATTAGCTTAATTAGGACTTAGATTTGATTTAAGTGCATGATCCATTAATTATGTACATATGTATGCACTTATATCCAACTTAACGCAAGTTTATCCAAGTATCCAATCCTAGCTAAATCTAATGGCCATGTATGTCAATTGTAAAGTTGTGATGTGATGATAGGATAATAAACAAGGAACCTTAATTATTAGGGCCGCACACGGATTAGATCAAATCGGATACGATATTCGCATTTTTTAAATTAGATTCAATCTGATCCGATTCACAAGTGTGGATCGGGTCGAATCGGATATAAGGTATATTCGGATGATTTAAAAAAATATATATTTTAAGGTTTTTTTAACTCTAAAAAAATCTATTTTTTCACTTATTTGCCTATTTATTTATTCTTAAAATATTATCAATAAAAATTTTCTTGAATAATAAAAGAAAAATAATAACACATACAAGATCTAAGTTTAATTATTCTAAGTTAAAGTACAACATAAAAAATTAAAAACAAAGATATCATAAAATTTATAAAACAACACACTAAAATTCATATCACATTAAGGTTTACTTTCTTAAACTATGCTATTTATATGAGACGTGCAGATATGCGAATCTGCATATCGGATCCGCAGATATCACTGTCAAATCCGCAATCCGATCTTATCATAGTGTGGATTGGATTTAATCTGATCCGATGGCTCTGCGGATTGATTAATATCCGTAAAATTCGGATCAGATGCAGTTAACTACTGCGAATATGCGGATATTATCCGATTCATGTGCAACCTTATTAATTATATAGTATGTGTTCAATTCGGGATAAAAATGAGGTTAATATTTTTATGAATGAATTTCATGTAGTCTTATATATACAATTTTGTTTATAAAATCTTTTACATTATTTTTTATTTCCAAGTAAATAATTCAGCATAAAAATGAAATTTAGAAAATGTGAAAAGATAAAAATGAGACGCAGAAACAACTTTTCGCTCTGCTAGTAGCTCTCCTCTTGTACTATATGTTTTGATCATATAGCACTTGTAAATTCTATCATATATGTTTATTAGAATGCTACCTTGCCTATATGTGTATTAGATTACTAGAAATGCTATTTGACAAGTAATATTTATTTTTTTATTAATATTCAGTTAATAAAAATATTTGTATATTAAATTTTAAATTCTAACATATATTATGAAAATAAAATAATAGTTCAAAGTATTGGCTAAAATAAAATTAAATATATTGGTCTCCTAATATTTTTTATGAATTATTAGATTAATTATATTAGATGTATATATATTAAAATCAGTAGTCACTAATATAAAATATATGTCAAAATATAACACAAAATATATAATGACATATTTTGATAAATAATTTTAATATAAATAATATTTTCATTATTAGATATACCATGTGCATAATTAAACTAAAATTTTTTAAATTATTTTATTTATTTTAAATTCTAAATTCTACATAATAATAACCCTTAACTCTAGGTTATAAATTATGAACCCTAAAAAAATTTAGCTAATATTAACTAACTAAAATTTGGTTTCGTCCATTTTCTTTTAAACTTAGTCCATTAAAACAACTTTCAACTATTTCAGAGATGATAAGTAGTGTTTAATAATTTTAAAATATCAGAGTACATATATTATTTAAAATGTTTATTTCATTATATAAAAAGATTTAATTAAAGAGTTAATTTTTTACCCATGTTAACCAATTTTTTTAATTATGTATTTTGGTCTTAATTTTAAATTCTAAATCTTAAATTAAAAAAAAAGTTAAAAAATAATTTTACAATAAAAAATTTAGTTAATATAACTAGTTTGCTATACTTATACTTAAAATTGAAAGCTTAGAGTTAGGGTTTAATTTAAATACATGATTAATTAAGAAAGAAAGGGCGCACACAGCATGCACAAATGGTTGGGCTATAAATAGAGTTGCAATGAGGAATCCATCAGAATAGAAATCAAATAATAATATATAATTAATTAAATGGGTTCCAAGAAGGCTGCTATGGCATCAACCGCCGCTCTTCTCCTCTCCCTCAACCTCCTCTTTTCCACCATGGTTACCTCCCAACAAGAACCACCGCCTCCCATGGCAACTCCTCCTCCACCACCACCCTCTACTTGTACCATCGACACCACCAATTTAGTTGGTTGTGTGACCCAGCTATTGATGAACACCACTACAGTGCTTGGTGAGGCCTCCCCAATCAGCGACGGCTGCTGCAACGGCGTCCGCAACCTCGTCCGCTCTGTTGGCGAAAGGGAGGCAGCTCTTTGCCTTCTCATCGACATTCAACCATTTGTTGCACTCAACCTAACTTTACTTACAGCCGTTGTAGACAACACACTCAGCGTCTGCGGCAATGCCCCTCTCTAGGGATTATTCCAATGCCTAAACTAATTAATTAATTATGAGAAATTGAGCAAAACATGGATATAATATTAATAATGTGCATGCTGAATGTATGCATATGTATTTATATTATGGTGAAAATTCATGTACAGCCAACTTTACGTAAAGTTGATAGTTGACCGTCGTTAAATGAAAATTGAGTTAAATTACTCAAATCATTTAACAGTTCTCATCGACTTCACGTGAATTTAACTGCATCTGAATTTTTATCTTTTCCTATATGTTTTAGCTTAATTCTAGTAATTAATTAATATTATATCATGATGTGTTGTCTTCTGCATATATATATAGTCTTGGACGTAGTAATCTCCTAATATATATGCGCATGCATATATATTTATAACTTATCTATAGTAGTATGCCAAAGGAGACTACATATTACCAATAAACGTCCACATGAATTATGATTTATGAAGAATTATAATAAAATAATACAGCTTTATATCTGTGTGTGTGCGCTTTGAATGTGTATGGAGTTGTGTTTGATGGTGTTCTTTTTTTTTATCCCTATAATAAGTTGTAATCCCTTATATTTTTCTCTCTCTGAAAATTGATTTACAAAGTTTATATTCCTAGACATATAACAACAACCATGCATTTTATTTTATTTTTTTCCATTAACAAAAGGGTAACACTAAATATACATCAACTATTTTAAAGGGACGGTAGTGTGTAAAGGTTGGCTTGAGGTTGTTATTAGTATTACTGCTGTTAGTTATAGCAGTAGAGTAAATAAGTAACTTCTATTATTTTAGGCAAGGTTTGGTTAGTTAGTATGGCAGTATGTAAGTTTAGCTGATAGGGTTAGGTATAAACTTAAATTAGCCACCAAATAAAACTAGTTATTAATAAAAAATATATATTAAAATATAAAATAAACATTAAAAATAAATTAATACTAGTGACTAATTTAATATATAAATAATATTTTTGCTTCAATAATATTCATGCATTCCAAAACTCCTTAGCCTTGTTTTTTCTATTATTCTTTCATATATGATATCGGAATTTATTTGCTCTAATATTCTTGGGCGATTTGGGTCATCTTGTAAATGTTTGCACTCCAAATCATTATTTCAGAGCGTAAAAAAAGTGTATTACAAATTTTACTTTTCTCAAAAATAAGCTCTATAGAGCTAGCTTTTTGGTGCAACAACCTGAGGGTTTTATTGATTATAATGCTGGCCTGGTATGTAAATTGCATAAAACGATAAATGGTTTAAGGCAAGAACCGAGAGCTTGGTTTCAAACTTCGATCACTACCACATTAAAGAGGTTTGGTTTTCAAAATAATATTCATTTTGATGTCTTCCTATTTGCTAGACGTACCAACTCTTCTATTTTATATCTTTTAGCTTATCTAGATGACATTATTCTTGCTGGCAATAGTAGTGCAGAAATTGATTTGTTAATTAAACATCTTAATATAATGTATTTCCTTTGAAAGACTTGCACACTTTCAATTATTTTCTTGGTTTGGCTGAACAATGACAGTGTCATGCCGAATCAATAGAATTATGCGATGAATTGTTAAAGAAATTGGGCATGCTATCCACCAATCCGATGCCTACATACACACTCATCATGCATGAAAAAATTGTTGATATTTTGACAAAACCTATCAATAAAGATGTTGCAAAAATGCAGAGACAAACTTAGGATGTGATTAAATTTTAACTGTACATAGTGATTCAATATTATATAGTCGAAATAAAATACAGCTCACATACAGTTAATTAATTGAATAAATTAAAATTATACTGGTCACTTCTAGAACTAACGTACTCTGACTTTAGAAGGGACCTTGATATAGGTCAGTCACACGTTGTCGTGCATAGACCTGATGATCTCCGTAATTTTCTGCGTGCAAGCATTATTGTTTGGGGTGAATTTATCGATGAAAAAACTTAAATTAGCAAACACATATAATCTTAACAATTTCAAAATAGATTGCGGATTGAAAGTTTTAAAATAGACGAGTATTCACGCTTGTTTGCCATCCTACCAAATCCTTATCCAGATCACGGACAGTGGTGGGAGCATCCTCTTGGGGGGCACTAGAGGAATCAACCACTACGATGTTTGTTGCTGATGGATCTATCTGTAGGGATGTAATAGTAGGAGGCATGCAGTTCAGGTTTAGAACTATGATGAACTGCTAGTTCGCTGAAGTCGCCTGTGACGTCACAGGGATCAAATAAGTAGTTGGGCTAGAGGGCGATAACTGGGCAGTCCTTGGGAATTCGGTGGAACTCCGCCCTCGGCCACGACCACGTGACCTATTCGATCTAATTCTGCTACCTGTCATCATGTCTGCAAAATGAATATATTACTAACACTAATGGAAACACAATTAATTTCACCAACCCTAAACATATATAATTTTAATTTTTCAATTTCACTCAAAATCTTATAAAAATTTCGACAGAATCTCACCTAAAATTCAAATTTTTTCACCCTTCAAGGGGTCCATCTAAACGCAAATATCTATCCATCCACCAAAAAGCTTCAATCATTTACTAAACTTTCAGATCATTCTAACAATTTTTCAAAGCAGTCTAATTTTACAAAGTATTCAAACTTTCAAAACATTCTAACTTTATTCTATTTTATTTTTTGGCCAAAGTATTCTAACTTTGTTAACAATTTTTTAAAATATTCTAACTTTTAAAGCATTCTAAGTTTTTAAACCATTCTAACAATCCAAAAGAATTTGAAATGCAAAATAAAAAAAGCATAAAATAACATGATGAAACATCACTACCAATACATAAGACAAAACACTACAATTAATCAGCATAAACCAACAATACCAACAAAAATATGAATCAGCAAAATAAGCATTAAAATAGTAATTTTCTAACAAAATAATAGTAACCAACAAATCATCAAAACAGTCAAGCATTGCTCAAATAAATTTAGTAACAATTTCTCAGCGAAATAAATAGTAAAACACATAGTGAATAATTTAGACCAATTCAAATAATCCTAGCAACAAGAATCGACAATCCCAGAAAATAATTCCAAACACATTGAATAGATATCAGAACCTATCAATCTAACTAAATTATCCTAACCTAACCACTTAAAATCAACTACAATGAAAATTAATCTACCTAAATTAATTACTAAAAATCAACTGACTAAATAAAATTAAGATTAACTAAGCAGAAATTAAACAGCGTAAAAAGCAGATTCAATCAAAATTCCAAACCACTTAAAATCAACTAAAATAGAAATTAATCTACCTAAACTAATTACTAAAAATCAACTAACTAAATAAAATTAAGATTGACTAAGTAGAAATTAAACAGAATGAAAAACAGATTCAATGAAAACCTGAAAATTTGGAATGCAAAGCAATTAAAAGAGAAAAGAGAGAAGTGGATGGTTCGAGCAGTGGCATCGGCGCTCTAACCAATGGCGGCAGGGCAGCATCGGCGGAAATAAAGAAGAGAGAGTGGGGGCATTTTGCGCAGCTGCGGCGCCCTTTCTAGCGATGGCAGGGCAGGGCAGTGGCAGCGGCAGAGACAGTGGCCTTTGTAGCAGCGGTAGGGGCTGAGGTTTTAGAGAGAGAGAGAGAGAGAGAGAGAGAGAGAGAGAGAGAGAGAGAGAGAGAGAGAGAGAGAGAGAGAGAGAGAGAGAGAATATAAATTCGAAATGAAGGGGAAGAAGGTTCGTGATTCGATTTTAGGGCACGATTACTGCCGGATTTATCAGCGAATTATCTTAGGGTAACATGGTGCGGGTAACCAAAACACAGTGTTCCTTTAATCGTGTCTACCGTTAAAATAATCCGATGGTAACTCCGAGGCTACAATTGGCGTCTATTTGCCTGGTGTTCCCGCCAAATATATACCAACGACTTTATCATCGGAAAAGGTTATCCGCATGTAACTATTTCGTACGACGAATCTCACAATAAAACTATTGCTGAATTTGACGATAAATCTGTCCCTATTTTATGATACTTGTAACATCCTCACTATCAAAAGTCACGCTTCCGGCTGCGCCACTCTGATAGTAAGAAGTATTACGACTACTTTACATACTAAGTACTAAAATAGGAGCCTGTGACTCGCCACTGTATCGCTGATTTCTTATCAAACCGGAAATAAACACTTTATCTTAAAAAAAATGCAAGCAGGCATAGATTCATATACAAGACTCCTTACATATTATCCCATAATATAGTATACATATAGAACATACAATTCCTATCCCTCTTACAAATTTGTAATAACAAAGACGAGGGAAGAAAATAATCTAATTAACACAGCAGCATATAAACCAAACTCAGTATAACTCTTAATGCCTCTTCATCTGGTTCCTGAAAAAAGTAAAACTGTAGGGGGTGAGAACTTAACCACACGGTCTCACCTCGGAGTTTCAAAGTTGTCATATGAAGATATCTAATAAGAAATTTGTTTTCAAGCTCAGTGATTATCATTGCCTTATGAATCTTTTAAAAATCAATAGGTAATCGTTTAAAACCTTTTTAAAGAAACAATATTTAATCTTTCAGAAATCCAAAACCTTTCTTTTCTTATAAGAAAACCTCATTCAGAAACCAACCACGCAATCAAACAACACAATCATTAATTCAACACTAAAGTTCATTCTCAAATATAGCACGCCAGGACAAACACAAGCAAGACAGACAAGGAAAGCACAAGAAGGTAGCAGTTACAGCAAATAGTTCAAGTAGCATTTAAGAATAGTTTAACAATTAGGCAAACCAAAACAAGTTCAAACCCAAGCAAAGCAAATAAATGCATATGATGCATGCCTGTCCTATGGCTAATGAGGCTCATCTGTCGGTTATCCAGCCAACCCGACAAGTCTGAATTGTCCTTAGACTGTCCCCCGACGTGCATCCCCAAGAGTCTATGCATAGCTTTTTCTTAAATAATCAATATTGCTCAATGGGGGTAACATTCCCGGGAATTTATATAGTGCCCGGTCACACTTACGTCGTAGGGTCAACAGAGTATCGAGTTTTCAACCTGGTACACGTGGTGGCAAGCCACGGCACTTAATCCAGGGAACCTCGTATCTCAGATAATTCAATTTCATAAGCCACACGAATAAATCAGAGTTCATAACTCAACATTCTCAATCAATATCTCAACATTCTCAACATTCTCAACTTCACAATCATTCATCAGTCCAAATCTCATTTCCAAATTCATTCAAGAACCATATTTCAAAGAAAATTATCATCATCCTCCTTTCCATTTCATCCATTAACAATCCCAAATCAAAACATAATTCTTTCTCTGATAAATAATTAAATCTTTAAACATATAATGTTTAAAAACAAACCTTTTTAATTAATTACTCTAAATAAAACTTTCAGTTTTATAAAATTTCGGCAACATCTCCTCTAAAACTCGGACACTGCCACCCTTTTCGGGTCCCATCCAAACATTTCTCAAACCTATTCTCAACCATTTCCAAATCTCATTCATTTCCAAAATTCAACCAACTCCAATATCAAATTATTTTCAAAGCGAGTCAATACCAATAATAAATCTCTTTTTAAAATCAAACAAGCTCAAATACTAAATCATCTACAAAGTCAGATTAACTCAAAATTAAACCATTTTCAAAATTAACTCAGTTTCATATTCCAAATCATTTCTAAAGCCGGTTCGTTTACATTGTAAAAAATAGCTTCAAAACCAAGAAGACCATTTTTCATAATAATTAACTAAATAACCTTTCAAACTAATTTCTTTTCGGCAATCACAAACCACACAAGCAATCAGCCCAGCAAACAACCACATTTATAAAACAATCATAATCACAGACATATAATTCTCACATTAATATCTATTTATAACAACTCTGTAAGATAAAATGAATTTTAAGAAAACCCCTACCTCAATTCAAGGCTCAACTACGTGACAAAATTCCGTTTCTATTCTTATTTCGCAGCAATGGCATCAAAATCGACTATCCCCGCGACAGCTACAACTTCTAAACACATCATCCCAGAATTGTAGCTCAATCCTAAAACATTAATGTCGCATGAAACTCAATAATGTATAACAAAACAATGACAAAGAGGGGTAACAATGACAAAGAGGGGTTTTTGGAGCAAAAGCAACTTACTACATAACAAGGAACCAAAATCAGTGCAATCGCAGTCGCAGCTCCGGCGGCCCTCACCGGCAAGAGCAGAACCAACGTGAACTCGGAACCACTTAGGACAGATCTGGCACAAGGGATTCCCACTGAATCAGAACCAATTGGCAGGAGCAGCTTATAGCGGCGCCGGCGGCATCTGCGGCGGAAATGGAGGCAACAACAACGGCATCTCAGTGACGGTGGCACGGGCGTGGCTTGACAGCGACAACCAGGTTGAGACGGAGCGGCAACGGCGAAGGCTTCTCCTTCCTCGTGCATCTTCCCACTGTTCACGGACCTCCATCAACGGCGACGATGAAGATGCTTCCAGCGGCGGCGTGCAGTTCTGACGGCGGTAGAGGCGCAAGTGGCGACGACGGGCTTCATCACCGACAGCGGCAACGACTGGCGCAAGGATGGAGGCGCTACGACGGCGACGTGAACGCGAACCGCAGTGGCGGCGGCTTCTTCCTCTTCTCCCTCTACGCTTCTCTCTCTCTTCACTTCCTTTCCTTTTCTTCCTTTATCAGTTCCCCACTTCTCGAGCTTCCCCATGTCTTCCTTATTTCCCTTTCTTTCCTTATTTCCCCTTCCTTCCCCCTGTTTTCCTTATTTTCCCTTTCTTTCTTTATTTCCCTTTCTTCCGTAGGTTAGATTAAGAGATAAGAAAATGAATGACGGTGGGGTTAAGTTAGGGGGCTTAGGGTTTGATTTAATTAAAATTAGGATTTGGATTTAATTTGGGGATATTTGGCTTTAGTAATTTTAATCAAATTTAGATATGTATTAACTTAAAACTTAATTTAATCTAATCCTTAAAATTATTTTTTAAAAAAATATTATTTAATTATCAATTTACTAATTAATTCTCAATCAAGTATTCTAATTTAAAATATGAGATAATGTAACTAATTTTCTTTATTTATAAAATTAAGGTATTGAATTTCGAACTATCATTTATTTAAATTAAATCATATAAAATTCTTATTATTTCATAACTACCAATTTTATAATTTAAATATAGAAAATAATTCAATAACTAAAATTAGACAAAATTCTAATTTAAATAGTCAATTCTCATTATTTCTCGAATCTCTAGAGCTTTAATCATGAATAGAAAAAATATCCATAAATATAGAGATTGGATAAAAATCTTAATTTAGTTCAAATCCAATGAATTGCCTTTAATTATTTTCAATAAAAAAATCATTTCTGAAATTAAAACCATAAATAAATATATAATTTGAGATTAATTCAAAATAGGACTTTTCAAAGTCTTGGGTCTTACAATACTAAATTCGACGGTATTCGACATTTTTTTTGTAATGTATTTTTACTTATAAAAATTAAATAGAGGATATATTAATGATTAACATGCCATAAAAGTATAGCATATTTTGAAAAATAAAATCATTAATAAAAGAATCACTCAATCTCACAAAATTAAATATTAAAGATTAAAATAAATATTTTTTTTTATCAGAAGTCTTGTAGTCTTTTAAAAAATTATTAGTGGTCGAAATGGATATTCACTCTTAATTTTACCAATTGCTGAATATTGAATGAAATACATCATTTTTTACAATGACCAAGGACGCATCGTTTACAAGTGGGTCATTGCACACTAACGGAAGTAGATTCTTTCAAAAAAAATTTTAATTGTTTAATAAAGTATAATTTTTAACCATTTAATATTTTTTTATATTTTTTTGTCCCATTTAAAAAATATACGGAGAGATATCATATTTTACAAAATAATATAATTAAAAAAAATTTGAGAAAATTCATTTCCCACGCTAATGACTCCAATGTATATACATATGCTGCTATGTTAAAGATGGTATTTTAATTTTTATAATTCTTGCCTTTAATTTCATATTAATAATCTCTTTATCTTAAACGCTTTCTTAAATAAACTCTTTTGAGTATGGTTTTTGATAAAAAAAAAAATTTGTTATATTAATGTTATCTTAGTATAGTAGGTTTAAATTAAAAAAAAAATGAAATTCAATATTACCAGGGATCAGGCAATGGATAAAATTTAAATATTAAATTTGTTTTTCAATTATTACAAACGACTTTGACGTTAATATTATAACAATAAAAATATTTTTTTATTATTTACCAACAACAAGGACGTCACTAATAATTAATAAAAATAAAATCATTTAAGAAATCGTTTTATCGACAATGAGTCGTTGGTAAAAGCGATAAAAAATTACCAATCGGACATAATCGACAAACATTTACCAATGTTTTGGCTGTTGGAAAAATAGAGTACCAATGCATGTGGTTGGTAATTACGAATTTTTTGATGGCATAGAATTTAAATTTTTTAGTCAATATCAACTAATTTTTCTAAAATTATTTGTTTATTTAAATTTTAAATAATAAATTTTAAATTTAAGATTCTAAATTCTAATTTAATTAATTAAATCATAAATCCTTTAAAAAAGAAAATTAAAAATAATTTTATGATAAAAATTTGACTAATGATAATTAATTAAAAGTTTGTTTTTCATATTTAGCGTATTATTTTTTTTTTAAAAGTAAAATATCGTTTTTGTCCCCAACAATTTGGGGTAAGTCTTATTTGTGTCTCTAATATTTAAATCGTCCTATTTGTATTCCTAACGTTTATAAAAGTGATTCAATGTTATCCTACTATCAATTATAATAACAAATCAGATTAAATTTTTCAATTATTCTCACTTGGATGTATTCATTCTCAATTAGGTCTCACTTGGATGTGTTCGATTTTAATATTATACCCACTATTTGTGTTTAGATTCAATTATGTCCCTAAAAAAGTGAATGATGTAAATGTTATAGGAATTAGTTTCAACTTTTAATGAGCTATTTTTCGGAGTGGATCATCGATTATATTCTAGACATTTATATTCTAACTTCAAGAAGAGATTTTTAAAACGCAAATTAAAGCGTTCACGATGTGAAATTAACGACAGGATAACATTAAATCACTTTTACAAACGTTAGAGATACAAATAGGACATTTTAAATATTAGGGACACAAATAAAATTTATCCCAAACATTGGGACAAAAACGATACTTTACTCTTTTCTTTAATTACAAATCTAAGATTTGAGTCTTTTGGGAAGAGAAATTTTTTCATATAGGGATATCCTTACCTTTTTCGTAAAACCTTATTAGTCTAGTCTAATCGTATTTGAGATTAAAAGAAAAAGGTAATTTTAACTTAGATTTTAGGTTTTTTGGTGGGGTTTCCTTAGATTTTAGTTAACAATACTAAATGATGAGTCGGTATTTAATTAATTAGTTAATTAAGTTTGAATATTCAGTTCTACTGCTGTAGATGTACTCATGAATCATGAGGGAGGCTATAGATGGGAATGCCTTTCAAATTTTCTGGCATCAAGTTAATGAAAGCACTAATTAATATTGGCCAATATTAATATAATTGAAAATATATTGGTCTCCTAATATTTTTTAGATTATTAAATAAATTATGTTAGATATATATCAAAATAAATTATTAGTATAAAATAAATATTAAAATATAAAATATATATTAAAAATGAGTTAAAAAATATATGTATTTATATAAAAAATACATAATGACAAATTTTAATACATAATTTTAGTATAGAAATAATATTTTTATTATTACTTTATTAGATATACCATGTGCATAATTAAGCCAACATCAACCAACATTTTTTAAATTATTTTATTTATTTTAAATTTAAATTCTAAATAATAATAATAATAACTCTTAACTCTAGGTCATAAATTATAAAACCTAAAAAAATTAGCTAATATTAACTAACTAAAATAATTTGGTTTCCTCTATTTTCTCTTAAACTTATTCTATTAAAACAACTTTCAATACAGAGATGATAAGTAGTAGTGTTTAGTAATTTCAAAATATCAGAGTATATATGTACATATATTATTTAAAGTGTTTATTTCATTATATTAAAAAATTCAATTTTTTACCCATATTAACCATTTTTTTGAATTATTTCTTTTACTCTAAATTTAAATTTTGAATCTTAAATTAAAAAAATGAGTTAAAAATCAACTTTATAATAAAAAAAATAGTTAATATATATATTGGCCAAAATTAATTAAAAACTAATTTTCTATACTTAAAATTGAAAGCTTAGAGTTAGGTTTAAATACATGAAGAATTAAAAAACAAAGCATGCACTTGGCCTATAAATATAGTTGCAATGCTCTCATAACTTGACCAATCCACCACAAAGCAAAAGATATAAAGAAGAGAGAAGAAATCAAATAATAATATATAATTAATTAAATGGGTTCCAAGAAGGCTGCTATGGCATCAACCGCCGCCCTTCTCCTCTCCCTCAACCTCCTCTTTTCCACCATCGTTACCTCCCAACAAGAACCACCGCCTCCACCACCACCCTCTTGTTCCCCGAACACCATCAGCTCAAGTGGTTGTCTTACTGCATTGAACGACACTATAGGGATTGGTGGTGAAGGATTACAATGTGTTCATAACACGCAGCGGAAGAAAAGAAAGTAATCCTTAAAGATCTATTTTGTGCGTAAACTTTATTCCTATAATATAATATAATAGTAGATCAGATCTAAATACCTGAGTACGCTAGTAAAAATCTTTTTCTCCTTCGATGGTACGAAGGCGCTATGCGTATCCACACCGAGACCAACATTTGCTGTCAACCTCTTGACCAATGGACATCTGATCTAAATTGAGAAAACCTCTTGCAACTCTTTGCACACCATAAAATTCTTCTCTAAGAATTAGGCTCACATACATTTATGTGCGTAGAGGTAAAGGAATAACAACCCTTGTTATTCTCTCTGTCTTTCTCATGTTTTCCTCTACTCTTGGCATACCAATATATAGTATGAGATTTGTTGTTGATTTTAAATTTGAATCTCAATTCAAATTTGAATCATATCTTACTATTTTAATTTGAATCTTTTAAATTTATGAATCATATCATAACTCAATTTGAAACAGAATCAGTTAGGATCTCATCCAACTTTATAATTCAAATTTAGAAATAGAATAACTAATTATTCTCAAATCTCATTTAATATTCTCAATTATCATACTATTATTATATTCTTGGTGCTAGCAAAGAATATAATAATATCCCATTTGAATTAATATAATTATTTATTTGATCAAATCAAAATAATAATTAAATAATTCTATAGTAAATATTAGAACACTCGTTAGTGTGTGACCCCATAGGTTCAATACTAAGCGGGTAGTAAATTAGTCATATTAAATTTACTAATCAAGGTTGGCGTCTAGCAACACTCCTCAACGACCCGATAGTATGAAGTAATATATTTTTACTAAGAACCTCAGAAGAACAAAATATAATTCCTTCCATCTTTCTAGCTCTTGGTTAACCCTTAGAGTATGGTTTAATTGTCAAACTCTAACTTGTTACCATTATTATAATGAACTGTGAATGGCCTAAGAAACTCATTTCTTCATTCATTCAATCCCCTTGGCCAAGGTTTTATTCATCTCATTTATTATAATCATAGAGCTCAAACTCTTTACCGAGAGTTGACGGATTCCTTATTGACTGATCATTAATTCTACAAGTATTTAAATTATACCCAATATCCATTCAACTAGCACCCCAGGGTATTAGTTATCCGGAATCAAAGTATAATAAATACATTGTTAATTACTATGACAGTCGCATGTCAAAGGAAATTCTATTACTATGTTCATCTTGAGAATATCCTATTGACAAATATCCGGTAATTATAACCATTAGGAATTCTCAAAGTGAGTCAGTTCAATGGTCATATCTCTATATGCACCATCTATATATATAATTTAATAAATGAGATCTATTAATCTTCATCCAATGAAGACCATTATATATATATTGGTCTTTCCGGATTATTAATGCCCTTTTTAATAATTCTATGACCAAGAACAATTTAGATTAAATTATAAAAGATTTATTTCTCAATATTATGATCACTATCATAATAATAAATCTCTAAATTTAATATAGGACGTTATTATATTAACATTTTAATATAATAACAATAACAAATTATTTGAAACATGATTGATTGGATTGTGGTCATATTCCTTATTCCCAACAATCTCCCACTTGCACGAGAGCCAATCATGATAGATTGGATCTTGGGCATACTATTATCTCAATAATCTCCCACTTGCACCAGAGCCAATCAATCATGTGTGTAATTTTTCAATGCACATTTGTGTTTATCAAAACTCTTTTGACCTTAAACACCTTAGCTTTTGAGCATGTTTGCTTGACCTTTTGTAAAATACACTTAGTGCATAATAAATATCACGTTTTCTTAAAACATGAAATCTCCCACTACAATAGTGCATAATTTTATTTTAAGGACAATCCTTATTGAACATGATTATAAAAAGTCTAAGTAACCATTAGATCTATCTTTATAAAATTGTATCATTATACAAATAAACTACTTTTTCAAAAAGTTAGTTTGTATTCCCACTCTTTCTTTAAGATGGAATCCATTTTCTAAAAAGGAGTTTTACCTCTTATCATAGACACTTTGTCATAAGAAGAGTGATAAAATAATCTCATTATTTCTTTAGGGTAACCAATAATCTTATTTAATGGACCTAATATCAATTCTATTGTTGTGCAATCTCTTAACACATTTAGACATCTCCAAACTCTAATGTTCTTTGAATTTCACTTATGCCTTTTCCATATCTCATATGGGTAAAAAAATTGATTTAATGAGAAATTTGTTAATTTAGCAACATTTTAAAATATAGTCCAAATATTTAACAAACAGTGATCCTTAATTAAATCAAATTTCATGTTTCTTTAAACATGATAGAGTACATAGAGTACTAGTATTTGTGCGTTGAGAGAATCTCATTCTCTATTCAATAGAATATCAATTAGATGTTAGAGATTTTACTTTAAACTCTTATAATAAAAATACTCAATATCTTTATTAATGGTCAAACCAACCCTTAAGAGCAATTTTGATTGGCATCCTCACTCAATACTCATCTTGAATTTTTCAAAAAAGACCACAAACCTTAATTATATTAGGGCCAATTATAAATTGTATGTAACAAAATAAATCTCCAAAAATGCTTGCAAGAATAATTCTCGCAAAAGCCATTTGCCTAATGGCATTTCAACTTCTAAAGTTGTTTAATTCAAAATATATTGCCCAATACTCCCACTAGTTCAAATAAAATCTTTGATAGTCATACTATCTTACTTTGGACATCATACATCTTCTCAAGATGTTTAATAATAAATAGTAAGTATATGCTTTTGAAATTGGAATTCATGGTTGTCAAAACAACCCAGTAAAGCAATATTTCAAATACTTCACAAGTACTGACTATTCCATCACAAATTTTATTGGACAATATTATTTCAATAGAATTATCATCTCCATGATAACCCTTTCATATATGAGAACAATTCTCATATGTTAGCCATTATATTACTTTCAAGTATGCCACACCAAAGGTAGACATATTTAAAAATTTAAAATATGAAAGTAAATTAAGAAATCTATATTTCTGTTAAAATTATTTAGAATCATGAATGAGTACCTTGGTTGTCAAGTTGTTACTCATACCTATTCCAAATAAACATGATTAAATTGCATTCCATACAATTATAATCTCAAATAATTATCTGATTGTCAGACAATTATTTAACTGAATTATATTTTATACCCCTAGGATGTCTAGGTTCAAGTATAAAATTAATTCTCCTTATGTATCATCATATACATCAATAAATTCTATCCGTGATTACAAGTCTCCTGGTTGTCAGGTCGTTCCTTGTAAACAAGAGATAAATTTATTATTGACAATTCTCCTTATAATGAACTGTGAATGACCTAAGAAACTCATTTCTTCATTCATTCAATCCCCTTGGCCAAGGTTTTATTCATCTCATTTATTTATAATCATAGAGCTCAAACTCTTTACCGAGAGTTGACGGATTCCTTATTGACTGATCATTAATTCTACAAGTATTTAAATTATACCCAATATCCATTCAACTAGCACCCCAGGGTATTAGTTATCCGGAATCAAAGTATAATAAATACATTGTTAATTACTATGACAGTCGCATGTCAAAGGAAATTCTATTACTATGTTCATCTTGAGAATATCCTATTGACAAATATCCGGTAATTATAACCATTAGGAATTCTCAAAGTGAGTCAGTTCAATGGTCATATCTCTATATGCACCATCTATATATATAATTTAATAAAATGAGATCTATTAATCTTCATCCAATGAAGACTATTATATATATATTGGTCTTTCCGGATTATTAATGCCCTTTTTAATAATCCTATGACCAAGAACAATTTAGATTAAATTATAAAAGATTTATTTCTCAATATTATGATCACTATAATAATAATAAATCTCTAAATTTAATCTAGGACGTTATTATATTAACATTTTAATATAATAAAAATAACAAATTATTTGAAATATGATTGATTAGACTGTGGTCATATTCCTTATTCCCAACAGGTGGACCCTCCCCAAGCAGCTCGTGCTGCTCCCTCCTCGGTCTAGTTAATGTAAATGCAGCTGTTTGCGTTTGCTCCACCATTAACACACTAGGAATCAACCTATTACCTAACAATACAGCCGCTGTAGTCGCGGTGGTCAGCGCCTGTGACCTTGCAATTCCCCCGGGATTCCAATGCTAAACTAATTAATTAATTACTAGAAATTAAGCAAAACATGGATATAATAATATGCATGCTGTCTACTATATATGTATGCATATTTCCTATGTTTTACTTTAATTCTAGTAATTAATTAATATTATATCATGATGTGTTGTCTTCTGCATATATATATATAGTCTTGGACGTAGTAATCTCCTAATATATATGCGCATGCATATATATTTATAACTTATCTATAGTATGCCAAAGGAGACTACATATTACCAATAAACGTCCACATCAATTATTATGATTTATGAAGAATTATATATAATAAAATAATACAGCTTTATATATATATGTGCTCTGAATGTGTCTGGAGTTGTGTTTGATGGTGTTCCTTTTTTTTTTATCGCTATAATAAGTTGTAATCTTTTATATTTTTCTCTCTGACGAAATTGATTGACATAGTTTATATACCTATACATATAACAACCACCATGCATTTTTTTTTTATTTTTTATTTTTCATTAACAAAAAGGTAAACGCTAAAAGACACTAATTAAATATACATCAACGATTTTAAAGAGACGGAGTAGTGTGTAAAGCTTGGCTAAGTAACTTCTATTTTAGGCAAGCTTTAGTTAGTTAGTATGGCAGTATATATGTAAGTTTAGCTGATAGGTTCAGTTGGTATATACTGTACTTCAATAACGATAAGGTTATGTATAAAACAAAATTAGCTAAAATTAATTATTAATATAAAATATATATTAAAATATAAATTAAAATACATTGAAGATAAATTAATATATGGTGATTGATTTTGGTATACAAATATTATTTGAGAATCACTCAGATAAAGACGTTTAAAACGTCTTTTTTTAAAGATAGTTTTCAATAATTAAAATTTAACACATATAATCGATTAAATTGTGTTATTTTTGTCAAAATTAGGTTAGACAAACTGATTTGACCGAAAAATGGTGAATTAAATCTTGAACTGGTCTAAATTAATATTATTTTTTATAAAAAATGACTACAATACCCTATTATAGAAAATGACTAATATACTTCTATTATATATATTAATTTTGAGAATACTAAATTTTAGTCTTTTATTTTTCTATTGTAGGGTTAGAATTTAAAATTTTTAAAATTATATATATATATATATATATATATATATATATATAATAAGAGTATTTTAATTATTCTCTATAATAAGAGTATTGTAGTCATTTTTTATAAAAAAATAATATTAATTTAAACCAGTTCAAGATTTGATTCACCATTTTTTTGGTTAAATTAATTTATTTAGCCTAATTTTGACAAAAATAATATGATTTAATTGATTATATATATTAAATTTTAATTATTGAAAAACACCTTTAAAAAAAGACGTTTTAGACGTCTTTATTTGAGTGACTCCTATATTATTTTGCTTCAATAATATTCATGCATTCCAAAAGTCTTTATCCTTGTTCTCTCTTTTTTCCTTCATATATGATATCAGAATTTATCTGCTCTAATATTGTTGGGCCACTTTTCTGTAAATGTTCACATTCCAAATTATTATTACAAGTCTCATATTTTTCAAAAGATAAGTTCTATAGAGCTAGCTTTTTGGTGCATCAACCTAAGGGTTTTATTGAATATAATACTGGCCTGGTATGTGAATTGCATAAAGCAATATATGGTTTAAGGCAGGAACGTTACCGAGAGCTAGGTTTCAAACTTCACTACCACATTAAAGAGGTTTGGTTTTCAAAATATTCATTTCATTTTGATGTCTCCCTATTTGCTAGCGTACTAAAACTCTTCTATTTTATATTTTTTAGCTTATGTAGATGACATTATTCTTAGTGGCAGTAGTAGTAGTGCAAAAATTGATTTGTTAATTAAACATCTTAACAATGTATTTTCTTTGAAAGACTTGGGCACGTTTGTCATGAGCAAATTAAGAAAAATGGAATTAGAGGCTGACCAAGCAATGAGGGGCAAATTTGGCACTGAACACAAGATAAATTCTGTTATGCAAAAGGGACACTTAGCAGAAAATGCGGTTGAGCAGCTAAGGAGAGGCAGCAGAAAGAAATGCTCTAATACTCGGCTGTGTGACTATGTTTGTTAGGCAACTTTTGGTAATTCAAATTCTCTCTCCCTCTGTCATCTCTGTACCTCCTCTGGCACATTCTTTCTTTCTTCCCTTTTCTGCATTTTCTAACCCTATCTTCCTCACTCAGGTACAAATTGCACACGGTTGAAGGCACTGATTCGAGCATCATCACTTCCCTCTTTTATTTTTGCTCCTTACTTATTTATACTTACCTTTCATAGACTTTTATACTTGGTCTGCACTATTTCTTTGGTTTTTATACCTGTTCTATATATATATATATATATATATATATATATATATATATCAAATACAAAGAGGAATTCTACCTCTTGCATTTGGTGCTTTCATTGAGAGGCATGGCAGAAGGCACGAGGTTTAAAAAGGTAGAAGCTAATATTAAAACGTTGTATGAGCTGGTTGAGAAGAATGCAGAAGCTCATCGAGCTGAGGTTGCGAGGAACAATGAGGAAATGCGCTTGAGAATGGAGACGATGCATAACTCCATTATGCAGGCGCTGCAAAAGCAGCCTATTAATACAAGCCAAGAAACTGACCTTCACACGGAGTTTAGCCATGGCTCTCATTTTGGTCACGGGGGTGGTTTTCACAATCATCAACCTCACTTTAGAAAACCAAAATTCGATCTACCCAAATTTGATGGTTCAGATGCGTTGGGATGGATCTTCTCTGTGGACCAGTATTTCGACTTCTATCGGGTGCCTGAGGAAGAACAAGTTGCAATTGCAAGAATGCACATGGTGGGTCCTACCATCCCTTTGTTTCAAATGGCTCAACGTTCATTACCATTCCACTCTTGGAATGAGTTGCGTCAAGCAATCGAACAACAATTTGGCCCGTCTTTGTTCGATTCTCCACGAGAATCATTGTTCAAGCTGATGCAGAAAAGGCTCGGTAGCAGAATACTACGCAGAGTTTGTGTCCCTGGCTAATCGGACCAATCTTGAGCCTCCGGATGCTCTAAGAGACTGTTTCATCGGTGGCTTATGTATGGACATTAAACGTGAGGTAAAATCTCAATGCCCTCCCTCATTGATTAGAGCTGTGAGCTTAGCTAGATTATATGAGGACAAATTTTCATCATCTTTTCGAAATTCACAAGGCCCAAACACTTACCGTAACCAAACAATCCTTTCAAATCAAAACCTTCAAACAAGCCCTGGACAACAAAATAAGCCTGCCCTTCCCCGCCAAACATTACCACCCTTGCTACCCACTCCAGCCACTAAACCTGTCATGAATCCCAACAGAAACCAAGTTAAACGCCTCACGGCAGCTGAGCAACAAATGAAAAGAGAAAAAGGTTTATGCTACTGGTGTGATGAACGTTTTTCCCCAACACATAAGTGCCCCAACAGACACTTTATGTTGTTTCAATTAGAGGAAATAGCCGAGGAAGAGGCTGAAGAACAGCAAATGACTAATACTGAACAACCTACCCCAGAGGATGTGATGCAGCAGTTAGAACAGCAAGTTGCGGATCATCATTTGTCTTATAATGCAATGAATGGAGCTGAAGGGTTGGCTACAATCCGATTGACCGCAAGGATTCTTGGTCATGAAATTCAAGTGTTAATTGACGGTGGAAGTTCTGATAGTTTTATCCAACCAAGGATTGCAAAATTTCTTAACCTTCCAGTGGAGCCAGCACCTGGATTTAATGTCATGGTTGGCAACTTTGAATTGATGAAAGTGGAAGGATGTATTAAGGCTCTTGAGGTTAATATGCAGGGCCACAAAATGATTGTTCCACAAGTATATGTCTTACATGTCGCAGGTGGAGATTTAGTACTTGGTACTACTTGGCTCAAGAGACTAAAAGCTCACATTGTTGATTATGATTCCTCATTTATAAAGTTCTGGCAGAATGGTGAGTTTGTAACCATTTTTGGTGATGCTTACAATGGTCCGAGGCAGGCTCAATACAACCACATCAAGAGGTTGTTTCACACTAATTCAGTTGCTGAAGCTTTTACTCTACAATTACAAGAAAAGAAGGAAGAGACTCCACCGCAGCAGCAAGGAAATACGAAGCAACTGCAATTATCTCAGGAACTAGAATCTGAGTTGGCCTTGCTTTTACAGAATTATGCAGGGGTGTTTGATGCCCCTTCAGGACTGCCACCTGCTAGAAGCCATGACCATGCTATTCCATTGATTCCAGGAGCTCAACCAGTGAAGGCAACACCTTATAGATATCCTCATTCGCAAAAGGAGCATATTGAAGGAATGGTGCAACAGATGCTTGGGGAGGGAATAATTCAGCCAAGTAAGAGTCCTTTTTCATCTCCAATCTTGTTAGTTAAGAAGAAGGATGGTACTTGAGGTTTTGCACTGATATAGAGCACTAAACACATTACAATTAAAGATAACTTTCCTATTCCCACTGTTGATGAGTTGTTAGATGAACTGTTTGGTGCTACAATCTTTTCAAAGCTTGATTTAAGGTCAGGCTACCATCAAATTTTAGTAAAGAAGGAGGATAGAGAGAAGACTGCTTTTAAAACCCATCAAGGACATTATGAATGGCTAGTCATGCCATTTGGTTTAACCAACGCTCCAGCCACTTTCCAAGCATTGATGAATGATGTTTTTAAACCTTATTTGAGAAGGTTTGTGTTGGTATTTTTTGATGACATTTTGGTGTATAGTCCGCATTGGAATGCTCACTTGGGCCATTTGGAAACAGTGCTGAAGCTATTACAGCAAAACACACTCTATGCCAAATTGTCTAAATGCCTCTTTGGGGTCTCAGAAATCGATTATTTGGGCCACACAATCACTAAAGAAGGAGTGCACATGGAGAAGGAGAAGGTTAAAGCTGTGGTAGAGTGGCAAGTACCTAAGAATCTGAAACAATTGCGAGGATTCTTAGGCTTAACAGGTTATTATCGAAGGTTCATCAAAGGTTATGCTTCTTTGGCAGCCCCATTGACCAATCTTTTAAAGAAGGATGCTTTTTTCTGGAATAATGATGCTGAGGAAGCCTTCTTGAAACTAAAGAAAGCTATTACTTCAAAGCCAGTTTTGGCTTTACCAAATTTTGAATTGCCTTTTGAGTATTATCGAAGGTTCATCAAAGGTTATGCTTCTTTGGCAGCCCCATTGACCAATCTTTTAAAGAGGATGCTTTTTTCTGGATAATGATGCTGAGGAAGCCTCTTGAAACTAAAGAAAGCTATTACTTTCAAAGCCAGTTTGGCTTTACCAAATTTTGAATTGCCTTTTGAGGTGGAGACAGATGCCTCAGGGTTGGGGAATAGGGCTGTTTTAAGCCAAGGTAAACACTCTTTGCTTATTTCTCAAAGAAATTGTCCCCAACCATGCAATGTCAATCGGCTTATACCAGGAATATGCAATCACTGAAGCCATGCAAAATTTAGGCATATTTGCTGGGTAAGAGATTTGTCATCAAAAGGACCAACAAAGTTTGAAGGCTCGCTAGAAAAGAGTTGAGCACACCAGAACAGCAGAAAATGGCTGCAAAGTTTGTGGGATTGATTTTGAATCCAATATAAACCGGGAATAGAGAATGTTGCTGCTGATGCTTTATCTAGATGTTACTATGCCGCTTGGTCTTACCCGAATTTGAATTGGCTGCACACACTTAAAAATGACTTAGAGAATGATGGCTCTCTTAAGGAACTCTTGCTGAAGTGTAGAGAGAAAACAACAACTGATGAAAATTATTCTTATAAGAATGGGTTGCTGCTGTGGAAAAATAGGATGGTTATTCCTCGACAAAGCTCTCTTATTCAATTAATCCTCAAGGAATATCATGATAGTGCCATAGGGGGGCATTCCGGTTCTGCTAAAACAATTGACAGAATATGCTCCAATTTCTATTGGCCAAATATGCAACAGCAGATCAAAGAATATGTGCGAAACTGTGTTATTTGTCAATAAGCTAAGGTGGAGAATAAATTTCCAACAGGATTATTACAGCCCTTACCAGTGCCTTCCCAAGTTTGGGAAGAAATTTGTATGGATTTCATTACTTCTCTTCCACCATCTCATGGCTATTCAGGATTATGGTGGTGATGATAGAACCAAGTTTGCTCATTTCATTGCTTTAAAACATGATTCAATAGCAAACAGGTAGCTGAAAACTTGTGCAGCATGTGGTGAAATTGCATGGTTTTCCAAGGAAAATAATTTCGGATCGAGATAGAGTCTTTATCAGTAAGTTCTGGCAGCAATTGTTTAAATTGCAGGGCACGAAATTGGCCATGAGTTCAGCATACCACCCTCAATCGGATGGACAAAGTGAAGTTTTAAACAAAGCTCTTGAGATGTATCTGCGTTGCTATTGCTTTGACAACCCCAAGCGTTGGTTTTCTATGCTGCCTTGGTCACAGTATTGGTATAACACAACTTTTCACAGTTCTATTAAAATGACTCCCTATAAGGCCCTCTATGGCAGAGATATCCCCTCTTTGGTTAAGTATGAAATTACTCCTAATGATGATCATTCATTGCAAGAGATGCTGCTAGAAAGGGATCAGTTGTTAGCTCAACTTAAGGTTAATATGACTCGTGCTCAACAGTCTATGAAGACTTTTGCAGATAGACATCGCAGACAGGGTGAATTAGAAGTAGGTGATTTGGTTTTGGGTAAACAACCTTACCGACAACACTCAGTTGCCTTAAGAAAAAATCAGAAGTTGGGAATGCGATATTTTGGTCCCTTCAAAATTGTCCACAAGGTAAGCCCTGTAGCTTACAAATTACAGTTACCTGATGAGGCTAAAATACATTATGTGTTTCATATTTCACTGCTCAAGAAGTTCAAGGGAGATGGCAAGCTTCCTTATCTTCCAATGCCTTTAAAGACTACTGAAGGAAGACCTGTTGTTTCCCCTACCAGAATTTTGGCTAAGAGGACTATTCTGCAAGGTGGTCGTGAGCTGCAAAAACTCTTAGTTCAATGGGAAAAAGCTGATGATGCTCCTTCTACTTGGGAGTTTGAAGAGGAATTCTAGGAGGCATACCCAACTTTCAACCTTGAGGACAAGGTTGCTGCTAATGGAGGAGGTAATGTCATGAGCAAATTAAGAAAAATGGAATTAGAGGCTGACCAAGCAATGAGGGGCAAACTTGGCACTGAACACCAGATAAATTCTGTTATGCAAAAGGGACACTTGGCAGAAAATGCGGTTGAGCAGCTAAGGAGAGGCAGCAGAAAGAAATGCTCTAATACTCGGCTGCGTGACTATGTTTGTTAGGCAACTTTTGGTAATTCAAATTCTCTCTCCCTCTGTCATCTCTGTACCTCCTCTGGCACATTCTTTCTTTCTTCCCTTTTCTGAATTTTCTAACCCTATCTTCCTCACTCATGTACAAATTGCACACGGTTGAAGGCACTGATTCGAGCATCATCACTTTCCTCTTTTATTTTTGCTCCTTACTTACTTATACTTACCTTTCATAGACTTTTATACTTAGTCTGCACTATTTCTTTGATTTTTATACCTGTTCTGCACTTATATATATATATATATATATATATATATATATATATCAAAATACAAAGAGGAAATTCTACCTCTTGCAACGTTCTTCATTATTTTATTACAAACTATAATATGATATGAGTGTCTATGTTATTAAATCACCCCCGTATAAATGTCACGATTTGGATTATTATTCTTAAGCATGAAAAGAATATATTATAAAATTTTCATCTTTTAAGAATAATGTCTTTAAATTTAATTTGATGTGATTCTGGATCTGACGGCAGCACAATTCAATGGCAAATTGGCAGACCTTTGAACTAGCATTCCTACATCATTGCTGACCAGAGTTTTAACCAATATTATCATTTACCAAATATTGTAGCAAACAATATTTCAAACCGAAAGATTGATTTAGAAGAAGCAATATTTAAATTTAAATATCAATCACACAATAATTTAACAACAACAGGACATAGATTTAAAATTTTAATTCCAGATTTTTCAACCATAGCAGATCCAACACTTCCGAAAGCAAATAATTATAATGCAGTTCCAAAAAATATGAACAAGAATGATGAGGAAGTTACAAATAAACCTAGTGCTATAACACATGGTGGAAGAAAAGAATATAATTTTAAAGATCTATTTTGTGTTTAAATTTTATTCTAGTAACATAGATCAAATTCAAATACCTAAATACGCTAATAAAAATCACTTTCTCCTTTGATGGTACGAAAACGCTATGCGTATCCACACCGAGACCAATCTTTAGTATGTGTGACCCCATAGGTTTAATACTAAGTAGGTAGTAAATTAGTCATACTAAATTTACTAATCAAGGTTAACATTTAGCATCACTTCTTAACGACCCGATAGTATGAAGTAATATATTTTTACCAAGAATTCGAGAAAATCAAAGTATAATTCCTTCTATCTTTCCAGGTTTTGGTTAACCCTCAGAGTATGGTTAATTTGTCAAATTTTAACTTGTTACCATTATTATAAGAAACTATGAATGATCTAAAAAAAATTCATTTTTTCATTCATTCGATCCTCTTGGTCAAGATTTTATTCATTTCAGACATTATAATTGTTCCAAACCCGATCTCCGGGTCTTTCCTCAGAATGGTCATTGAACCCGACAATCCCAAGATTGGGCCATTCTCATGGCTCAAAGATGGATCAATGACTTCCAATATCCTAACCTAACATTCAAATTCAAATACCTCCCTTATCTTAACCAGAAAAGATAAGATGATGACGGCTCAAACTAGCCCTAGAATCTCTAACCAACATTCGAATTCAAATACCTCAATTATCTTAGCCAGATAAGATAAGATAACTACCACTAGTTATATAAAGAGACCCAGTGGCCCCCTCAGGTACTCGCTCATTCCTCACACCTTATACCTCTTAGATTCATTCTGACTTGAGCGTTGGAGTGTCTTTGCAAGTACCCACCCCCATTGCTCCAGTCAGATAATCTGGCGTCCGCCTCGACTCGCAAGTCCCTGATCCACCTCACAACCCGTACCAGAGACTTTTTGTATATTGGTGCCGTCTGTGGAGACTGCAACGTCGTGACGACATGCCGGATAACCCCAAGAAGCAATCTCCAAGCCACCACCACAACTCATACACACGAAGCCTAACTCCCGAATATCAGGAGACCATCCCTCCCACTCCTGGGAAAATAACAAACTTTGTACATCGCCAACCAACCCCGCCCCCAACAACAACCAAAAGAAGACAACTGTCCACCCCCTAGAACCTAGGCCCCTGATGGCTTGAAAGAAAAGGCAATCCAAATAATCTAAGAACTGTGCCTCCGGGTGCAGGACCTTGAAGGTCGGGTTACGACCAAGGAATGATATCATGTAGAACACGGAAGCCATGCGACTTCTAGAACCCGATCTCACCGTGAAACCAGAAACAACAGGTCACCCGAACAGCGACACAGTAAGAGATACGACCGCAACATTTCTGGGACCTGGAACACCAACGTGAAGAAGATAACCGACGGTACCACCGGAAAACCAAGCGAGCAAGAAGCGAACATGTGATCATGGGAGCTACCCCTTTCACCGAAAGAATTATAAGAGCCAAGCTTCCAAAGGGCTTTGACAAGCCCACTGACATGAAATACGACGGGACCAAAGATCTCCAAGAACTCCTAACGGCCTTCGAGGCCAGGATGAACCTAAAAGGAGCTGTCAATGTGGTCTGGTGCAGGATCTTCCCGGTAACCTTAGCCGGCCTCGCAATCAAATAGTTCAATTCCCTCCTGAACGGCTCCAAAGCCAGCTTCCATGATATATCCAGAAAATTCATGGCACGGTTCACTACCAAAATCACTAAAGCTAAAAATCCCATTAGCTTGCTTGGAATCACCCAAAGATAAGACAAATCAACAAGAAAATACCTCAATAGGTTCAACGATGAGTGCTTGACAGTTGACGGACTCACAGTCTTTGTCTGACCAAAGGCCTCATGAATGAGGACTTCTGGAAATACCTTACCACCAAGGCAATCTAGACCATGCACGAAATTCAAAGCGTCGCAAGGGAATACATACATGATGAAGTGGTGAGTCAAGTCGTAGTCGCCAATAAATGACAGCTCGGCAATACAGTACCTCGTACTAACCCGCCACCAAGAGAGTCCCAGAAAGAACACTCCAAACCCAAAAACACCAACCGACCACCCCAAGTGGAAAAGTTCCTGAACTATACCCCCTACTCGCTCCCATCACTGAGATCTACTACCAAATAGCGGAACAAGGCATCCTCCCAAAAGCATGACAACTGAAGAACGAACTGGCGACAAGAGCCTGTACTGCGACTACCATCGAAGATATGGGCATAAAATCCAAGATTGCTTATACCTAAAAGACGCCTTTGAACAAGCCATCTAAGACGGCAAACTCTCCGAGTTCACCAAAATCATGTGAGAACCAAGGAGAAATGAAAGAGAAAGATCACCAGAACACAAAGGACGTAACTCGAGGACTATACGGCAGGCACCCCAAGAAAGTTTGGAAACTGACCCTACCATAATCGTAAACGTCATCACCGGAAAGGATGCATCGAAAAAGTCAAAATCAGCACTAAAAAAGATCTCAAAGTCCTAACCGCAAGAAACCAAGCACTAATCTCCTCGGTTCCAGCAGCGATCATATTTTTTTCCCGATGACTACCAACACGGCATCTCGGCGGAAGACGCCCCATTCGTCATCTCGGAAAAAGCTGGAACTGGACTTATGAAAAGAATACTGGTCGACACCGGAGCTGATTCTAACATCATCTTTATAGGAGCCTTCGATAAACTGAGCCTCCGAAACAAAAATTTGCAAACCCGCCATAATAGGGTGACTGGACTCGGAGACAACTTCCTCAAACCAGACGGTTCCATTGTGTTACCACTTACCACTAGCCATCAGAATCGGAAGCCAAAAGAAGACCATCCTCTCCGAGTTCATGGTCCTCAAGGACTCCACTGCATACAACCTCATCCTTGGAAGAAAGACGATCAACGACCTATCCATTGTTATCTTCACCAAGTTTCTAATCATGAAGTTCTAGGCCAATAACGACACTATCAAAATGATATACGGAAATCGAGAAGTCGCGGTAGAGTGCGACAACACTAGTTTGGCGCTCCACAAGAGATCCTGAGATGCGGCAGGCATCTTTCTCGCCGACCTCGATGCACGCCAAGACCTCAGCCCACGCAGAACCGTGCAAGAAAATGACGAAGAAGTAGAGCAGGACTTTGTAGACGAGGTCAGGAGCATAGCACACCTACGGGAGCTAGCTCTAAAACAAAGAATAAGCCTAAGGTACAATCTAAGGACGGTACGACAAGACTTCGGATCAGGAGACCCCGTCTTATGACGAAACGAAATCGCTTCTCCCATTCCCAGAGAAGGGAAGCTCACACCCGACTGGGAGGGTTCCTACCCAATCAAGACGGTAATCAAAAAAGGAGCCTACAGGCTCGAAAGACTAGACGGGACCGAGCTCCCGAGATCCTAGAATGCCACCAACTTACGGCGCTACTATACGTAGAAACTTCCTTCCAAAGCAACAAGATGGAGTTCATTTAAGGCTATCTCTTTACCCTTTATTTTTTGCTCTTTTCACTTTCATTAATTGCTTAAGTTGTTTAATCGTATATTTTCTTATCGGGCACTCTTTCTCAAATGAAATTCATATTTTCAAAAGCATTGTCCCATCCGACGACACGAACTAAATGCGGCTACCCTCGGAGTTCGATCACCCCGAGGCCAACAAAACGGATATCCAAATAAAAAACAGACATCCAACTGACAAAAAAGGCGACCTGGGGATTGATCATCTCGAGACCATAACAAAAGGATATTCAAATAACAAAACGAATATCCAAATAAGTAAACGGCTATCCAGGAATCGATCACCCTGAGGCCAACAAAACGGATATCAAAATAACAAAATGGACATCCAAATTACAAAAAATGGTGACCCAGAAATCGA
Organism: Arachis stenosperma; assembly: GCF_014773155.1. NCBI lineage: Eukaryota > Viridiplantae > Streptophyta > Magnoliopsida > Fabales > Fabaceae > Arachis > Arachis stenosperma. Next base: position 8,787,125 of record NC_080380.1, on the reverse strand, counting down.
TCACCCTGAGGCCAACGAGACGGATATCCAAATAACAAAACGGATATCTAAATAAGTCAAAGGCTACCTCCGGGATCGATCACTCTGAGGCCAAGGAAATGGATATCCAAATAACAAAAAAAGGCGACCTGGGGATTGATCACTCCGAAGCCAATAAAACGGATATCCAAATAAGCAAACGGCTACCCGGGAATCGATCACCCCGAGGCCAACAAAACGGATATTCAAATAATAAAACAGATATCCAAATAACAAAAAACAGCGACCCGGAGATCGATCACCCTGAGACCAACGAATCGGATATCCAAATAACAAAACAAAAATTCAAATAAGTAAACGACTACTCAGAAATCGATCACTCTGAGACCAACGAAACAGATATCCATATAACAAAACGGATATCCAAATAACAAAAAATAGCGACCCGGAGATCGATCACCTCGACGCCAATAAAATGGATATCCAAATAACAAAACGGGCATACAAAAAACAAAAAATTGTGACACGGGAATCGATCACCCTGAGACCAATGAAACGGATATCCAAATAATAAAACAGATATTCAAATAAGTAAATTTCTACCAGAGGATCGATCACCCTGAGACTAACAAAACGGATATCCAAATAACAAAATGGATATAAAAAAAGCTAAATAAGCAAAGAATTAAAATCTGTCCACCAAGAAGTCTAAAATAAGTTCACAATAACGGCCCAAAAAGACCACACAAAACAAGCATGAGATGACGGTCTTCCAACTCGCGAAAAGCCAAACTCACCAACATTCCGTCAATCGACGTAGGATGACGTCACGCCCTTTCTAGACCCCTCATGACATTCCGATAATAGAAAACTAAACTTGTCAACAAAAGCGGCGTTAAGGTCTAAGCTAATGACTTTCCAGCTTACGAAAAGCGAAACTCACCAACATCCCGCCAATTGGCGCAGGATGACGTCATGTCCTTTTCATGTCCCTCACAGTTTCCCAAACTACAGAGAACCGAGCTCCCCTTCAACTCACCATTGAGACCAAGCAAGTATGCTCTCATGCTTCGGGGGCAACTGTTACGGACCCAATCTCCGAGTCCTTCTTCGGAATGGTCACCGAACCCAACAATTTCAAGATTGAGCCATCTTCACGGCCCAAAGACGGGTCAATAACTTCCAATATCCTAACCCACCATTCAAATTCAAATACCTCCGTTATCTTAGTCAAAAAAGATAAGATGATGACTGCTCAAACTAGCCCTAGAATCTCTAACCAACTTTTGAATTCAAATACCTCCCTTATCTTAGCCAGATAAGATAAGATGAGATAACTACCACTAGCTATATAAAGGGAGTCAGAGACCCCCTCAGGTACTCACTTATTCCTCACACCTTATACCTCTTAGATCCATTCTGACTTGAGTTGGAGTGTCTTTGCAGGTACCCACCCCATTGTTCCAGTTAGATAATCCGGCGTCTACCTCGACTCGCAAGTCCCTGATCCACCTCACAACTCGTACCAGAGACTTCTTGTATAATAATCATAGAGTTCAGACTCTTTACCGAGATTTGACGGATTCTTTATGACTAATCGTTAATCCTACAAGTATATATTTAAATCATACCCAATATCCATTCAACTAGTACCTTAGGGTATTAGGTGTCCGGAATCAAAGTATAATAAACACATTGTTAGTTAATTACTATGATATTCGCAGGTCAAATGAACTTTAGTACCATGTTCATCTGAGATATCCTATTGACAAATATGCGGTAATCGTAACATTAGAAATTTTCAGAATGAGTCAGTTCAATAGTCATATCTCTATATGTACCATTTATATAAAATTTAATAAATGAGATCTATTAATCTTCATCCAATAAAGATCATTATATATATATATATTGATCTATCGGGATTATTCATGTCCTTTTTAATAATCTCATAACTAAGAACAGTTTAGATTAAAGTATAAAAGATTTATCTTTCATTATTATGATTACTATCATAATGATAAATCTCTTAAATTTAATGAAAGACCATATTATATTAACCTTTTAATATAATAACCATAACAAATTATTTGACATATGGTTGATTGGATTGTGATCATATTACTTATTTTCAACAACTGTATGGACCGAAAAAGATCGATCGTTGTTCAAATATATGATTGCACACAGAAGAGATAGGAGGTTAAATTACGATACGGGAGGGGAGAACGAACGACAATTTCTACTACGGGAGGCGTCGAACCTGTGAACGACAGCGCGAGACGGCACCACATAAAAAAGTCATTTTTAAAATTTTTCAATTTTAGTAGAAATAAAAAAGTCAATTTAAATTTATAAGTTTCAAAATTTTTTACTTTTATTACATAATTATGTCTTAAATTTTTATAAATATAATTCTTTAAATATTATCAAAAGTTGTAAGTGATCAATGAAAGAAGAGTATAATTATATTGTCAACTAACTAAAATTTTTTTCTGATGTTAATATAAAAAATAGTTATTTTTATTAAGATATAACTAAATATTTGTGTAAACCTGTTTATATCAATAGCTTTCAATTTTGTTAGTGGAAATTTTAAATTTAATTTTTCAAAAATAATAAAACAAAATGAAAATAAACAAAAATAGTGGCTGATAAGTATGATATCTACTAATACATAGATACCAAATAATGAATATGCCAAATGTATACCAAACTTGAAACCCTAACTAGCCCACCAAACTATCTAAAACTCAAGTATTCTATCTATATGTACCTGACACCATTGGAAATAAAATTCATTAATGTTAGGTATGTTTACTTTTATGATAGATACTAGATACTGTAAAACACTTATTACTATTGTTGTTAATGTTATCGCTGAATTATTAAAATAAAATCGGTGAAGGTAGTAGGTATTTTTTCTTAACTAAGTGATCTAAGATGTGAGTATGGTGGGAAGTGAAAATTTTTCGTTGGAATATTCTTACCCTTTTCATAAAGTCTTAGTCTAATCTAATTGTGTATTCGAATAAAAAAAATAATTCTTCTAATTTTCCTTAGATTTTAGGTTTTTTATTGGGTTTCCTAAGATTTTAGTTGACAATACATAAATAAAATATTTAAATGATTTATTTTAAAAAATTTTATATATAGATATTTTATTTATGTATATAAATAATTTAAATATAATTTATTATTTTGTGTCCTATGTCCTATTTTATTTATAATATAAACAAAATAATTATAGATATATTTTGTTTACATACACTATAAACGAAATAAGATATAAAAAAATAATAATAATAAATCAAGTGCAAATAAGATATGTGAGGAGAGATTCAACTTATTCATATTCTTTTATACTATACTGTAAATAAAATATGCAAATAATAAACTTATATCATAAGGTACAGTCTAAACAAGATATACGAGTAATTATTTTGTTTTTATGTAAACAAGATATAAAACAACAAATTTTGTTCAACCATATAATCAAGGAGGTGTAAATAATAGTCTTTTTTACAAACATTTCAAATTTTTTATTCTTTCAATAAGTTTTAAAAAAATGTCTAATAATAAATATATCGTTGTGAACGTATATCTTAATTATCACATAAATACCAACAAAAAAAAGAGTTGTATTTAAATATAAATATTTAGAGTTCTATACATAGAGACTAAATTGGATTAAGTAATTCCTGCTACTAAGAGGATCTAAATTAAAGCTAGGGGTTGTATTTGAGATAAAACATTCTAATTATTTTTATTACACTCTAATTAGTCAATAATAAACTCAACTATTTTGAGAAATTGAAAGTTCAAATATTGAAGTTTGAATATCAATTCTATCTTACTCATGAGTGATGCTAGCTATAGGTGGGACACTCTTTTCTGATTTTCTTACACGAAGTCAATGAAAGCATTAATGGTCTTTTTTAAGAATTAATAGAATAGCATAAGTATAGCAAATAATTTTTTAATTAGTAAATACTAATTAACTAATTTTTTATTAGAAAATTATTTTTTATCCACATTTTATGGAAAATTTAAATTTTAGAGTTAAAATTTAGAATTTTAAACTAAAAAATTTTGATTGATATTGACAAAAAAAATTAATTCAAACTCATTATCATATACATATATCAATTATAAAAAATAAAATCATATACATATATCAACGATAAGAAAGTACATGTATCTTAAAGCATTTTGAGAAAACTTAGCTTAGGATTATATTTGGTTTAATTAATTAAGTACATATATAATGAATGAATCATTCTAAAATTTCTAATTAATTAAATATACACTCAGTATATCCAACTTAATTAGTGCAAATTTATTTAATAAGTATCACTTTGGTTACCCTAATTCTAAAGGGCATTTATGTCAAATTCTAAACCAATTCAAGTCTTATAAAATATAATTACAGAATCTATATATGTGCATTTTGATAAAGATAAATCCAACTATCTAGTAAATTTTAATAGTATTGATTATATATACAGTCCAATTTAAGCCTCTGATCTCCATTAAATTATTATATTTATAATTAAGTTAACCGTCGCCAAGTAATTTTTTTTAAATTTCACACAAAAATTTTATCAAATTCAAAATTTTTTTATCATAAAAATTTTGATAGCATGAAATCTCAAAAACTTAAATAATTGATAGAAAAAATACATAAATGATTTAATTTTTAACTCATCTTTTCATGAGAGAGAGAGAGAGAAAGATTGAAATTTGGAGAGGATAACAAGCAATGAACCTTACCTTTAGTATGATGAAAAATATGTGAAAATTAGAGCACATTATTTGAAGTGTTTATTATTATACTCAATAATAAAGATAAAGGCTGAATAATTTAATTATACTTAAAATAAAAAATATTACAGTACACTCATGATGTTATAAAATTAAGAATAATTATCCAAATCAGTCTTAAGAATTTTAAAATTGGATATTTTAGTTTTTAAGAAAAATTAATACACAGATCAATTTCTAATATTTTATTTCAGCAGACAAATCAGTCTCCAATTCATTTTCTGGCAAAATAATTATCCAGATCAGTTCCCAAGAATTTTAAAAACGAACATTTTAGTCCCCAAAAAAGATTAATGTACAAATCAATCTCCAAAGTTTCTCTCCGTTAGACATAACAGTCCTCCATTATGAAATACAAACATATTTTTTAAAATAAAACATCTTTTGATTATATTAAATACAAAAACATCAAATGGTTTTAAACATATATTATTATTATTATTATTGAATGACATATATATATATATATATATATATATATATATATATATATATATTTATAAAGACATACATAAGAATCTAATGAATAAATTTATCATTATTTTTGTCTAAAAAATACAAAAAATTAATACAATATTATTATGCAATTAATAATAATAATAATTATTTTATTTTTTAATGGAGGACTATTATGTCTAACGGAGAAAAACTTAGGGATTGATTTGTACATTAATTTTTTTAGGGACTAAAATGTCCGTTTTTTAAATTCTTGGGAACTGATATGGATAATTACTTTGTCGAAAAATGAACTGGAGACTGATTTGTCTGCCGGAGTAAATCTTTGGGAATTAATCTGTGTATTAATTTTTCTTGGAGACTAAAATGTCCGATTTTAAAATTTTGGAGATTGATTTGGATAATTACTCTAAAATTAATTATCACAAAAATTTAACTTTCATTAAGTAGAAATACTGCCAATAATTATTATAGATGTCTAATTTTTTTTTATCTTATATTTGAATGAACCAATACTAACTAATTCTTTTAATTTATTTTTTACACTAAGTTAAAAATATAATATTAGCCTTTTATTAATATTTTTGTATCTCTAATATATTTTTTACGAAAAAATATTTTCTATTGGAGGCTTAAAGTACGAACTTTGTATAGATATTTTTTATTGAAATTTATTTTAATAAATATTAAATTATGATACATTATACCAAAAACTCAAATATTTAAATAACTAAAGAAAAATATTATATGACTAAAAAAATTTATCACTTTTTATTAACACTTATACTCTAAATATTAAATTCTAAGTCATAAACATTAAATTTTAAATACTAATAACATAAAATTAAAATATAATTAAAAATATTAAATAATATTAATAAAAAATTTTAATTTCTAAAATTTTTCATAAATAAAAGTACGTAAATGTTGATATAGGTTAATGTATTAGATAATTATATTATAGTGTGTAACTTACTAAAACAAGTAAAAATGAATTCATATTTAATTTAAAATATAAAAAAATCATTTTTGAATATTTGAATTCTTTTATAAAAAATAAGTTAAACAAGTAATAGACATTATATATAAAATTCGTCAACGTATTATATACTAACAGAAACCCACGGCCTATAAATTAATTTGCTATTTAAAATTTTAAATAAGAATTTGGTTAATAAGAATATATGATAAATTTATCATTACTAAAAGATTTTAAATTTTTTATTTAATAAATATAAAATAAATACATTAAAAATTTAATTTTTTTATATTTTTAATTAAATTTTTTCAACTTGTAGCCTTAAGATGTGTCCTTTGATAATATTTATTTTTATTTTTTTAGAAACTAAAACTGAAAAATTAGAATTTAATATTATATTTAATAGTCAGATATTGTAACTAAAATTTTAGTTTGGAAATATAAATTTTCAATTACTTCACTATCTCTAAAAGATGAAGATGCAAGAGAGTAAAATTTGATACTAAAAACTAAAATTTTAATAATATTTTTAAAATATATATATTTTTATTTAAATTTTAAAATTTTAAAATTTTAAAATTTTAAATTTATCTCTTAATTTTTGTATTTATCTTAAATTAATCATAATACTTAAACAGATAATTAAACATAATTTAATTTGATATATTTTATCCTAAACACAATATATATACAAACTTAATTTATTGTTAGTCTTTTAATTTTTGTCTCTCTATTTTTATCTCTCAGACTCATTCTTCTTTTCAAACTTAGTCTTAAAGTATAAGATAAATAAATCCTTTTTTTGCTATTATTTTTTCTTTCTTCAAAATAAAAATTGAATTCTACATTCTATTTATATTAAACAACAATTATATTAAATATATATTAAAATTAACTATTACATAAATATAGGGTGAATAATTTTGTTCGCTAATTTTAATAGAATTTCTATATAATCAATGTGGGACGAAAACTTTATTATAAAAATCTTAAATAAAAGCACGTAAATGTTGATATATGATATATGTTAAGTTATTATATCCCTATACCCAAAAAACAATTATTGTATTGTATCTGTACAGAAATGCATGGGCTATAAATTAAGTTGCAATGCTCTCCAACCTCAATCAACACTTTTTCCAGAACGAACGAAATATGGGTTCCAAGAAGGCAGTGGTGTCACCCACCGCCATTCTCTTCTCCCTTAACCTTCTCTTTTCCGCCACCATGGCAGCCCCACCCAAAGCGCCGCCTCCCAACACACCGCCTCCCAATGCACCGCCACCGAACATACCGCCTCCCAACGCATCACCTCTCAACGTGCCACCACCTAACACACCGCCGCCCAATGCACCCCCACCCAACACACCGCCCCCCAATGCGCCACCCCCGAACACAACACCACCGCCCAATGCACCGCCTCCCAACGCACCGCCACCAAACGCAAAACCACCCAACACACCGCCGCCCAACGCACCCCCACCAAACACACCGCCGCCCAACGCACCGCCGGCTAATGCACCACCACCCAACACACGACCACCCAACACACCTCCTCCAAACGCATCCCCACCCAACACACGACCACCCAACACACCGCCTCCCAATACATCGCCGCCTAACCCACCACCACCTAACACACCACCACCCAACACGCCGCCGCCTAACGCAAAACCACCCAGCGCACCGCCGCCCAACGCACCCCAACCAAACGCACCCCCTCCCAACGCACCACCACCTAACACACCCCCTCCCAGCACACCGCCGCCCAATGCACCACCACCCAACACACCGCCGCCCAACACACTGCCTCCCAATGCATCCCCTCCCAACGCACCGCCGCCCAATGCACCACAACCTAACACCCCCCCTCCCAACGCACCACCACCTAACACACCACCACCCAAGGCACCGCCGCCCAACGCACTCCCTCCCAACGCACCACCACCTAACACACCCCCTCCCAACACACCACCACCACCACCAGCACCCAACACACCCCCTCCCAACGCACCACCACCCAAGGCACCACCACCTAACACACCACCACCCAAGGCACCGCCGCCCAACGCACCCCCACCCAACGCACTCCCTCCCAACGCACCACCACCTAACACACCCCCTCCCAACACACCGCCGCCCAATGCACCCCCACCTAACACACCCCCTCCCAACGCGCCACCACCTAGCACACCGCCACCCAATGCACCACCACCTAACACACCCCCTCCCAACACACCGCCACCCAAAGCACCACCACCCAACACACCCCCTCCCAACGCACCCCCTCCCAACACACCGCCGCCCAATGCACCACCACCTAACACACCACCACCCAACACACCGCCGCCCAACACAGTGCCTCCCAAAGCACCACCACCTCCTCCACCTCCTCCTGCGTCACGGCCACCACCACCGCCTGTTGTTGCAAGCCCTCCACCACCCTCTTGTCCCTTAAATGCCTCGGAGATACTTGCTTGCGTGAATGTATTGCAGGGTTTCTTAAAGGTGGTTTTTCCTGGGCTGGGACCCAGTCCGGATCAATGCTGCACCCACTTGGATCGTCTTGTTGAAATGGAGATGCAAGTTTGCCTTTGCATCAACATTAAGGCTAGCTTATTGGAACGACTCCACTTAGACATTACAATTAACTTCAACCAATTGCTCATCACCTGTGGCAAAACCTCTCTCCGAAACTTCCAGTGCCCAGCCACCACGTAATAATTACAAATTGCATGCATCTATGCATATTTGATTTCTCTTTTACTTTAATTCTTATAATAATAAATATATGTATGTGTCTTTGCTTCTGCATATAGAAGCTACTCGGTCTTGTACGTAGTAATAACCTCGCATCTCCAATCATCAAATACCACATTTCTTGCTCTCTTCAATAAATTAATCTTCCTTTATTCCAAAAGTAGTGTTCACTGTTTTTTCTTTCTTTTTTTTAAATTAAGATAAAAATTTACATACAATTATTTTTGTATAAAAATAATAGTTATAATTGTTAAATAATTTAATATATATGATAACTAATTTGATATATTTAAATAAATTTTTTTTATTAATTACTATTAATTACATGTGAAATTAATTAAGTATGAATTTGAATTTAAAATTAACGGTGTATTATTTTTTTAGTATTCTATCTACAAAGAGTTTTGCTTGAATGAACAAGTAGCAAGTATAATAAATAAAATTAAAATGAATAGATAAAGTAAAAAATAAAAATTCAAGGTTTATGAAGAAAAATAAAAATAATTTATCTGCAAACTAATTTAATTTAATTAAATTTTAAAAATTATAGGAATTAAAGACTGGAGCATATATTTTCATAAATAAATTTGACTCTATATAAATTGATGGCGTATTACGTATTACATAATATGCTACATAATCATTTGACTAAACTTTTGATATTTTGAAAAATCAAATTAACACACGCTTAATCTTTAATAACCGTTAATTCATACCGACAAAATATATCAAAATAATCTACCACCAGCAGTATTTGAGGTCGATCACTACTTCAAAAGATGACAAATTAAGGGATCAAGTGTTCCCCAGATTAAAGAGAGAATTTGATTTTTATGTACTGAAAATGAGAAATGTATTTAATTATATTCGTTATTTTAAATTATCTTATTTTAGTTAATATGGTATAAAATTATTTTATATTGAGGGTATTAAAATTAAACTTTCAAAAAAAATAGATAGTAATGACACTGTAATAATTAAACATATACAGACAACAAAGAAAATAGATAGCGTTATTTATAGCAATTGATAAATAGTTTTAACTTTCTAGTTGATTCGTAAATCAATATAATCAGGATATTTGCATCTTCATTATCACCTTTCCTGATGTAAATACTACTGTATTTATATGTAATTTCTTCATTCACGAAAAAACAAAAACAACAAAAGTCACTACAAGAAAAACACCCATTCAGGTACACTTGAAAAGTGTAGCCAAAAGTGAAAAAAAATGATGCCTTAGGCTACGGCTACGCTTTTTGGGCTACGGCTACGCTTTTTAGGGTGATTCCTATTCGGCCGTTGCCTATTCTCAAAGGCTACGTTTTTCTACACCAAGGGCTACGCTTTTGGCGTTTGGGAATAGGCTACGCTTTTCAAGTGATGCTGTCTAGGACCAAAGGCTACGCTTTTCAGCTTTCATTTTTCCAGAATAGACTACGCTTTTCAACGCTACTGCATCACTTGTAAAGCGTACCCACATTGTATATCATAGCTACTTTTTATAAGCGTAGCCTTAGGTCCCTTTTTTTTTGTATACTATAGCTACTGTATATAAGTGTAGCCTTAGGTCCCTCATTGTTTTTTTTTTTATTTTTTGTATATATATATATATATAATTTTTTTCTAAAACCTAATATTTAATAATATAATTATATATAATCCTATCATTTTAATTAAATTAGTAAAATATTATAAAATAAAAATAATACATAATAATACAATCCAATATTCTTTAAATAATAAAAATTATCCTAAAACAAAATTTCGGTTGCCATAATAAATTAACAGCCATAAGATTTTCTATTTGGGAATAATACAAATTATTTCTCTAAAAATAAAATTTATTTCTCTAAAAATAAATTTCTTCAAAATCAATTGCACATGTACAGGACGAAGTGGTTGTCTTTCTTTTTGTAGATCAGATGTTGGTATTGCCTGCTCCGATTGAGGCCTAGCTGACTGACTTCTGCGTATTTCCTTGTTTGAGAGTGTGCTTCTAATAATCCTTGCACTACCTTCATGCTTCTGATTCTGCTTCAGAGGTGTTGAGCCAACAATTATTTTGGCTGAAGATGTTACATTATTCTACTCTAATAAACTATCTAAATCAGACCCCTGCACAATAAGAAACCCATCAAAATATGAAGTGATAGCATAATCATACATGATAAGTCCATAAATCACAATAAAAGGAACCAAAAAACAATCCACGCCAGAACTTATAGTGCATTCCTGATTCATCATATTCCATGTCATGAGCAATAAGACAACATATTAGAGGAAAATAATCCTCAAAGTCACTTTAGTATGAACCATTATGCCAACAAAATGATATGCATTATAATAGCATCTATAAGTAGTGCTTTCTCTACAGTACATTGACCTTTTTATCATTAACTGACAAGTAATAAACAAGTGCCATCCTTAAATCTTAATAAAATTAGTTAATCTCTTTCCTTGTCATTTCATGAGCCACTAAGGTTACATTGAAACCAACATTTATCAACAACTCCAACTAGTAAAAGGATGATTTAAGGATACTATCATCCACGAGAACATTCAAATAGAATGAATCAATCTAATTAATTAAAATTTAGGCAATAATTGCAGAAAACCAGATCAAGATGCATCTGATTGATACAAACTAGACATGACCAGTGGCAACTTATTGACATTGACGTCACAACATAAAGAAGCAGAATTTCAAAGTTACTTTCCATCAGAGTAAGAGCAGTAAATAAAACAACTTTCAAAGCAATTCAGGTAAGGTTTGTCCACACTGCATAAAATTGTCAGCACTTAGATCTTTTATGATTAAAAATGATCATTTATTCTAAATAGGAAAAGGGTAAATTGCGATGGCTTCTAGTGAATTTCTAGTGCAATTTAAAGTTATATAATACTTAATATTTCTATAGATTGTAAGCTGTGGTATTAATTTCTTTTATAAACACAACACTAACAAAGTCAATGCAAACATTAAAAAAATAGTGTTGTATATAACTTTAACCTCAGGAAAGTGTCAGTGCAATTTATACAAAGAAAAAGGAATTGAAGTTACTAACCGTTTTCTCGTACCACTCTTTGGTAAAGAAAAGTTTGATTCCATGAACAATCAACAAGGCATAGACAATGACAAAGAGATGATGTGAGTACCAAAATGCATTGAAGCTAGTTAGACTGTTGAGTGGTTTAGGAAGCTTAATCCTGTTTCTACTGAACCAAGGTGTGGCTTGTACTTTTGAGGGCTTGCACGAAGGAGGCGAAGGAAGTCGCAAGAAAGATGAAAAATTGCATGTATTTCAACACCAATTGCTACTGCTACGGCTATCACCTGCAAGAACAACAACATATATACCCTCACTTTGTTTGTACTACTAACTTTATTTAAATGGTGACACATTTATTCAGCAAGGGAATCTTTGAGAAACAAATATGTTCCTTGGGAAGCAAATTTGCCACTTCTAATTCATGAAACACTCTAAATATTCCTCAAGGAAACTCCTACGCTCATGGGAACAAAATGCAAAGCTAGAAATAGTTCAAGGAAACTCCTAACTTAAATAATGCCACCTGAGACATGACCACACTTAATCATTAGAAATAGTTCAAGTTAAGAGCACCAGCAGCACCTTCCTTCAATTAAAAACAGCAACACTTGCTTTGATACCATATTAGAATGCAAATTAATCATTGGAGTTTGAAATGATGATGATTCTTGAAGCAAAAGAGCATCCGAATACCTCATTTTCAGAAGCGCCAAGACTATGCAAATGCAAGCAAGATGAATCTGAGATTTGATATTATAAATACTCCTATTATTACTAATTAAGAAGGCCCCAAAGTTTGGAATCGGTAGCAGCAAGTCTTATTAATGAATCTGAGATTTGATATTATAATTTTTAATTGTAGTTGATAAGAAGAAAGATGATTAAAAGTGCCGAAGAAAGCATAAAGCAGAAAGACAGCAAATCAGAAATCTATGGGAATCTGCAGGCTGTGTTTATAGAAATGGATAGCGCTCAAGATATAAGCATAAGCCTTCAAACCTTGTCCCAATTACTACATAAACAAAAACCAGATTACAATTTTTTAAAAACTGTAAACAGATTATCTTCCAAAGTTGTTAATCACATGTCACCTTATCAATTACCACATAATTTTGATTTCAAGGCATGTTTTGTTTGATGAAACTGAATTTCCTTATCATGAATTATTCAAAGCAGATTCTCCATCTCCAACTTACAATCAATTTCCTCATACTGTTTTAACTTTTCCTAATTTTACTACTATATCATCTCATAATACAAGTCAAAATTCTACACCTACTGCTACCTCAACAAATGAGATAAGGGATGCTAGAAGAGCAGAGAATTTCAAAAAATAGTGAAGCATCAACTCAAGTGAGAAGCATTACTAACAAAATGAGTATTTATAGCATGAAGACAGAAATATATTACAATTAAGAGAATAGATGAGACAAGGAATCATTGTAGATGTGAAATAATTGAGTACAAGGTTTATATGCTAGTATGAAACAATGATTACTTATACAACTATGAAGCTAAAACGAACTTAACAAGCAAGATGCAAAATCAGAAAGCAAATTCTAATGAAGCAAGCAACATAAACTCAAAAAATTAGAAAGACAATACCACAGCAAAATAACTTTAACTCCTATCATGTACTATTCATACAGTAAAATAAAAATGTTCACTCAAACAGAATTCAGAGTAGATTCATAAGATAATACGCATTCAGAAGCTAAAACCTATAACCCTAAAAATTAGAAACAATACGCATTCAGAAGCTAAAACCCCCAAATTAAAAATCATTAAATCAGAACCCTAAACCGCAGTACACCTTCTCACAAAACCAAAGTCAATTCATCACAAATTGAATAAAGAACAAAATTAGAATTCAACACTAATAATAACAAGCAATGATCAACTGCGATTCTGCACGGAAAAGCTTCTAACACAGACAGCACGGCAGAAATTGAACCAGACATAGAAAAACCTTAATTAAATATGAAATTGTGATATAGAATCCTAATTAAATTTAACCCTAATTGCAGAGTATAGAACAAATTTTCTTCAATTGGCAATTTTACTATGGTGGTACAGGGTGATCAGCAGAGCATATAAAAGTGCCGTTAAACATCTCACCTTACCTTATCATGTGAAAGAAGTTCAAATAATTAGGGTCAAAATAGCGCTCACAGAGATCTTCCATTACCTGCACAGTAAAATGGACTTCAAGTGTCAACTAATTAATCAAAACAGATGTACGTAAAAGAGAATAAAAGAAAGATTATAACTGAGGGCTGAAAATATTATGAAGCAGGCAATGAAATTAAACAGCCTTCCCCACAGAAATTGGACCTGAGTGGCTAACCTAACACTGGGGGCCTTCTTCAAAAGGAATATTGAGCCCAGCTGCATCAACTTGAGCCGTGTGTTTTGTTCTTGACAATGAGGATTAAGAACCCTAATTGCCTAAATCAGAGAAAGAGAGGATACAGAACAGAGAATGCTTACCTGGTGACAGAGGATACGACCATGGTGATGAGCGGCGACGGTGAAGAAGAGATGAGCGGCGACGCAACGGCTTGGAGACGGTGCAGCAACTCAGCGACGAGCTCCAGTCGATGGCAGCGCGGCGACAGAGCACAACGGCGGTGAGACATCCCATTCGAGATCCTCGGCGGCGGTACATCAGCCTGGCGGTGGCAGAACGGCGATGGCAACAAGCCCTAGCAGCGGCGGTGGAGCTTCAGCTGCGACGGAGCACCCCTTTCTTCTCTCCTCCATTGCGTTTTCTCTTCCTCGAGCTCTCTCTCTCTCACTGGCATTCGACGACGACGACGGCAGATCCCTAGCCAGTTAGCCGCCGTCGTTCTCTCCTTCCTTCCCTCTCCTCTCTTCTTCTTCCCGTTCTCCCCCTTAGCTTTCTGATTTCTTCGTGTGTGTTGAGTGAGGGAGTGAAGGTGATACAGGGCAAACAAAATTTCACTTAAGTGTTTATTTGGTATTTTAATATTAGGAGACACTTTTGAAGCACACCCAAAACTTAACAAATGGGTTACTTTTTAAAAGCGCTCCCTTTGATCTAAAAAATGTACCCATAGCTTTTTAGATTTGGCTACGCTTTATAAGTGATATTTAAACTATCTAAGGAGACGCTTTTGAAGTGATGCCTTAATAGTGTTTCCTTTTCTCTTATAAAAAGGCATCATGCGAAAAAGCGTAGCCTATTCTAAGAATAGGCTACGCTTTTTAAATGTAGCTTAAAAAAAGTGTGGCTGAATGGGTATTTTTCTTGTAGTGAGTGGAAACTCAGGTGCGGTCGACTTCACCTAAAGTTGATAGTTGAGAGCCGTTATATGATTTGACTAAATTTTTATCTAACGACTCTCAACTATTAACCTCACGTGAAATCGACTGCACCTGAGTTTTTACCAAACAACAATTGCAGAATTATTTCCAAATCTCATGGCAGTTACATTAGTGGCAGTTACATGTATACAATTATTAACAGTTGGTGGTATTGACAACAAAAAATATTTCATTGTGAAAAAAATTATAAAATGATAAAATAATGAGTTAATTATTATTAGATTTGTAATTTCTATTAGGTGTGAATTTGGCTGTTTTAATTTGAGGGTGATTAGACTTTCATTTCCTCACTTTAAAGGAGATTGATCCCAAAAAAGAAAAAATTGATGGTATCTATGGTTTAATGAGTTGCAACAATTCATGGAAAATTTTCTTGCAAAATTAGAATTATTGATATAAATGCTTTAAGACGCATGCCTATAATTATCAAAATCAGACTTTTAATGTGATAAAATTTGTAAAGTAACTAGTGAAAAACTAATCACTTTTTGTCCGAATATTAGAGTTCGTGTATAAATAAATTTCTCAAACCTAATATGATTATTAGGCCAAATAATATTCGGATCCGATAACATCTTAATAATCTGAACCAACCTTGACATATATAATTAGATTGGTATCAAACCTAACAGCCCATGCATTCATAAGTTTATGTATCATTCCTATGTTTGCGGGTCATGGATCGGATCCGATGACCCATGAACAATCCTAGACATGGCGGAAACTCAACAAAGTAATCAAATCACTAGTTCAGAGGTTTTGTTTCCACAAGTATTAATGATCTTTTAATTTTTAATTAATTATTAAGCCTTAATTAAAAATTGCAAGGTATTATAGACTAGTGCATGAGAGTGTGTGAAAACTAAGAGAGGGACCCCAGAAACATAACTATCCCTCTATTTAGTTGTGTTATAAGTGTACAATTTTTGTTATAATTAGTTAAAGGTGTTTAAAATTTATCCTTGATCTTTCTTGAGTTTTTCTTGTTTATTCATTATCTATAAATGTTGTTCTTTCTTTAGTTGTAAATGACACTTACTTTACAGTTTTAGTTTTGTATTTTCTTTCTTCGGTTACTGTCTTTTTCTCCAAAAAAATTTGTTTATTTTTGTGGATTTACGGATATACGAATACCTAAATAGAATTCATAATCCGATCTTATTAATCCATATTTGCAATTTTTTGATCGAATTCCAATAAACATTGCAGGTATGTAAATCGGATCTGATTCTGAACACCCCTAACTATAGGTGATTAGGTAGAACCGTTTTTTCGATTTTTTATAGAAAGTTAATGGAAGTATTAATGGTGCTTTTTTAAGAATAATTATAATAGAATAAATACAACATTATTTTTTAATTAATCAATATTAGTTATTTTTTATTATAAATTTTTTTTTTGAAAAATTTAAAATTTAAAAGTTAAAATTTAGAATTTAAATTTTGAAAAATAATTTATTAAAAAAATTAATTCTCTAATTTATCTCTAATAACTAATAAGTATGACTTTATTTGGTTACCTAAAATTCAAATTAAAGGGCATCTATCTCAAATTCTAAACTAATTAAAGTTTTGTAAAATATTATTACCTCATGCATCTATGTGCATTTTGATTCCTAACATATATGTACATACAAATAGGAATAGGTGCATATTATGGTGATGAAAAAAATTGGTGAAGAGATGAAGATTATTCTTTATAGTTAGTTAGCTGAGAGAATATATTATTTTATTTTTGTTAGTTTTTTAAAATATATTATACACATTTTCATTTTCTTCACACAAACACTTTTTCATCACATACAGAATTATCCATATAGGAATATAAGATTCTTGATTTTTTTTTTTAATAAAAAGTACTACCTACATTATTATTAAAAAAAATTATTTTTAGCAGCTATTCATTTTATTGTTAATAGTATAAAAATAATTGTTAATATATTTACTAGTAATTAGACATTAATTATTTTAGATATACTTTGTCATTAAAAAATTTAATAATAATTACATAAATACGGGTAAAAAGTTTTTAAATGGGAATAAAAGTGTATATATATAATTACTATAATTACTATAAAAATAAAAATTAAACAAGACATATAATGATCATTATGCTATTATTACTACTAAAATATTTGTTGTTGTAGTATTGATTTCGAAACAGCTACCCATAAATCACAATCTTTCTTTGATATAAAAAAAAAAATACCAAAACAAGTATATTTTTAAACTAAATCAGATATACAGCCTCTAGCTAGTTCATATATAAACTCAATATACAATTAAACTACAATAATCTAGAACATGCATGCATAAAAATCACTTATTACAAATAGTTAACAACTAGGACTGGGATTGAAATTTCGAGAGGGAATATAACAAGCAATTAAGAAATCTGACATTAGTATCTTATTTTATCATTGCATGAATATTGAACTTTATATATATCTTTTTACATAATGTTATTTTTAAATTTAAAGTATGAATTTTGTATAACTATTTTTTATGTCACTAAAATTATTTTTTTTCTTTAAAATAAAAATTTGACTCTTAGTCGTATTTATATCCGTAAATGTTGATAGTATATATGTTAACCCGTATTATATCCGTACATAAACCCATGGCCTATAAATTAAGTTGCAAATTGCAAGGCTCTGCAAGTTCACGAAGCCACCACAAAAGTAATTAATAGTGAAATTAAATATGGGTTCCAAGAAGGCTACGGTGGCACCCACCGCCATTTTCTTCTCCCTTAACCTTCTCTTTTCCGCCACAATGGCAAGTCTTTTCCCCTTGCAACCCCCTCCTCCCGAAACGCCGCCTCCTAACACACCGCCACCCAACGCGCCACCACCTAACACACCACCCTCTTGTCCCTTAAATACCTTATAGTTAGGTGCTTGCGTGGATGTATTGAGGGGTGTCTTAAACGTGCTTCTTGGGCCGCAGCCCACAGCGGCCCAATGCTGCACCCTCTTGGATGGTCGTGTTGACCTTGACGCAGCCCTTTGCTTTTGCGCTGTAATTAGGGTTGACTTGGCAATAATCCACGTAGACGTTCCTGTTGCATTGTCCCCCTTTGCTCAACACCTGTGGCAGAAACGCTCCCGAAAACTTCCAGTGCCCACCACTTAGAAATTAAACAAAATACACATATATATGTTAATTGATGTGCTAGTATATATATATTTTGATGCAAACTCAGCTGCTATTGTCTTTATCGTTGATTTGACTAAATTATCATCTAGTCATTTTTAATTATCAACTTTAGACGAAGACAACTATCCGATGAGTTTTCACCATATTTATATGCATACACATTTAATTTTCTATATGTGTTTTTGTTTAATGCTTGTAATATTTAATATATGTATGTATGTGTCTTAGCTTCTGCATGTAGAAGCTATCAGTCTTGGACGTATTAATAACCCTCCTAAGTCCTCATCAAAACATAATTAAGTATGCATACGTATACATATGGTATGTCCATCCAAGGAGACTATATATTATTACAATAAACGTTCACGTGAGGATCTAACTGGACTATTAGATCTTCATGAGTTAGCATCTTTGTTGGTCTGTTGAATAAACTTCCTTTATTCCAAAAGTAGTGTTCACTGTTTTTTCTTCCCTTTAATTTTTGTATACAAATTTGAATGAAAAATATAAATTAAGTTTAAAACTCACAATTATTTTCATTTAAAGTTAATAGTTAAAATTTATTAAATAATTTAATATATTTAATAGATAATTTGATATAATTGACTAAATTATCATATAATGATCAACTATTAATTAACTTAATGTAAAAGTAAATGTACATAAATTGTTATTTAAAATTAACGATATATTATTTTTCCATTTTTCTATTAAAAAAGAATTTTGCTCGGATGAACAAGGTTTAATAAATAAGATTAAATTGAGTAGATAGAGTAAAGAAAAATAAAAAAATTTAAGGCTTATGAAAAAAAATAAAAATAATTTGTGTAAAAATTAATTTAATCCGATTAAATTTTTAAAATTCTAAGAATCAAATGACTGACGCGTATATTTTCATAAATAAATTTGACTATAAATTGTTGACCTGTCATTAAGTCATATTAAGTATTTCATTTTTTTAAAATTAAATTAAGACACATACACCCTTAATCTTTAACATACAGCCGTTAATTCAAGAATGCCGGCAAAATATACCAAAAACAATTATACAAATGTATATTCAGCACCACCAGGCCTTGTATTTGGGAATAAATTCTCTCAATTATTTAAAAAAATTAAAAATATAAAATATGATTTCTAATCCTTTATTTGCTCTCTCTTGTATTTAAAGCCAATCACTGTACTACTTCAAAAGGTGACTACAAATTAAGGGATTAAGTACTTTCCAAACTAAAAGAAAGAATTTAATTTTAATATAATAATAACATAAAATATTTTATATTTATTTATTAATAACATTATTTGATTATATATATGTTATTTTAGATAATTATTTATGTAATTAATATAAAAAATAATTATTTTATTTAATGTAATTTTATATAATTGAAGGTATGTAATAATATTATGTAATAATTATATGAATTCAATTTTAATGCATGTTGTTACGGTGGGTAACCGGAGATTGATGGGTTGGATGGCGTTGGTTGGCCCAAATGTGTGAAGGAGGAGGATCCCGAATGAGTGTGCAACTCGGGGGGCTCCGTCCGACTTGTTTGTGCGAGGAGAGGAGGGTGGTACCTGCAAAGACACTCCGATGCCTAAGTTAGCAAGAGTGTGAGCAAGTCTAGAGAGTATTGGGCTTAGAGATACCTGAGGGGTGTCAGTGTATTTATAGTGGTGAGCCAATAACCACCGTTGGAGTAGTGCCATATCTTTAGGGTGTTAACCGTCCCATTATCTTAGGGAGGTTAAGATATGGCTTGATGAAGCGGTTAGAGAGATTTTAGGGGCGGTTACTCATTTGAATGAGTGTTTATCTGCCAGCTAATCTCGTGCCCGACTTCTTTAGGACAAATCGTAGTCAACACCGACTTCTTGACACTAGGTCGGTGCGTAGTAAGGCTCAATCCTCTGGACTAAGCCTTTCTTTTGGACCTGGGCCTTTATTATTGGGCCAGGGTATGAACAGGGCCCCTACTTGAGCCCAAGATCTCTTTAGGGCTTGGGTTCAAGTATTTAACTCGGGTTCGTAGCCGACTTTCTTGGAGGAAACACGGGTTTTTAAACCGACGTGATTTTCGCGACCTTTTGTTTCTGACAGTTACGTCTATTCAAGCGTCGTGTCCGTTAGGGATGCACTTAGGGATTGATGGCTTTGGTAACGGTGCACTCTCATTAATGACTGCTCTGTTTTTACCATTATGCCCCTTAGCATGTTTATAAATACTTTCCCTCTCTTTCATTTTTTCGTTTCTGCAATCTTTCATATTTCTTCTTTCTTCGTTCGTGCTGCATTCTTGCGTTTGGAGACTTCTACTTCTTCCAACCTTCACTTTTGGATAAAGGTTAGCTTTTCTTCTTTCATGACATGCTTTGTGTTTGCATGCTTTTATTTTGTGGGTAGATAGGTTGGTTTGTAAATTTTGGCTCCGTATCTCCTCCCTTTAGAGACTGTGTTTTTTGATTTTTCTTTTCTTTTTCTTTTGTAGGTTTTTGTCACCTTTTATAAGAAAAAAGAAATGGCTTCCGTAGATGTTCTTTCTCAGTGGGTTGATGTCACGGTCCTAGGGGAGGAACCCTTGGTCGACGCTGAGTTTATTACTCATCTTCGTACTCACCATAGGATTTGTACTTCGGAGGAGGACGAGCCAAAATATGAGTTGGTAATCCCGGGTCCGGAAGACCGGGTTTGTTTTGGGAGGGCCAATGAGGTGGCCCCTCATTTTTTCTTTATGTATGAATGTATGATCACCCGTCTGGGTGTTTTTCTTCCTTTTTCGGATTTTGAAATATCTGTTTTGCACCACTGTCGAGTTGCCCCTACCCAACTTCACCCCAATTCCTGGGGTTTTCTGAAAATTTATCAATTTGTTAGTCACGCTTTGGACTTTCCGACCTCTTTGAGGATTTTTTTTTCTTTTTCACATGACTAAGCCCTTTAGTGGGCTAAATAATAAGCAGCAATGGGTGTCTTTCCGAGCCATTCAAGGTCGGAGAATTTTCACCCTTTTTGACGAATCCTTCCATGACTTCAAAAATTATTTTTTCAAAGTGCAAGCTGTAGAGGGTCACCACTCATTTTTCCTGGATGAGAATTCTTCCCCTCGCTTCCCCCTTTATTGGTTGGAGGCCTCCCCTTGTGAGAAGTATGGTCTGGATGACCTGGACGAGGTGGAGGCGGCCATTGTGGGGTTTTTCCGAGAAGTGTGGGGGAGGGCCCCATACTTGGACACTAGGAAATTCCTCCAGGGATCGCCGACCTTTGTTCGGTCGCAACTAGGTAGTATATGCATTTCTTATTTCCGACTTGTATCTACCGACTTTCAGTTTTTCGACTTGTAATTTTTGCTAATTGTTTCTTTTGCAGACATGGCAAGGAAAAATGCTCAGGAATCTTACCAGAGAGTTCAGGAGGCTAAAGCAAAGTCCTGGGCCAGGGCTGGTGGTGTCAGGACGATCATCTCTCCTCCTCCTCCTCCTCCTCCTCCTCCTCCTCAGAACGTGGGGACTCCCTCTCAGCCCATTGTGATTTCTTCTTCAACCTTATCTCGGCCACTCCCCTCCGCCCGACTTCTTCCTGAGCCAGAGAAGAAGAAGCGCAAGACTTTAGAGTCTGGCTCTTCTTTTGATGGGGGGGGGGGTTAAGGCGGATGCTCTTGCATTCGTCCGAAAGAACATTTATCCTCATATAAGTATGGATGATGTTTCTGTTCGAAACCACCTTACCATTCTGGCTGAGGAGAGTTTTAGGGCGGCGGGTGTTTGTGGCAAGCTTTTGGATATTTTTGAGAAGACTCCTCTCAGCTCTTTGGGGGTAACCTCGAAGGTTGAGGAGCTGGAGGGGAGGCTTCTTTCTTACCAGGAGCATGAGAGGGAGTTGAAGGAGGAGGTCGCCAAGCTGAGGGCGGAGAGAGATAACCTTCGGGAGAAGGAGAGCAAGTTGCGGGCCCAATGCAACACGGAGGCAAGTTTGAGGAAGACAGCACAGGAGAGCTATCAGAGTTTATTTCAAGATCTTGTGTCTGTGAAGAAGGATTTGCTGAATTCTCGGAATGCGTATGCCGAGTTGGAGGACTCTATCGCTGATGGTGCCGAGGAGTCTTGGAGGATTTTCCTGGAGCAAGTCAGAGTTATTGCTCCCGACTTGGATCTTTCTCCTTTGCATCCTGAGAAAATTGTTATTGATGGTGCTATCGTGGATCCTCCTGCCCCCGTAATCGTTTCCGAGTCAGAATTGAAGACTCGAGGGCAGAGGATCATTGAGTCTCCTCCTCGTTCTAAGGACGCTCCGAGTTCTTCAGTTGTTCCTCCGACTTCCTCTTCGTCTCCTGTGGATGCCTCTCTTCCCGGTCCTGGTGGCGCTCCTCCTGATTCTGGTAGTGGTGATCCGTCTACTCCTCTGCAGAAATAATTTTTTATGGCTATATGGGGGCTCGGCCTGTGAGTCCCCCCTTTTTTAAACTCTTTATATGTTGTTGGGTGGTGTTTGAACAATTTCTTTTGGCCTTTTAGGGCCGTAAACAAAATATTTAGCAAGTGCCCTTTTTGAATAAGGGTTTTTAAATTAACAAAATAAATACCCTTTTTTGGATAAGGGTTTAAGTTACCTTATGCGTGTATGCTTTTCTGATTTGACTTTTTAAAGCCCCCCTTGATCTTTTCCGAAAACCTTTCCTATTGACTCGTCTGTTTTTCCGAGCCTTTCTGTTTAAGGACTTTTAGACAGCCCTTAAACTTTTTCCTAGGTTTTTCAATCTCTTTTTTGTTATTCCTTACACCCAACCATGTTTTATTGAGTTTTTATGACTTAGGTTATTTTTGCGATGCGTTTTTCTTCTGCTCAGCTCTTCACTCCGACTTTTGAGTTGAAGTGTTTTCGAGCTTTTCTACTCGGAGATTTGTTTCGACTTGCGAGTCGAGTTGTTTCCGAGTTGTTTACGATCGGCTTATATAACCTCTTTACACCGACTTGTACCTCGTCATTTTATCCTGACGACCATCTAGGTCGGTTCATGGGATTTTCATGTTTTATCGAGCTTAAGTCGACGCGTTTCGTAGAAAGACTTAGAAAAATAGAAAGGAGTTTATAAGAGATATTATAGATGAGGAAAAAGATCTTTATTAATTGGGGAGGTACCTTCTTGCTACTAAGGGTTTTAATAGCCTATTTTCCCTTAGCCTCTACTATGATGCCTCGTTAAAAATCCTTCTCCAGAAAAAACCCTTTAATTTTGGGAAAAAATCATGAAGTTGGGAAAAGAGTACATCATGGAGTAGAGTTCGCTTTTAACTGTAGTACCTTTTCATATTACAAGCATGCCACGACCTTGGGAGCTCAGTGCCGTTCAGGTCGGTTACTTTATAATAACCTTTTCCTAAAACTTCATTGACTTTGTATGGTCCCTTCCAATTTGCGGCGAGCTTTCCTTCTCCTGATTTGTTGACTCCAATGTCGTTTCTGATTAAGACCAAGTCATCCGGGGCAAATGTTCTTCGAATGACTTTTTTGTTGTACCTTGTAGTCATCCTTTGTTTCAATGCTGCTTCTCTTATCTGGGCATCTTCTCGGACTTCGGGGAGCAAGTCGAGCTCCTCTTTGTGTCCCCGTATGTTTCCGACATCATCATGGAGAATTACCCTTGGGCTTTGCTCATTGATTTCTATTGGTATCATGGCTTCTACGCCATAAACTAGTCGAAAAGGTGTTTCTCCCGTGGCGGATTGGGGGGTTGTCCTGTAAGCCCATAGCACTTGAGGGAGCTCATCAGCCCAAGCTCCTTTTGCTTCCTGCAATCTCTTCTTTAGCCCTGCCAGTATGACTTTGTTGGCTGCCTCGGCTTGCCCATTGGCTTGTGGGTGCTCCACCGAGGTGAACTGATGTTTGATTTTCATACTGGCTACTAAGCTTCTGAAAGTAGCGTCGGTGAATTGTGTTCCATTATCTGTAGTAATGGAGTAAGGTATCCCATATCTTGTGATGATATTTTTGTAGAGGAACCTGCGGCTTCTTTGAGCGGTGATGGTGGCCAATGGTTCTGCTTCTATCCACTTTGTGAAGTAATCTATTCCCACGATCAGGTATTTGACTTGTCCTGGCGCTTGGGGAAAAGGACCTAACAAATCCATTCCCCATTTTGCAAAAGGCCATGGAGAAGTGATATTGATGAGCTCTTCTGGTGGAGCCACGTGGAAATTTGCATGCATCTGGCATGGTTGACACTTTTTCACAAATTCTGTGGCATCTTTCTGCAAGGTCGGCCAGTAGAATCCAGCTCGGATTATTTTTCTGGCTAGTGACCTTGCTACGAGATGGTTTCCGCAGATCCCACTAAGTACTTCCTCCAATACCTCGGGGGTTCTTGAGGTCGGTACGCACTTTAACAATGGTGTCGATATCCCCCTTCTGTAGAGGACATTTCTCACCAAGGTGTAGTGTTGTGCTTCCATCCGGATCTTTTTAGCTTCTTTCTCCTCCTTAGGGAGGATGTCGAATTTCATGTATTCGACTAAGGGTTCATCCATCCGAGGTTTAGACCGGCTACCTCAAGTACTTCTTGTTTGTCTTCTATTTTTGCTACTGAGGGTTCCTGGAGGGTTTCTTGAATCAGGCTTCTGTTGTTCCCTCCCGGTTTGGTACTTGCTAACTTGGACAGGGCGTCTGCTCTGCTGTTTAAATCCCGAGTTATGTGTTTAATCTCGGTTTCTGCAAAGTGCCCAAGGTGCTCCAGAGTTTTATCCAAGTACCTCTTCATGTTTGGGTCCTTTGCCTGATACTCTCCACTTATCTGGGAGGTCACCACCTGTGAGTCGCTGTATATCATCACCTTTGTAGCACCGACTTCTTCTGCCAATTTCAATCCGGCAATTAAGGCTTCATATTCTGCCTGATTATTTGAAGCTGGAAATTCAAATTTTAGGGAAACCTCTATCTGGGTTCCTCTCTCATCTACCAATATTATGCCTGCGCCGCTTCCTGTTTTATTGGAGGATCCGTCTACATAGAGTTTCCATGTAGTCGGTTTTTCCTCCTGATCCCCTGCATATTCTGCAACGAAGTCGGCGAGGCACTGGGCTTTAATTGCTGTCCAAGTTTCATATCTTAAGTCAAACTCGGAGAGCTCTATTGCCCATTGAACCATTCTTCCTGCAACATCCGTCTTTTGGAGGATTTGCTTCATGGGTTGGTTCGTACGGACTCTTATTGTGTGAGCCTGAAAGTAAGGTCGTAGCCTTCGTGAGGCTATTACTAAAGAGTATGTAGGGGTGGGCATGGTTTGGATTTTTTTAAATCCAAACCGGATCCATTTTAGAACCAGATTTATGGTTCATAAAACCAAACCAGAACTGGATTAAAAAGAGAAACCGGTTTTAAACCGGTTTGAAAAAACAAAAACCGGTTTTAAACCGGTTTTAGAATTTAAATCCGGTTTTTACTTATAAACCGGTTTTAAATCCGGTTTTTACTTATAAACCGGTTTTAAATCCAGTTTTACATATAAAACCGGTTTTTTTTAATCCAAATCTAAAATCCAGTTTTTTTTTTTAAAAAATCCAAATCTAAAATCCAGTTTTAAATCCGGTTTTTTTAAAATCCAAATCTAAAATTCGGTTTTTTTTATCCAAATCTAAAATCCGGTTTTTTTTATAAAATCCACTTTTAAAACAAGTTTTTAGAAATTTAATTTTCAAACCATAATTTTTTTAAAAGTAAAAATTAATACTAAAGTCATTTTAAAGTGTATAGATTCATTACAACTAGAATTTAGTTCTTTATAAATCTAATGACAATAGCTAATCTATATAACATTTAATCATTCTCAAGACATCAAAAGAATACCACCAAAAAATCTCTCTAAAACAACAACCACAAAGTTCCAACGTAGTATGTTGTGTCATAAGGTCAATGGAAAACACACACCAGAGCCACTTTGCTTGAGGGGCAGAATATGAGAAGGTGGTACTTCAATGCAAAACTAACAGCAAAACACTTCTTCAAATATGTGAACTTGAATATGAATGCTCAAGCAAGTTGGGAATCTTGATAGAACCGAAAACTACTTTCTTCAAGTGTGATTGCATGGACTCATGCCTACGCAGCAACCTCAGCTTCAACGAAAAAAAAAATGAAGAGATTTCTCAGTATGATTGAACATAGAATTTTCAGGTTGTAGAATAAGCCAAACAGTATCATGCTACAAATGGATGCAAGTTTTAAATACAGTGCTCAAAGATCAAAGTTACAATATAGCATTCAATTGTTCAAAAACTACAAATGAATAATGTCAAAACTCAAAAAGCTACAAGGGATTTCTCATAAAAAACTCACAATAATATTAATGTGCCCAAATTTCAAAGTCTATGCAGGAGGTGAAATTGTAAATTATCCAGAATGCAGGAACCTCTATTTATTATGTCAAATTTCTCAATTGCAAGAACTTAATAGTAATGAGTGCAGTTCTCTTCTAAAATTCAAGAACATGCATAATT
This sequence comes from Arachis stenosperma, assembly GCF_014773155.1. NCBI lineage: Eukaryota > Viridiplantae > Streptophyta > Magnoliopsida > Fabales > Fabaceae > Arachis > Arachis stenosperma. The sequence continues at coordinate 8,760,078 of NC_080380.1, read as the reverse complement.
TAACTATTTATGGTTGTTAGCTATATATATACCAATATGGACACCCTGCTACTTTACAAAGATGGTTAGTTTCACTTCTGTCAAGTAATTCAGCAGTTTGATTTCTTCAAATTATTAGATGATCCTTGCTTCTTCTAATTATTGTTTCGGATTATGTAGGGAACCGGTAAAGCAATAACTATTGGCGCCAAATGAACCTATTGTGCCTTTCAATCATCCAGCAATTTTGGCTGGCAGAACTCTGAAGGGTTCTATTTTTGGAGGTCTAAAAACCATGTCAGACCTCTCAATTGTAGCTGACAAATGCCAAAAGGAGGTACTTTAAACTTTAAAGACACTTAAGTCAATAGATACACTACATTATCGTTTCTGGAATATGCTTAATTCATTGATGAAAAAGTCTCACAATTATTTAATGTATTCGGACTATTTATTTACATTTTCACAGGAGTTCCCTCTTCAGGAGCTATTCACCCATGAGGTCCCATTGACAGATATAAGCAAAGCATTTGATCTCCTCAGAGCCAAATTGTGTCAAAGTTGTCATCAAGATATGATTTTCTGACAATTGATGGATGTAAAATTCAAATTATGCAGCTTCAGATAGTTTTATAGGAGAATATTCTGCTTTAAAAATCACAGAAGTTGCAGTCCAACAATTGTTCTGTGTGAATATGAATAAAGAATTGTTTGATGCATGTGTGTATAAGTTGGCAGTTATTTTACTTCACCATTGTAATGCAAAATCAAACAACTTTGTGATATGCAATGTAACTTTTTCTTCAAGTGCAAATGTTTTAATAAAAAGTAAGGTGTTCAGCTCCTACTTTGAAATTTATTCAAACAGGAAATAATCAAGTTTCAGTGAGTAACTTTGCTTATGTAAGCTCCTAATTGCAGGAACAAGTGAACAATGCTATATGATAAACACAAAATTGAGTAACTGAATTCATTGTCAATTTGTCACTATACAACAAAAATAGACATACTCTTTGGGGTTTATTTAAAGATAAACAAAAATAGACATTACTTAATGGTAAACCTATCTAACCTTGAGGGTACCCAGAGAACGGAGAAGAACAGAGCTGGGTCACGGCGAGAAAAGGTGGACGGTGCCTTGAGGGTACCCAGAGAACGGAGAAGAACAGATCTGGGTCACGGCGAGAAAAGGTGGACGGCGCCTTGAGGGTACCCAGAGAACGAAGAACAGAGCTGGGTCACGGCGAGAAAAGGCGGACAGCGAAACCGCGGATGGCGGAACAGAGCAGTGGCGCGACGCGCTTCTGGTGGTGGTGGCAGCTACGAAACTGCAGTGCCAGTTGCCTGCTCCGGTGCGGCGGTGCCGGCTGCGGGCGAAGGAGAAAAGGATTCGTGACGGTGCTCTGGATCTGGATTTTTTGAGAATCAAAAGTTAAGAATTAGGGTTTTGTGAGATTTGGATTTTAATCTGGATCTGGATCCGGATCCGGATTAAAACCGTTTAAATGGATTGGACTTAAAACCAAATTATAAAATAAATTTGGTTTGGTTTGGATTTTTTTTGTTTAAAACTGGTTTTTTTTAAGGGTTTGGTTTGGATTTGGTTTAAAATCCAAATTTTGGATTTTTTGCCCACCCCTAAGAGTATGCAACCTTCTCTAGTTTGTGGTACCTTAGTTCAGGGCCCTGTAGGACTTTACTGATGAAATAAACTGGATGTTGTCCGACCTCATCTTCTTTGATTAGAGCTGATGAAACAGCTTTGTCCGCTACGGATAAGTACAGGACGAGGTCTTTTCCAGATACTGGTCGAGTCAGAATAGGAGGTTGGCTTAAAAACTTTTTGAACTCTTGGAATGCTTCCTCGCATTCCGGAGTCCATTCAAACTGGCATCCCTTTCTCAATAGGGAGAACAGAGGAAGGGACTTTAGTGCCGATCCTGCCAAAAATCTGGAGAGGGCTGCAAGTCGGCCATTGAGCTGCTGGACTTCTCTCACACAAGTCGGACATTTCATTTCTAGGATGGCTCTACACTTATCAGGATTGGCTTCAATCCCTCTTTGTGTTAGCATAAACCCTAGAAATTTCCCTGCCTCTACCGCGAAGGCACACTTTGCGGGATTTAGTCTCATCCCGTGCAGCCTTATGGTGTCAAAGACTTGTGAGAGGTCTGTCAAGAGGTCGACTTCCTTCTTGGTTTTTACTAGCATGTCGTCGACGTATACTTCCATTAGGGTCCCCAGGTGAGGGGAAAACACTTTATTCATCAACCTTTGGTATGTGGCTCCTGCATTCTTCAATCCGAATGGCATGACCACATAGCAGAAATTAGCTCTGGGTGAGATGAATGATGTTTTATCCTGGTCTGGCTCGTGCATCGGGATTTGATTATATCCCGAGTAGGCGTCCATGAATGATAAGTATTGGTACCCCGAGCTGGAATCCACTAGGGTATCAATACTTGGTAGGGGATAAGGGTCCTTGGGACATGCCTTATTTAAGTCGGTATAGTCGACACACATTCTCCATTTGCCATTCTGTTTTTTGACTAGCACTACATTGGCTAGCCATGTTGGGTACTTGACTTCTCTGATGAAGCCGGCTTCCAGGAGCGCCTGTACTTGCTCTTCTACTATTAGGGCTCGTTCTGGACCGAGCTTGCGTTTTCTTTGTTGTACAGGTCGGGATCCTGGGTAAACCGAGAGCTTGTGGGACATGAGCTCCGGGTCTATCCCAGGCATGTCAAAGGCCTTCCAGGAGAAGACGTCGGAATTATCTCTTAGGAGCTTGGTCAATTCTTGTTTTAGGGTTTCCCCTAGGTTGGCTCCTATATGAGTATTTTTCCTTCCTCTTTGCCGACCTGTACCTCCTCGGTTTTTCCTCCCGGTTGTGGTCGCAGCTCTTCTCTGGCCCTTGCGCCACCGAGCTCTATTGTGTGAACTTCTCTGCCCTTTCCTCTCAGATTTAGGCTTTCATTGTAGCATTTTCTTGCCAATTTTTGGTCTCCCCTTACCGTTGCTATCCCCACTGAGGTCGGGAATTTCATGCAGAGGTGGGGAGTGGATACCACTGCTCCGAGCCGATTAAGGATAGCTCTGCCGATTAAAGCATTATACGCTGACCCCACATCAATGACTATGAAGTCTATACTCAGAGTCTTTGATTTTTTCCCTTTTCCAAAAGTGGTGTGAAGGGGCAAAAATCCTAGTGGTTTTATTGGCGTGTCCCCTAATCCGTATAGGGTGTCGGGGTAGGCTCTTAATTCTTTCTCATCTAACCCTAGCTTGTCGAAAGCGGGCTTAAAAAGAATGTCTGCCGAGCTTCCTTGGTCTACTAGGGTTCTGTGGAGATGGGCATTTGCTAGGATCATAGTTATTACCACTGGATCATCGTGTCCATCTTCTTTTGTGAATGAAATAGTAGGGAGGTCGGGTGACTCTTCCCCGACCTGGTAGACTCTTTTGAGATGTCTTTTGCGAGAGGATTTGGTAAGTCCCCCTCCCGCGAATCCTCCTGAGATCATATGGATATGTCTCTCTGGTGTCTACGGTGGTGGGTCTCTTCTATCCATTTCGTCTCGCTTTCTCTTTCCATGACCGTCCGACCTTTCTATGAGATATCTATCAAGCCGACCTTCTCTAGCCAGCTTTTCTATCACATTTTTAAGATCGTAACAGTCGTTTGTGGAGTGACCATGTATTTTATGGTACTCGCAGTAATCGCTGCGGCTCCCCCCTTTTTTATTTTTAATGGGTCTAGGGGGTGGCAATCTCTCAGTGTTACAAATCTCTCTGTATACGTCCACTATAGAAACTTTCAGAGGAGTATAAGAGTGATATTTTCTTGGCCTTTCGAGACCGAGTTCTTCCTTTTTCTTGGTTTCCCGCTCCCTCTCTTTTGTTGAGGGAGGGGGCCCAGGTCGCCAACTCAGGTCTCTCAACTTGGCGTTTTCCTCCATATTGATGTACTTTTCAGCTCTTTCCTGTACATCACTTAAAGAAACGGGGTGTCTTTTAGATATGGACTGCGAGAATGGACCTTCTCTAAGTCCATTGACTAACCCCATTATGACTGCCTCTGTGGGCAGGTCTTGAATCTCCAAACATGCTTTGTTGAACCTTTCCATATAGGCTCGTAAAGATTCTCTGACCTCCTGTTTTATTCCCAGGAGGCTCGGTGCATGTTTCACTTTGTCTTTTTGGATTGAGAACCTCATCAAAAACTTCCTTGAGAGGTCTTCAAAACTAGTAACCGACCTCGGGGGGAGGCTATCGAACCATTTCATCGCTGCTTTCGATAGAGTGGTCGGGAAGGCTTTGCATCGCGTAGCGTCGGAAGCATCAGCTAGGTACATCCGACTTTTGAAGTTGCTCAGATGATGCTTTGGATCCGTGGTTCCATCGTAGAGGTCCATATCAGGGCTTTTGAAGTTCCTTGGAACTTTTGCCCTCATTATGTCCTCGCTGAAAGGATCTTCCCCACCCAAGGGCGGCTCTTCTTGTTCGTCACGGGAGTTGCGACCTTTGAGGGAGGATTCCAACTTTAAGAGTTTTCTTTCTAACTCTTTTCGTCGTTCCATCTCCTCTTTTAGGCTCTTTTTAGTTTCCTTTTGCCGCTCTCGCTCTTGCTCTAACTGTTCCAGGCGGCTGTGGACTAATCCCATGAGTTCAGTTACATGGGATGGTCCTTCTTTTTCTGACTCGCGCCATTCTGAGGAGTTTTCCTTCGGGTTCTTTACTCCAGAGGTGCCTTCTCTATGCTGATTGTCAACTTCCTGGTGGAGGGTGAGATCCACATCGTTATTGCCTGTGTCCAGATTCTCTTGCTCGGAATCTGTCTCCACATGACCTTCTTCATGGGATCTGTCCGCCATGGTGGATGATCTCTTGGGTCCCTGGCAACGGCGCCAATGTTACGGTGGGTAACCGGATATTGATGGGTTGGATGGCGTTGGTTGGCCCAAATGTGTGAAGGAGGAGGATCCCGAATGAGTGTGCAACTCGGGGGGCTCCGTCCGACTTGTTTGTGCGAGGAGAGGGGGGTGGTACCTGCAAAGACACTCCGATGCCTAAGTTAGCAAGAGTGTGAGCAAGTCTAGAGAGTATTGGGCTTAGAGATACCTGAGGGGTGTCAGTGTATTTATAGTGGTGAGCCAATAACCACCGTTGGAGTAGTGCCATATCTTTAGGGTGTTAACCGTCCCATTATCTTAGGGAGGTTAAGATATGGCTTGATGAAGCGGTTAGAGAGATTTTAGGGGCGGTTACTCATTTGAATGAGTGTTTATCTGCCAGCTAATCTCGTGCCCGACTTCTTTAGGACAAATCGTAGTCAACACCGACTTCTTGACACTAGGTCGGTGCGTAGTAAGGCTCAATCCTCTGGACTAAGCCTTTCTTTTGGACCTGGGCCTTTATTATTGGGCCAGGGTATGAACACATGCCAACAAAAAAAATAAATAGTATTACAGCAGCAATTCATAAATAATTTTAACATTTCTAGTTGATTCGTAAATCAAATTAAAATAATCTGGATATTTGCATCTCTATTGGTCCATTGTTTTTTCTGATGTAAATACTACTATATTTATAGGTTTAATTATTCTGCAGGTTTTTATAGTTTTATCAAATTTTTAATTATATTTTTATAATTTTTTTCTTTTTAATTGAGTCTTTATACCATATTTTTTTTTTTAATTTAGTCCTTACCATAACAAAAACATTTAAAATAACAGAATATTCTATTATCACTGCACCGTGCCATTCACTTGCGTTTGTCGTCGCCGTCCCTTTTCCTGGCATCCCGTTGCTGCGCCGTCCCCTTTGCTTGCATTCGTCGTTGTCAATGATTGTCCTTCTTTCTCCTCCATTGAATTTGATATGAGTTTGTTTGATTCTTTTGTTTCTACTTCTATTTATGTTCATGTTTGATTCTCTCTATTTCTGTTTCTTTTTCTGTTTGGATGTGAGTTTGTTAATTTTTTTTGGATAAACATTTGTCAAATTTATTTAATTGTTCCTGTTTAATACCTTATGTTTGATTCTCTTCTTGTTCCTATTTGTTGAATTTATTTAATTTGTTTAATTGTTCATGTTTTCTAATTAATTAATTACTATATATTAAATTTAATTTTTCTAATAAAAAATTTGATAAAATTATAGAACGTTCAGAGTAATTAAACCATGTTTATATATAATTTCCTCATTCACGACAAAACAAAAACAACAATAGATCCTACTGGAGAATTATTTCCATTTTGTTTTTTGAAAGTCTAATGGTAGTTCGAGTGCGTTACGATAGTAGCGTTACATGTATACAGTTATTAACACTTGGTGGTATTGACAAAAGAAAAAAAATTAGTTACAGTCTAACTAGTTAACCATAAGCTCAATCATTTTGAGAAATTGAAAGTTTAAATATTGAAGTGTGAATATTCAACTCTATCGTACTTTCGAGGGATGCTCTAGGTGGGGCTGCTTTTCCGATTTTCTTACACGAAGTTAATGAAAGCATTATTAATGATTATTTTCTAAGAATAATTAGAATAGAATAAATGCAAAATTATTTTTTAATTAATTAACATTAGTTATTTTGTATATATTATAAAATTATATTTTAATTATTTTTTAAAAATTTAAAATTTAAAATTTAGAATTTAGAATTAAAATTTAGAATTTAAAATTTAATATTTAAAATAAAAAAAAGATTGTAGTTAATTAAAAAAATTGATTCTCTAATTTATCTATAACTAGTGTATGTTCGTGTATTTTGTACGGGATAATACATAAAATTATATTAAAAATTTTATTAAAAAATTAAATATAATATATAGTAATTAATTAATTATTATTATAAATATTTTATAAAGTTATAATTAAAATCAAACTCTCAAAATTTTTAATATTAAAATATTAAAAATAATTAATATTTATTTTAATCAATTTGATTTTGTTAAGTGATCATCTCACTCGTCGCTTAAACAACTATTAGAAGTTAGAATCTCGCCGTATGTATATAGCAATCCATTGGCTAGCGATAAACCCTTAATAAAAGGAGTATCAATACGTGGTTAGACTTGGCAGGAGTTTTCAAATACGCAGGTATCCAACCTGTCCATACCCGGATGAAAAGGTTAATAACTTGACCCGAGTTTGGGCAGATTTTGCTCAAGACAAGTATCGTCGGGTTTCGGTTGTACCCGCCCCGAATATATACATATAAACACTTTTTAGGAATTAGGATTTGCCTCACATCACACATGATTCGTAGCTTCAGTATATACTCTATAGCAATGCAAGATAAACTCAATCATCCTCACATAAAATCTTCTTCTTCTCGACTTCTTCACAAAAAAATCGCATAGCTCCTGTTATGTTGTTGCTGAGTCCATCGCCGCTTACCTATTCACAACTCCCAGTGACGGATCCAGAAAATTTTGATAGTGGGGGCAAAATTTATATAACATCATAATAATTTTTATAATAAAAATATTATGTGTATATAAAAAATTAAATATTAGATTATCTATTAACCATTATATATATGTGTATAAATATATATATTATTTAACTTATTTTTAATATGTATTTTATATTTTAATATATATTTTATACAAATAATTATTTTTTATGTACATATAACATGATTATTAATATGATTATATTTTATTATTGTAAAATATGATTAGCCTTCAAAATATCTAATATATAAATTACAATACTAAAATAGTAATTTAAATAATAATATATAATTTAAAATTCTATTGTTTTAGGTTTTATATTTTAAAAAATTAAATATAATTCTTCTCTTAACACTACCATTAAAATTTTTCTCTTTTTATATATATTACAAAATAATTATTTAGAAATTCACTTCCCAACGCAATTAGAAGTTGACTCTTATTGATATTTATAGTTTAAAAAGTTCTTTCAATTAATACAGTTGCTATGCAAAAATTAAAACTAATTTAAAAAAAAGATAAATAATATGCTTTTGAGTTGATTTTTAAAAAAGAACATTAATTTCGTTTAAATTTGAGAATTAATCATTCTAACGAATTTTTAATATAAAGTTTTTAAATTAACGATTAAATACCAAAAGTTGAGTAAAAAGTTATTGTGGGGTCAAATTTAATAATCTAATGGGGGCAAATAAATATTATTATCATATAGTACTCAAAAAAATTTCAAATCGTAGTGGGGGCGCTTGCCCCCACTCCATTGTACATAGAACCGTCCCTGACAACTCCCATCTTCCTTCACAGCCAGAGACGGACCCACGTTTAATATAGAGGGAGCATTTGCCCCCACAAATTTTTTAAAAGAAAATTAATACTTATATACATATATACCAACTTATTATATTATATTTGTCTCAAAATAAAATATAAATAGTTCTTTTGTATTTTATGTTAAAAAATATTTTGTTAAACTTAACACATAATAATAATTATATTGTTAAATTTGATTTAGTATGAAAAATAAATAAATACACTAAAAAATTAGTGATAATTAATTATATTATATTAGTTAATTAATTAATAATTAAATTAAAACTTAGTTTTCTAATTAAATACAACTTAAATTATTAGTGAATTTTTAAAAATTATTTAAGATAAAAAAATATATTATCTATGTATTAATATACTGTAATTATTTTGGTTAAAAAATTTATTTATACTATAAAAATTATAATAAGTAGATTTGACAATTAAGTAAAATAATTATTTAAAAAAATATATAAAAAATAATATTTAATCATGTTAAAAATAAAAAAATCCTTATAAATATCTTGTTATTTTAAATATTATATTATGCGTATGAAATTTAGAAATTATATTTTTATTATTTTAAATATTATAATAATGATTGTGTGTATATTTCTAGTTCTTATCAATATGTATTAGATAGTTCTAATTTTAAATTTTGAATATATCTAAACCAATTTAGATTGATCAAGTGATCGACTTAGTCGTCTGCTTAAATAAATATTGAGGGTTCGAATTCTGTCTCGTATGTATAGCAACTCGTTGCCGGCCAATTGTAGATTCTTAAATGGAATTCAAATTCATGATGCATTAGTCCTTAACTTGTTGAATATCGTGGGAAGCAAAAAAAATATCTATACCTAAATTTTATTATATTTTTCTCCCCATTACTAAATTTTTCTGGGTTCGTCACTGTTCACAGCTTATGTCATCATCGCTGCTCATCCCGTTACCGTCGTTGTTGAGCCCGTCGCTACCATTTTCATGCGAGTTTCTTTTCTCTAGGTAAATTTTCCTCTCTCTCTCTCATTGTGAGTCTGTTAAGTTCTTCTATTCAAATATTGATATTTAAATTATAAAAAAATTAATTTTTATATTTTATAAAATATCATACTGGCGGTAATTGTAAATATGATGCTACTTAAAATTAAATAAAGTAACACAGATAAAATAAATAAAAAAATAAAAAATAACTTAATCTTGTATAAAATTTATCTATAAAAATTCTGTACCAAAAAATAAATTTAATTTTAGTATATTAATAATATAAAATATTTTATTATATAATCATTCAATTCAATTAGATTTATCTATTTAGGTCATTATTGAAAAATAAATTTAATATACTAACATACAATTACTTTAAATTAAGCAACAATTATCAATACTATATAAGAGACATACTATTCCACTAAGAATGATTGCCATAAGAAATAATTTTCCAATTTTCTATTCTAGTATTAGAAAGTTTATATAATACTATATAATAATATTATCATTATCAATACTATATGATATCAAAACAAAAAAATCACCGTGCTAATATAATATTATTAATATTATATAAATCATCTTTGTATTTATTTTTCTGTGCGTATCTAATATTTAATTAACACATTAAGATATATATAATACTTTGTTAATACATATATAATATAAAGTGATTTACAAATTATTATTAATTTGTGTATAATGTATAATTAAATTTAATAAATTCAATTAGAATAAACAATAAATTATTTATTTTATTTCAAACTTTATAAATGAATAAATTAATTAACTAATATAACAAATTACAATTAATGTAGTAAAATTAATTAAGTAATATATAT